>NC_083700.1:41596171-42221171 GCF_033118175.1 Dama dama
GCTCTGAAAAACTCAGGCTCCCTCTGGCACATCTCTCTGATGCAGAGTAACTTCCCCCTGAGGCTGAGCTTCTGAGAAATCCCCCATGCTGTGGATTCCACACCAGGAAGAACCTGGTAAAGAGCAATTAGACAAGCAGAGGACATTCGGCTCACACCAGCTGTTGTCAGTCAGCCCCACCGCTGCGGTGGGAAGAGGCCCCGAGGGGACCTGTGGGCATAAGTGATTTGTTTTGCTACATTTTCAAATAGCTTCTCCTCACAAATAACTACTTCAATAAGTCAGTCACTTTAAGTTCTGGGAAATGAACAGACTGCCCTAACACAAACTCTCAAAGCTTTCCAACTTTCTTAACTCACCAATATTATTTTCAGTTCTGGATGAAAATATTGGACTTCTCTGTTTTGTATCACTATTTTACTCCCCCAAGTCCTTTGGCAATGTCCATTTTGTGAAAGACCAACTAAACATATTAAGGAGATGGATGAGAGAACAGAATGGTAAATTTTGAAAGACACAGAGAATGTGATAATTGCCTTTGTAGAGTAGAATTGTGAAGTGGGTAAGAGAGTAGGTTTATTCCTGTTTAAGTACTTAAAAAAGTAGGGCCAAAGGGGAAAATTACAAAGAGATCCAGTCCTTCAGGTTTCCACCAATGAAATGGGCTGCCTATGAAAAACTGAAATTCCTATCATGCAGAGTTTAAGTGGAAACACAAGGAGAATACACAGAAGTGTCACTGAGTGGAAAGAGTCCCAGATACGACTTGCAAGTCTTTCCCAACTCTGTCATTGTGATTTCCAGAACAGGAGCAGAAATGATCAACCAACCTAACTTTGATGATGCCTTCAGTCTAACTATTTGTTCTGTATTTGTAGTTGTTTTTCTTAGAGCTCTGAGGTTGTCTTGAGTGAAGAATATACATTTCTTATTTCAGTTCCAACCAGTCTCATAAGAAATGGGAAAAGAACTGCAATGCAGTGACATCTTTATTAACACATCCTCCATAACACAGCTTCTTTTAGCGTGGTCTGTCAGCATCTCTGCAATTTCTGTCCTCACATTTCTTTGCTCCCCACAACTAAAGCCATTAGCAGGCTAAACCACATTTCATTATCCGAAACCAAATGTATCCTCAGACAGAAAATTTATAAGGAGTTTTCATCAGGTATCTCCTCTAATGCATCAGGTATCTCCTACTGTAAATCAAACAGGTTTTAGTAAACAGATTTTTTTCTACTTTATTTTCCCCTGCCTGTTACACCACCTTTAGTAGCTAAAGCCCTTATTCTTTTTGCCTCAGTCTGTATTTTTAAGAAATGCCCAGGCACTCAGCATAAAATGTAAGACCTAGTAATGTGCAACTAGTTGATTCTGTCCTCTTCAAGGGATCAGAATTCCGTCCCTTCACCTGCCCCTGCACTCATGTCCTGTCAAGACTACTGCTGACCACTCCTGTAGAGTTCCAACTGCCGCCTGTTTCCACAAATTGGATAATGCCCTCCACCTGCCTGGGTACAGCTCCTCTACGGGCAGTTTTTTCAGCTATTGGTGAATGGACAAAGGCACTTATCTGCAGGGCATAAACATAAATAGCTCTGGGCTGAAAACTAGAGAAAAACTGGTATAAGTCCCATATATGCCATTTACTAAATGGGTAACTTGGAACAAAATTGCCTAAGTTCTTTGAATTTCAGTTTCCTCATAATAAGATGATGCCTATTCCTAAGGATAGGTGGTTCAAAAGAAGTAAAACCAATACAAGAGAAGGGATTTTTATAAAAAGAAAAATATGCTGAAATATACAATATTTTTACTTTTACCCTAGTCTTCAGGATCTTTCTTTTCTGTTACAAAGCCCTTGAAGTTCTGAGAGCTTCTCATGCAGTAATAGCTCTATATTTATAAAGCACAGGTTTGTAATCAAATTATAAACAAAAAACCCCAACTTGAAATCCGATTGTTAAAATTATCATTTTAATTCTCCTCTTTAGAGCATTCTTAAATATTTCATGAGTTTTGTAATGTTAAAAAACTGCTAAATAGTTCATTTAGTTCTTCTAATTAACACAAAAGGTTCAAAGAGAACTGCATCAGTAATCACTGTGCATAGTAATGTTTTGGGTAGTAATAAACCCCTGCACCATCCAGGTCCAAGCAGTCAGCTCCTCGGGAGTTCAGAAAATTCTATCAGGATCATCTTCACCATACAAAAAAGGGAATTTCAGACAACTGGTGGTGTAGTGTGGTGGTTAAACTTTCAAACTCTGATACCAGACTGTGCAAGTATGCAAATCCAAGCTCTGCTGATTACCACCATTATGACCTTGAGCAAGTTTCTTACCGTCTCAAATTCGCAGTTTCCTCACCTATAAAATGAGCAGAATAATACCACCTGGTCCATGGAGTTACTGTGATATTCAAAGGCAGTAATGCATGTGAACTGCCAACTGATGACTGCCAACTGTCATAAATGTTTGACATTTATGTCAACTCCATAAATGTTTGCTATTACTATTACATGAGTTTCATGTTGACATCTAAGGAATCATTTTTTTTTAAGTTAAAATGGGAGCAGGTCTTTTCGCATTGGTATCTAAAACCCGTCTAAATATAACTTTCTACCTGAGGTATTAGTTGGTTTTATTTTTATCCTCTTTTCAATGCCAATATGGGTGCCATAAATGAGAATACTACAGCTACTCACAAAGCTTCCTTCATTCATCACTAAACCTGACACAGAAATCTCTATCAAACCCACACAACTGTCAAGCCCTCATCTTTTATACCAGCTTTTTTCTCTTTTGAGTTACCTTTTCTTGCCAAAGCAGTAAGCTGCCAAAGTTGAGATCATTCAAACTAACTCTGTATAGATAAGGCCAGGGTTCTTTTCCATAATACTTAGAAGAAGACAATTGAACATACAAACAAGACCAGAGTCTATTTTTATTAAGCTGACACTTCAAGAAGAATGATAAATGAACATCAAATTCTACTCACCTTTTATGCTTCCCTCATTCCAGAGAGCAACTGACACCTTGCCCAGATGTGATAAGCTCCTCACTAGTTAGCCAAACACCTGGCAAGCAAACATCAATATTAATGCTGCCAGGTTTAATAATCAGTATTTGCACTGCTGTTAAAGATATTTTAGGATTACAATTGGGTGGCCCCTTCTTTATACAAAAGCTAAACACATTCTAGTGAGAAGCCTTAGTTTTCTGACACATTTGAGATTTGTGTCCAATGTCAAGAGCAGCTTAGTTGAAACTACAGGCCCTATGTCAAGATATATGTGTTCTATACAGTCACTCAGCTTAAACCTTTAATTATATCATTAAAAGTACTCTGCTAAGCTGTACCTATCCCCATTCTGTAGATAACCTCTTTGCATTTTTTCTTCTTTAATTAAAAAAAGACTATCTTTAAGATCCTATCTATTCTAGTCATATATAATTCTAAGTACATTTTTTCTATCCTAACCAGATAGTCAGGCATAAATGCTAGAAAGAAGGAGTAAGGGGGAATGGAAGAAAAAAAAAAAAAGAAAGAAAGAAATGGTAATGAATCCAACACCCAGAAATAAATGGCAGCATGGGATACTTTTATGAATTATCTGAAAAAGGAGATTAAAAGGTAGGTTTGGTATCAGTTGCTTTTCATTATAGACCAAGGACAAGGACTATGACATCTGAGTTTCATAAGTTTAAAATTTATAGCCTCTGCATGATTGGTGTTGGAATGACTTTAAGCACCCTGTAGTGATTATCTCTAGAGCTCTTGGGGGGAGGGGGGGGTGGAAATCTGTCTGTTGGTTGATTGTATGTGATGAGCTATGGCCTGGGAGAGAATAAGAGAGTATATCTGTTCTGCAGATTCCAAGACAGAGCCAGGCTGAGTTCACTTAAGAATCTGCTTCCCACCATGTAAAGTATTTCAGTATACATTTAGGCAAACACACCAGCGCAGTTACACCAACCATTATGCAAAATAGTTCTCTGCTGGTCACCATTCACCTCCTTGTTTCTAACCCCACCTCAGTCCTTCTCTTATCCTCCCTTGTTCTAGTCTCTTCAGCCTGAGTCTTTAAATACCTCCTTTTATAGACAAAATTCATCTCTCTCTTCTCCTGATCATTTAAGAAATACCTCCTTTTCTGTTGATTCCCTGGAAAACATAGAGGAGAAGACAAAGAAAAGCCTAAGAATTTCAAATCCCAGTTGCAGAAGTTAGTCAGAGCTTAGCTAGAAAGAGGCCCACCAATTTATCTGGTATTTTCACAGGAAAAAGAAACTCAGATGCAAACTGGATAGTCTGTCTATGTAACACCTGTTATGTAGTTTTTTCAGTATCCATATGATTGACCTTTAAGAATAATTATCTGGATGTTCAGCCTCATATTAATATGGCCATAACATTGGAATTAACAGCAAGACAATATAGCTATACAGTCTAGTAAGAGAGCCATTGTGGCTCCTGGAATGTGCCTAGTCCAAATTGAGGTATGCCATGGGAGTAAAATGCACACTCAATTTCAAAGAGTGTACAAAAAAGGAGGAAAAACAATGTAAAGTATCTCATGAATAATTTTTATATTGATTATACATGTTGCAACAGTAATATTTGTATATATCGGGTTAAATAAAATATATTAATAAAATTAATTTCACGTATATCCTTTCATTTTTTTAAACCTGCCCACTAGAAAATTTAAAATTATCCATGTGGCTCTCAATCTATTGAACAGTACCACTCTTGCTTCATACGAAACTCTACTACATACAAGCTGCACATTCTTAGGCAGGTTAACTAACTTTCTCTTCTGTGAAATGGGAATAATCATTATTCCTGATTCTTGGCATCCTTGACTGTATCCTTCCATTAGCAAGTCAATGCATGTGAGCTGTCCCTTGGAATAGGGTCTAATCTTGAGCAGACGGCATTCCTCAGCCTCAGCAAACCCCAAAGAGAACTCAATTGAGAGTCAAGCCACTGATACCCTCAGCAGTTGGAGGAATGGAAAAGTGCCTCTCTGAGCACTGCATCAAGGCATCCACAATTTCTGATTGTATAATGCAGAATCTATGCTCAAAGCAGAGCTATTCTGAAAAATAACCAGGCAAAAATGAGTTACTTATTTTTGTACTTGATAGAATGTAATTAATATAGCAGACAGGAAATAGTCAATATATCCCATAGGTGGATATAGACTAATTATTTAAACAAGACATAAGAAAGATAGATAATTCTACTAGACAATGCATATTAAGTGCCTAGTGAATAGTACAGACAATCTTTCAGAAGAGGCTGAAACCATATCTGATTCTCAGCTGCTCAGTTGTCCAACTCTTTGAGACCCCCAAGGACTATAACCTGCCAGGGTCTTCTGTCCATGGGATTTTCCTAGCAAGAATACTGGAGTGGATTGCTATTTCCTCCTCTAGAAGATATTCCTGACTGAGGGACTGAACCCGTGTCTCCAATGTCTCTAGCACTGCAGGTGGATTCTTTACCACTAAGCCACCAGGGAAACCATAAAGTGAAACTGAAAGCCACTCATTCATGTCTGACTCTTTGCCACCCCACGGACTAGACAGTTCATAAAATTTTCCAGGCAAGAATACTAGTGTGGGCAGCCATTTCCATCTCCAGTGGATCTTCCCAACCCAGGGATCAAACCCAGTTCTCCTGCATTGCAGGCAGACTCTTTATCAGCTGAACCACCAGGGAATCCCAAGGGGAAACCATAAGGGTTGAATAACTGAAGGTTTATTAGGGAGGTATTTCAAGTAGGAGAACAAAATGAGTAATATACAAAGGTGTGAATCTAGGTGGGCATGCTTTCAGGACACACCAAGACCAATTTGGCTGGAAAGAAGTTTCTTAAAGGAAGATACAGGGGGTAAAACTAGAAACATAAATAGGAGGCAGACTGCAGTAGAACAGAAACATCACTTTGAGATAAGCTTCTAGGGAGGCAGGTGGTAAGTGCATAAAAGTAATCTGGGAAGATCAATATTGCCAGAGTAATTTGGCCTCTACCAAAATACTGTCTTTAACTCCTCTGAGACTCTATATCCTTTGCGAACCAATGTTGGTCTAATTATTTTTACCCTATATTCTCATGTGATACCTTTCCAGTTTTATTAATAATTGACCCTTCAATACATAGGAAGCTCTCTGGGAGAGAATTTTGCTTCAGAAGATTACACATGAACAATAATCAGAAAAATATATATATATACTACTAATTACCATTTGTGTTGAAAAAGACAAACTAACAGATCTTATGCAGAAAGACTGGTGATATGTGACTAAGTATTAAACAGATACTTCTAAAGTTGCATTAAAATGTCCAAATATGACAGAAAGCATTAGGGAGTGGGGTAGGATCAATAATCAATAATCAATAATACACAATCAAAATGAATAATATGGAGCCAAAAAAAAAAAAAGGTAGAGTCTCCTTCTGTCCATTGAAAAGGAAGTTGTAAGTGAATGAAGATGTGCTGCCTACTTGAATTGTTCAATCTTGTTTTTAACTTTAGAGAAAACTGTTCAGAGAAAAACTGTAAAAATAAAAAGATACTTTGCTTAAAATTATACAAACCCATGCTCTCTTTAACTCTCTGTGTGTTTTCTATGTTTGCTGTTGGTTACCTCAGACTCAGATTAGCCCCAAAGAGGGGTGGCAGGTATATAGCTCAGCACAGGATCCTGATGGACGATGCATTTGCACAGTGGTTGCTCCAGAACAAAACCTGTGTTCCCGGGATGCCAAAAGCAGGCAGCTTCGCCAGCTGCTGGAAAAGGTAGGTGTCCTCTGTCCCCTGTGAATATTCTTACTGAAATCTACCATTCTTTGTAAAGGAAATATGGGAAAGCAGGTTAGGGTAAGGAGGGGTCTTCCAATTTTTTCCCCCTTCTCAAATAAATGTTTTCCTCCCTTGAAAGCAGTACCTCAAGATTCCTTTTCTACTGTTCTATTTATGACTTTTACTGTTTCTAATCTTGCTCTAAGACTAATTTCCATCATATTTCTCAATATCCAGTTTCTCAATATCTCTCCTTAAGAAAAAAAAATAGTACAAAGCCTTATTCCTATGTCAGAAATTTAGTCTCAACTCTCAAGATCACACTAAACTCTTTGAGCTCATACTTTTGGATCTCATTAACAACCTTGCAAGGAAGTAAAAATAATGGCATACAATATGCAAGCTATCTGGACAGATAATGAATAATTCTAAGTATTTATCATCATCCTCTAAGTCATTCCTTTGAACATTAAGTTCTTCAATTTCATTCAAGAGCATTCTCTCCATATAATTTACTTAAGCTGGATCCATAACAATCAAAAGCAGAATGCCCTTGATTTATTCTCTTTCACAGATGAAAGTCGTCTCATGAAAGGTTATTTATGTTTAGTTTAGGGACAAAAAAACAACAACAATGAGTGGTTCTTTCAATTTTTCTCATTCAGACTTTCACTGTGTCAGTCCCTGAAAATAGTTGGACAGCTGGAGTGGCTAGACTCATGGAAGGATGACAACATATTTGAATTTTAAATACCTTCAGGGATAATAAGATAAATTAGGTAGTATGTGTTTTCAGAGGATATCATGCTCAACAATTCACTCTGTGTAATATCATTTCCGTGATCATCTACACAATTATGGCACAAAATAGGAAGCTTTAACAGAAAACAGAGAAGCTAGAAAAATGAAAGCACTGAATCTGTTAATACAGACATTCCTAATTTATGGAATTTAAGCTGCAGTAACCCTCTTCCACTGCCACATAAATAAAATAACTTTCCTCAGTGTACACTATTTGAAAGTGTATTGATGCCCTAAGATTTTAAAAAGATTTTTTTTTCACATTTTCATACAGAGATTAGTCTTTCTGATGCCCTTACCCTTGGAGTTATCATCATCTATTTGCTCTCTTTTCTTAAGACTCTTTTTAAACAAGATCCAGTCTTCCCTGTTCCTTCAAAATCTGTCTCCCAGACAAGAGCAAATTTAACTGTCATTCAAGTTAATGACTCCAGCTATCAACTGTTAGAAATCATGACATATGAACTATGATTATTCTTGTGTATTGTTTTCCAATCTAGATTTTCTTTATATCTAGGGAAAAAATTGAAACATATAGTTTAGTATTGTTTGGTTACTAAGGAAATTAATTAGGCTGGTAAAAAGATTTAATCTTTTAAGTCCAATTTTGCTTTTCTATTAGTTTGTATTTCTTCTCAGATTACTTTCTACTCCAATCTTCTTTTCTACACACAAAAAATATCTTCTTTCTACAAGTTTGATGAGAAACAATTTTTTAGACATGATTGTCTTATTTGTATTACTATTTTCAGTATATTATTGCATACACACATCTAAAAATAGACATTTCCTCAAAAATCAGTTGAAAAATTCAAATAAACTGGGAAAGTCAGGAAGTAGAGAATACTCTCTACATGTCCAGAGTGAATGTATTTCAGAGCTATGATAAAACCTAAAATTTGTGAAGGACGAATGAGGCAAGAAGAGTACAACTAAAGGTAACTGATTGAAAGCAATCACTGAAATTTATATGACCACACCATTCAATAGGCAATTTGTTTACAGTTTTAAAGAAATTCTAGAAAATTACATCTTTAAAAATTCATCAATACCTAAATGACAAAAGACAAAATTTATTAACAGTATCAAGGTCACCCCAAGTTAGGTTTATCAAATTCACCATTTGGTAGTTTTATGGCAACAGAAAAATAGTAAATTGTGTGCACCATACACAGTGGCCTGAAGAATGTAAATAACACTGGTTTGCTGCACTGACCCAAAGAAAGCATATCTGAAATCAGCATTCTCTATTTAGACTGAGCCAGTCACTTGCTGACTTCGCTGAAAAAGTGAAAGGGTCAGTGGCTCAGTCAGTTCTTTGTGACACTTTGCGATCCCAAGGATTATAGCCTTCCAGGCTCCTCTGTCCATGGGATTCTCCAGGCAAGAATCCTAGAGTGTTGCCATTTCCTTCTCCAGGGGATCTTCCCATCCCAGGGATTAAAACTGGGCCTCCGGCATTGCAGGCAAATTCTTTACTATCTGATCCACCAAGGAAGCCCCTGCTGACTTCATAGTTTTACAAATATCCAAGGTACCAGACAGCAAATAAAAGCATGACCATTAAGCAGCCCATTTCACTATTAACCAAAGGACTGATTTAATCATATAAGGGAATACTCATAATAAGAATAATATTAATAACAATAATTCCCATCTATTATATTTGTATCTGCTCCATTCCAATTTCATAGCAGACAGATGTCCTTCTAAGTTTACATAAAAGGAAAATGGTGCTTTTTGAGGCTAAAAACCTTATCATTGTCACTCAATCAGTAGACTGTGAATCCATACCAGATCAACTTTGCATTCAAAATGCCACTGGTGGTACCCACAATTATTTAATTCACATTCTGTAAAATATTTTAAACAAGTACATTTATCCTGCTAAATATTAGAAAGATTACAATTGGTTTTACATCAGGCCTTAGTGTGTCCCAGCTAAAATTTTTCACCTAAAAAATGTTTGTCTGTCAGCTATTTAGCAACTCTGTAAATACCTCCACTGTCTAGGTCAATATTTCCTAAAATGTGATTTTTGGAACAGGATGCTGGTGACATCCTTCCAATAAAATAATTTTAAACAACAGTACATGATACATCACTCTTGAAGATTTCCATCACAGAGCTTAATACTAAAGGTTCTGTGGAGACCTACAGTAGTGAAATCCCTGTTTAGTTGTGTTAACCCTAAAGCTATCCAAGCATATTGAACTGTAGGGCATTATTATTAATTTTTTAAGTAGCTTCTACACTAATTATGGCTTCTCTGGTGGCTCAGACAGTAAAGAATCTGCCTGCAAAGTGGAAGACCCACCTTTGATTCCTGGATCAGGAAAATCCCCTGGAGAAGGGAACGGCAACCCATTCCAGTAGTCTTGCCTGGAGAATTCCATGTACAGAGGAGCCTGGCCAGCTACGGTCCATGGGGTCTGCAAAGAGTTGGACACTAATTATAAATGAGGGTGAAAAATCTAAGTTAATTTGTGTTTAAGTTTGGAAAGAACTCAGACATTTCATTTATCCTAAGAAACAGGATAAATAAAGAATTAAAAAAAAAAAAAAAAACTATGAATGAAAGGGGACAATAAGCTTGCTACACTGTGGAGAGAGACATGAGTAGGCAGCTGAATGGCAGAACATCAGTGACAAGCAGACTAACAGAGGAGGAAGTCTCCTTCCCACAAGTGTAATGCTGGGGGTCCAGTCTCGAGTCTCAGCAGGAGACTGATTCTCAGCGGGTCTCCATGACCAGTAGGAAAGTAAACAGTCTGAGGTACAGCCATCAGAAAAAGCAAAAGGCAGCCCAGAACCATCGTTCGCAACTAGACTATTCCATCTCTAGTCACACCGCAAAGGTAGCTCTTATAATTATACATGATTATGTAATATTGAAGGTCACAATTAAGTCTCAGCAAAAATTCTCTCAGCACATTTTCCCATAACACAAATAAAGTTGAAAATTAACTTCATAGGGTAACTTAGAGGCAAAATAAGAGAGAGACTGTTTTAACTATCCAGAATATCTCACTTTTCTATCAATTTCTAACTCTATCTGCTGCACTTAGTTACTCAGTCAGGTCCGACTCTTTCCGACCCCATGGTCTATGCCCACCAGACTTCTCTGTCCACAGGCATTCTCTAGGCAGGAATACTGGAGTGGGTTGCCATGCCCTCCTCCAGGGGATCTTCCCTAACTCTGTGGACTCTGCCAAAGTATACAGAAATCCTACGAGAATACTGGCCATGGCAATGATGACTGTCTTCATAAACAAATACCACATTTAAATGTGTAGAGTGTTTCTTTAACACAAATGGCTTTTCTTCATTCACACATAACCATAAGAGAGCTGAAAATTATTTTGAAAGCACTGCATTTATCTAAGATGCAGTCACCAGGCTTCCAATGTTGCCTCAGCAATTTTGTGCTGAATCAAAGACTTTTTTAAACAAAGCTTTCTGAATGTAGGAATGATAGTAAATTAAGAAATATTTCAGAGCCAGGTAATCCTATAACATAACCACTGGCAGGAGACACTTTTCTTACAATATTAACTTGTTACCTTTAACTGCTACTGAAAGCCAAAGACAATTTTCAGTTCAGTTCAGTTGCTCAGTCATGTTCAACTCTTTGCGACGTCATGGACAGCAGCCTGCCAGGCTTCCTTGTCCATCACCAACACCCAGAGTTTACTCAAACTCATGCCCATTGAGTCGGTGATGCCATCCAACCAACACATGGTCTGTTGTCCCCTTCTCCTCCTACCTTCAATCTTTTCCAGTATCAGGGACATTTCAAATGAGTCACCTCTTCACATCAGGTGGCCAAAATATTGGAGTTTCACCTTCAACATCAGTCCTTCCTATGACTATCCAGGACTAATTTCCTTTAGGATGGACTGGTTGGATCTCCTTGCAGTCCAAGGGACTCTCAAGAGTCTTCTCCAACACTACAGTTCAAAAGATCAATTCTTCAGTGCTCAGCTTTCTTCACAGTCTAACTCTCACATCCATACATGACTACTGGAAAAACTATAGCCTTGACTAGACAGACCTTTGTTGGCCAAGTAATGTCTCTGCTTTTTAATATGCTATCTAGGTTGCTCATAACTTTTCTTCCAATGAGTAAGCATCTTTTAATTACATGACTGCAGTCACCATCTGCAGTCATTTTGGAGCCTCCCAAAATAAAGTCTGCCACTATTTCCACTGTTTCTCCATCTATTTCCCATGAAGTCATGGGACCAGATGCCACGACCTTTGTTTTCTGAATGTTGAGCTTTATACCAACTTTTTCACTCTCCTCTTTCACTTTCATCAAGAGGCTCTTTAGTTCCTCTTCACTTTCTGCCTTTAGGGTGGTGTCATCTGCATATCTGAGGTTATTGATATTTCTCCCAGCAATCTTGATTCCAGCTTGTGCTTCTTCCAGCCCAGTGTTTCTCATGATGAACTCCGCATATAAGTTAAATAAGTGGGGTGAATAAAAACAACTTTGACATGATCCTTTTCCTATTTGAAACCAGTCTGTTGTTCCATGTCCAGTTCTAACTGTTGCTTCCTGACCTGCATATAGGTTTCTCAAAAGGCAGGTCAGGTGGTCTGGTATTCCCATCTCCTTCAGAATTTTCCACAGTTTATTGTGATCCACACAGTCAAAGGCTTTGGCATAGTCAATAAAGCAGAAATAGATGTTTTTCTGGAACTCTCTTGCTTTTTCGATAATCCAGCGGATGTTGACAATTTGATCTCTGGTTCCTCTGCCTTTTTTAAAACCAGCTTGAACATCTGGAATTTCATGGTTCATGTATTGTTGAAGCCTGGCTTGCAGAATTTGGAGCATTACTTTATTAGCGTGTGAGATGAGTGCAATTGTGTGGTAGTTTGAGTATTCGTTGGCATTGCCTTTGGGATTGGAATGAAAACTGACCTTTTCCAGTCCTGTGGCCACTGCAGAGTTTTCCAAACTTGCTGGCGTATTGAAGGCAGCACTTTCACAGCATCATCTTTTAGGATTTGAAAGAGCTCAAATGGAATTTCATCACCTCCACTAGCTTTGTTCGTAGTGATGCTTCCTAAGGCCCACTTGACTTCATAATCCACGATGTCTGGCTCTAGGTGAGTGATCACACCATCATGTTATTATCTGGGTTGTGAAGATCTTTTTTGTACAGTTATTCTGTGTATTTTTGCCACTTCTTAATATCATCTGCTTCTCTTAAGTCCATATCATTTCTGTCCTTTACTGAGCCCATCTTTGCATGAAATTTTCCCTTGGTATCTCTAGTTTTCTAGAAGAGATCTCTAGTCTTTCCCATTCAATTGTTTTCCTCTATTTCTTCACAATGATCACTAAGGAAGGCTTTCATATCTCTCCTTGCTATTCTTTGGAACTCTGCATTCAAATGGGAATATCTTTCCTTTTCTCCTTTGCTTTTCACTTCTTTTTCTCAGCTATTTGTAAGGCCTCTTCAGACAGCCATTTTGCTTATTTTGCATTTCTTTTTCCTGGGGATGGTCATGATCCCTGTCTCCTATACAATGTCATGAACCTCCGTCCATAGTTCATCATGCACTCTGTCTGTCAGATCTAGTCCCTTAAATCTATTTCTCACTTCCACTGTATAGTCATAAGGGATTTGATTTAGGTCATACCTGAATGGTCTAGTGGTTTTCCCTACTTTCTTCAATTTAAGTCTGAATTTGGCAATAAGGAGTTCATGATCTGAGCCACAGTCAGCTCTCAGTCTTGTTTTTGCTGACTGTATAGAGCTTCTCCATCTTTGGCTGCAAAGAATATAATCAGTCTGACTTTGGTGTTGACCATCTGGTGATGTCCATGTGTAGAGTCTTCTCTTGTGTTGTTGGAAGAGGGTGTTTGCTATGACCAGTGCATTTTCTTAGCAAAACTCTGCTAGCCTTTGCCCTGCCTCATTCCATACTCCAAGGCCAAATTTTCCTGTTACTCCAGGTGTTTCTTGACTTCCTACTTTTGCATTCTAGTCCCCTATAATGAAAAGGACATCTTTTTTGGGTGTTAGTTCTACAAGGTCTTGTACGTCTTCATAGAACCGTTCAACTTCAGCTTCTTCAGCGTTATGGTTGGGGCATAGGCTTGGATTACTGTGATATTGAATGGTTTGCCTGGAAATGAACAGAGATCATTCTGTCATTTTTGAGATTGCATCCAAGTACTGTATTTCGGACTCTTTTGTTGACCGTGATGGCTACTCCACTTCTTCTAAGGGATTCCTGCCCACAGTAGTAGATATAATGGTCATCTGAGTTAAATTCACCCATTCCAGTCCATTTTAGTTCGCTGATTCCTAGAATGTCGACATTCACTCTTGCCATCTCCTGTTTGACCACTTCCAATTTGCCTTGGTTCATGGACCTAACATTCCAGGTTCCTATGCAGTATTGCTCTTTACAGCATCAGGCCTTGCTTCCATCACCAGCATCCACAACTGGGTGTTTTTTTTTTGCTTTGGCTCCATCCCTTCATTCTTTCTGGAGTTATTTCTCCTCTGATCTCCAGTAACATATTGGGCACCTACTGACCTAGGGAGTTCATCTTTCAGTGTCCTATATTTTTGCCTTTTCATACTGTTCATGGGGTTCTCAAGGCAAGAATACTGAAGTGGTTTGCCATTCCCTTGTCTAGTGTACCACATTTATTTTGTCAGAACTCTCCAATGTGACCCATCTGTCTTGGGTGGCCCTACATGGCATGGCTCATAGTTTCATGGAGTTAGACAAGGCTATGGTAATTTTACCCAATAGATATAAATAAGATAATTTTACCCAATAGATATTTATTGAGCAATTATTCCATGTCTGGTTCTGTGTAAGGTCTTGGGAATAAAAGGTATGAATAAGACACAGCATCTAACCTCATGGAATTTACAGAAGGACAGCCACTTTTGTGCTTCTCACTCACACACATTACACAATTAGCTTAATATAAGTGAGACTGTAGTATGTCCTGAAAGACAGGATTGGTAAAGGACAGGACTATCCATTAAAACAGCAGAAAGAGAAACAGAAAAAAAAGACCTCTCGGGGAAAAGTAGTGGAGGAACTTAGGCAAGCCATGGCAGAAGAATTCACTGCCTTTTCTGAATATTCTAGATCTGAGGAATGTATTAACACTGGGCTCTTTAAAGCGAGCTGGTCCACTATGCTCTGTGACTTTACCTGATGACAGAAATTTGTCTCTGAACAAATCATCTCTTTCTTATTTGTAACTCACAAGTTTTACAATGAAAATAAGTTTTCATGTGTTACATAAATAATACATGTTTATTTTAAAACATATGGAATAACAGATAAAAATATATTAGATGAAGCAAGTGAAAGTGCAAGTTGCTCAGCTGTGTCTAACTCTGCGACCACATGGACTATACAGTCCATGGAATTCTCCAGGCCAGAATACTGGAGTGGGTAGCTGTTCCCTTCTCCAGGGGATCTTCCCAACCCCAGGATTGAACCCAGGTCTCCCGCATCACAGGCAGATTCTTAACCAGATGAGCTACCAGGGAAGTCCAAATGAAGCAAAACTCATCTGAAATCCCACCATTTTTGACCATGCTTTCATGTATTCATTTATGCAAGTAAAAATATAATTCTATGCAGATGGATTTATATATAATAATTACCAGGGACATCTTTCTGTAATATTTATTTTGTTACTTCTCTTCTCACCCACATCTCACCACCCACCAGGAAAGTAATATCAACCATCTAATATGTATTCTTCTAATCCTTCCATATCTTGATGTACATCATTTAAAAATTTTCATTTTGTATTGGGGAATAGCGGAGTTATAATGTTGTGACAGTTACAGGTGAACGGCACAGGTTTCTTCAACAGCACCCTCTCCAAGTTAGGAGGTGTCCCAGCCCTACTATCATTCATCTTGCTCAATTCAGCCTCACCCCTAGGAGTACTTCACATGCAGCTTGAAGTAACTGTATTGGAATAAATGCATTCTAGATCTGTTGGGACACTTCACTACCACCCAAAATTGCTCAGCATCCCAGACTTTGAGGATGTCAGAGTTAGTACTGACAGAAACAACTTATCTTAACATTTAACAGGTTGAGCCATTATAAGCTTACTAAGCCCTGGAATGAATATTCTATTTTTTTAATTTATTATTATGATATATCAAATTCTTATTTATATTTAATCATTTTTAATTCTAGAATGTTCATTTTATTATTTCCTGCCTAGCTGTAATTTTCTTTTGCTACATTATTAGAATGTTTCTTGTGAAGAATTGCCCTTCTGAAAGTATGTCCTATGGAAATGTAATTATGGATTTGGCACTGCCAGTTTTATTAGTGGGAAAAACTGATTTTTTTTGTATATACCTCAATAGTATAGACAATAATGTACAGCCAGTGTTCTTGTTTAACAGGTTCAGAATATGTCCCAATCTATTGAAGTCTTAAACTTGAGAACTCAAAGAGACTTCCAATACGTCCTAAAAATGGAAACACAAATGAAAGGGCTGAAGGCCAAGTTTCGGCAGATTGAAGATGACCGGAAGACACTAATGACCAAGCATTTTCAAGTAGGTGTGACTTCAGCTGTCTTATTAATGCAAATAAGACAGTGAGTACAATGGACAGCCACCGTGACACTCAGCTAGAAATAACTGTGCCTTGGCCCATATACGTAAGGTTCAAGACTCAATGTGGATGTCAATCATCTCTCCACTGAAACTGACCATTAGCTGGTTGGAATGCATAGAAAACTTGCTATAAAAACAACCTCACCCTCCTTGAGCTAGGTGGAGATTATGGGTAGATTTAAAGGCATTTCAATGTGCATGCCATGGGAAATCTAGGAAAATTAATAACTAAATTTGTCAAAGACTTTTTGATGATTTTATGCCTTGCTAATACGAGGAGAAATATAGAGAATATAAAGTATTAAAAGAAGCAATAATACAATTACTAACAGCACATAAAAGAGGGTTGTTTCACTATTTGATACAAATAATTTTTTTTTCATTTTTTAAGCTATTTATTGACTAGAAACACTGAAAATGGAGAAATGGTGCTTTTAAGCACACTATGTGGACTTTTATTAACTATGTATGACACTGTCATAGATTGAAATAAAATCTGACCATGATAATGCCATTTGATCTTCTATGAAAAAGACTGTCTGCCTGACAAAGGCACAGGACATAGTTTATAAAACATACTAAGATTTTACAAACACAATAGCCTCTGCTTTCCCTGCCAATTAGGAAGGAAGATTCACTGCTAAGGCTGAAGGAATGGGCCTGAATTCAAGTTCTTGGTCAAACATCAGAAGTGCTTCTCACACATAATTGTGATTGGCAGGGAGACAGTTAGGGACACAAAATAGGGTCTCTGCATGACAGTTTAATATGGCAGAAATTATCACTGTTTTGTCATTTTCTTCATTGCTGCTCAGGAGCCTGAATAGAGAGCCAGTTTTAAAGTTTTATCAGAAAGATACAAAAGAAGGACAAGAGGGTAAGAAAGTTCAGGGTCCTGATGAGAGAGGGGGCTAACGTGATGAATCTTGAGGTTAAAGATAAGCAAGCAAAGCCAGAAGGTTAAGAAATTATAACAAATTAGAGCAAGGCCTAGAAGATAAAAATAAATTGAAAGATTACTGCGAATGAGAGAATAAGCAAACTTAGAAGGATAGAGAATTTATGGAGAAATGGTAAACACAGAAGAATATAAGGTTGACAAGCAAATAAATTAATTTTAACCAATATTTATTGAGCACATAGTGTGTACACAGCAGTGTTGGGCCCTCTGCTGGGTATATAATGCATAAACTCTCTTCTGTGAAAGAGAGCTAACAAACTGGTCAAACTGACAGTAAAAAGAGGCATAAACATTACTTAACAGCACAAAGGGAGGAGTTATTAATTTTGTTTAGACAACTTCAGGGGAAGGATTATCAAAAATCCTTGCAGGGAAAGATTTACCAATAATCAAGAAAATGGTTTTGGACTAGTGCTCACTTTCTTCCCCAGAAAATATTAGATTACACAGGAGGGCAAGAAAACCAAAAGATTTTCTATGTCAATTTTCAGTATTCAAGATTAGGGTGTACAACAATACAGTGAGCCTGTTGCTGCAGCCATCAACTAAGTAGGAAATGACAAGCCAGCTCTTACAGCTCCTAGGGAGCATTCCCAGAGAGGAAGAGGGACAGAAGGAGAGGAACTCAGAGTTTCTGGCTCAAAGTGAAAATCATTCAAGGTTAGGTGGACAATATAGAACTCATGCCAAAGGACTGCTTGCAGGACCGGGGCTGGCAGAGTTGGTGACACATGATGACGTACGTGCATCTACGGGAACTTTTGGGAGAAGAGAGGAGACAAAGAAACAAAAAGGTACAAGGCTGAGAGAAAACAGAGAGAGAGAGAGAAATGCATATTCTATAAGTGTGTCTAGCAGCAGACAAGCTGCCAATAAGAAAACTTAATTTTCAGGCAGCATCATAGGGCATAATGATTTTGATTTTCCTAGTTCATGTAATCCATGTATGTACTGAACTTGTGTGTCAAAATCCATGTAGCAATAATAATAATACCATCATTTTTTCTGAAGAATTACATGTATTAAACATATAGTTTCAATAGCTTTAAATATATTATATATTAACTACTTTAATCCTCACAGCAATCTTACAAGGTAGACACTATGTTTATTCCCATCATTCAGATGAAGAAATTCATGTACAAAGAAATTATGCAATCATCTAGGATCATATATCTAATATCTATCAGAGTCCAACTCCCAAGTTAAACCGCTTTAAACCAATGCTACATTGCCTCTCCAAGTAAACCATCATTCTCTCAATTAAATATAATAATTAAATGCTCAATATATACTTGCTGAATGTGTTTATTCACCAAGTCCTACCATATATTTTGCTCTAACTGCTGAGCTGCCATATTTGAGAAGAAGAAACGACACATTCCAAAAGTAAGTTTACCGTTTAATACTTTTACATTGGAAGAAAATCCTCCTCTAGTACACCATCTTCAACTTGCCAAAAAATCTACGTAGGTTATATCTTCCATATCCTTTATGATTAAAAAAAACTTGTCTCAGATATCATACTTGAGACTGTCATTCTTCTATGAAGAGATCTTGGTTGGGTAAGATAATCTAGCTATACTCTTTGCTATAAGAATAGTAGTAGAATGTGAAATTCTAGAAAGGATTATTAAGCACACAGATCTGTGTTACTCTACTTTAATATTTTAAGTATTTGATATACAGTTACACTTTCCATTGCTCTCTGACAATTGCCCTGAGTTAGAACTGACAGCCAATAATTGAATTATAAATTTTTGAAAAGATTCCAAAATTCATATACATATACCCTGGTGACTCAGACGGTAAAGAATCTGCCTGTAATGCAGGAGACATAGGTTCGATCCCTGGGTCAGAAAGATCCCCTGGAGAAAGGAATAGCAACCCACCCCAGTATTCTTGCCTGGAGAACTCCACAGACAAGAAGACTGACGGGCTACAGTCCATGGGGTCATAGTCAGACATGGCTGAGTGACTAACACTTTTACCCATATCTATATATAGATTTTAGCTTAGGGGAAATAAAATACCAACAAAAATGTCATCTGAATTGCTCTCTTTTCAATATACCCATAAGTAGAATGTAAAACTCATCACTGAAACAGTTGTTGTAATGTGCAGCAAATGATACTATCAGAACTCTTCTCATTAAAATTCTAATGAAGCAATTGTGTCTTCCTTTAGGGACAGCACAAAATGCTCAAACTAAGAAGTTTATTTCAAAATGAGATACTAAAATGAGCAAAGCTCTGCAACTATGCCTTTTGACTGTGATTTTATCAATGTTTCTCATCATTAAGACTCTCTGCTCTCTCCCACTCAACATGGACATACAGATAAATGCTGAGAATTCCAATCATACAGAACACATGGAAATTTCCCCACAAGATACACAAGTCCATAAATCAGGGTGACAATGGGAGCTCTTGTTATTTTAACACATTGACAGTAATAACATCTTCTAAATGTAATTGTAAAATAAATTTTCAGCTCCTTAAATTAGTTAGCATACAGCATGGTTTCTGACAGCACCTATGGATTATTCTCAAATGATCATAGCAGTACCAGGTCTTCCACAAATGACAAAATTTGTAATAAATTCACAACTGAATCAAACTCATGAAATATTTTCACTGGGTACCACCATCAACTTAAAGGAAAGGGAAAAAAAGGTGACACGGCCAGAAACTCAAAGTGAAACTATAGGTTTGGCCAGTCCTAAAATAAGAATAAGGGGAAAACTGCATTGGCAAAGTATACTTCTTGTTCTCTAGACAAAAATCAGTGTTTCTATTTCAAAAACTCTGTGCTCATTTATTACATAAATCATGACCACCTTAGTCCTTGAAAGAGTTAATTCACTACACTGGTAAGCAACTCTGCCCTACATAATGAGCTCTAAATTACCTATGCTAAGGCAAATGAAGTCAGAGTATAAGTAATAATTCAAAACAGTAAACAGAAACATACATTTCTTTGAGCTTTGTAAAGCTTTGCCTGATTTTTTATACTTGATGAACTTATGCTAAGAAGGATATTAAAAAGAGGGCGGAGTAGAAGGGAGGAGTAGAACAAGCCCAAAATTGGAAAAATTCTGTTAGTGTAAAGCTCTTCCAGGATCCAAAATTTTCTATAAATACCCTTATATTATTGATAATTAGTTAATGGGTAAATAGACTTGGCTAAACAGGGTATTTGACATATTTATAATAATTCATATTTAAAAGACGGACCCTACTGATAATTCTTGACTAAATAATGCATTGTTCACTTTATAAAAAGTCACCAGAAAGCAATATTTTACATAAACTCCTAACTGCTACCATAGGAAGTTCTGTCATTATGATAAGGATCAGTTCATTGCATAGAAAATCTTGTAACCATTTAAAGAGATGTTCTTGTACTGAATCGTGAGATAAGTGGATTTACTATCAATAATCATGTGGCCGCTTACATGTTCCTGAAATACCCAATTTCAATAAAAAGTCAACAAGGCATTGTGAACCTTTTAAAATAATCTTCCTGTAGCATCATGAAGAAGAATGTAGCTGCTTGATCTGGCTAAGTGGCTCTCAGAAACAACTGGCTGTTTTTCACAGGAGCTGAAAGAGAAGATGGACGAGCTCCTGCCTTTGATTCCTGTGCTAGAACAGTACAAAACAGACGCCAAGTTAATCACCCAGTTCAAGGAGGAAATCCGGAATCTGTCCGCTGTCCTCACGGGAATTCAGGAGGAGATCGGTGCCTATGACTATGAGGAGCTACATCAAAGGGTGCTCAGCTTGGAAACCAGACTTCGTGACTGCATGAAGAAGCTAAGTGAGTAGTGGTCCATTGGTCCAGGTTGTGTTTTTAAGTAGTTTCAATGAAAACTGCTTTCTTGCATTTTGCAAATAGTCATGAATTCCTAATTATAGGGAAACTAGTGCCTGCTTTCTAAGTGTAAAGCAAGTGTTCCTTAAAGGCTTAAGCATTCCTGGTCATTCTGATTAACGGCTGCCTGACTTTCAGAGCACCCTGTGACTGTTTGGTGACTTGAAATAAAGAGATCTGACGACATATCAATTCTATCGGCTACACTATGAAAATAAGTTTTATTTCAGAGAGAGGATAGGTGATGATCAATCACTGCCTGGCCAAGGGAAGAGGGAAGCCATTTCTGGTAGTGGAGGAAGTTAGAGACTGGGGAAAAGGATATTGCCCTGGGAACAAATGTGAAATAGCAATGTTAAAGGAAATGACAACCATTCTTCTACTGTGCAGAGCTGCCATCAGATGCTCTGATCCACTCAAGAAATAAAAGGGAGGCACCTACTCAAATGCATATTCACTGCTCTACAAGGGAGCAAGCATTTGACTTGTGTCATAGACTCGAATTCTTAACTACTAAATGTGTGGTTCAACCTGATCTGAGTTTACAAACTTTTCTGTTGTGTGCACAAGCTAATTACTGAACTGAAGTCATCAGGAGGCTAGTTGGTAACTTATATGAAATAAATAAGGGTCCATGAATTGAATAAGGAGGGGTTGTAAGTCCATTTAGAAATAATGTTTTAGTTGTTGACGTGATATGATAGGATTTGGAAGGGGGGTGCTCAATAACCATAGAAAGTGTTCTTTCAAGGAAAAGAAAAACTTTTCTAGAATATGAAATAAACTGGGAAGAGGACTGAAGAATTTGAAAAAAAAGAATTTTTAATAAAGAAACATTCAGAGAATAAACGTAAATACTTAAAATTTGGATGACTTACAAGAATATCTTAAAGACTACTTATTTTACAAATGCAATCCAAATTAAAAAAAAAAAAAAACAGCTAAACTGCAAAATGTTGCATTCAGTAATCACAATCTCAAAATAAAGTGGGGAATAACCACATGGGAGGCCCTACAGCAGTCATCTCAGGATTTCCAAGAGGATCCAACAAAATTAATCATAAGGCAGTAACATAAACCCCTAAGGGTAAACACATGTGCAGTAACACTCAATTCCTTATTTCTCATCATGCAAGGTCCATACTTTTTCACCTAAGGTCATGACTTGAGTAGATTCCACTACTTGCTCTTCTCCACCCACCGTCCACATTATTGCCAAAGAGATTTTTTAAATTATAAATCTGAAATTATTTTCCTCTATTTAAAACCTCCTATGCATCCCTTATGCCCCAGGATACAGTCAATCCTAGGGCATGAGGCTTAGGATTCCCTTCATGTGTGGTCCTCCCTACATCCTCATTTCTCCTGCTGCTGATAAGTCACTTCAGTCATGTCCAACTCTGTGACCCCATGGACTGCAGCCCGCCAGGCTCCTCTGTCCATGTGATTCTCCAGGCAAGAATACTGGAGTGGGCTGCTATTTCCTTCTCCAGGGGATCTAAACCCATCATTCTTACATCTCCTGCACCAGCAGGTGAGTTCTTTACCACTGGTACCACCTGGGAAGCCCACATCCTCATTTTAGGTCCTGTTTTTTCTCCCCTTCACACTATGTCCCAGTTTCACATGTGGTCTACATTCTAACATAGGACCATATTGAGGCTTGGTTTGTCCCTTTTCCTGAAACACTCTCTCCTCTGTTTATCTTTTCTTTATCAGTAAATACACTTTCACTTGCCACATGTGACAGAGTCTTATTCATTTTGCAAGTCTCAGTTTAAATGTTATACGTCACCAGACTCTTCACAGCCCTCCCCCATACCCTCTGCATTCCTGCTAGGTGCTCTCAAATCTTGATATCTCATCAATGATTGGACTTTCCATGTTTCGTTATCATTTTGTGTGTAATTGGATGACTCTTTTGTTAAGAGTTTTGTTCCACAAGAATAAGTACAGTGTCATTGATATTCACTCTAAATACTGTATCTCTCAATGCCTAAAAAACTTATTACTCAGCAAAATTTGCTGAACAAATTAATTCTATAAGCAGTCATATAACAATTTCTAAACTTTCAACAGAGTAAATATTAGGTATTTCAAAAACTAACAGAACAATCTCTTCTACTTACAAAAAAAAAATTATCTCCTTCAGCCACATATTTGTGTCAAGATGTCATAGGACTAAGACTAAGCAAGGGAAAAGTCATTTAATACAATGCTTAAAAACTCCTTTATATGGTTTCTTTTATAATTCAAACTGTGGAGTTTACTGTTAATAGAAAATAGGTAAACAATACTGACATAAATTCTGCTGTTATATTTTATTCTTTTTTTAATCAAGAAATACTTTCAGTTCTATATAGAGACTGATTTTTTAGCTTGCTAAATGATGTCTGCACCAAACAAGAAAAAAATCCCAAATAAAGAATTGTTTGAGGGCTCTCAATATCTAAGTTACTTTAGTGGTTCAAAGAAGTATCCAAATGCTTATTTATTAGCCCATAAAACATCTGGGTAAAGATTTTCTGTAAATGACAGTACATAGGACTGGTCTATGTAGGGCTTCAGTTTGATGTGGAAGAGGTCCATTTGCTGTTGGTGAACCATTAAAGACCTTGTATATCAACTCACTCTGTCATTCCTACCATTTTACAATAAACCCAAGCCACTGGTTTTGTATGCTAAGTCCAGGCAGCTACTTAGCACAAATGGATTCTACTAAAACAAAGAAAAGCAACAGAAACATTCTATACCTAGTCATCACCTTGGAGTGTGCCAAGTTATGTTTTTAAAGGATTAACACAGAAAACTCTTGGGATTTGCTCCACGTTAGAAGTGAACTGCACTTCTGACACATACTCTCTCTGAGTTTACTTAGCTGGAAATAATGGCTACTACAGTTAGGTAATTCTACATGCCTCTCAGCTCTTTCACAAACCCCAGTTTGTTTTTTCTAATCCACATATAACTTCTGATACAGAATCTCCCCTAATATTAAAAATTGTATTTGGGACAAAAAGGGTTAATCTGTGCAGACACAATATCAACATATTTCTCCTTACTGAAACATGGAAAATGTCTCTATGGTGTCCTTAGGCCTCAGACTGTGATGAGCAATATATATGAAGGACTCATTTTATTACTTTTCCACCATGGACCACAAAGTTTGAAAGAATGTGTCAAATAAATTGTATTAATTAGTTAACAAGTTTTTGGTAAACAAAAAGTTTATTGAACCAAAAGTATATCTAGATAATGAAGAACAAGTAAAAAATCATGAAAACATGGTATTCTATTTTATTTTACCTAATAAAAAATATACAATCTAGCAACCAATATAGATATCAGTTTAGTTGTTACTCAGTCATGTCCAACACTGTGATCCCATGGACTGCAGCACACCAGGCCTCCCTGTCCATCACCAACTCCCTGAGTTTACTCAAACTCATGTCCATCGAGTCAGTGATGCCATCCGACCATCTCATCCTCTGTTGCCCCCTTCTCCTCCTGCCTTCAATCATTCCCAG
The DNA here is from genome assembly GCF_033118175.1 of Dama dama. Classification (NCBI taxonomy): domain Eukaryota; kingdom Metazoa; phylum Chordata; class Mammalia; order Artiodactyla; family Cervidae; genus Dama; species Dama dama. The sequence continues at coordinate 41,620,791 of NC_083700.1, forward strand.
CATGAGGGTCTTTTCAAATGAGTCAGCTCTTCACATCAGGTGGCCAAAATATTGGAGTTTCAGCTTCAAAATCAGTCCCTCCAATGAATATTCAGGACTTATTTCCTTTAGGACAGACTGGTTGGATCTCCTTGCAGTCCAAGGGACTCTCAAGAGTCTTCTCCAACACCACAGTTCAAAAGCATCAATTCTTCAGCACTCAGCTTTCTTTATAGTCCAACTCTCACATCCATACATGACTACTGGAAAAACCATAGCCTTGACTAGATGGACCTTTGTTGGCAAAGTAATGTCTCTGCTTTTTAATATGCTGTCTAGGTTGGTGATAACTTTTCTTCCACGGAGGAAGCGTCTTTTAATTTCATGGCTGCAGTCACCATCTGCAGTCATTTTGGAGCCCCAAAAAATAAAGTCTGCTACTGTTTCCACTGTTTCCCCATCTATTTGCCATGAAGTGATGGGACTGGATGCCATGATCTTTGTTTTCTGAATGTGGAGCTTTAAGCCAACTTATTCTCTCTCCTCTTTCACTTTCATCAAGAGGCTCTTTATTTCTTCTTCACTTTCTGCCATAAGGGTGGTGTTATCTGCATATCTGAGGTTATTGATATTTCTCCCAGCAATCTTGATTCCAGCTTGTGCATCATCAAGCCCAGCAAATATAGATATCAAATAGTAATAACATTAGTATTTACTTTTTTTATTTAATGAGATGAATGCTCTTTGATTAATTGATATGACCTTACAAAATACTGAAAATAGTTCTCACATTACAAGTGCTTCACTTTAGATTATCAGTAGCCTTCAGGTTCCTGTTAACTTAACAAAGAGGCCAGTGCCACAATCAATGATTCTAACTCATTTATGCTTTTGTCCCAATAATGGTTTGGGACATTTGGGTGCTCTTCTCCATCACACCATGTTTAGGTCAATTCATCAAAACCATTTATTGAGACTCTCTGAGCAAGGAGGTTTGCTATTGGCTTAATTACAATATAGAAAACATGTCCAGGTAGAGAGAGACAGCCCTGACACTGTGAGAGTCACACTGGTTCCTGAAAAAATAAATGAATCTTCATATTTTTTCATTAGAAAAAGAATTACTCCAATTTCAAAGGAGGTACTTGGGTAGGTACATATATTTACATCAGAAAATATATATATATATATATATAATATAACTTTGTGTGACACTAAGTTATAATTTGATTAGCCCTTTAGTTTTTATAATCCCCCAAAATTTTGTACAGATTGGACCAATTTATCTCTGTGAACACTTTTAGCTGCCTACCCAGCAGTATCTCATAAAGAAGTGCCTGAATATCAAAATATTAGCACACACAGACTCAGAAAATAGATGTTAAATAAAATCAGGACCATTCACAGTAAATGTAGGGAGGGGGGGAATATCAGGAGTTCAATGTTCCAAAAAGGTCTAAAATCCAGCTGCTATGCTGCTCAGATATAGAGTGGGATATTGAATAATTATGATATCAGCAATATAGTAATAGGAGCAAGAAGGCTTATCCATCAGTGACATCTTTGTTCTTCACAAAAGCCTCCCAACACACAACAGGCAATTAGTAGAGTGTAAAAATGGACTGGGGAAAGAAAATAAAACTGCAACTATGAGGAATACATTTCCACTCACCTTTGCAGTTGATTTGTTTTTAGGGAAAATGTCAGTGTACATCACACGAATTTTAAGAAATTAAAAAACAAACTAGTGTCATTGCCTGCAAAGTTTAACTTAATAAGGTCGTGAGGAGTCATAAGTCGCTGAGACCACTAGGGCACCATTCAGCTTATTTCTTCTAGGGAATTAAAGTTTTAGAGAAAATAAAAATTAGAGAAAAAAAAAAGCTTCAACAGCAATGCACCCTAGTGGCCTGAATAAGGTACAGTAATGCTGTTTCCTAAGGACTTAATTTTCTCCTGTGAGGGACTGAATAAAGTCCCCTGTGCTTAATTAAATCATATCACATTCCAAGGCATGCAAAGTATAATTATATGCCTGTGAGAATCTAACTGGAAAAGCACAGTTAATGCTCTTGCTCAACCCCTGAGATCACCAATAGATATCTAATGTAGATTATAATCAGGCTTTCTGGCTTTCCAGCCCTTTGCACTCCCTCCCACTTCCTTATGTTAGTTCTATTTTAGGGCAATGGTTTGGTGCCATCTAGTGAAGTACAAGATGCACCCTTCTATTAACAGAAACAGTTCTGAGCCTTCATGTTTAACAGAAGTAACAGTAGCATTTGAAACTTGAAATTGTAAGTAATTTCAACTTGGGTTACTATCTTTATCATGTTTATGCCAAATTAGTTGTAAAAGAGAAACCAAACTGTCTTTGTGACAATAATCTTATTTGTACATTCAATAAATATGTATTAACTCTCCAGTGTGCACTGGCACTTAACCAGGTATTTGGGGATACAAAGATGAGTAGCAGGCAGTGCCCTTCTACTGCCAAGAAACTTGCATTATAGTGGGGAATAAGCACATAGGCAGACAACTGCAGCAATGCTGAGAGCCTACTGCTTGACAGACACTCTGCCAGCTTTTTTATGTATGTTAGTCCCAACTGCTGCAAGAACTGTGGGTCAGGTATTATTACTAGCAATTTATGGAACAGACACTCAGCTTAAATTTGCCAAAGGTACACGTTGGAGGCAGCAACTCTAAACCCAAGTCCTTCTGAGTTCAAAGACTGAGATTTCTTTCTCACACATGGTATCTTTTGTTGGGTACACAGTAACAGAGCCACAATGGGCTTCCCTTGTGGCTCAGTTGGTAAAGAATCCGCCTGCATTGCAGGAGACCTGGGTTCGATCCCTGGGTTGGGAAGATCCCCTGGAGAATGGAAAGGCTACCCACTCCAGTATTCTGGCCTGGAGAATTCCATGGACTGTATAACCCATGGGGTCACAAAGAGTCGGAGCAACTTTCACTTTCACTTTAGTAACTGAGAAATGCCCGGGATATGTCAGTACATTTAACTCAGTAAATAGAACCCAACTGCTGTAGAAAGAAGCCAGAGTCATTTTTGATTCTTCCCTGAACTTCACTCACACACAATTACCACATCTTTACCTCTCCCTCATGGATTTCTCAAAACCAACTCTTTGCATCCACACTTCCACCACCCTAATCCAGAACACCATTCATCACCTCTCAGATGGAATACTACAAAGGCCTCCAAAGCACTCCCCTTACCTGAAGTCATTCTAGCTCCACCACAATAGATATTTATACTCTTTTTGAAATGCAAATCTAATTATATCACACCGTATTTAAGTGATTTTCCTTTAAAATTAAATCTAAATAGCAGTGCATGGTTTGTTTCGATGACATGGATTCTGCCTCACTCTGCCTTTTCTCTCCAATTCTCATCGTGCACTCACTCTAAGCGTTAGTCATTCAAATCCTTTCAATTTCTCAATCTTGCATGCTTCTTCACCTCCTGGGCTCTGAATTTCCTCCCCACCTTACTTATCCAAATTCAAAGCCTGCTTTTTAATTTTAGACCAGATACCAACTTTTCTATAGAGACTTCTCTGATTGCTCCTTAACATAGCTGAATTCCCTTAGAATGGTCTCCCACATGTCCCCACCCCTCTTCCCCATGGCACTTCAGATATTTTACACAAAATGCCAATTTGCTTTTCTTTAATCTTTACTAGCTTATGGAGTTATCCCTGCACTGAGAAGTCAGGAATCATCTGTGTCTTGTTTCAGTTGAATTTATATAGATTATGGTAAAATATCTGAAACATAATAGGTAAAAATTAGTGTCTATAGAGTCTCTGAGAGCAAATACTATTTTTAAAATAAAATGCTTTATGTTGCCTTCAAGAAATAAATCAGTGTACATCAACTGTAAAATAACTATCTTTTGGGGAAGAAAGACAACAAAAACACAACCTTTTTTTTAGTCTTGGTTTTTGTTGCCATCTGTTATTTCAAGGGCAATGTAGTATTTCATTCAGAATACCTGATATTTGGTTCCACTTACCATTTAAAGCAAGAGACAGTAAAAATCTCAGTGAAAGGAAGAATTAACATAAAAGTCAAACTGTGTGCCTGGGATGAAGAGTTAGATTTAACACGGAGATTTAATGGGAGAAATTTATAAGAATACCTCCTCAAATTAAATTAAGAACTTACCTGGTGGTTTGGACAGTAAAGCGATGCCTACAAGGTGGGAGACCCTGGTTTGAGCCCTGGGTGGGGAAGATCCCCTGGAGAAGGAAATGGCAACCCACTCCAGTACTCTTGCCTGGAAAATCCCATGGACGGAGGAGCCTGGTAGGACCCATGTGTCCATGGGGTCACAAAGAGTCAGACACGACTGAGTGATTTCACTTTCACATTTACTAAGGAGTCCTATTCTTCCTAAGTGAAGAATAGCACCTTTCAGTGTGAAGAACAGCACTTCCTAAGTCCTATTCCTCCTAAGTGAAAGAGAAGAGTGAAAAACTTGGCTTAAAACTCAACATTCAGAAAACTAAGATCATGACATCTGGTCCAATCACTTCATGGCAAATAGACAAGGAGACAATGGAAACAGTGAGAGATTTTACTTTGGGGTGGGGGGGGGGGGCTCCAAAATCACTGCAGATGGTAACTGCAGCCATGAAATTAAAAGCCGCTTCCTCCTTGGAAGAAAAGTTATGACCAACCTAGACAGCGTATTAAAAAGCAGAGACACTACTTTGCCAATAAAAGTCTGTCTAGTCAAAGCTACAGTTTTTCCAGTAGTCATGTATGGATGTGAGAGTTGGACTATAAAGAAAGCTGAGTGCTGAAGAATTGATGCTTTTGAACTGTGGTGTTGGAGAAGACTCTTGAGAGTCCCTTGGACTGCAAGGAAATCCAACCAGTCCATCCTAAAGGAAATTAGTCCTGAATATTCATTGGGAGGACTGATGCTGAAGCTGAAACTCCAATACTTGGACTACCTGATGCAAAGAACCGACTCAATGGAAAAGACCCTGATGCTGGGAAATTTGAAGATGGGAGGAGATGGAGATGACAGAGGATGAGATGGTTGGATGTCATCACCGACTCAATGGACATGAGTTTGAGTAAACTCCAGGAATTGGTGATGGATAGGGAAGCCTAGCATGCTGCAGTCCATGGGGTTGCAAAGAGTTGGACTTGAATGAGTGACCGAACTGAACTGATTCTTTGTAAAATTCAAAATGATAATATAGAATGCAACTTCTCTAGTGTCCATGAACTTGATGATTCATTCTTCTGGAACCCTGAAGCCCTAGTGATTTTAGGACATTTTGGGGGTACTTTATATATTTTGTTCTACCATAATTTCTTTATTATTTATCTTTCTTTCTATGCCTCACATTTTTCTAGATTGCAACTAAATTATAAGCCTTTTAACAATATAAAACCAATGTTTTCAGAGGCAAGCATGAATTGCCAAATTACTGGTTTTCATGATAAAATTCTGCTGCATTTAGTTTGAATATTAAATAGGTTTCTCCTTAAACATGCATGCATAATATAAGCTTTAGCCCAGAAAAAGTTCAGGAAGTTTTTAAAATAATTTAAGAGTAAAATTCTGTGAATTTTGGAAAGTGGAGGTATTTAGACACATGTTATTCTTGATCCCATTTACCAGACACCCACTGAAAACTCATTCTAAGCCATGCAATACAGCATCTATATGTCCATTCTTATCCCCCATCTTTCCTTCAGCAGCACAGTTGGTGAGATTAGACATGCAAATAAAGGGTTAAATAATAAAAATATAAACAGATTTTACTATCCAATGTATGGTGGAGACAAACTTAAGCAGCTTTAATAAACAGACTTCAAAGATCAAATCATTTCTACTTCTTGCTACATGAGTTCTCCAATGGCCTTAAGTAAAAAGAAATAACATTCAGTCATAAACATATTTGCCACTCCATTTATTTATATGGTCATGGCCTTAGGATTCAAAGCCTGAGCTACTAGTCCAGGATATTACAAAGTACAATTATATATTAAAGAAATAAACAAAAAGACAGATGGTTTTTATGCTTCATTGATCTAAACAACTGATCTTCCTGTGGAATCCCAAATGATATCTTTTCCGGAACTACTTACTGATAAATATGGATTGCAACTGATCATAAAAAAATTAATGTCTCAAAATCCTCAGAGTATTAAAATGGTTACTTTTTCCAACTACCCATTCATTGTATTTTCTGAATATACAAAACCATGCATATGTAGAACAGTATAAAATGCTAATATTTTCATGTGTCTCACAGCAGACAGAAGAGCATAGCAAGAGAAAATCAATGAAGCAAGACTTCTAACTTTTTTCTACGCCAATCCCTTTTGCAGGAACATTTATCTTCCAGGCATTCTGGGAAATTGTCCTTTCTGTCTGGCTTCCTTTGTCCTCATAGAAAGTGAGAGAAAAGTGGGAAAGATAATGTTTATTTGAGTAAAAGCTAGTTTGGGGGAACCAAGAAACAGAAATGACTTTTATTTTTTATTTTACTTTGTAACTTCTATGCTCAGTCAGACTGAGAATACCTGTGTTTACTTAATACTACCACAAATTATCACTAAAAAATCGGCCAGCTTTTATAAATTCCTGCAATTTTAAATGATTAATTTTACTTGACAAGATGAACTTTAGCTTAGGAATCTAACAACTATTTCTAAGAGAAGCATCTATCCATTCCATGCCCCCTTAGTCAGAGCAACAAAATGTTGAGCTTCAGAACTTGTATCTCAGAGATGAGAAAACTCCATTCTGGAGAATAAGTACACTATCCAATATTATATGATGATTTAATATTATGACTCAGAAACCAGATCTCCTATCACTCACCTCAGGATACTAACCTGGATGAAATACACTGCACAAGAACATTTCCTGAGAAACTGTGGAAGTAAAAACAGAGACAAACAACAACAAAACCATAAAAAGGGAGTGGCATAGTTAATAAACAGATTGGACTATCATCTGCTTATGAAATTCATTTTTTCCATTTGTATTATCAGTTTCTCCCTCTGTACTAGATTATTTATAAAGGCAAACAAATCTTTATTAAGCAACAAGAGTAACATCAGCACCAAATGTTAGAGTAACAAAATTTCCCCATAACCTCATATTTCTCCACCCTCTTTTCTCTGCTTCTTAGTTAAAATAATCTTTTCTAGCTCCTGCTTTAGTTTACAGTCTTTTCAAAACCAACGCTAACTCAGCTTCTGATCTCAACTTTCTCTTCATTTGATTCTTCGAATCATGAATGATTTCTCGCTGCTAAATTCCATGATCATTTCTTTGATTATTTCTGAACAATTTCTGTATTCCCCTAAGGTCAGTACGTCATCCTTAAAACATGTTCTTCTTTAGGATTTCTTAACAATACACTATTTTCCCTATTCCATTCATAGCTTCTTATTGGGCTCCTTTACTAGGGGCGATAAATACTGTGATTTTCCAGAACTCTGTTCTATATGCTTTCCTCTTCTTTGTGTGTGCCCTCTCTCCAAGGCTCTGGCTTTCACTAATATCAGTGTGAAGACTCTGGAAACTGTCTCAGAAGGGTGTCTGCTATCTAGATTTGTATACTGTCATCTCTACCTCTCCTCTGGTAAGGATAATAGTCATGAAACAACATAAAATAACCCATACAGAATTATTGAGTTTTGCTTCCAAACCCATTCCTTCCTGAGCATTTAATCTAAGTAAATGACCCTATAATCTGACCATCTGAACAAGCCAATATCTCAATTATTTTTCAATTTGAGATTTTCTTTAATTTCTCTTTTTACTTCTCATTCTAACATCTAATCCAAAGCCTGGTCCTATTGACTTTATCCAAGAAAGAAAAAAATACATATAACCTAAATACATCTAATTTTCTCCATCTTCATTCAGTTCAGTTGCACAGTCATATCCGACTCCTTGCGGCCCAATGGACGGCAGCACGCCAGGCCTCCCTGTCCATCACCAACACCTGGCGTCTACTCAAACTCATGTTCATTGAGTTGGTGATGCCATCCAACCATTTCATCCTCTGCCATCCCCTCTCCTCCCACCTTCAATCTTTTCCAGCATCAGGAACATTTCAAATGAGTCACCTCTTCACATCAAGTGGCCAAAATATTGGAGTTTCAGCTTCAACATCAGTCCTTCCTATGACTATCCAGGACTGATTTCCTGAATAGGAAATAGGATGGACTGGTTGGATCTCCTTGCTGTCCAAGGGACTCTCAAGAGTCTTCTCCAACACCACAGTTCAAAAGCATCAGTTCTTCAGTGCTCAGCTTTCTTTATAGTCCAACTCTCACATCCATGCACGACTACTGGAAAAACCAGAGCTTTGACTAGACATTACTTTGAGTAATGTCTCTGCTTTTTAATATGCTGTCTAGTTTGGTCATAACTTTTCTTCCAAGGAGTAAGCGTCTTTTAATGTCATGGCTGCAGTCACCATCTGCAGTGATTTTCAAGCCCCCCAAAATAAAGTATGTCACTGTTTCCATTGTTTCCCCATCTATTTGCCATGAAGTGATGGGACCAGATGCCATGATCTTAGTTTTCTGAATATTGAGTTTTAAGCTAACTTTTTCTCTCTCCTCTTTCACTTTCATCAAGAGTTTCTTTAGTTCTTCACTTTCTGCCATAAGGGTGGTGTCATCTGCATATCTGAGGTTATTGATATTTCTCCTGACAGTCTTGATTACAGCTTATGTTTCATCCAGTCTTCATCACCATTTTCATTGTCTCTCATCTGTCCCATGTGAAAACATTCAATGGGTCTCTTTGCCTATACTTTATCTCCTCTACAATTAATTTTCCACGTATAACTAGAGTGATCTTTTTTAAATGCAACTCACATTTTGTCACTTTCCCATTTTCTTAAAATCCTCCAACAGCTTTCCATTACACCTAGAATAAAATTCAAATACTTACTGTGATTTTGCAAAGCTTTATTCTATTCACTTCTACAACCTCACCTTCTACTTTTCCAAGTTTTCTCTGGATACACTGGCCTTCTTCATTTTTAATTCAGTTTCCCTTTTAATTCACCAAGCATATTCAAATTCAGTTCCTTTGCAAGAACAATAATAATAGCTAAGATTTGAACTATAATAATGGCTAACATTTATTAGTCAATTAACTGTGTATCAAACACTAATCAAAACACTTGGCATATATTTTTATATAATCCTCCCAATAACTATTTGAGTTAGGTTTTATTACTGCTGTTACCCACCAGACACTGAGAGGTTAACAACTGTTCAAGACCCCCAGGGAGTGAGTGATAAAATCAGAATTCAAATCCAGGCAGATTTCTTAAACCATGCCTCCAATTACTTTAGAATCCTGCCTTCCTCTAGTTGACTCACTGTCTAAACATCTCTCTTCAAGGATCCATAGCTTCCTCCTTGTCAATTAGATCCCAAATTAAACATCACCTTCTTTGAAAGGTATTCCCTACCCACCCATCTAAAGCAGTTCCCCTGTCCCTCTTTATCAAATTATTCTACTTAAATATACACTAAATTTATTCCTATGTGATCTATTAGCTAGGTTGCTTATTTTTCATTTATTTTCTCACTCTTCCCATCAAAATGTAAGCTTCACCAGAACAGAGGTGTTATGTCTTTCTCATTACTGTCTTTCTCATTATTCTCAGTTCAGTTCAGTGGCTCAGTCAGGTCCAACTCTTTGCGACCCCATGGACAGCAGCACTCCAGGCTTCCCTGTCTATCACCAATTCCCAGAGCTTACTCAAAATCATGTCCATTGCGAAGGTGATGCCATTCAACCTCAGATATGCGAGGAACTGACTCACTGGAAAAGACCCTGAGGTTACTGATATTTCTCCCGGCAAGGCAATCTTGATTCCAGCTAGTGATTCATCCAGCCCAGCATTTTGCATGATGTACTCTGCATATAAGTCAAATAAGCAGGGTGACAATATACAGCCTTGACATATTCCTTTCCCAATTTGGAACCAGTCTGTTCTTCCATGTCTAGTTCTAACTGTTGCTTCTTGACCTGCATACAGATTTCGCAGGAGGCAGTAAGGAGCTCTGGTATTCCCATCTCTTGAAGAATTTTCCATAATTTGTTGTGATCCACATAGTCAAAGGCGTTGGCATCTGGAACGCTCTTGCTTTTTCAATGATCCAATGGATGTTGGCAATTTGATCTCTGGTTCCTCTGCCTTTTTTTAAATCCAGCTTGAACATCTGGAAGTTCATGGTTCACATACTGTTGAAGCCTGGCTTGGAGAATTTTGAGCATTACTTTGCTAGCCTGTGAGACAAGTGCAACTGTGTGGTTGTTTGAGCATTCTTTGTCATTGCCTTTCTTTGAGATTGGGATGAAAGCTGACCTTTTCCAGTTCTGTGGCCACTGCTGAATTTTCCAGATTTGCTGGCATATGAGTGCAGCACTTTCACAGCATCATCTTTTAGGATTTGGAATAGCTCAACTGGAATTTCATCACCTCCACTAACTTTGTTCAACAAAACAAAAAAGTGAATTCTTCGCTTCAAGTGTACTTTTTACATTAATACTACAAAAACTGGCTTACTGAAAGGCTGTCACTTTGGGATTAAGACTTGTGGTGGGCTGAGCTCAAATTCCGAATGGTACCAGAAAGACAAACTCTGACACGGGTCATTGTGAGTCACTAAGGAGAGAGGAGACAGGTAGTGGGTAATAGACATGGAGGAACATGACGGAGAAGGATATACAGAGAAAACTCTGTACACAAAACACAAAGTTCTGAAGTATTCACAGGATCGGTCCTTGCCAGGCTAGATACAAAACATTTTTATTTGAAACCAGAGCTAACACAGTTTCGCAGGCATATTTTGAAAATGCTTTTCATCTAACTTAAAAACCTAGTCACTGAAATCTCCCAGAGTTAAATATTTGTAAATTTATATTGATTTACTAGATAAAAGACATAAGTTATTTCCACACAGATAAGACCACTACCCTTATCAAATGTAGTTAGACATAATAAGAAATATAACTCCATTTAACTCATCCTTTCAAGACTCTCACCTTGATTTTTTATAGAAAACAAAACACAGATTAGCTGAATCTGCCTGTTTCTATGTTTGACCATTCATGGGTACGTTTTGAAGAAGAGTACAAGTAAATGTGGCTTAAAATGAGATAAATTTCTAGTATTTAAGAAGGCTGTGTTAATGAAAGAAGTGTTACTATATAGTTCAGTACCCAGGGCTGAACTTCTATAAATTTTATTTATCATCAACAGCTATTTAGTGCACTCAATGCTACATCTTTTTTTCTCCAAATAGTTTTGGCCTGAAATAAACTCTACTTAACTTTTCTTGCCAGTGGAATTCAAAAAAGGAAAAGAAGAGGAACAGAAAGGATAGCATGTAAACAATCATATTTTGAGAAGCTAGAACATATGAACCTATTTTGTCTTCCTGTTCACCTTACACCCTCAGTATCTAGCACAGTCCTGGTACATAGTAAATTCTCAGTAAATGGTTGTTCAAAAATACTTATTTCACATTTAAATCGTTAACTATTTATTTCACCCTCTACCATATTTCAGAGAAAAATACTACTGCTGCTAGAGGAAAGCAAAGTCAAATGACTTAATCCTCTGGTGCAATTTCTTTGTTAATTCCTGGTCTAAACACTATAAGGCTTAGCAGGATCTCTTTGCCATATAGATACAATGCTGGGTTAGAGCCAAACGCTTCAGAAGCCAAGATACCTCAAACCACCAAAGTGTTATCAGTTTCTAGAAATGTTGATTCATAAGATTCATGGTGAGAATCCCAGTCCCAAAGAGCATTCTTATGCAAATTTTACTAAGCTGTCCAACTCAATTGACATTAAAGTTATGTCAATATAAGTTATTCAGAGGATCATTTAAACCCAGAAAACAACTTAACATCTAAAGTATGCATATGACTGAAGGAAATATGAGCTTTGCAGCTTCTTGCTTTGTCCAAGTCTTCAGGCCACCTGTCCAGTCTGGAGGCCACCTACAGCAACCGGGTCAATTTTGCTGAGAAGACAGGTTAAAAACCCCAGTTTGAGGTTTAACTTTATGGTCTGTCCATCCAAAATGTTATATTAAACTTTATAACTACAAAATCTCTATTCACTTTCAGTATTAAAACAGTCCGACATCATCATAATTTATTACTGATTGTATTACCATTTGTTCATTTCCTCTGGGTATAAAGTTTTGTGGGGATGAACATTATCTTACATTTATGTTTCATATTTGGAACATTATATTGATCTATCTCCAGAACTAATTTAAACTGGCATCTGAGATTCTTTGTATCTTCTTTTTTAATAATCATGAAATGTTATTCACCTTTGAAAGATATTTTTTGAGACATTTTAAACTAATTATTCCTTCTATAGAGAATAGATATTTAATAGGCACATTTTCTTCCAAGGTCATAATCACCTACTATTCTGAAACAAAAAAACAATTCTACTGGAATCACATGATCAGTACCTTTTAGTACAGCTCCTGCAAATGTATTAACCAATGTTATCACTTACTAGCTTATCTTAACACTTATATGAAGTGACTGATGAATGTTAAAATTCATAATATGGATTCTACCTTTTTAAGATAAAAAAACTGAAGAGAGATTGCATTATTAATTGTAAAACTGAGCAAGAAGTTTAGAGAACACAAATTCAATCTAGTGCTTACAGTACTGAAATCAAATTAAAATGCAGAGTATTCACAGCTTCCAAATCTGGAGACTATTTGCATCTTCAATTTCCAACTACCTCCAAGACCTGAAAGGAAGCATGGCAAATAAAAATCTGGGAATGATTTTTCAATAGGCAGTATATATATGTGACTTTTGCTTTTTTAATGTCCACTTTTAAGTTTTTGCAACTATATTAACTTTTAAATTATAATTCAATATTGTGTGTGCATGGCTAGAGTGAAAAGCAACAGTCACCTTCTCTGCACCCACTGGCACTAACAGGTTAGAGAAAGAACTTCAAAATGGCAACCACCAGCATTGCCCTCGGCAAGGTGGCCTGAGATTGCAAAATTGCTCCCACCAATGTCTCAATCCACAGGTAGTATCCCAATTGCTTTACACACCTCCAGAAGATGCTTAAAGATCAGGAAGTGGATCCTCTTCACCGATGGTCCATGAACTTTTTAATCTGGTGCTTTGTTTTTCCCTTGTCAAGAGGCCCACCTCTGCCTCTTCTACCCATCTCAATGCTGTCCTCTTACCCTTTGTTGTGGAGGCTCTGTTCATTCAGCTTTCAGATCCCTTTCCAAGGGAATAATACTCCATTGGAACTATTCCACATGTAGTTGCAGATGTGCTATATCCATGGAAAAAGGTGAGTTCAGGATCTTCCTGCACTGCCATTTTGAGTGCTCTTAGAGGCTGAGTCCCTTACTTTTCTTCAGAGCAGAGCAGCTCCATCCTCAGCTCTTATCTCCTTTGCATAGACATGACTGCATCTCATTTAATCCTACACCTTTAATTAATTAACCACTCTCCATCACTTTCTGCCTTCTAGAAATTTGTTAAAAATTTCTTCTCCACTCATGGCTTTTGTACCATTCTCTTTACTTTGACCCCTACCCCTACATTTTACTCCTTTCCCATCATTTTGATGAGATCTTACAAAATAAAGGCAATAAAAGCACTATCATCTTATGTCAGTTACTTTTCATATTTCACCTACATTTGATATTTATGTTTTGTTCAATGAAATAATTTATTGTTCATGCCTAAGGAGGAAGCCACATATTGTACTTGTGCTGTTTTTTTAGTAAAAGGGATGTCTTTCTATCTATCTCAATGTACTTATACTTTAAATTTTCATGCACTTATCATCTGTGCCTTTACAAATATTTATGTAAGCCACCATTAAAGACTATATAGTTTTCACTTACTGAGTGCATTCAGAGAATACATTCAACTTATTCTCTTTCAAGATACATTTGGGGCTTCCCACATGGTGCCATGGTAAAGAATCTGCCTGCAATGCGGGAGACCTGGGTTCATTCCCTTGGTCAGGAAGATCCCCTGGAGGAGGAGATGACAACCCTCTCCAGTATTCTTGACTGGAAAATGTCATGGACAGAGGAGCCTGGCTGGCTACGGTCCATGGGGTTGTAAAGAGTCAGACATGCTAAGCACAACACAACCCAGGATATATTTACCTCTTTCTAGTTCAAACTGATACTGTTTCACTCACATACTGTTCATGAGTTTATACCATCTTGAGCTAATAGGTTTAACCAACAATCTTGCTATTCAATATAGATAATGCCACTCGACTTCTGATTGGCTCAGTTTATCCAGTCTTGGGAAATTATAAAGTAATTCATTTATATAAAATGTACAAAGATGCTATCACATCGAGTTTTCTCAAAAAAAAAAAAAAAGAAGAAGAAATATCTTCAGCTTAGACTTTATAAAAAGCTGAAGATTACTTACTGTGTAGTTATCAGTGAAGTAATAGAACAAAATATAATATTATTTATCATCTTTCTAGCTGCATGCTTAGTATTCTGCCACTTATAAATTATTCTTATGACGAACATACATAGAGAAAAATTAGCCAAGATAAGTCCTAAGCTACAATTAGTTTTGCCCTTTATTTGCTTTGGGGATCTATTCTTTTCTTTCCAAACACACAGGAACCAACAGGTACTAAGGAGAATTTTATCAATTCTAAGGACAGGCAGAGGTGGATAAGCAGCATGGGCCATATAGAACAATTTTTTAAGTGGAAAAAAAGAACAGAAAGGAAAAAGTGATATAAATGGATAGGAAATAATATTTCTTTGTTTAGACCAAAGTCAAAATTGATAAACACTCAGAATGTGTATGATAAATCACTTTTAAATTTTGCTGTTAAAAAAAAAATTTCACAAAATGGCTGGGTTCCTTTTTGGTTTAGACTTTGACACTTAAGATGTCCAAGCTCTTCCTAAGATTTTATTCATAACTGGAGTGATAAAAAGTATAATTTTTCAACAAAGTCATTAATTTTTATCATTTATTATATCAATTGATACTCTGTACCTTTCGTGGCGTGGGACTACAGGGTCTGGGGGCTTGACTTCTGAGGGATTTTTTTTCCCTTGTATGAAAGCTTAGGGCTGCTCTACTAGACCTAAAGGCGTTTTACCCTTCAAAACTTCAGGCAGACTGTGATTACAGCTTTATTATTATATCCTATAAAAATAACTTTCACAGGAGCTCCTCATTTACCAGTAGAAACTGAAAATCAGCTTATAGAATACTTTCTGGCTTACAAAAGTAGTCCAAAGTCTCAAAGCATGAGGAGAGAGGGTCAGGTAAGGGGAAGCTGAGCTGCAGATCAGGTAAACAGGTCCATGGATAGTTTAACTATCTGATTCAGCAGCTGAATTGGTAAAATGATAATGACTTTCTTCATTTATTTCTGTCCAGATTATAGAAATGATTACCCGTTTTAAAACTCCACACTTTGGAGTTTCAGTAAGCACTGAAACTGAAAGCCACTACTTGTGATTCAAATTATAGTTAAATCTTAGCACCCAACATGAATGATCATTTATTTAGAATAAGTGATATTAATTCTTTGTTTTGTTTTAGGATTAATTTCTTTGCTGTTGGTGTAAATATGTGTGTTGGAATCATTGGCCATTTTCACCCAACATATTTATATTACTCTATTTTCAGCCTGTGGCAAACTGATGAAAATCACAGGCCCAATTACAGTCAAGACATCTGGAACCCGATTTGGTGCTTGGATGACAGATCCTTTAGCATCTGAGAAAAATAACAGGGTATGTTGCTTCCTCAAATACCTCTGCTTAGAATTATGTTTTATTAAATTTTATGTCTACTAGACTATTCACTTGTTCTCAAGGACATCAATTTCTACTTGAAAAGTACTACACTGTTTGCAAATATTTTCAGCTTGATAATATTAACATATCCACAGATATAAGGCAAACTTACTTTAGTGAAATGTTCTATCCTATAATGTATCAGTATAGTGAGCCTAATTTTTACTGATTTTAGACCTGTTTTATGCTTTTAAATGGCTAATTATAAGTGGACAAAATTCTCTGTATACTCCTATAATTTGTTCCTTAGTGTTAAAAAAAAGAAAAAAAACACTAAATAAGTAAAAATCTCAAGAGTTAACCAATTCACTAAACAAGCCATATATTCCTAGAATCTAGGGGTAATTTTAAAGAAAACAGTGCTGAAACTTTAAGGGTATCTGGCAATATCCATATTAAGAAAATCAACATATTAGAAACATACTGTGGCTCTACTAACGTTCTATTACTGAACTCAGTATACATTAGGATTCTCAAGAGTTATATCCAAACAAGTTATATCCAATTAAGTTTAGTAGCTTAGTTAGTAAAATTATTTCATTAAAAGGTGGTTGTACCTATAGGCTGATCCAATGAACAATTATTACTAGAAGGTTCTGTGGTATCCATAAAGGGAAAATAAGTTGAATGCACAAAATTAGACCATATATTTTTCAGAGCAAGGGAAGGAATAAACAAATTTTCCAAAATGTGACAATTTTTGCAATTATCACTAATCAAGTTGATCAGGTAAATGAACAAAGTGATGTGTTTTGCATTGATATATGGTTCACTCAGTGATAAGCACCAAATGATCGAAAACTTTAAAAACAACAAAAAAAGGACAAAAAAGCAAGTCAGCTTCAAGACAGTACATTATTCCTTTCCATGTAGCCCATGCCACTGTTTTTTGTCAAAGTCTGCAGTACCATCACACTGCAGCAGTTAAGTGGGAAAAGAACATTCCAGAGCATGCTAATATTAACATGTCCTAATTCTTAGTGTCTTTATTTTGGAATTCTCAAAAAAGTATATAATTTAATTATTCCATTTTCCCCCTTTTTTCCAGGTCTGGTACATGGACAGTTATACCAACAATAAAATTGTCCGTGAGTACAAATCAATTGCTGACTTTGTCAGTGGCGCTGAATCAAGAACATACAACCTCCCTTTCAAGTGGGCAGGAACTAACCATGTCGTCTACAATGGCTCACTCTATTTTAACAAGTATCAGAGTAACATCATCATCAAATACAGCTTTGATATGGGGAGAGTACTTGCCCAACGAAGCCTGGAATATGCGGGTTTTCACAACGTTTACCCTTACACATGGGGTGGGTTCTCTGACATCGACTTAATGGCTGATGAAATCGGGCTGTGGGCTGTGTATGCAACTAACCAGAATGCAGGCAATATTGTCATCAGCCAACTTAACCAAGATACACTGGAGGTGATGAAGAGCTGGAACACTGGCTATCCCAAGAGAAGTGCAGGGGAATCCTTCATGATCTGTGGGACACTGTATGTCACCAACTCCCACTTAACTGGAGCCAAGGTGTATTATTCCTATTCCACCAAAACCTCCACATATGAGTACACGGACATTCCCTTTCATAACCAATACTTTCACATATCCATGCTTGACTACAATGCAAGAGATAGAGCTCTTTATGCCTGGAACAATGGTCACCAGGTCCTATTCAATGTCACCCTTTTCCACATCATTAAGACTGAGGATGACACATAAGCAAATGTAATTTGTTGTCATCAATCTAAACAGTGTCATTTGTGATCAACTCTATAGGACCCCTTCTGTTTTCTCTTTATTATAACGTTCATCATTTCTCCAAAGCATTTTTTTATTATAAAGTTGGTGTTTCAAAAAACATCTGAACTTGTATAAATTAACCTGTTGGAAACACATCTTAACTTAATTTACAAGGCCTATCATGTCCTTGTCATGAAAAGCACTAAAAAGAGCTTAAGTGGCTAAAGTCATACTTTTACAAAAGATTAATGATCTGCCTTATATTAGAGTCAGAGATTAATGGTGGCTTAAATGCATGAATGTCTTTTTTTTTTTTAATCTGTCATTTTTTACTGTGTTTTGCTCCACATCAGAAAATATTTTGGTAGGAATTAGGGGAGAAAACACTTTCCCATCATTTATTTCTAAAACAGATTTAAAGATCTTATTTATATGAGAAAATAATATTAATCATTTTGCTGTTATACGATTCTCTGATGCGGTGCTGTACAGTCATTTTTAAATCTCTTGCTAACACTTTATTGGCAATACGTATTTCTACCATTGTAACCACCATTGTGCAATTGTATCTCTTCACTTCTGTGAAAGTAAGTAATATTTTTTTATAAAATACACTGAAGTTTAATCTCAGTAATCATTATGGGTCACTTTTCAAGAGTGGTCAAGAAAGAAGTATCTTCTCAACCTACTCCTTTACATAAGCATTATAAACTAAAAAGAAAATCAAACCAGAGCTCTTACATAGAGTCTTTATTTTATCCCAAGTTTATTGGAGCACTGAAATGGAATCCTAAAACTGACTCAGTAAGGATGAGCTGCTCTGTTCACTCCACTGTAAGCAACACATATGGTTGCTTGCAAAGATGCAGCTTGGTCACAACTGTACTTGATTCTACTCATTTATTACACATTCAAATTTTGTTCTTATATAATTGATTATATTAATGTTTTAACTTAAATTTTACATAAAACTGGCAATAATTAACTCCTTATGCCAGGATTCTAAAAGTACATGAAGCACATATGAAAACTCTTAAAGTTAAATTTTTGTAATGTCATCTAGACTTATAAATTCTGAAGAGCTGTTGGCAAGATTTGTACAAAAGAAAATTGTGGGAAAACTTGGGAGTTGCCCAAGTTAAATGTTTAAATAATTCAGAACAGAAGATGGGAAGACAAGCCCTTGTTGCCCTGATTCATTGTGTGCAGAAGTGGTGTAACCAAAAAAACAGAGCTTTAATAATATCTTATGTTAATAACACCAAAAACATATAATCAATATATATGAAACATGTCACTGTGTTTGGATGTACTTTCTACATACTTAAGGCAGTTTTATGGAAACCAGTGTGGGTTGGTTTATACTTTAAAAAAGTATATTCTATAATAAACAATATATAACTTAAATTGTTGTAAATGTTTAGTTTCACATATACATAATATCATCATTTCCTTTGTAAAGTAAGGATATAATAAATCAGATAAGGCATTGTATAAAGAAATAATTCTTAAGAGTAATTCATTTCAAATGTCACAAGTGAAATATCATTCTCAAATATCTTACCATTAAAATTTTAGGATGAAAAACTCAATCTTGAAATTGTTAAAATTTAACAATTTATTTTTTTAACCTACAAAAAGATATTAGCATGATTTAATGACCATTCTGTGTTCTTTTGCAATGCTGTCTTCTCTTTGAAACATTTACATATGTTCTCCTCTGCTTTTGAGAGTTAGAAAATTTAGGGGACTCACTTGTCATTGTACACACACTACAAAAATATTCAGCCAATATTTTGTACATCAAGAGTTTGTATGAAGAAAGTCAGTTTCAGAAATGAATGAACTTTTTGTAGATGGCCTCTAGTGGATATTTGGGTCTCCATTACTTTCAGAGAAATAATGTAATATGATATCATTTAAATTCACAACCTGGATGTTCACAGCTTTTTTGTGAGATGTACAGCTTGTAAAGCACTTTATTGTTTTCTAAGGAAGAGTTCATCGCCACATCCAGTTACAGTGTATGTGCTGCCAGAGCAGGCACAGATTTCACTACTGTCACTACAATGGGGGCAATATAGGTTTAAAAATGTGATTTGCAGTAAACACTTAGTTTAAAAGTGTTTTCTTAATAAATTATCAGTTTGTGCCTGAAATAAATAAGAACTTACTCTAATCACTGTTTTTTTTTTAATGTCCAACAAATAAATTTTATGAGGGAAACACTGACTATTTTAAAATCATACTTATTCAATCAGCAAAGAAATCCAAGCTCAGAAAGTTTTAATTCTAAGTAAACTCTTTAACTGGTATTTTTCTGAATTAACCAGATCATTAACAAACATCTATGTCATTTAAATAATAATATGATCATGGTCTGACTGTGTTTGTGTGACATTTGTTTTTGTGGTACTTGAATCATAATACTTACTACTTTCACCTGCACTTATATCTATGCATTCAGAAAATGACAGTGTGTTAGAGCATTACCAATATGTAGAGATAAAAAAGAAAAAGAAAATAATAAGTGCCCAGATGCAACATTTCATATAGTGATAAGGTTGTGATAAGATTTATCATGAACTCAAAATCTCTATCTATAGTTCCTATCACCATATTTATATATATACTTCATCTTTATAATTCAAAGTATTTTCTCTGATGAAATCTTATTTTCATAAAATTGATTCTTGGTACTATCAAGAAAAGAGTCTTCAGATCTGCAAGTTACTATCAAAAGTACAAATATTTAAAATAGAAGAATTATTTTAAAAGTATAAATATAAAATTATACTTATGTTCATCAACAAATGAAACCAATTGCTTTTCTACTAAGGTAAATTTTACATGTAATAATCCCTTAGCTTTATTATCCTTAAATAGATTTTTTTAAAAACCCTATCTGGTCTCCTTAGCGCTCAGGATTACCAATTTTTTTCTGCAAAAGCTAAGTCTGAATGCAACTGTCAGCAAAACTAAAAGTATCCCTTCAAGTTAGAACAAATACAAAAAATCATCAACACTGTATAGTTTCTAAAAGCCAAGCTTTCTAGAAATATGTATACTTTTAAAAAAGAATAAAAAATGGCACCTTTTGGTAGAAACCAACATAATACTGTAAAGCAATTATCCTTCAATTAAAAATAAATAAATTTAAAAATGGCATCTTGCTAACTTGACAAGGTAGGTATGATTGTGCACTTTACTAAATGTACAATTTGAGTTCTTATATGACAATATAAAATAATGTCAGTTTATAGATAAAGCATATTTTTCCTCTCCATCATCACATGATAAGTGGACCATGAGAAAAGCTACTATAAAGTGGTCTACCTTGCACAGTACACAAGGAACAGTAATTAAAACTTAGATGCTGTAGGATGACACAAAGCCTTAATCTCTGATTTCTCATAGCTACAAATAATCATTTCTAGAAAGGCTCAGAGGCACTGCATATCATTCAGTTTAGTGGGCTGTATCCACACTAAAATCTAGATCATGGAATGATTTGTTTCTAAAATTGAGTAAGATCAGCATAAATCTCTTAGCTGATAGTTTGTCATAATCAATGACACTTCAGAAAAGGTCCTGAGCTTAATAAAATGTGTTCTGTTGAATTGTTGAACTTCTACCAGAAAAAACACAATGAAAACATTAGCTTATGGAGAAAAAACCAACTTCACCAAACTTTTAGTTAATAATTATAAATGATGAACTCCATGGATGGCAATCTCTTGAACAAAGAACAGAAAAGTGTTTACCACATAACCAATCAGAAGGAAATCCTCCACAAACTGACTTTACCAGGCTGACTTTTTCTGAATCATACCTGAAAATTATGCGATATCCCTCTTCATCAGGTTTAGAAGAATTTAATCATGTTTGCAGTGTGCCTTGTCTCCAAAATATCAAACTAACTGACAGAAAACATATCCTCTTTGAAGCTCAGTTCACTGATTGCTAAATAAGTTTTACAAGTATAAATTATTATTATTGAACATGACTTGAAAATAATATAAAAAGAACATAAAGTTGTACCTTGTCATGCATTCCTATTACTTTCATAATGATAACCATCTTTAAAACATCACTAGTAGTTATAGATATGAAGCAATACGGTCACTATGAACGCGTTCTCAGGAAGAGAGCTGCAAGAAATCTGCTGGTAAATCATACTCATCTATGTAGTTCAGTACCAAGCTACATCCCTAAGCTATTTGTTGTTCAGTTCCTCAGTCGCATCCAACACTTTGCAACCACATGGACTGCAGCACACAGGCCTCCCTGTCCTTCACCATCTCCCAGAGCTTGCTCAAACTCTGGGAGTTTGTATACTGAGTCAGTGATGCCAATCCAACCATCTCATCCTCTGTCGTTCCCTTCTCTTCCTGCTTTCAATCTTTCCTAGCATCAGGGTTTTTTCTAATGAGTCAGCTCTTTGCATCAGGTGGCCAAAGTATTGGAGCTTCAGTTTCATCATCAGTACTTCCAATGAATATTCAGAGTTGATTTCCTTTTTGGATTGACTGGTTTGCTCTCCTTGCAGTTCAAGGGACTCTCAAGAGTCTTCTCCAACACCACAGTTCAAAAGCATCAATGATTTGGCATTCAGCCATCTTTATGGTCCAAATCTCACATCCGTACATGACTACTGGAAAAACCGTAGCTTTGACTATACAGACCTTGGCAGGCAAAGTAATGTCTCTGTTTTTCAATAGGCTGTCTAGATTTGTCAAAGCTTTTCTTCCAAGGAGCAAGTGATACCAAGGGAACATTTCATACAAAATACAAAAGTAGGCACAATAAAGGACAGAAATGGTACGGACCTAACAGAAGCAGAAGATATTAAGAAGAGGTAGTAAAAATACATGGAAGAACTATACAAAAAAATCTAAATGACCTGGATAAACTTGTTGGTATGATCACTCACCTAGAGCCAGACATCCTAGAATGCAAAGTCAAGCAGGCCTTAGGAAGCATCACTATAATCAAAGCTAGTAGAAGTGATAGAATTCCAGCTGAGTAATCTCAAATCCTAAAAGATGATGCTCTTAAAGTGCTGCATTCAATATGCCAGCAAATCTTGAAAACTCAGCAGTGGCCACAGGACTGGAAAATGTCAGTTTTCATTCCAATCTCAAAGAAAGGCAATGCCAAAGAATGTTCAAACTACCACATAATTGTACTCTTTCACATGCTAGCAAGGTCATGTTCAAAATCTTCCAAGCTAGGCTTCAAGAGTACATGAACCGAGAACTTCCATATATACAAGCTGGATTTAGAAAAAAGCAGAGGAAGCAGAGATCAAATTGCCAAGATTGTTAGATCATAGAAAAAGCTAGAGAATTCCAGTGAAACATCTACTTCTGCCTTATTGACTACACCAAAGCCTTTGACAGTGTGGATCACAACAAACTGTGGAAAATTCTTAAAGAGATGGGAATACCAGACTACCTTACCTGCCTCCTGTGAAACCAGTATCCCAGTCAAGAAGCAACAAAACCGAACATGGAACAACAGACTGGTTCAAAATTGGGAAAGGAGTACATCAAGGCTATATATTGTCACCTTGTTTATTTAACTTATATTCAGAGCCCATCACACAAAATGCTGGGCTGGACAAAGCACAAGCTGGAATCAAGACTGCCAGGAGAACTATCAATAACCTCAGATATGTAGATGACACCACCCTTATGGCTGAAAGCAAAGAGGAACTAAAAAGCCTCTTGATGAAAGTGAAAGAAGAGACTGAAAAAGTTGGCTTAAAACTCAACATTCAAAAAACTAAGATTATGGCAAAGAAATTAACATCCTAAAATTAACAGTAATTTTTTTCTTCAGAGGAACTCAAGATTAAGTTGTTGTTGTCAAGATTAAGTTGCCCCCTTACTCTTGAAAACAAAAACAAAAAGCCTCTAATAGGACTTTTTTATAACTGAGCCAAATCCAATTACTGCTTTGTGACTCAGCCTTCAGAGCATATTCTTGCCTGATCTGTGGGCCATGGTCCTATTATGAGGCCTGTCCTACATTTCCTGGAGTCTGGAGGACATTCTCTTGTAATGCTAACACAGCTTTTCAGCAGCACCATTAGAATCTGACTGGAATTGAGCAGAGGTAGTATGCTCCATGAAATTTAACTCCTCTTATGAAATTAACTACCACAGGAAACCTAAACAGCACAAGGAAAGAGTATAACACTTGCCTTGGTCTAGAAGCTACTGTAGTTAAGATGCATGTAATCTACAACTACAGCAAATAAAAATGAATTTTATTAAAAAAAAACTCATTTTATATATATAGACACACACACACAAACACAATAAAGACATGCTGAGTAGAGAATTGAGGCTCCTTCGATCAGTGACACTTTGTTTGTTTCCCAAGCTACTTTAGAAGACATTCATTAACTTCCACCCTAATATGAACCAAAATAATAAAAATAAATATCTGTAATATCTTTATCAAACTCCATTAGAATTTACTCTTGGAAGATGCAGTATACATTGAAAAAGAAGTTAAACATGTCTTTATATAAGTAATAAGTTCTTACACTCAAATGACATCGTTGCTCTTCAGGTAAAGTCTGGCCCAGTAAAGTGGTTAAAATGCATAAATAATTTATTATTAGCTTTTCCTATCATTCTTCCTTAGAAAATGTGGACCAAACAAGTATAACATAAAGAACTTTTCTTCCATTGTACATTGTTTTCTATTTTTCAAGGCTATTTCATTTCTATTTGAAGGCCTTACAACATCCTTATGGAATAGGGAGGGCAAAATAAATCATTCTGATTTCACAACTGAGTAAACAGGACATTTATGTTTCAATGTTTATATTTATTTATAGGTATTCCACAGGCACCTCACACTCAATATGTTTCAACCAAAATTCTTATCTTTCCTTCACTTGTACCCCAATCTATTTTTCCTCCCTACCGCAGTTAATTAAAAAAACCATTCCATCCACAACCCTGCTTTCTACCACACCTTTGTCTCTTTAAACACACCTGCTCCTTCTATTACCAGATATCTATGATAAACAAATAAAACCTAATCATATGTAAAATCTAAATGAATGCCATTCCCTAAGTGAACAGTGAGTGAAGTCGCTCAGTCGTGTCCAACTCTTTGCAACCCCATGGACTGTAGCCTACCAGACTCCTCCATCCATGGGATTTTCCAGGCAAGAACACTGGAGTGGGTTGCCATTTCCTTCTTCAGGAGATCTTCCCAACCTAGGGATTGAACCCAGGTCTCCCACATTGTAGGCAGACGCTGAGCCACCAGGGGAGTCCACACCCTTGTCTCTTTCAACACACCTGCTCCTTTTATTATCAGATATCTATGATAAATAAAACCTAATCATATGTAAAATCTAAATCAATGCTATTCCAGATACTGGTCTCAAACGTTATCTTCTAATTTGTTGGTTTCACTTACGATTTCCTGCTCTATTCAATTAACCTCCTAATCTCCATCTCCATGGTCAAAACGAGATGCCCTGTTTGGAAATACCTCTTTTATCTACTGACCTCTGATTCATTTCATACATAATTAATTTTCCTTTTTGCTTTGGCCAAAAGCCACTTTCATCAGCTATGGATTTATAGACTATCCCCTGATCAAGCAATCTCCCCACTTTCCAAGTCACATTGAAGGGTTTTATACGTTTCTTCATAATTGACATTTAAGACTGACCTCTTACTCTCTAAATGTTTATTTATCATTCAAAACTCACTTAAAGTACCACCTTGTTGCTGAAACTTGTAAAATCTCATTCGCTCAAAATACTTATTTCATGTTATCAAAGTTGTCACATCACATTCTAATTATTTGTTTTTTTCAAGTTAGCGTGGACTCCTCACGTGTAGGGCTTCCCAGGTGGCTCTGTGGTAAAGAATCTGCCAGTGAAGGAGCTGAAAGAGACATGGGTTTGGTCCTTGGGTCGGGGAAGATTCCTGGAGGAGGAAATGGCAACCCATTCCAGTATTCCTGCCTGAAAAATTCCATGGGCAGAGGAGACTGGTGGCTCTAGTCCATGGGTCTGTACAAAGAGTCCGACATGACTGAGCACATGCACGCCTCAAGCATAGGGACAATGAGTTATATTCCTTATATTTCCTAGCACAGTGTCTGACACAGAATAATTCCACAGTAAATCATGAGAAACGCTGGGCTGGAAGAAGCACAAACTGGAATCAAGATTGCCGGGAGAAATATCAATAACCTCAGATATGCAGATGACACCACCCTTATGGCAGAAATTGAAGAAGAACTAAAGAGTCTCTTGATGAAAGTGAAAAAGGAGAGTGAAAAAGTTGGCTTAAAGCTCAACATTCAGAAAACTATGATCATGGCATCTGGTCCCATCACTTCATGGCAAATAGATGGGGAAACAGTGTAAACAGTGGCTGACTTTATTTGGCGGGGCTCCAAAATCACTGCAGATGGTGCTTGCAGTCATGAAATTAAAAGATGCTTACTCCTTGGAAGGCAAGTGATGACCCACATAGACAGCAGATTAAAAAGCAGAGACATTACTTTGTCAACAAAGGTCTGTCTAGTCAAGGCTATGGTTTTTCCAATAGTCATGTATGGATGTGAGAGTTGGACTATAAAGAAAGCTGAGTGCTGAAGAATTGATGCTTTTGAACTGTGGTGTTGGAGAAGACTCTTGAGAGTCCCTTGGACTGCAAGGAGATCCAACTAGTCCATCCTAAAGGAGATCAGTCCTGAATATTCATTGGAAGGACTGATGATGAAGCTGAAACTTCAAAACTTTGGCCACCTGATGTGAAGAGCTGACTCATTTGAAAAGACCCCAATGCTGGGAAAGATTGAGGGCAGGAGGAGAAGGGGACGACAGAGGATGAGATGGTTGGATGGCATCACAGACTCAATGGACATGAGTTTGGGTGAACTCTGGGAGTTGGTGATGGACAGGGAAGCCTGGCATGCTGTAGTTCATGGGGTCACAAAGAGTCGGACACGACTGAGTGACTGAACTGAACTGAAACATTAATAACTAAAGAAGTATAAGACTAAATGACAAGGTGATTACCTTCCCATATCTAAAAACATTAAAAACATTGTTCCATTCTCAGAACATCCTAAGAAATTAACTTTTCCAAATTGATTTTATTGAAAATATTTTCCAGTTCTTACTAAGGTCAGATTCTAAACATAAATATAAAGAAGACAAAACTGAGCTTAATTTATTCCTTGGTTAAACTGATCTCTCCATAACAGAGTAAATTTCAGAAGTAAATTTTATTTCTACAGCAACCACAGTCATTTGCATTATTTCTTGCCTTAAAATTCATCTTTTAAGAGGAAAAAGCCTTTATATTTTCACCCACTCAGCTTCTGGTTCCCTATTTTGCCTTTTTTTCTCCTGAAAGTAAGACATCTCTTAAAAATATATGTCTTGGCAGAACAAACAGGTTTTATCAAAGAGGCATTGCTAACAGGGCAGGGAAGAGTGAAACAGTCATCATTTCTCTCTCATGTGTTCCCCTTTCTTCCTTATTCTGTGTTTTTAAGGGGTACACAAATAATAAATCTGATACTCATTAATCTGTCAATGATTCTAAGTAAATGCACCTTCTAAGTAAACACTATTGAAGAATGATTCCTCCTACAGTGCAAGAAACTTTCCCAGAAGACAGATTATTTGTTCTAAAACTAGATCTAACTATATGTCTTTGAGTGGGTTTGCTGACTTTTGCAAATGAGAACACTGGGGTCTATCAGTAGTTTTCAAATGCAGCCCTATAGAGTTGAGGTTTCTAGAGGGATCCCTCAGAATCTACCACAAGTGATAAAAGAACTTAACTGAGGTGGGACAATGAACCACAATCTCCCCATCAACCCACCACCTCCAATGAAAGCAAACTCATTTTACCTATTTTTCAAAATGCTTCTATTTTAAGATTTTATTGTCAGAAAACATGTTTTTTCCCCTAAGTATAAAAGCCACTTACCTAGAGGTCCCCAAGTTTTCTTTCAACTCTAACCTTCTCCTAATCAATAATTCTCAAAGATCAATAACAGCTGTGCACAAACTGGGGCTTGGATTCTTGTACATCTCAGACTCAAAAGGAAAACACCATGAGGAAAGGAGATAAAAGTGGAAGTTTACTAATTGAGTTTCCAAAAGTTTCCAAGTCATTTCTACAGAGTTAGCTGTATTATGTTAAAACTAAGACAAAAATTTCAAACTGTTCTCTGTTACTTGACTAAACTTGTTTCCTAACTAGGGATGTCCAATCCCCCAATAAATCATGGTTTTATCTATTTTATCCATGGAGTTTATTTAATCCATGGTTCTTTCTTCTTTGCACACCTTTAATAACTCATCCTATCACATGGCTTCAACCTACTTAATGACTTTTAAATCTATGTCATATGTTCAAATGCAGAATTTCTATCTGAGTGGTACTTATCATACAATTGATCCATCAATAAAAAGGTGGCATATTGATAAATGAACTAATCTTTCTTGAATGATCATCCCTAGGGAATAAAGTCAAATCTCCTTAATACAATACATTCAACATTCCATCATCTTTAACAAATAAATACTTAGACTTCACTCCGCACATTCCCCCTACTCCCCTGCTACTCCTACCTACAGCACTAGCTATAGTATCTTCCTTATCCAGTCAGTTCTTGCCTGTGTTTTAAAGATTAGATTGTG
This sequence comes from Dama dama, assembly GCF_033118175.1. Taxonomy (NCBI): domain Eukaryota; kingdom Metazoa; phylum Chordata; class Mammalia; order Artiodactyla; family Cervidae; genus Dama; species Dama dama. Next base: position 41,649,130 of record NC_083700.1, read on the forward strand.
CTTCTTCTAAGAAGCTTTCCTAATTACTTTCTCAGCTCTGCTATTTGCCCCCTTTTTGTGTAGTCATACTACTTGGTACTTGGCTCAATCACAGCACTTTTACTACAAGTGTCTGTTTGCTTGTCTGTCTTCCACCCTGGACTGAGTCCCCTGGGGTCACTATATTAACACAGTATTCCCTGGCAAACTGTAAATTCTCTATGTTGCTGACTTGACTAGTCAAGCCATTATATTTCATCAATAATACCACTATTCTTCTAGAGATGTTTAACTCTTCCATCACCCTGATTCTCTACGTCCAATCTTTCACTAAAATACAAAAAAAAAAAAAAAATGTTGTCTTATCTTTCAAAGGATTTTTCTTCCATCTTAAGACTCGTCTCAATGTCTCAAGTAACACAAGGTCTTACCATATTCTACCTACAAAAATGCCAAATACTGCTGGCATCTCTCTCTCTCCCCAGCCTCTCCTCACAAAATCTAATCTGCATTCTTCCATCAGGCTCACCTCAATAAAAATTACCACACACCCCGTTCATTAAGAAATCATGGTTTTCTGTTTCCCATTTACATCAATTTAAGGCTGTTCTAATTCCACCTGTCATTTTCAACCTTTTTTTTAATTATTACCCAATATACTTTCTCTAGTCCAATCATAAAGTCTACTTGCATACTATAAGCCTTCTCTTCTCTAAACTCATATTCACATTCTCAATGTTTTCATTCCTCTTCTGTTACCAGAATTTTTGCTTATGCCTCTTGGCCAAATGTAAAGCTCACTTAGTCCAAATAATTTCATATAAGGCATCAGTGTTAAAATATAAGGAAAAATAGGAGTCAGACAAATTCACAAAGAAACATGTGGTTTTTGTCTCTGCAGGAATATATAGTGATGTAGTGAAGTGATTTTCAGGGAAACACTAAGTCACATTTATAAAACAGACATAAAACCTTGTCCTTGACTTTACAGTCTAATTAATTACTTTCTCAACTATGTGTGTGCTATTTCATAAGATCAGCATTGTCAGAAGCTGACTAATGATGCTATACAATCTCTTCAAATAAACCCCATATCTGAACCAACATATCATAGCAACTCAAATTGTTGATGTTGCCCTGGAGGAATGACAGATTTTCTAGTGTTTCTAAAAAACAGAGCCCCATCTAATGAATCCTCAAAGAAAACTGGACTATTTGTTAAGGAATAAACAGTTCTGGGCTACAGTGAAATTCCTCCTTGGGGCCTTTAACCTTCCTGGGGCTTTCTTTAGGCTAATTTTGAAATTTATTATGTCTAATGAAACTTTCCCAAGACCCCAATATTTCAGTTTCACCACAAAAAAAAAAAAAAAAACGACGGGGGGAGGACAGTTAGGACCAGAATGCGTGATTTAAAAAGGAAGGAAAGAAATCAGGCAATGGAAGAAACTAGAACTAAACTCAGTAATAAAACAGTAAGTTTAGGTCCTACACAAATTGATTCTAAGTTGAGACAATCCATTCCCTCATTCAGCAAATATTTATGGTCTCTCTTTATTTCAGGTATACCTATTAAATAAGCTAGGCACTAATTACTGTGGACACTGAAGATAATTAAAGGCAGACTTAGGGACTCCCTCCATGAACTCTGAAGCCCACAGTACTTGGCTAGGTGTGCTGCGACTTTCATAAAAGCAGGAGGCAGACATGGACCACTTTCTTAAATGCTTCTTGATCAAATGTAGCTGCAAGATTCAGTTTCATGTCATTGAAACTGCTTATGTTCTCTACTTATCACAGAATGCCAAACAATAAGGAAGCTCCATCATGGTAAGGATCATAGTTTTCATTTTTTTTTTCCCATTGTTTTCTTTCTCATGTTTTTATCTGCAGAGCCTAAATTAGTGCCAAGAATACAGTAATATCCCAATGTATTTATTTACTGAATCAATCAACCAATAAGTTATTAAAAATAAACAAATATCTCAGTCTGAACTCCAGACTATGCATCTTAATGTTTGATATAGTTAGTTGCTTATTTCCTCATTAATTTTAGAATTGCTTTGAATTTTTTATATTTACAGTCCTAACAGAATAATTATTTAAACAAAGTAATTAAGTAGCTGATTAAGAGAAATTTCAAGTCTTGAGTCCACAAAAACACAAGCCAAATACTTTAGTTTTATACTGTCAAGAGGTAACAGTGGAACAGTATGCTTATTATAAGAACTTTCTGTAGCTATTACCACTACACTACTAACACTAGACTAACAACAGCAGGAATTATTGATAATATCCAGAAATATTGAGACTATCTGTTTGCACTTCTGTGCTCACCGTTTTTTTTTAATCAAATGATAGAGACACGTATCAAAATTTAGGGTTAAATGTCTTATCTCTTCCTTTATTCATACCTGTGGAGTGATAAACAAACTATTGAGAGAAAAATTTACTTTCTATAAGAACTGAGGTGCCTTCACTTTTTTCTTTGTCAGATATATTTTTCTTTGTCAGAATTTTAGTGTTCCACTTTTATAGCTAGGCTGTTCAGCCCTTATGTTCTTACAGCTAGCAAGAAATTGGAAATTCCTTACTTTTTCCTAAGAGAGAAAGAGACTTACAATATAAAGTCAGCTGTTCCCTAAAAATCATCAACATCTGTTGCAGTCATAAGTAACTTGCCTTTAGAGTCTCCCTAGAACATCCTGCAGAGCTTTGCCTACACCCACTGTTTCATCCAGAAAAATGAAATAAATGCCTTGTGAGAGTGATGTAATGGTCTCAGGGAAGAGAAAACAGTTGAGTAGAGAAGCATAAAGTTTGCAGTGCTATATATGACACAGGCACCAATTCTGCATAAATTAGATGTCCCGAGCCATTTGCTGATGTTCCAGTTCTGTGTCAGTTCTGATTCCCCTGAATGCCACAGAAGTGCTGAAGTATAAAAGGAGAGTAAGGTGTGGGGGGGGAGAGTTCAGTTTCAAAAGTTATCCTTTACATATAAATGCTATGTTCACTTTATTGACTTACCAAATTCTTAAACCATATAGGATCTCCAGTTTGTGTTGACATTGTAGATTTTTCTACAACCTAGATCCTCAGATACATTAGGAGTTCTAAATCTTACCAGCAACTTACAGATATTCAACTATAGAGTGCAGAATTTAATCCTCAGAAAATCAGGTTAAATTTTCATCCCTAGCAGAGACCTACTTCTGCCTTTCATGTTGTTGTCAGGAAGGCTGTGTCAATATAATTTCACTTTTATTGCACAACATCTATAAACTATAAGCTAGTACTGAATCATCTTTCACCAAAGCCTAATGTGTTCATCTATGTGAGATACAGGTTTCCTAAGACACACATGTTCAACCCGAGATACAGGTTTCCTAAATAAAAGAGATGGTCATGAAACAAGATTTCACAATTTCTGATAAAGTACCTTAGTCAATGTTATTTAAAAATGATAATAATACTCAATAAGGCTGACATTTTGGTTATCAAAAAATGAGAAAGCAAACAAAAAACGTACTCTGGATTATGTCCATACTCATCACTACTTTCACTGTCAGGGTCAAAAGGGGGCTTTGATTACTAAGAATAAACTTTTTCCCTCTCCTGTCCTCCTTGTGTCTAATGTGGAAAAGTGAAAGGGAAGGCAAAGAATTCTGTGTGTCCCTGGAAAGAACTCCCTGCATCCCCAATCCCCAAGTCTAATGATCACAGCCTGTGGTCATGAAGTCTGACATCTTTTTGTCCAAGAAACCTAGGAACATAGGTCACTTCGATCTGCTATGACATCGCACATCCACTTTGACTTCTGACTGCCACTCGGAATGTCCTGCGGAACTCAAAATACATCATAAGCAAAATCCCCTACCTTTCCAACCGCTGCTCTCAATGTTCCCTTCACCTTGATCAAACTCTAACTCGGCTTATGGTACTAGTTTTTAAACCCTGCCTAATGTCTTGGAGAGATATCAGTTACGTTTTTGTTTGATTTTTCATTCTTTTTTGGGGGGGGATCTACCCTCAAAGATCCTGAGTTAGTTGGCCTGAAATGAGGCTCACCAACAATATTGCTTTTAAAATTTTTAATGAGGTCCTAGCACATGATCAGTTCTAAAAACCTCTGCTCAGTAATATAACCTGGTCGAAAAGAAACCTGCTTCTCCCTGAAGGACCTGACTTCCCCTCTCAAAAGAGGGCTATTTCTTCTCCCAGCAGGAAGTGTCTCCCAGGTTAGAGTTTCAGGTGGAAACTGGTATGAAGGTCAGCTTGGGTACCCTCTGCTCTTCATTGCTACTTACTGTCCCTTCATTCCAATGGTGCCATGACTCAATTTTGAACCTCTTGTCTCCAGGTTTCAACACTTGTTACAGCTCTTTGTAGAATCATCTGTAGACCCTCAGGTCTCACTCTTATATTTCAGAATTTTGCATCCTGGTTTATCACTCTCTCTAACACTACTTCTGTAGATGATCTTCTATTACCGAAGCCCCTCAGTTCCTTGACCTCCTCTCTCTCAGTCGTCCTGAGCCACTTGCTCACATGATCATACCCCAGATAAGAATGTATACACAAATGGTTTTTCACATGGAAACTTCCTCTCTTCAGAAAGTTGGCATCTTCCTTACTTAAACAGCTGGCTCAGATGGCAAAGAATCTTCTTGCAATGCAGGAAACCCAGGTTTGATCCCTGGGTTGGGAAGATCCCCTCGAGAAGGGAATGGCAACCCACTCCAGGATCCTTATCTAGAGGATTCAATGACAGAGAAGCCTGGTGGGATACGGTCCTTGGGGTCACAAAGAGGACTGAGCGACTAACACTTTCTTAAACAGCATTTTTTTTTTTTTTTTTTAGCAACAGGTAATCAATTTGCAAGAAAAAGAACTGGGGAACTGAATGAATCAAGCCTATAAGCTGTAGTGTTGGGGTCATCACATGTCTTGATCAGACTATAAGCCAGATTCCACTGTTACTACCTCAAGATATTAGAATTTTTACATGTTGAATAATTATTGAAAAAACTAAGTCTTTTTTAGGCTACCCATGTGGTACAGTGGTAAAGAATCCTGCTGCCAGTGCAGAGATACAAGAGACACAGGTTAGATCCCTGGATTGAAAGATCTCTTAGAGTAGGAAATGGCAACCCACTCCAGAATTCTTGCCTGGAAAATTTAATGGACAGAGGAGCCAGGTGGGCTATAGTCCATAGGGTCACAAAGAGTCAGACATGACTGAGCATGCATGCACTTACCACAGATTAAAATTTTGTCATTAAATTAAGAGTAAAATTTTGTCATTAAATTAAGAATTAGATTATGCATTCTTTAATATAAATCACAGCAATATTTTTTTGATCTCTCTTCTATAGAAAATAAAAGCAAAAATGAGTAAGTGGGACCTAATTAAACTTAAAAGCTTTTGCACAGCAAAGGAAAGCATCGCCAAATTAAAAGACGGCCTACAGAATGGGAGAAGATATTTGACAATTACAGGACCGATAAAGGGTTAATAGTCAACATATATAAACAGCTCATACAACTCAACATCCAAAAAAGCCCACCCAATTAAATAATGAGCACAAGAACTGAGCAGACAGTTTTCTAAAACAGAAATGCAGAAGGCCAACAGGCACATGAAAAAATGCTCAACATCCCTAATCATTAGGAAAGTGGAAATCAAAATCACAATGAGATATATTATCTCATATTTGTTGATTCCACTGTCATCAAAAATAACATAAATAACAAATGCAAGCAAGGATGTGGAGAAAAGAGACTCATGCACTGTTGGTGGGAAACAGCATGGAGGTTTCTCAAACAACTAAAAATAGAGCTACCATGCGTGCATGCTAAATCACTTCAGCTGTGTTTGACTCTTTGCGACCCCATGGACTGGAGCCTGCCAGGCTCCTCTGTTCATGGAATTCTCCAGGCAAGAATACTGGAGTGGGCTGCCATTTCCTTCTCCAGGGGATCTTTCTGACCCTTGGATTGAGCCCATGTCTCATGTCACCTGCATTGGCACCAGGCCTCTTTAGCACCTGGGAAGCCCAGAACTACCATATGACTCAGCAATTCCACTCTTGGTATATATGAAAAAAAAAAAAAAAACCCTCAAAGCACTAATTCAGAAACACACATGCACCCCAATATTAACAGTAGCATTATTTACAATTGTCAAGATATGGAAGCAACTTACATGTCCATCAACAGATGAATGAATAAAAAAGACGTGGCACATATATACACAATGAAATACCAGTCAACCAATAAAAGAATGAAATTTTGCCATTTGTAGCAACATGAATGAACTTTGAGGGCACCATGCTAAGTGAAATAAGTCAGAGAAAGACAAATACGATACACTGCTGCTGCTGCTGCTAAGTTGCTTCAGTCTTGTCCGACTCCTAGTGGCCCCATGGACCACAGCCTACCAGGCTCCTCTGTCCATGGGATTTTCCAGGCAAGAGTACTGGAGTGGGGTGCCATTGCCTTCTCTGAAATACCATATAGCATCACTTATATGAGGAATCTAAAAAATACAGCAAACTAGTGAATATAACAAAAAAAGAAGCAGACCCACAGATACAGAGAACAAATTAATGGTTACCAGTGGGGAAGAGGGGAGGGCCAATATAGCATAAGGGGGTGGGAGGTACAAACTACTGGGTGTAGGATAGACTCAAGGATGTGTTGAACAACACAAGGAATACAACCAATATTTTGTAATAACTGTAAATGGAATATAACTGTTAAAAATTATATAAACATTTTTAAGGAATTAGATTATGATCTTATTTATTATAAAGAGGTTTGGCCTATTGTTTACATGTATCATGTGCCAGAAGGAATATTTCTTTAGACAATTAGTCAATTTTCTATTAAAATAAATGTGTTTCAATCACCATGTTCCACACAGGAATAGGAAAAATGACTTCAATAATTTAGCTTTGCATTTCAATAGCAACTTTCATCTAAGAAGCTCAAAGCACTATTTAATTAAACCTCGAAATACTCCCATGAAGAGGTGTTGTTATTTCCATTTGACAAAGGCATAAATGAAGACACAAAATTAACTCACCTGCCTGTGGTTGTGTAGTGAGTAAGTGGAGGTCAGAATAAACTCTGAAATCTTGGGCAAGATTTCTCTATAGTCTGGATCAACAATCTCAGTATCTGCACTCTTTCCCAAAGTCTCATAAGCTTGACCCCTGCCTTTCATGGGAGCATTGGCCATTCTAATTCTTCATGAGCTGAGGGAATCTGAAGAATAGATGATTTAAAAATGGTTCTGCTTTTAATTCTTGCATTCCACTTTCCAGGATGTCATTGCTTCTTTGATTGTATTCTCCTCTCTTTTTACTCAAATACTCTTTATAAACATATTCTCTCTCTTTTTATACATAACTAGGTGGCCTAATCCCAGAAAGCAAGGCTGTTTGTTTTTAATTAAGGAATGAATTATACATTAAAGTTTCATGGGACATTTGCAAAATCTCCATCTAATCTCTTAATGAAATGAAGCTGATAGCTGTTCAGTTTGCATTAGTCACAGCACATGCTATACATGAATTTAAGAAATGTATTTAGTAAACAGAGTTAAAACATATCAGAAAGTAGCTATTATCCAGGGAATAAATATTTAGATAATTTTAAAAGCCAGAAAGTCCATCATCATATTAAACTATTATAGAAAATCATCTCATCTTTGTGACAAAGCAGTTTCTTACTTTCTAATCTTTCAATTTAAGAGCCTGTAAATCCTTTTCAAAAATATTTTTAGAAAAATCCATTTAGGAAAAAAAAGAATCTTCTAATTTCTAGTCACATAATATACAGATGTTGAGATCCATAAAGTCAAATGGGTAGTATTAGGATAGGATATTTCTTACTATTATGACCTTCCCCAATGGTTCAGTGATAAAGAATCTCCCTGCAATGCAGAAAAAAAACAGGAGATGAAGGTTCAATCCCTGGGTGGGGAAGATCCCCTGGAGGAGGAAATGGCAACCCACTCCAGCATTCTTGCCTGGAAAATCCCATGGACAGAAGAGCCTGGTGGGCCACAGTCCATAGGGTTGCAAAAAGTAAGACAGGACTGAGTTCGCACACACTTAACATTTCTTACTATTTAATTCAGTTCAGTTCAGTCACTCAATCATATTCGGCTCTTAGAGACCCCATGGACTGCAGCATGCCAGGCTTCCCTGTCCATAATCAAATCCCGGAGCTTGCTCAAACTCATGTTCATCACAAAGGTGATGCCATCCAACCATCTCATCCTCTGTCATCCCCTTCTCCTCCTGCCTTCAATCTTTCCTAACATAAGGGTCTTTTTCAATGAGTCAGTTCTTCACATCAGGTGGCAAAAGAACTGGGGTTTCAGCTTCAGCATCAGTCCTTCCAATGAATATTCAGGACTGATTTCCTTTAGGACAGACTGGTTGGATCTCCTTGCAGTCCAAGGGACTCTCAAGGGTCTTCTCCAACACCACAGTTCAAAAGCATCAATAGTTCAGCATTCAGCTTTCTTTGTAGTCCAATTCTCACATCCATACATGACTACTGGAAAAACCATAGCCTTGACTAGACAGAGCTTTGTTGGCAAAGCAATGTCTCTGCTTTTTAATAAGCTGTCTAGATTGGTCATAGTTTTTCTTCCAAGGAGCAAGCATCTTCTAATTTCAAGGCTGCAGTCACCATATGCAGTGATTTTGGAGCCCAAGAAAATAAACTCTGTCACTGTTTCCATTGTTTCCCCATCTATTTGCCATGGGGTGATGAAACCAGATGCCACAATCTTAGTTTTTTGAATGTTGAGTTTTAAGCCAGCTTCTTCACTCTTCTCTTTCACTTTCAAGAGGCTCTTCAGTTCTTCTTCACTATCTGGCATAGGGTGGTGTCATCTGTGTATCTGATGTTATTGATATTTCTCCTGGCAATCTTGATTCCAGCTTGTACTTCATCTAGCCTGGCATTTCACACGATGTACTCTGCACAGAGGTTAAATAGGCAGGGTGACAATACATACAGCCTTGACAAACTCCTTTTCCAGTTTGGAACCAGTCTGTTGTTCCATGTCCGGTTCTGACTGTTGCTTATTTACCTGCATACAGATTTCTCAGGACGCAGGTCAGGTGGTCTGGTATTCTCATCTCTTGATGAATTCCATAGTTTGCTGTGACCTACAGAGTCAAAGGTTTTGGTGTAATCAATAAAACAGAAGTGGATGTTTTTTTTACTATTAAGTAACATATTAATCAGCTCAGGCTGCCATAACAGAATATCATAAACTAATCAGCTTAAATAACAGAAATTGATTTTCTCACTGCTCTGGGGACCAAGATCAAGTGCAAGATCAAGGTACCAACAGTGTTGGATTCTGGTGATGCCTCTCTTCTTCTTGCTGCTATGTTCAGCAGACCACTCATATGGGGATAACCCTGATCAAAAGGTCATAATTTAACATTCCAAAAATATACATATATTTAAAATTTTAAAGTCATTAAAGACTTCAAAGTGTATATCCATGGCTCACTGATAAACTTTAATTCAAGATCCACATTTTAAACAATTTACTCTCCCACCCAGATCCATTCACCAGAACAACTGCCACTCAAGGCCTAAAAAAATTCCTTATCTGAGGGCTACTCTTCTTTGAGAATGTTCAAAACAGAACTCCATTTCAGCTTTCAAAAGGAAGCAATATTATACAGCAGAAATTCCATTCATATTTAAATCAAAAGATCTCTAATTTAGTTTTAGCTCTGATATCAATTCAATGACACTATGGAGTCTCAAGAACTAAATCTAACATCTTCAATTTTACTGTTAAACCTGGATTCAAAGATATCTACGATTAAGAGGTTGTGAGCACTTTAATATGTATTTAAAGAATAATAGTAAATTTTAATGGTCATATATTTCCAATATATTGAATGATTTAGTCTCATTTAGAAGGATGAAAGGACAGGTAGAAAGACACAGTAATTAAAGGATCCTTATTTAGGCCTCAGTAATATGCAAAACAAACTTCTAGCAGCTTCTTATTTCTGCTGTTTAAAACACAAAGCTAGCAGTCTGTATGGTTCTGAATAGCTTACATGATTTAAAATGCTTATTTGGTAACCTAGGAGATATTTCTTTCTAGAAATGATTTCCCATTTATACTTTTATTTTGTATTCCCTTTATCTGTCCTCATTCATTTTGTACATACTCCCATTGACGATTTCACATTGTATCATACATAGTTATTTGTAAGCGTCTTCTTCACATATTGTAAGCTTCTTAAAAACTAGGATGGGGACTTGCCTCTTGGTCCTGTGGCCAAGACTTCATGCCCCCAGTGCAGGGGGCCTGGGCTCGATCCCTGCTTTTAGATCCCTGTTTAGGGAACTACATAGATCCCACAACGGTTCAGTTCAGTTCAGTCACTCAGTCATGTCCGACTCTTTGCCACCCCATGGTCGGCACCATGCCAAGCTTCCCTGTCCATCACCATCTCTGGAAGCCTATTCAAACTCATGTCAAACAAGTCAGTGATGCCATCAAACCATCTCATCTTCATCCATTCCATTCTCCTCCTGCCTTCAATCTTTCCTAACATAAGGGTCTTTTCCAATGAGTCAGTTCTTCGCATCAGGTGGCAAAAGAACTGGGGTTTCAGCTTCAGCATCAGTCCTTTCAATGAATATTCAGGACTGATTTCTTTTAGGATTGACTGGTTGGATCTCCTTGTAGTCCAAGGGACTCTCAAGAGTCTTCTCTAACACCATCGTCCAAAAGCATCAATTCTTTGGCGCTCAGCTTTCTTTATAGTCCAACTCTCACATTCACATGACTACTGGAAAAAACCATACCTTTGACTAGATGGAGCTTTGTTGGCAATGTAAAGTCTCTGCCTTTTAATATGCTATTTAGGTTGGTCATAGCTATTCTTCCAAAGAGCTGCTGCTGCTGCTGCTAAGTCACTTCAGTCATGTCCGACTCTGTGCAACCCCACAGATGGCAACCCACCAGGCTCCCTGGTTCCTGGGATTCTCCAGGCAAGTACACTGGAGTGGGTTGCCATTTCCTTCTCCAATGCATGAAAGTGAAAACTGAAAGTGAAGTTGCTCAGCCGTATCCGACTCAGCGACCCCATGGACCGCAGCCTACCAGGTTCCTCTGTCCATGGGATTTTCCAGGCAAGAGTATTGGAGTGGGGTGAGTATTGGAGTGGAGTGCCATTGCCTTCTCCACTTCCAAGGAGCAAGTGTCTTTTAATTTCACGGCTTCAGTCACCATCTGCAGTGATTTTGGAGGCCCAAAAAATAAAGTCTCTCACTGTTTCCATTGTTTCGCTACCAATTTGCCATGGGATGATGGGACTGTGTGCCATGATTTTAGTTTTCCGAATGTTGAGTTTTAAGCCAACATTTTCACTCTCCTCTTTCACTTTCATCAAGAGGCTCTTTAGTTCTTTGCTTTTTGACATAAGAGTGGTGTCATCTGTGTATCTGAGGTTATGATATTTCTCCTGGTAATCTTGATTCCAGCTTGTGCTTCATCCAGCAAGGCATTTCACATAATGTACTCTGCATATAAGTTAAATAAGCAGGGTGACAAAAACAGCCTTGACGTACTCCTTTCCCGATTTGGAACCAGTCTGCTGTTCCACATCTCATTCTAACTGTTGCTTCTTGACCTGCATACAGATTTCTCAGGAGTCAGTTAAGATGGTCTGGTATTCCCGTCTCTTTAAGAATTTTCCAGTTTGTTGTGAGCCACACAGTCAATGGCTTTGGCATAGTCTATAAACCAGAAATAGATGTTTTTCTGGAACTCTTGCACTTTTTCAATGATCCAATGGATGTTGGCAATATGATCACTGATTCCTCTGCCATTTATAATGGTTCACTTACTGTTTAAGCCTGGCTTGGAGAATTTTGAACATTACTACAGTGTGAGATGAGTGCAACTGTGTGGTAGTTTGAGCATTCTTTGGCATTGCCTTTCTTGGGAATGGAATGAAAATCGGCCTTTTCCAGTCCTGTGGTGACTGCTGAGTATTCCAAATTTGTTGGCATATTAGTGGCACTTTCACAACATCATTTTTCAGGATTTGAAATAGCTTAACTGGAATTCCACCACCTCCACTAGCTTTGTTCGTAGTGATGCTTCCTAGGACCCACTTGACTTTGCATCCCAGGATGTCTGGCTCTAGGTGAGTGATCACACCATTCTGAGTCATGAAGATCTTTTTTGTATAGTTCTGTGTATCCTTGCCACTTCTACTTAATTTCTTCTGCTTCTATTAGGACCATACCATTTCTGTCCTTTTTTGTGCTCATCTTTGCATGAAATGTTCCCTTGGTATCTCTAATTTTCTTGAAGAGATATTTAGTCTTTCCCATTCTATTGTTTTCCTCTATTTCTTTGCATTGATCACTGAGGAAGGCTTTCTTATCTCTGCTTACTATTCACTGGAACTCTGCATTCAAATGGATACATCTTTCCTTTTCTCCTTTAAGCTTCTCTTCTTTTCTCAGATATTTGTAAGGCCTCCTCATACAACCATTTTGCCTTTTTACATTTCTTTTTCTTGGGGATGGTCTTGATCACTGCCTCCTGTACAATGTCTCGAACCTCTCTCTATAGTTCTTCAGGCACTCTATCAGATCTCATCTCTTGAATCTATTTATCACTTCCACTATATTACCATAAGGGATTTTATTTAGGGCATACCTGAATGGTCTAGTGGTTTTCCCTACTTTCTCCAATTTCAGTCTGAATTTGGCAAATAAGAAGTTCATGATCAGAGCCACAGTCAGCTCCCGGTCTTGTTTTTGCTGACTGTATAGAGTTTCCCCATCTTCAGCTGCAAAGAACATAATCAATCTGATTTCAGTATTGACCATCTGGTGATGTCCAGGTGAAGAGGCTTCTCTTGTGTTGTTGGAAGAGGGTGTTTGCTATGACCAGTGCTTCTCTCTTGGCAAAACTCTGTTACCCTTTGCTCTGCTTCATTTTGTACTCCAAGGCCAAATTTGCCTGTTATTCCAGGTATCTCTTGACTTCCTCCTTTTGCATTCCAGTCCCCTATAATGTAAAGGACATCTTTTTGGGGTGTTAGTTTCAGAAGGTCTTGTAGGTCTTCATAGAACCATTCAACTTCAGCTTCTTTAGCATTACTGGTCGGGGTATAGACTTGGATTACCCTGATATTGAATGGTTTGCCTTAGAAATGAATAGAAATCATTCTGTCATTTTTGAGATTGTATCCAAGTACTGTACTTTGGACTCTTTTGTTGACTGTGATAGCTACTCCATTTCTTCTAAGGGATTCTTACCCACAGTAGTAGATATAATGGTCATCTGAGTTAAATTCACCCATTCCAGGCCATTTTAGTTCACTGATTCCTAAAATGTCAATGTTCACTCTTGCCATCTCCTGTTTGACCACTTCCAATCTGCCTTGATTCATGGACCTAACATTCCAGGTTCCTATGCAATACTGCTCTTTACAGCATTGGACTTTACTTCCATCACCAGTCACATCCACAACGGGGTGTTGTTTTTGCTTTGGCTCTGTCTCTTCGCTCTTTCTGGAGATACTTCTCCACTGATCTCCTGTAGCATATTGGGCACCTACCAACCTGGGGAGTTCATCTTTCAGTGCCCTATCTTTTTGCATTTCCGTGCTGTTCATTGGGTTCTCAAAGCAAGAATACTGAAGTGGTTTGCTATCCCTTCTCCAGTGGGCCACACTTTGTCAGAACTCTCCACCATGATCCATCTGTCTTGGATGGCCCTACAGGGCATTGCTCATAGTTTCACTGAGTTAGACAAGGCTATGGTCCATGTGACCAGTTTGATTAGTTTTCTTTGATTGTGTTTTTCATTCTGTCTGCCTTCTGAAGGATAAGGATTTATGGAATCTCCTGATGAGAGAGACTGACTAAGGGGGAAACTGGGCGGGGCCAGTTCTCCATAAATCTTGTAATCCAATTTTCTGTTGATGATGGGGGGTGGGGGGAGGTGTGTGTATTCCCTCCCTGTTGTTTGGCCTGAGGCTAAACTATGGTGGAAGTAATGAACATAATGTCTACCTCCTTCAAAAAGTCCAGTGCCCTGAACCCTGCAACAGACCACCGCCAACCCAGGACTCTGCCAGAGACTCCTGGACATTCAAGGGTAAGTCTGGGTCAGTCTCTTGTTGGGTCACTGCTCCTTTCTCCCACATACAGCAACTAAGTAACCACATGCCACATAATAGTTTGCAGGTCACAACTAAAGATCCCACATGCTGCAAAGAAGATCAAAAATCCTGTATGCCGCAACTAAGACCCAGAGCAGCCAATAGACAAATAAAAATATGTAAAAAAAGATCTAAGATCAATCCTTCATTTAAATGTTTCCTTGGCAACTGGCATAGGATCTAGAACATGATATGACTCAAACTGTCTGTTTAAACATGAGAATGTTCCTCCAAAATTCCAAAGAATAATTTCACTTCCCCAGATGCTTAAAGTTTTTATTCTTGAATATATTTCTATATACAGTATTGACGATTGTATTATAAAATATTCAAATTCCGACAACTTTTTAATTAACATTTCTGTCCTTTAGAACTTCATAGAATTCAGGTTAGCCACTCTCTAAATCAGGAGTCTGCACAGGTCATTTGTAAAGTATTCAGGCTTATAAATTAGTGTACAAGTAAAACTCATAACATAGCTTAGAGGGTAGTACCTGTTGGAGATATGGAATTTTGAGAGGTTAAGCACTGTATTATTACTGATCTGTGGAAGTATTATTTTCAGAATTCACCTACTACCAGAGTATGTTCCATTTTCCGAACTGTCAAAAGCTATTAGAAAGCTAAAGGAAAGCATATTCAGAGACAGGCCATCTTAAAAGATATGAGAGCCAATCTTCTGCCTCCTCTTAAAAAAAATTATAACATTTATGTCAATTTTTGAGAATACAGAATTTCTAAGAGGACATTAGAATTTACCACTGACAGTTTTTTATACTAGAATAATCTGATTATGTTCCCAATAAAGTAGGCCAAATCAATTAAATAGTCTTAGATTGTAGCTGAAAGCAATTTTTAGGAAAATATATATACATTTAAAAGACTTTGCATACATAAGTACTATAGTGGTAGATAGTCTTTGGTCACATTCTATGCCTAAGGAAAATGATGCTCATGTAGGTCCCAGTGAGAAAACCCCCAGTTCACAAAGTGTGGCCTCCCGTCAATCACCATCACATGGCAACATGTCACAAAGGTAAATTATTGGACCCTCTACCTAGAACTACTGAATCAAAAACTCTGGGTTAAAGCCTAGTAATCTGTGTGTTTACAAGTCCCCCGTATCATTCAATTCAGGCTTAAACCTTAGAACAACTAATCTAAGCTTACAGAATTAGTTAATGGTAAATCCTTGGTTTCAGATGGCTTTAGTCCCATCTTTGCTTCAAGAACCTTGATTCTGACCTTGATGCAATAAAGGAAGATTTACTGAGGATCTTAATAATAAGTTTGGAAGCAATGCTAAACCTTCTATTAAACCCACTTCTGATGGTATCTACTTTCTTAGCTAAGACCTAGCTTGAGTACATTTTTGTTCACTGTGATGGGTATAAAGAGATCTGATTTAAAATCGTGAGTTCTCATCACTGCATTTTTTAACCAAATTCTTTATAAATCATTTTCATGTATTTATTTTCAAATTGTACTCTAACTCCAGCTGCATCATTCTGTTTCTGTTGTTTTCACTTTATCTCTTCTTCTCTGGCTTCTTTATATTAATCGTGATCATTGCTTACACCTGCTCTACCCCAACTTATCTTAGTGAATGAATTTTAATGCCAAGTTGTTTAGATAGAATTTGAAACTGCAAAGGAGATTTATAGTTCAGGGAGTATCAATTGGAGAAGGCCCTAATTTATCTTCACAGTTATGTAAAATTTAGATCTCCTATGTCTGTAAAAACCTCCTGGAAGCAGCAGCTACTGTATTTCACAGGCTAGCCTATACCAGTAATTTACACCAGACTCTAAGACAGCAGGTACTATTTTCCTCACCTTTTCCCCCCAGGAACAATTTGAATATTTCACTAAAAGAAAGAAAGGAAAATTAAGTTAGACTATCACAACTATAAGCACAATCAGAATGTCCTTCCATACTAGGAAACTGTGTCCATCACCAGGAAAACTGAAGGAAGCTACCCTTTCCATCTCTGTAAATAAGATAGACAATTTGTTGCCCCTTAAAATAAATAAAGTAGATAGTATATTCCTTTTAGGAATATCCCCAGAAACTATAACTGTGGCCATTTTTTTTATTCTTTTCAAAGATAACACTAAGAGAAATATAACTGAAGAGTTGCTGTGTGGTCATGATTCCAGCAAGCCCAGCTGAGTCAGCCAGGCAGCCCTTGCACACTACTGAGCTAGGGCAATCCTGCCCACTTTCACCACCATATTTACCTTTATGCCACACACGGTCATGTAAGTCAGAAGGCAGAGGATTCTGCCAAAAGCCCTGTCAAGTTCAAGTGCTGGTTCTACTAGTCACTAGCCAGAGGACACTGATAAGACACATAAACATCAAAATTCAGTCCTCCCAGCTGTAAGTGACAAGCCTGATGTGGCCATTCCTTCCATAAGGAAATATCATGATAAAATTAGGATCAGTGGTTCTCAAACAAAGCTAAATATGATACCTGGAGTATGTTTTAAAATGTAAGGAAACACTTTTGGTTATAGCAACTGAGAAGGGAGAAAGGACTGTGGATCTAGTCAACAGAGAAAAGGGGTGCTGCTAAACATCTCACATGCCAACAAAGAATTATCTGACCCAAACAGTCAATAGTGCCAAGCTTGAGAAATTCTGCATGAGATGCTTTGTAAATTAAAAGCACAATGAATATTTATTGTGTCAGGCCCTGTCTTAGAAACCAGGTAGTGTTCTCAAGTTAAACCTAAATGCACAGAGATGAGACACTAAGGTTCAACATACTTCCATCAGCCCAAAAGGACTCAGTTTATTTCTTTGACTTTCCAATGCTATGTTAAGTGCCTCCGATATATTGAATAGCAATATCTGCTATACATGTTTTGCTTGCGAATTTAACTGATGCAGTAAAAACAAATTGCAAAGATCCCTTAAAAACTGCCAATGTTAATTTTGTGTCACCAGTATCCCCATGTCAGACATCACCATAGATATTCAGGGGCTAATAAACTGGTTTACTGTCTTCAGCAGCACTTATGACAATGATATGGACATAACAGATATAGTGAATAAACATTCCAGAATCACTGTGTGATGATACCATTCATTTTTCTGAATCATCATCAAAAAAATAAATAAATAAAAATAAAGGACTGAATGATATATCAAAGCTTAATCATAATCAATAATGCAAATAATATTTTACACTGATGGAGTTCTTACAATATGCCAGTCACGTTCATTTGATCTTCACAACCAACCTTGACCCCATTTTATATGTAAGGAAACTGAGGCATTGCGAGATTAGGTAAGTTTCCCAAAGTCATACAGCTAAGTAGTGTCAGAACCCAAGATAATATGGCTCTAGAGTCCACATGCTGTATCTACAACACTATTTATCACTGCCACCTAGAAGCAGCTAAATCCATGTCATGCAGCAAAGCACAACTATGGCAGACATTCAACACAAGTAGAATTAGTAAATTAGCTCAATGCGGGAAAATATTAAAATCAAATAGTGCTCACCTGACTGACAGTTGCCCTTAAAAGAAGGTGCTGACATATTTAGGCCAAGTCATAACTGAAGCTGTAGCCTTTGTAATACTGGGGCCGTTGGTTCTGATCAAGCTGTTTACATGGATGGCCAAGCGTATGACCTTGCTCTTGCCTAACATATGCTCACTGCAGGTGACATTTCAGGAGATTTCTGAAGGAGAAATAGCTACTTTCACTTTGCTCCTATATACTGTACAAAATGGTCCATTACCTCTGGTTCCTACAATAGGGAGCAGCAAAGGCAAACACAGGAGAAACCCTCACCTGCATGGAAAGAGGTCAGTAAGCAGACAGTGTAAACCAACACGCTGTGCCGGCCTGGGGCCTGCAGGGCAACCTCAGTAATTGCTTCATCTGCCTTCCTGATTTCCCTCTTACTTTTGCCAAACACGATCGGATGTGATGCAAGTCCTTCACTATAAAGCAGGTTCTCTTCCACAGAAACACACCTATGTTTGTTTCCTTTGACCTAAAATTGTACAGGAGTTCAGCTTAGCATCTAGAACTTTGAAAATAACAAAGTCAAAGAGAATAGTCTCCTGGTAAAGAAACACTGGACATCACTAAACCAGATGCCTGCTTAAATCATGTAAAGTCAATTGTTTCACTCTGGTCATAAAATTCATTTAAAACAAGTTTGTCTTTTTAAAAAATTTGCTGAGCATATAGAAAATAGCTTGATTCATTCATGCACAAAAATCTCATTTTAACAGTATTTATGAAATGGCTCGTTGACTAATCCTTCAAAATACAACTATGAACAACAACAAGAAACTTTTATACATCACATAATTAGCCCATAAAACAGATGTTCATTTTTCACACAATGTGAGCATTATAAAAAAGAAATCACTTTATTTCATTTAACCCTAACATACTCAATAGATGTGCATTTTATAATATCAAATTTAAATCTTACCCAGAATGTTAGCAAAAACTTGAAAACTTCAAAAAATTGAATAGTCAATTGTTTTAATCTTTGAAAGTCAAATATTTTAATCTTTGAAAGAAGAGGAACAGCTTAATTTGCAAAAGTCACTAGAGATTAAACTTTATCTGGTCCTCAAGTCATAATCATAGGTAAGAAATAAAAGTGCATTATGGTGACTTGAAACTTTTGGACATTTTTATATAAACAAGCCTGCCTTTCTCCTCATAAAGAACATACAGGGTACCTATTCAGAAGTCATTTGTTCCAGTTAAACACTCATAGAGCACTGATGAGAGGACTTCAATAATTCCTTGATAATCACCAACACTGCCAAAAGCAAGACTTAAATCCTTGTCTCTTGAGTCTCAATTCCATTGCTATTCTATTAGACCCCCTCTTCCTCAGTGCCCTATGATATGGTTTTAACTTGTTTGGCAAGAAATGGGAGAATTAAGGGCAATAATCTTATTAAATTATTTCTATCTTGATAATTATCTTTTATTTTCCTATTTTTGTGAAAATATTCTTTTTAAATTATGATGATAAAAAATGGCACTGTTTGTATTACTGAAAAATCTTTCCAATTATCATTCTGAACTCACTCTGTTGCATATATCTAAAACCTAACTCAAACTGGTTTAAGCTAAAAAGAGAAATTATGGCTTCAAGTGATGTTTAAGAAAAATTCCTGGTTGTAAAGTTCAGATTTGGCTTATTCCAGGATTCAAATGATGTTTTCAGGACTTGGTTTTTCTCTTTATCTCTCAGTTCCACTTTGGTTTGCTTTTGTTTTTGTTTTAAGCACAAAATTAGCTCTTTAATTTTTTTCTAATATACACTTGTGGTGCCAGACTTTTTTTTTTATTAAGGTAACTTTGTTTTATAATATTAAATAAGATTCAGGTGTACAACATAATAATTCAACTTCTGTATACACTACAGCATGCTCACTAAAAGTCTAGTTACCATCTGTCATCATACAGTTGACTCTAACCATTTTAACACTTGTCCCCATCCTCCTTGGGCAACCCATCAATTTGTTCACTGTATCTATTTGCTTTTGCTCATTTACCATTTATTTTAATATTCCACATATGTATAAATCATATGGCATTTTTCTTTTTCCATCTGACTTATTTCACATCATAAAACCTGCTTCGAGCAGGTTTTCAGTGTAAACCAACACGCTGTGGTTTCATAGCATAAAACCTGCTTTGAGCTTTAGTCTCAGATATCAGATGGCCTCAAAAGACTCAAGCTTACATCATCTTGACTGCTAACCCTACTAGTGGAATGAAATACATTCTCTCCTACTATTTCCAGAGAAGTCTTACTGGGTTATGGTTAAGTCACATGACTAACCTCAAATCAATCATTTGAGCCAAAGGATACTGTAGTCCAACAGTCTATTTGTCCATCCATAAATCCAGAGATAGAATCAGATCCTTATGAACAACACATTAATCATGCAGAAGGTATGATCCCCTAATGAAATCAAGGTGCTGTTAGCAAAGAGAAAGTGTACAACTACAAGTTAAACAAAAACATCAGTTATCCACTTAGTCCTGCCAAAATAATAGTGACAATATGTTTCCTAATGTTTGGGGAAAAAAAATTACAACTCCCTCAAATTTTAAAGGCTAGAAATTCCCATCATAAACTTGTTGTTGTTCAGTTACTCAGTCATGTCTGACTCTTGAGACCCCATGGACTGCAGCATGCCAAGCTTCACTGTCCTTCACCATCTCCTAGAGCTTGCTCAAGCTCATGTCTATTGAATAAATTATACCATCCAACTATCTTGTCTCCTGTTGTCCCCTTCTTCTCCTGCCCTCAATCTCCCAGAATCGGAGTCTTTTCTAACCCCTAATAACCAACAAACTTTTATGATGCCTACCAAGTAGTCACACAAGAATCTTTGGAAGTCAAAGAAAATAGCTCAAAACTGTCAACTTTTTCAACATCTCAAAATTCAACTTTTCTTCACTCACAGCCAAACATGTCAGTTAAATTCCCCATCCCCAAATTTTGAAATAAAAGATAACCCAGCTACCAAAAACACCATTTTCTATAAGCAAAATTTTAATTTATTCCTACAAACAATGAGAAAATAAAGAAGAGATTAATATTCAGTCATCTGCCAGCTCTACTGCTAAGTCAGACGCTGCTTAAGGTGAGCAAAGAGACCCCAATTAGAGATCTGGAACTGTCTGAAACCTATAGGTTTTCTGTGTTTGGAAAGTTTAAAAAAGTTTTAGAGTTATGATACACTTTGAGAATGGAGCAAGAATACTCTTTTTTTAAAAAAGAAAAATTATGTTAATAACTGAAATTTAGTCAAAGAATTTACTGGTATATTAACTCTTGGAAAAGAAGCCAGGTTAACTTTGAACTAATTCCATCATTTTCTATAGACTGCTTCAAGCTTTTGTGTATTCCTAAAGATTGCAGGCTTTGGATCATCAATTGAAATTTCAAAATCTTTTGAAAGGGTCCAGTAGGGTTTATAGCCTTGAAAATATAATCTATCTGTTGATTATAGTATTTTTACAGTATCAAAAAATTTTAAATACAAATGCTTAATGTAAAAGAGCTAATATAAAAAGGGTCTACTCATCTTCCTATGGATAATGTCCCCTTCATGGATCACAGCCTTGCTGTGGCAAAGAGGCATGTGTAACTCAATGAAGCTATGAGTCATTTCATGCAAGCTCGCCCAAGACATGCATCATAGTCAAGATTTCTGACAAAATGTGATCCACTGGAGAAGCAAATGGCAACCCACTCCAATATTATTGCCTGGAGAACCCCATGAACAGCATGAAAAGGCAAAAAGACATGATGCCTGAAGATGACCCCCCCCCCCCCCGCCCCACCAGGTCAGAAGGTGTTCAATATGCTACTGGGGAAGAGTGGAGGGCAATTACTAATAGCTCCAATAAGAATGAAGCAGCTGGGTCAAAGCAGAAATGCCTCTCAGCCGTGGATGTGCCAGGGGTGGGGAGTGGAGTGAAAGCAAAGTCCAATGCTGTAAAGAACAATATTGCATAACTTGGAATGTTGGGCCCATGAATCAAGGTAAATTGAACATGGTCAAGCAGGGGATCACAAGAGTGAACATCGGAATTTTAGGAATCAGTGAACTGAAAGAGACAGTAATAGGCAAATTTAATTTAGACAAACCTTATATCTACTACTGTGGGTAAGAATCCGTTAGAAGAAATGGAGTCGCCCTCACAGTCAACAAGAGTCTGAAATGCAGTACTTAGGTGCAATAGCAAAAACAACAGAAAGATCTTGGTTTGTTTTGAAGGCAAAACATTCACCATCACAGTAATCCAAGTCTACGCCCCAACCACTAATGCCAGAGGTTGCAACTGACCAGTTATATGAAAATATACAACAACTTCTAGAACTGACACCAAAAAAAAAACAAAGTCTTTTTCATCACAGGGAATTGGAATGCAAAAGTAGGAAGTCAAGAAATATTTGGAGTAACAGGCAAGTTTGGTTTTGGAGTTCAAGTTGAGATAGGCAAAGGCTAATAGAGTATTGTCAAGAGAACAAGCTGGTCATAACTAACATCCTTTTCCAACAACACAAGACATGACTGTAAACATGGACATCACCAAATGGTTAATTCTGAAGTCAGACTGATTATGTTCTCTGCAGTCAAAGATGGAAAAGCTCAATACAGTCAGTAAAAACAAGACAGAGCTGACTGTGGCTCAGATAATGAGCTCCTTATTACAAAATTCAGGATTAAATTGAAGAAAGTATGGAAAACTACTAGACCATTCACGTATGACCTAAATGAAATACCATGTGATTACATAGTGGAGATGACAAATAGATTCCAGGAAATAGACCTGGAAGATAGAGTGCTTGAAAAACTATGGATGGAGGTTTGTAACACTGTATGGGATGCAGTGACCAGAATCATCCCAAAGAAAAAGAAATGCAAGGCAAAGGGGTTGTCTGAGGAGGCTTTACAAATAGCTAAGGAAAGACGAGAAACCAAAGGCAAGGAAGAAAGGGAAAGATATACCCAAGAGAATGCAGAGTTCCAGAGAAGAGATAAGAAGGTCTTCTTAAATGAACAATGCAAAGAAATTGAAGAAAATAATATAAAGGGAAAGACTAGAGATCTTAAGAAAATTGAAGATATCAAGAGAACATTTCATGCAAGGATGGGCAAGATAAAAAATAGAAACTGTAAGGACCTAACAGGCAGAAGAGATTAAGAAGAGGTGGCAAGAATACACAGAAGAACTGTACCAGAAAGGTCTTAATGACCCAGACAACCAGAATGGTGTAGTAACTCACCTAGAGCCAGACATCCTGGAGTGTGAAGTCAAGTGGATCTTAAGAATCATTACTATGAACAAGCCCAGTGGAGCTGACAGAATTCCAGCTGAGCTATTTCAAATCCTAAAAGATGATGCTGTGAAAGTGCTGCACTCAGTATGTCAGCAAATTTGGAAAACTCAGCAGTGGCCACAGGACTGGAAAAGTTCAGTTTTCATTCTAATTACAAAGAAGGGCAATGCCAAAGAATGTTCAAACTACCATACAATTGCACTCATTTCACATTATATTAATAGTAAGGTTATACTCAAAATCCTTCAAGCCAGGCTTCAGCAGCTGGTGAACAAAGAAATTCCAGATGTACAAGCTGGGTACAGAAAAGAAAGGAACCAGAAATCAAATTTCCAACATTCAACAGATCATAGAGAATGCAAGGGGGTTCCAGAAAATCACTTCTGTTTCACTGACTATGCTAAAGCCTTTTACTGTGTGGATCACAACAAACTGTGGAAAATTCTTAAAGAGATGAGAGTACCAGACCACCTTACTTGCCTTTTGAAAACCTATATGTGGGTCAAGAAGCAACATTTAAAACTGGACATGGAACAATGAACTGGTTCCAAATTTGGAAAGGAGTACATCTAGGATGTATATTGTCACTCTGCTTATTTAACTTGTATGCAGAGTACATTATGCAAAACGCCAGGCTGGATGAAGCACAAGCTGGAATCAAGATTTCCAGGAGAAATATCAACAGCCTCAGATATGAAGATGACACCACTCTAATGATAAAACTGAAGAGGAACTAAAGAGCCTCTTGACGAGGATGAAAGAAGACAGTGGAAAAACTGGTTTGAAACTCAACAAGAAAAAAAAAGTAAGATTGCATGTGGTCTCATTATTTCATGGTAAATAGAAGGGTAAAAAGTGGAAGCAGTAACAGATTTTATTTTTTTAGGCTCCAAAATCACTGCGGATGGTGACTACAGCCAAGTAACTAAAAGACCCTTGCTTCTTGGAAGAAAAGGAATGACAAATCTAGACAGTGTATTAAAAAGCAGAGACCTCATTTTGCCAAAAAATGTCTATATAGCTGAAGCTATGTTTTTTCCGGTGGTCATGTACAGATGTGAGAGCTGGACCATAAAAAAGGCTGAGCACCGAAGAATTGATGCTTTTGAACTGTGGTGCTGGAGAAGACTCTTGAGAGTACCTTGGACTGCAAGGAGATCAAATCAGTCAATTTGATCAAAGGAAATCAACCCTGAATATTCATTGGAAGGACTGGTGCTGAAGTTCCAATCCTTTGGCCACCTTTTGCAAAGAGCCAACTCATTGGAAAATACCCTGATACTGGGAAAGATAGAATGCAAAAGGAGAAGGGGGTGGCAGAGGATGAGATGGTTAGATAGCATCACCGACACAATAGACATGAATTTGAGCAAACTCTGAGAGATAATGGAGGACAGAGGAACCTGGTATGCTACAGTCCATGGGGCTACAGAGTCAGACACGACCAAGCAACTGAACAATCAGTGGATAATATAAGTAACTGTTGGAGACTCAAAGTTTGGACACTGACATCCCCTATGGCTCCTAAAGCTAACATTGGGCTAATTCCATTCAATGAAAACTATTTAAATGACTACTTCATAGACCCTATCCATTCATTTCTGGAGAAGGAAATGGCAACCCACTCCAGTGTTCTTGCCTGGAGAAACCTATGGACAGAGGGCTACAGTCCAAAGGGTCGCGAAGAGTCAGACACAACTGAAGCGACTTAGCACACATTCATTCATTTCCTATGTAATCACTAGATATTTGGCTGCTATTACTACCAATCTACTAATCTACAGAAAGAAGACAAATTAAAGGGTCTTTTCTCAGTCCTCATTCTTCTTGACACTTTCTGATATCTTTTTGTTTGTTTGTTTGTTTGAATTCTGATAGCTTTCCTTTCCTTTATGCAAATACTCTATCCTAGTTTTCTCCTACATTTAGAATAGCTTCTCCACTGTGCTCCTTTTTACCTTTTCCTAACTGTGAATAAGCTTAAAGAAACTGATATCTTTCTAATATGTATTTCCAATAGGTATGTATCTTTCTAATATGTATTAAATGCTTTGTAAAGCATTTAAGTCATAAGTAGGATCTCAGATTTGAATGTGTCATCAATATATGGAATATAGTTGATGATTAGTAACTGATAAAAATACAGCAATTAATTAAATACTATAAAGAATAAACATAAACCTCAATTTAGTATTGGGAAACCAGAAGGGGAGCTCTTACACCACGTGGCAATAACAAATCCCAACAAGAAGAAAGACTCCCCTTCTCTTCTGGCAAGAACTCAGCCAATGATAAGCCAGGAACTCTTGGTTTACTGTAGCCCTCCCAGTTTCCTTTTCCCTCTATAAAAGTAACTCTCTTCCCCTTGTCGTGCAGGGACTCTCCTGAGGCTTGCCACAGTTGCAGACCCCAAACTGTGCTTTTCTGCTGATCCTGAATACACTCATTTTTGCTGGAGAAAAATCTGACAGTCTATTTGCTTGAGGTCAATATTCTGGTGGCCTGTACAGGAACCAAAGAAGACTCCCAGTGTTTCAGGGGCCAGTGAGCAAACAAGTGCAATACCCACAAATGAGCCCATTGTCCCTCACTGCTTTTTTCATTGACCCTGAAGTTTGAAAGAATGACGTTCTTAACCCCAGCTCACACCCTCTTCCATTTTAAGCTCTCTAGGCTTTATTCAGGATATATGTAAGTACTCTTTTGACACTCTGCTTTGATTTAGAGATCAGACTGTTTTATTGAAACTGGCTAGCCCTCAGCCCATTTCCTGTGGAACACTGCCTCTCCTGAAAGTGCCTAAGTCTTCCAGCTACTCCTTTGGTAGCAGAGGTTGTTTCTCCAAAACACTACTGAGTTTTGAAGTCTTTAGTCTATTACTCTAGAAGGGCCATCTTTTGAAGACTGGCTATTAAAAAAAAAAAAAGCCTTTGTTCTGGCTCCTCCTGGACAAAGCTGCCTCCGTAAGACTTGGCTGAGTTTGGCTTACAAGCTGTTTGGATTAAGCCTTTAGTGCTATAAACTGTTAAAGCTGATCGAAAAGTATCCTTTGCTCTAGAGGAAAAACTAGGAGCTGGAACCACAGTTATCTAAGTATTCTGAGGGTGTCCACCTTACAAGGACTCCAGCCAATTTCATGTTTAAATAACGTCCTTCTTCATGCACATTTCTAATAACTAAATGGACTGAACAGACCAAAGGCAATTTAGAGTATCAGTGGCCATTATAGGGAACTTGTTAAGTCTCCTAAAGTTAATTTCCTTAAAACTAAATTGGACTGCAACATGCAACAGCTCAAAAGTTTCCAGAACTGAGTGAAATGCTTATTTCAATACTCTAGAGAAGCCACCTCTAAGGAAGACCACCAAATTCTTAGTCTTCAGCTCCAGCAAATGAAGGTCCCTAACAAAACCAAACCCTCCTCGTTTCTCCTGTTACTGCGAAGAGTCAGGGAAAAGAGACCATCACAAATTTAAGAACTTTAGGTACCTTCAACCTTCTAACCAGCCTTTCCAATGCCCTTCCAGTTCTCCAAAACGGGGCTCTGCAGAACTACAAGGGCCTTTACCAATCCCTTCTCTTAATCAGCCAAAGAAACATTTCTCCAGATTGGGGATGACTCTCTTCCAGTTCTAACTAACACCAGAACCAAATTCTTGAGATTCAACCCCACAACTGTACTGCAGAGCCTGCCTCGGAATACTGGAACAGTTCAGATAGTGGGGATCTATCTCAAAACAAACCTCAAGAGGTTCCTGTGTCTAACTCTATTCTTTGGGAGGCAGTCCTAAGATGGAAGAGGGATAGGATGGGGAGACTACTTTCTTTCCCACAAATCCATTGAAAGAACATTTGAATGCTGAGCAAATTCCACAAAACAACTTCTGAATGCTGGCAGAGGACATAAGGCACCCACAAAGGCAGCCCATTGTCTTCAAAAGGAGGTAGGACAAAATATAAAAGATAAAAAGAGAGACAAAAGAGGTAGGGACGGAGATCAATCCCAGGAAGGGAGTCTTAAAAGAGAAGTTTCCAGACAACAGGAAACAAACTCATCGGCAGGTCTGTGGGGAGTTTTGGAATCTCAGAGGGCAACATAACCAGGAGGAAGAATAAATAAATAAAACCCACAGATTACAAGCCTAATGGCAACTCCCAGCACTCGCATCCACCACCAGCAAGTGGGGGCTGAACAGGGAGGCATGGTCTGCATTACTTAGGGTAAGGACCGGGCCTGAATGCCCTGAGGGCAATCTGAGGGAACTAACCTGAGATAGCAGCCCAAACTGTGGGATAGCCAGAGAGAGAGAAAACTAATCCATGAAAAGCCCTAACCTAAGGCACAGCCAGGCCCACTCACAGAACAAAGGACTGAGTGAATACCAGAGGAGAGCTAGCCAGCCCATCCCCCGCCAGAGACAGGGAGGTAGGCGGGGCCAGCCAGAGCCTGAAAGGGGCAATCTCAGCCCCAGAGAGGGATCCTCTACCAAACTGCAAGTAGGTTCCCGGTTGCTAACCGACTTCTTGGGATTCTGGACAGCTGACATCCACCGGGAGGGTCACAGCCAGAGATCAGCTCCCCAGAAGAGACACACGGCACACCTGAGACAGACGCACCTGCTGCCACCCAGGAAACCCAGCGGCTGGGATCGGGAAGGTGATAAGACGCACCCCCAACCTGGGGAGACTGCACGCGCCAAGCACCTGGTGGCCTGAGCAGCTCGGAACTGTGAGGGCACAAAAAACAGGCCCAACAGAGTCTGCACCTTTGTGGAGGACCTGAGAACCTGAACTTGAGCGGCTCAGGCCTGGGAAGTGTACGCATCCCAGGGCCTGTCTCAGACAGTTCCCGGCAGAGAAACCTGGAGCAGTGTAGACTGGGAAAGCACACACACCGTGAGCAGGCGCAAACCCAGTGCGGCTGAGACACTGCGAGCACTCCCCACACACGCCAGTGATGTTTGTTTGCAGTGCTCCTCCCTCCTCGCAGCACAACTGAACAAGTGAGCCTAAATAAGTGACCACCTTCACCCCTTGTGTCAGGGCAGAAATTAGACACTGAAGAGACGTGCAAACAGAAGAAGCTAAAATAAACAGAGGGAACCGCTTTGGAAGTGACAGGTTCAACAGATTAAAACCCTGTAGCTAGCACCGACTACATTGGAAGGGGCCTATAGATCTTGAGAAGTATAAGCTGGATCAAGGAACTATCTGAAACTTAACTGAACCCACACTGCCCACAACAGCTCCAGAGAAATGCCTAGATATATTTTTACTATTATCATATTTTAAATTTATTTTTTTAATTTTTAAGCCCTCTATTATTCCTTTAATTTTCATTTTTATAACCTACTATTACCTTGCAAAAAGAGACCCTATTTTTAAAGCAAACTTCATATATATTTTTTATAATTTTTGTGACTTTTTTTGTTTTTTAATATTATATTTTTGAAAGTCTAACCTCTACTCTAGATTTTTAATCTTTGCTTTTTGGTATTTGTTATCAATTTTGTACCTTTAAGAACCCAATCTTCAGTACCCATTTTTACTTGGTAGTGTGATTACTGGCTTGATTGCTCTCTCCCCCTTTTGACCTCTTTTTTCTCCACCAGGTCGCCTCTATCTCCTCTTTCCCCCTTCTCTTCTCTACCCAACTCTGTGCATCTCTTTGTGTGTTCCAGGCTGTGGAGAACACTTAGGGAACTGATTTCCGGCTAGATCTGTCTCTCTCCTTTTGATTCCCCCTCTTTTCCTCCTGGTCACCTCTGTCTCCTTCCTCCCGCTTCTTTTCTCTGTGTAACTCCGTGAACCTCTCTGAGGGGTCCAGACTGTGGAGAGCACATAGGGAATTGATTACTGGCTAGCTTGCTCTCTCCCGTTTTGATTCCCCCTCTTCTTCTCCTAGGCATCTCTATCTTGCTCCTCCATCTTCTCTTCTTTATGTAACTCTGTGAACCTCTCCAGGTGTCCCTCACTGTGTAGAAGCTTTTCATAATTAACCTAGATGTTTTATCATCAGTGCTGTATAGATGGAGACGTCCTGAGGTTACTGTAAGAATAAGACTGAAAACCAGAGGCAGGAGGCTTAAGTCCAAAACCTGAGAACACCAAAGAACTCCTGATTCCAGGGAACATTAATTGATAAGAGCTCATCCAAAAGTCTCCATACCTGCACTGAAACCAAGCACCACCCAAGAGCCAATAAGTTTCAGAGCAAGACATACCATGCAAATTCTCCAGCAATGCAGGAACATAGCCCTGAGTTTCAATATACAGGTTGCCCAAAGTCACACCAAACCCACAGACATCTCCAAACTCACTAGTGGACACTTCACCACACTCCAGAGAGAAGAAATCCAGTTCCACCCACCAGAACACAGACACAAGCTTCCCTACCCAGGAAACATTGACAAGCCACCTGTCCAACCCTACCCACAGGGAGGAACCTCCACAATAAAGAGGAACCACAAACTGCCAGAATATGGAAAGACCACCCCAAACACAGCAACATAAACAAGATGAAAAGGCAGAGAAATACCCAGCAGGTAAAGGAACAGGATAAATGCCCACCAAACCAAACAAAAGAGGAAGAGATAGGAAATCTGCTGATAAAGAATTCCAAATAATGATAGTAAAAATGATCCAAAATCTTGAAAACAAAATGGAGTTACAGATAAATAGCCTGGAGACAAGGATTGAGAGGATGCAAGAAATGTTTAACAAGGACCCAGAAGAAATAAAAAAGAGTCAATCAATAATGAATAATGCAATAAATAAGATAAAAAACACTCTGGAGGGAACCAACAGTAGAATAATGGAGGCAGAAGATAGGATAAGTGAGGTAGAAGATAAAATGGTAGAAATAAATGAAGCAGAGAGGAAAAAGGAAAAAAAAAATTAAAACAAATGAGGACAACCTCAGAGACCTCTGGGACAATGTGAAACGCCTCAATATTTGAATCATAGGAGTCCCAGAAGAAGAAGACAAAAAGAAAGGCCATGAGAAAATACTTGAGGAGATATTAGCTGAAAACTTCCCTACAATGGGGAAGAAAATAGCCACCCAAGTCCAAGAAACTCAGAGAGTCCCAAATAGAATAAACCCAAGGTGCAACACCCAAGACACATACTAATCAAATTAACAAAGATCAAACACAAAGAACAAATATTAAAAGCAGCAAGGGAGAAACAACAAATAACACACAAAGGGATTCCCATAAGGATAACAGCTGATCTTTCAATAGAAATTCTTCAGGCCAGTAGGGAATGGCAGAACATACTTAAAGTGAGGAAAGAGAAAAAACCTACAACCCAGATTACTATACCCAGCAAGGATCTCATTCAAATATGAAGGAGAAATCAAAAGCTTTACAGACAAGCAAAAGCTGAGAGAACTCAGCACCACTGAACCAGCTCTTCAACAAATGCTAAAGGATCTTCTCTAGACAGGAAACACAGAAAGGGTGTATAAACTCGAACCCAAATAAACAAAGTAAATGGCAATGGGATCATACTTATCAATAATTACCTTAAATGTAAATGGGTTGAATGCCCCAAACAAAAGACAAAGACTGGCTGAATGGATACAAAAACAAGACCCCTATATATGTTGTCTACAAGAGACGCACATCAAAAAAGGGACACATACAGACCGAAACTGAAGGGCTGGAAAAAGATATTCCACGCAAATGGAGACCAAAAGAAAGTAGGAGTAGCAATACTCATATCAGATAAAATAGACATTAAAATAAAGGCTGTGAAAAGAGACAAATGAGGACATTACATAATGATCAAAGGATCAATCCAAGAAGATATAACAATTATAAATAT
Organism: Dama dama; assembly: GCF_033118175.1. Lineage (NCBI taxonomy): Eukaryota > Metazoa > Chordata > Mammalia > Artiodactyla > Cervidae > Dama > Dama dama. The sequence continues at coordinate 41,680,042 of NC_083700.1, forward strand.
ATATGCACCCAACATAGGAGCACCGCAATATGTAAGGCAAATGATAACAAGTATGAAAGGGGAAATTAAGAATAACACAATAATAGTGGGAGACTTTAATACCACACTCACACCAACTAAACAGAAAATTAACAAAGAAACACAAACTTTAAATGATACAATGGACCAATTAGACCTAATTAATATCTATAGGACATTTCACCCCAAAACAATGGATTTCACTTTTTTCTCAAGTGAACATGGAACCTTCTGCAGGATAGATCACATCCTGGGCTATAAATTTAGCCTTGGTAAACTCAAAAAAATTGAAATCATTCCAAGCATCTTTTCTGGCCACAATGCAATAAGATCAAATGTCAATTACAGGAGAAAAACTATTAAAAATGCCAACATATGGAGGCTGAACAACACACTTCTGAATAACCAATCTTTCAGCAAACAAAATCCCAGGACCAGATGGCTTCACAGCTGAATTCTACCCAAAATTTAGAGAAGATCTAACACCTATCCTACTCAAGCTCTTCCAGAAAATTCCAGAGGAAGGTAAACTTCAAAACTTATTCTATGAGGCCACCAACACCCTAATACCACAACCAGACAAAGGTGCCAGAAAAAAAAGAAAACTACAGGCCAATATCACTGATGAACATAGATGCAAAAATCCTTAACAAAATTCTAGCAAACAGAATACAACAACATATTAAAAAGACCATACATCATGACCAAGTGGGCTTTATCCTAGAGATGCAAGGATTTTTCAATATCCGCAGATCAATCAATGTAATACACCACATTAACAAATTGAAAGACAAAAACCATATGATTATCTCAGTAGATGCAGAAAAATATTTTGACAAAATTCAACGTCCACTTATGATAAAAACATCCACTTATGATAAAAAGCAGGAATAGAAGGAACATACCTCAATGTAATAAAAGCTATATATGACAAACCCACAGCAAGCATTATCCTCGATGTTGAAAAATTGAAAGCATTTCCCCTAAAGTCAGGAACAAGAGAAGGATGCCCACTCTCACCACTACTATTCAACATAGGTTTGGAAGTTTTGGCCACAGCAATCAGTGCAGAAAAAGAAATAAAAGGAATCCAGATTGGAAAAGAAGAAGTAAAACTCTGTTTGTAGATGACATAATCCTCTACATAGAAAACCCTAAAGACTCTTCCAGAAAACTACTAGAGCTAATCAGTGAATATAGTCATGTTGCAGGATATAAAATCAACACACAGAAATCCCTTGCATTCCTATACACTAACAAAGAGAAACAGAAAGAGAAATTAAGGAAACAATTCCATTCATCATTGCAATGAAAGGAATAAAATACTTAGGAATATATCTATCTAAAGAAACAAAAGACCTATATATATAGAAAACTATAAAACACTGATGAAAGAAATCAAAAAGGACACAAATAGATGGAGAAATATACCATGTTAATGGATTGGAAGAATCAATATAGTGAAAATGAATACACTACCCAAAGCAATCTATAGATTCAATGCAATTCCCATCAAGCTACCAACAGTATTTTCACAGAACTAGAACAAATAATTTCACAATTTGTATGGAAATACAAAAAACCTCGAATAGCCAAAGCAATCTGGAGAAAGAAGAACTGGAACTGGAGGAATCAACCTGCCTGACTTCAGGCTATACTACAAAGCTACAGTCATCCAGACAGTACAGTACTGGCACAAAGACAGAAATATAGATCAATGGAACAAAATAGAAAGCACAGAGATAAATCCACACACCTATGGACACCTTAGCTTTGACAAAGGAGGCAAGAATATACAATGGAGAAAAGACAATCTCTTTAACAAGTGGTGTTGGGTAAACTGGTCAATGACTTGTAAAAGAATAAAACAAGAACACTTTCTAACACCATACACAAAAATAAACTCAAAGTGGATTAAAGATCTAAATGTAAGATCAGAAATTATAAAACTCCTAGCGGATAACATAGGCATATGTCGGCATAACTCTCCAACATAAATCACAGCAGGATCCTCTATGACCCACCTCCCAGAATATTGGAAATAAAAGCAAAACTAAACAAATGGGACCTAATTAAACTTAAAAACTTTTGCACAACAAAGGAAACTATAAGCAAGGTGAAAAGACAGCCTTCAGAATGGGAGAAACTAATAGCAAATGAAGCAACTGACAAAGAATTAATCTCAAAAATATAGAAGCAACTCCTGCAGCTCAATTCCAGAAAAATAAACAACCCAATCAAAAAATGGGCCAAAGAACTAAACAAACATTTCTCCAAAGAAAACATACAGATGGCTAACAAGCACATGAAAAGATGCTCAACATCACTCATTTTCAGAGAAATGCAAATCAAAACCACAATGAGGTACCATCTCACGCTGGTCAGAATTGCTGCTATCCAAAAGTCTACAAACAATAAATGTTGGAGAAGGTGTGGAGGAAAGGGAACCTGCTTACACTGTTGGTGGGAATGCAAACTAGTACAGCCACTATGGAGAACAGTGTCGAAATTCCTTAAAAAACTGGAAATAGAACTGCCATATGACCCAGCAATTCCACTACTGGGCATACACACTGAGGAAACCAGAAATGAAAGAGAGACATGTACCCCAATGTTTATCGCAGCACTGTTTATAATAGCCAGGACAAGGAAGCAATCTAGACGTCCATCGGCAGACAAATGGATAAGAAAGCTGTGGTATATATACACAATGGAATATTACTCAGCCATTAAAAAAGAATACATATGAATCAGTTCTAATGAGGTGGATGAAACTGGAGCCTATTATACAGAGTGAAGTAAGCCAGAAAGAAAAAAACCAATACAGTATACTAATGCATATATTAGGAATTTAGAAAGATGGTAACGATAACCCTATATGCAAGACAGCAAAAGATACACAGATGTATAGAACAGTCTTTTGGACTCTGTGGGAGAAGGCAAGGATGGGATGATTTGAGAGAATAGCATTGAAACATGTATATTATCATATGTGAAACAGATCACCAGACCAGGTTCAATGCATGAGACAGGGTGCTCAGGGCTGGTGCACTGGGATGACCCAGAGGGATGGGGTGGTGAGGGAGCTGGGAGGGGGTTTCAGGATGGGGAACACATATACACCCATGGCTGATTCATGTCAATGTATAGAAAAACCACTACAATATTGTAAAGTAATTAGCCTCTAATTAAAATAAACAAATTTTTTAAAAATCTATTCTTTAATTTAGGCCATTTGATACACACTTTTTTCCTCTTACTTCCTCTGCCCCAAACCATTTATTAGGCACATTTGACTTAGAGAACTATCAAACCAGATTTTTTTTTCTCTTCAAAAAGGGAATATATTGATAATTCTAGAATTTAAGAGTGTTTATCAAAGTAGCTCACCAAGAGAATTAAATGTCCCTTTGACATATTTGAATCAGCTCTGATGGTCCTAGAGCTGACACTGGAAACACTGATCAATTTGCCCTATTGAATCAGCTACCACTTTCCTTATGGGCAAAATCTCCAACTGATGCTGGCAAAATTCACAATGCACCGCCTATCAAAATTCAAATAAACCCCTTAAAGCCTCTTCCCAGAATTAGCCAATACCCTACAAGGAAAGAAGCCCTTCAAGGCATTAAGTGCACAATAGAAGATGACAAGAGCAAGGCCTGATTACACCTTCTTTGAGCCCTTGTGACACAACCATTTTACCAGTGAGAAACCTTAGGGCCAAGGGTAAAGGTTTGACCAGGACCTCTGTGCAATAAACTACTGTTATCCCTCAACACCATTATTTTTAACCCTCATACACTACTAACATTCATTTTCACTGGAAGCAAATTCTTTACTTGAATTATTTCATGCAGCACATTTAGTATCCCAGTTGATGAAGCTAGCCAATACCTTTTCCCCTTCACTTGAAAGTACAACCTTCCACCTAGACAGTAATGACTCCGAGTTATACTGATTCCTTATTTCTTGCAAATCCTGAAAGTTGATCTGGATGGTATCAAGTTCCTGAGAGGTTCTACTCTGTTGCAATATGTGGATGATTCGCTTCTTTGCTTTCTTTTTCAAGCTTTGTAACAGGAAGGTGGCATCGACTTGCCAAAGTGTCTAGCCTTAACGGATATAAGGTATTCAAAGAAAAATTACAGTTTTCCAAAACCCAAATTCTAAATTTATGGCATCTAACATCAGAACAAAAGTTATATCTAGATCCAGATAGACTTCATGGTGTTCTAAGTCTCCCCAAACCCAAAAGTAAGTGCCAAGTATAAGGTTTTCTCTGCCAAAATTGGCTTGTAAAATTCTCTTATTGCCAAACCTCTATGTTATACTAAACAATAACAACCCTAATCTAATTTCATGGGCAGAACCTGACAACATAGCAATCAAGGCCTTAAAGGACAGCTTGATGAACCCACTGCCCGTGGATATCCCAATTATCAGATTTTCTTTTTACTTTCCTTGTTACTTTCTTACTTCCTTTATATAAAAAGAAGAGAATGATCATTGGGTACTCACCCAAAAACAGGGAGATCACCACCAATCCATAGGGTATTATAGCCAGCAACTGAACTCTCGGCATGTGCTAATGCCCTTGCCTTAAAACCATTATGACCACTGTCCTTTTCGCTAATGCCATGCAGAAAATAATTGTAGGGTTGCCTTTACCCATTTTTGCACCTCATGTAGTAGAGGCTCTCTAGAATTCTCATCACATTTAACATTTCTCAGCCAGCCACCTCACCTCCTGTGAAATACTTTTGTTAACTGCTCCTCACATAACTCTTTTGCAGTGTAAAAACTTGGTTATTCTCCCCTCTATCTGATTAAGTCCTTCTTTAATGCTTAATACTAATGGACCACCTCCTGACTCCTCTCAGTGATCTACAGGAAATTCCATAGGGTAATGTTAGCTTCTCATGGTTCACTGATGGTTCTTATTTAAAAGGTGACAATGGTAAATACTGAATTAACTATGCTATTACAACTCTTTCTGGTGTTGTTGAGGCAGCATCAGCACCTATGGCTACTTCAGTACAACAGACTGTCTTACAGGGGCTTATACTTTAAGCCAAGGACGAAATTGCCAATATTTATAATGATAGCAGATACATTTTTGGAGAAGCTCATGATTTTGGAAAGTTGTGGAAGCAATATGGTTTCCTTACTTCCAGTGGAAATAAAATTTAAAACGGCCCCTATGTTCAGGAATAATTAATACTTTTACCTGCAACTCAAGCTATTATTAAGATTGCGGCATTCTCAATTTGACTCTTTGGAAGCTAAGGGAAATCACCTTGCTAATATTCCTGTAGGAATGCTATTCTTTTATTTTCTCATTTTTCAAGTCTTTATTATTTGTTACAATACTCCTTCTGCTTTATGTTTTGGTTTTTGGGCCATGAGGCATGTGGGATCTTAGCTCTCAACCAGGGACTGAACCTGCATCCCCTGCATTGGAAGGCAAAATCTCAATTGCCTTCCAGGGAAGTCCCAGGGATGCAATCCTTAAAAGAGACAAAAAAAATAGTCAAACCTGTCTCATGGTCCAAAGGGATATTTCCCCAAATTATAATTTAGAAAAACTGGCCTCAAAAAAAGAAAGAAAGAAAGAAAAACAAGATTAAAAATTCAACAATTGCTGGTTTGATAAAAAAGAGAAAGCTCTAGTTTGGAACAAATCAAGCTAGTTTTTTTTAACCATTGGCTCTCAGATTCTCACTCCTCACCATCGAACATGCATTAAACTACGGCCAGTTTTAATAAAATTTTCACTGTGCGCACCATGCTTAATCCTCTGGTGTTAGTCAAACACACTAACACATTATCAAGACTCAACTGGCAAAATTGGTGGAGGCCCTCCAAATACCTTGATCAAAAGCATTGTTTCTCATCCTTTTAAATCTCAGATCCACCCCTTTTGAAACTCATAAACTCTCACCTCTGAAGATAGCCACAAGATGCACAGTGCACTTGGTTCCTGTTTCTTTTGAACCACTACTGATAAAAGGGAAAATACTTCAATGGTGCAAAAGGCTAACTGCTTCTATTAAAAAAATTACCATGTTTTGGTAGAGCAATCTTTTTACAATATGCCCTTGAGAGTTAAAAACCTTAAGCATCACACTCTGCAATCTGGAGATGTTGACAACCAGAAAAGATACCTCCAGAAGGACTCTGTCCAATCTCTCTGGAAAGGCCCCTATTAGCCAAACCTGTGTGGCCAACTTCCAAGGAACAGACTCTTGTGTTCACATGGCACACCTGAAGAAAGTACCAAACCCTGATTGGGCCTGTATATCGTCTGGTCACATGAAAGTAAAGATTTCCCAGAATTGAAGTAGACAGCTTTGGATGACATTGCTTTCTCATGATATTCCAACTAGACCTGTTAATGTTTGTTGCCAAGCTTTTGATAATGACAAAACATGTCCGATTACTTCCAATGTTTATGATATTGACAACACATGAATTTTAGAAAAAAGTACCTTAGAGTTCTCCTCCTACCCCTCCTTGTTACTCAATGTGACCTTAATAGGTTTCCAATCTATGCACGTTCCCTCCAGTGTGAAGCAATCTACCCAGGAAAGGCTTTTCCTCATACCAAAGCACAAAAGGTCGCTGAAATTAGAAAACCTGACTCTTGATCAGTGATACTTTCAGAGAAGGACTGTGATCAAAAGGAGAAAATACAAAAATTTAGTGAAGAGAAACCCCTATTAAATAGAACTGGGAGACCAGAAAGGGGTAGTTGTCATGCTCCAAAAGAGTAGCAGAACCCACAAGGAAGGAGATAGGTGCCTCTTCTTTCCTGGCAAGAACTCAGCCCATGAAAAGTCACTGACTCTTTGTTTACTATACACAGCCCTCCCAACTTCCCTTTCCTCTGTATAAAAGCATTCTCCTTCCCATGCCCCATAGGGACTTGCATGTGCCTTGCCATGGCTGCAGATCCCAAATCGCAATTCTCTGCCAATTCCAAATAAACCCATCTCTGCTGGAGAAACATCTGGCAATCTATTTGTTTCAGGTCAATACTAGTTAATTATGTGAGCGTTCATTATAGGCCTTAGCAACACCCATTCCTTCCAATTGAGTTTACAGGGTCTAGAAACAGCAATGAGTCATTTCCCAAGCTAGACGGCAAGCTCTTAAAAAGTAAAAAGTAATTTCTGTCTTTTGCATTTGCAACACCTAAAGCAGTATCTAGCCCAAAGGAGATAATAAACTTTTTAAAAATAGCAAGTAAACCAAATGTATAGGGCATATGGCATATGCAAGAGAACTAAAAAAATGTACTAAAAACACATTGATATACATGTTAAGGATTTTGGATTTATATTGTACCTAATGGAAAGCTTTGAGGGGTTTTGTACAGAACACAATATAAATTATTTAATACATATGAAAGCACCTAGAACTACATCTGCCATATAGTAAGACCTCTATAATTATTTATCATCATAACATTTATCAGAGCTATGCTCACTGTTCTTTTTTAAGAATTTCTACTTCTATGTTTTATTGATTTATTTTCATATTCACATGTCCAAAACATTGAGTTTGCTTTTAGTATTTTCAAGGCATTTTCTTTTCAAAAACAGATTGCAAGAAAGTTGCTCCTACTTTTAGTCTCCTCCTCTAAAATAAATCTAGTTCCAAAGTCAACTGTCTGCTTTAATCTCCAGAACTCACTCCAAGTTAAAAATAGCTTAACGCCAGTCTATCACCAACATGAAAAGTTTCAACTTGAAAGGCACTCCAACATCTGTCACTGCACCAGAAACCACAAAGCCTGAGTGAGAGGTTGTGGCTACATGCTTAAATGAAAGGGATGAAGTCTGAGCATGTGTGCTGTGTGATCTTTGCAAAAACGAAGAGACTATGACAGAGGAGATGCAGCTGATGGAATTGGATAAATAAGCATGCAGCACTATGCAGACCACAAAAAATTAATCAGGCTTTGGAACAATTTTATTCTAGTTTGTATTCTTTGGGGATAACTTCCTTAGTAGCAGCTAAAGGGGATCCCTAAGGCCTGAGAAATATCTCCTTTTGAATTAGCATATATTTGCATATATTAACAATGCAGGAAAAACCGCACTGCCAGACAACCAAAGGGTGTCCTTTCACACTAAATTATTGTGGCTGAATGGCTTCCCTCATAGCTCAGTTGATAAAGAGTGTGACTGCAATGCAGGTGACCCCTGTTCAATCCCTGGGTCTCAATCCCTGGATCATGAAGATACACTGGAGAAGGGGTAGGCTACTCACTCCAGTATTCTTGGGCTTCCCTTGTGGTTCAGCTGGTTAAAGAATCCACCTTCAATGTGGGAGACTTGGGTTCTATCCGGGGTTGGGAAGATCCCCTGGAGAAGGGAAAGGCTACCCACTCCAGTATTCTGGCCTGAAGAATTCCATGGACTATACAGTCCATGGGGTCACAAAGAGTCGGACACAACTGGACAACTTTCACTTTCAGGCAACCAAGGCATGGATGATGCATGGACAGTGACCTGGGAAACCACAATTATTCTTTTTCTATGACTGAGCAGCTATGGTGCCCTAGGCAATTCATTTCTTCTTTGCAGGCTTTATTTCTCTCACTTAAAAATGAAAGAGGGAATACCAGAAGATCTCTAAAATTTCTCATGTTTCTAAAAATCTCGATTTCTTTTTTTTAATTAAAGTATAGTTGATTTACAATGCTGTGATAGTTTCAGATATACTGCAAAGTTGTTCAGTTATGTATACATATACATATTTTTCTCAGTTTTTTCCTCGATAGGTTATTATAAAATATTGTGCAGAGTTCCCTGTGCTATACAGTAGGTCTTTGTTGCTTATCTATTTTATATATAGAAGTTTGTATATGTTATTCCCAAATCCTAATTTATCCCTCCCTCCCCCTTTCCCTTTGGTAACCACAAATTTGTTTTGTGTTTCTGGGTCTATTTCTGTTTTGTATGTAAGTTTACTTGTATCATTTTTCTTAGATTCTTAACCACATCTTTTCAGTAGGTAGCATGCTGATCTAAGTTAAGGATTGCAAATTATAGCTCAGAGGCCAAATGTTTCCACCAAACCAACAGAAAGCATCGTGTGAAATGCTACTGTCACACCCAAACCAGTTTTCAGCACTTGTGTGGGCACAGTCTGAACTGAAACACCAAACTGTCGTTGTACTCAATTTTATTGCATAACTCACTTGAAATAGGTCACTGTTTTATGGGTCATTCTGATAGGCTACAAAACGAGGAATGATTCAGCATTAAAATCTCAATGTTCTCACATGAACGACTTCTTAACAGCTTAAGGTGATAGTTGTATAAGCTTGACAGTGAATCCTATTTTAATTATATTAAAAGGAGCAATGCTAAATCATGTAATGATGATTTAAAGAATGTTAGCCAGGCAATAGATATAAAACAATTAGAGGCCTTCTCATATCTGACTTGACATTTCACTTCAAGTATATCTCTTCTTAGAACATTAAGTAGAAAATAAAAAGTAGTTATTAAAATTATTTGCAGTTTCAAAATGGTGCACAGCTGAAATGTGAAATGTACATATTTGGTTCTTTACGAGATAATCCTCAATCTGAGCCTAAAAGCACTTCAAGTGGCAAACCTTCCTGCTTCATGTTAGCCTTATGGAAGCTCTTCTTTTTTGTCTTCCCTTTAATCTCCATCCTTTCTATATATTAAGTGACAATACCAACTCTTTTTCACTCATCCAAATGCATCATCTTGTTTTCCAAACAATCCTTAACCTAGCATCACTTTGAAACTTCTCAGACCTGTATTTGTTTCCAGCATGGTGACTTTAGGGAAGTTATTTAACCTTATCCAACAAGCCAAGGAGTCTACAAATTCAACTTCTTTCAAATTTGAAAAATAATAGTTACTATTCCATAGGGTTGTGGTGGAGGGGATTCTATTTACTAGATGTATATCCCTGGTATACAGCCTACCCCTACAAACATCAATAGTCAAATCAACCTCCACATTCCCTCTCTTTCTCCTCTCCTATGCCTGCTGGTTTTCCACAGTTGAAGCATCTTGCTAGTCATCTGGGCTTCCCTGGTGGCTCAGCGGTAAAACTCCCACCTGCCAATGCAGGAGACATAGAAGACGCTGGTTTGATCCCTAGGTTGAGAAGATCCCCTAGAGAAGGAAATGGCAATCCACTCCAGTATTCCTGTCTTGCAAATCCTATGGACAGAAGAGTCTGGCAGGCTACAGTCCATGGGGTCACAAAAGAATTGGACACAACTGAACAACTAAACAACAGCAATCAGTCATTCACTTCTTAGACTTCAGCCACTTGTATCTCATCTCCCAAGTGCTCAGCTGGTACCTGCCAGTCAAATCTTACTTTTGATGAAATTTGTTCCTTTTGGGTAAAATTCACAAGCCATCATACATCCCTTTCAAAAAGCAGAAATAAGATTCATTCTCAAAGATGTTATAGTGGAGGTATTACAGAAGAGATCCCAAAGATTTAAAATGCTGTGAGACCAGCAGTCCATGAAAGCCTTGTGGATCTCTGTTACTTCATCATTCTTGACAGTAACCTAAGGAGTTTTTAATTCTTTTCTACTGAATACGTCAAGTATAAATCCACAGAATATATTAACCAAAGTCAACAGACAGAAAGGAATAAAACACTTAAAAGCCTTATATTTAGACAGGAAGGCCACTCTGATGACATGCACTTAATCATGTGTGCTATTTTAAAGGTCAGCGTTACAGTTCAATTAGTAATTTTATTTATTAGATGCATTTTCCTTAGGAGAATTATTCATCACAGCTTTTAAAACATGTTCAAATCCCAATTAAGTATATCTCATGTAAGGAATTCCCATCAGATATCTTGGTCAGACTGCAGGCTTCTCATTGAAATTGACACTTAATACCATTAAATCCTCTTTTCTCTCAATCATCTCTTAACTCTCTACATAAACATATTGGACAGATAGACTCTGCATAAATAGATAGGTAAGACCAAAGGGATTATATTTAAATAATACGAGGTGAGTAATCCATGCACTTTGGTTTGTTCTGCTTCAAAAGAATAACTTTTGACTCTCCAGAAATTAGTTCCAGATGAGTTTAAGGTAGTATTGAAGACCTTACTTTAAAATGTCTCTTTCTAAATAATGTTAACATTATATCTGCATATAAGACTTCAGTTCAGTTCAGTTGCTCAGAGACTTCAGTTCAGTTCAGTTGCTCAGTCGTGTCTGACTCTTTATGACTCCATGAATCGCAGCACACCAGGCCTCTCTGTCCATCACCAACTCCCAGAGTCTACCCAAACCCATGTCCATCAAGTTGGTGATGCCATCCAACCATCTCATGCTCTGTCGTCCCCTTCTCCTCTGGCCCCCAATCCCTCCCACCATCAGGGTCTTTTCCAATGAGTCAACTCTTCGCATGAGCTGGCCAAAGTACTGGAGTTTCAACTTCACCATCAGTCCTTCCAATGAACATCCAGGACTGATCTCCTTTAGGATGGACTGGTTGGATCTCCTTGTAGTCCAAGGGACTCTCAAGAGTCTTCTCCAACATCACAGTTCAAAAGCATCAATTTTTCGGTGCTCAGCTTTCTCCACAGTCCAACTCTCACATCCATACATGACTACTGGAAAAACCATAGCCTTGACTAGACAGACCTTTGTTGGCAAAGTAATGTCTCTGCTTTTAAATATGCTATCTAGGTTGGTCATAACTTTCCTTCCAAGGAGTAAGCATCTTTTAATTCCATGGCTGCAATCACCATCTGCAGTGATTTTGGAGCCCAAAAAATAAAGTTTGACACTGTTTCCACTGTTACCCCATCTATTTGCCAGGAAATGATGGGACCAGATGCCATGATCTTAGTTTTCTGAATGTTGAGCTTTAAGCCAACTTTTTCACTCCCCTTCACTTTCATCAAGAGGCTTTTTCATTCCTCTTCACTTTCTGCCATACGGGTGGTGTCATCTGCATATCTGAGGTTATTGATATTTCTCCTGGAAATCTTGAATCCAACTTGTGCTTCTTCCAGCCCAGATAAGACTTAGGATAGCACTATTATTAAAATATCTTGTAACTTCAATAAAAGGACACATAGTAATTGAGAATTATGGAAGAAGAATCTTAAGAAATAGTACTTGAATGCTGAGTTAAGGAATTAAGTAAACTGAATAAAGTGGAAAAGAGACGATAAAGTATAGGTGATAAAATCTGTCGTCATTTTCTCCACACATATATAAAAGGAGAAACATAATCATCAGAGGGCATTAAGTAGGAAAATGTGTTTCTCTCAAATTCCACATACAAAGGAATCAAGATCTAAAATTCTAGTTAATGTTTATAAAACATCCAGTAAGATGAAAAACTAATGCTAAAGAAATAAATTCTGTTCACTATTCAATACTCTCCTGCCATCCATAAATGCTAAAGCAATTCAAAGTATTTCCTTTCATAGCAAGAGAAAGCAGATGTCTAATATACTCTATTTTTAGACTGTACTTCAGTCACTTTCAGTGATTAACTGCTGGTCATATGGAGGTCAGAACCATGAAATAAGTAAGGGCTGTTTCTTGAGCCATTATCCTTAGAAGTTTCCACAAGATTGCAACCTGATGCATGAAAGGCCCATGTCCATATATTTTTTTTTTTAAATCTGGAGCTAAATTTAACTGGGACCTATAAAGATTTGTATTGGTTCAAAATTGATATATTCACCTGTGAAAAACAACTGGAATACTAGGAATTGCACCACAGGCAATTGGCAAGAAATTTTTGCTTCTATTTTTTAAGAAAATAAAGCACTGTTTTAATTTTAAATACTATCTCAATAGAAAACTAACATGTCTGAAGCTTGGTTTCCTTTGATGATGCAGACATTATAAAATGGAAGTGTATTGTGAGCATATGCAATATGTGTGCATGGGGAGGTAATAGTCTATGGTACAGAATACCTTCTTAATCAGAGAAAAAAAGAAAGTGTTCAAAGAGTAAGATAATTTATCAACATCTGAAAATATTTTACGTTGTGAATTTTCAAAGACAAACTAACTAAACATTCAGACCTGTTTTTAAATCTACGTCCATGTAAGCCCCTTGAGATTGTTAATCCTTCCTAATGTCTTTTTAATTTTTTTGGACAAATTATCATAGTTTAAACAATTTCTGAGTAACCATTTTCATCAGTCCAGTTATCTGATTAGTTGGCAGTGATTTCCCTTGGCTAATTGGAAAGATTAGCAGTGCCACAATGAAAGAATTGGTGATAATGAAACCAAACTACCGGCCTAATGATACAATTCAGATCTCATTAGTAGACTGTAGAGCTCAATGTATAAAGGCTGTCAGAAGGAGATGAAGGGCCAGAATCTCATCAGACACTCCTCTTTCAGGCTTAAGCTTGCTATAGTCCAAATAGACATGTCAGAAGTGCTCTGACCTTACTGAGTTGTAAGGCAGGAAATAAATTAAACAGGGTATTAGCTAATTAATCATCAACTAAAAATATTAGAAACATGACAGGCACTTCCTCCTTGTGGCATTTAAATCTTATACTCACATTCTACTACAGGCACCACCTTTTAAATCATAATCTCATTTAAGGATACCTACCTCTCCTCCAAAGCAAAAACAATACCCAGTTGTGGATGTGACTGGTGATATAAGCAAGGTCTGATGCTGTAAAGAGCAATATTGCATAGGAACCTGGAATGTTAGGTCCATGAATCAAGGCAAATTGGAAGTGATCAAACAGGAGATGGCAAGAGTGAATGTCGACATTCTAGGAATCAGCGAACTAAAATGGACTGGAGTGGGTGAATTTAACTCAGATGACCATTATATCTACTACTGTGGGCAGGAATCCCTTAGAAGAAGTGGAGTAGCCATCATGGTCAACAAAAGAGTCCGAAACACAGTACTTGCATGCAATCTCAAAAATGACAGAATGATCTCTGTTTGTTCCCAGGCAAACCATTCAATATCACAGTAATCCAAGCCTATGCCCCAACCAGTAACGCTGAAGAAGCTGAAGTTGAACGGTTCTATGAAGACCTACAAGACCTTGTAGAACTAACACCCAAAAAAGATGTCCTTTTCATTACAGGGGACTGGAATGCAAAAGTAGGAAGTCAAGAAACACCTGGAGTAACAGGCAAATTTGGCCTTGGAGTACAGAATGAGGCAGGGCAAAGGCTAATAGAGTTCTGCCAAGAGAACACACTGGTCATAACAAACACCCTCTTTCAACAACACAAGAGAAGACTCTACACATGGACATCACCAGATGGTCAACACCAAAATCAGACTGATTATATTCTTTGCAGCCAAAGATGGAGAAGCTCTATACAGTCAGCAAAAACAAGACCGAGAGCTGATTGTGGCTCAGATCATGAACTCCTTATTGCCAAATTCAGACTTAAATTGAAGAAAGTAGGGAAAACCACTAGACCATTCAGGTATGACCTAAATCAAATACCTTATGACTATACAGTGGAAGTGAGGAATAGATTTAAGGGACTAGATCTTATAGACAAAGTGCCTGATGAACTATGGACGGAGGTTCATGACATTGTACAGGAGACAGGGATCAAGACCATCCCCATGGAAAAGAAATGCACAAAGGCAAAATGGTTGTCTGAGGAGGCCTTACAAATAGCTGTGAAAAGAAGAGAAGCGAAAAGTAAAGGAGAACAGGAAAGATATTCCCATTTAAATACAGAGTTCCAAATAATAGCAAGGAGAGATAAGAAAGCCTTCCTCAGTGATCAATGCAAAGAAATAGAGGAAAACAACAGAATGGGAAAGACCAGAGATCTAGTCAAGAAAATTAGAGATACCAAGGGAACAATTTCATGCAAAGATGGGGTTCGGTAAAGGACAGAAATGGGATGGACCTAACAGAAGGAGAAGATATTAAGAAGAGTTGGCAAGAATACACAGAAGAATTGTACAAAAAAGATCTTCATGACCCAGATAATCTCGTTGGTATGACCACTCACCTAGAGCCAGACATCCTGGAATGTGAAGTCAAGTGGGCCGTAGAAAGCATCACTATGAACAAAGCTAATGGATATGATGAGCTATTTCAAATCCTGAAAGATGATGCTGTGAAAGTGCTGCACTCAATATGTCAGCAAGTTTGGAAAACTCAGCAGTGGCCACAGGACTGGAAAAGGTCAGTTTTCATTCCAAAGAAAGGCAATGCCAAAAAATGCTCAAACTACTGCACGATTGCACTCATCTCACACACTAGTAAAGTAATGCTCAAAATTCTCCAAGCCAGGCTTCAGCGATACATGAACTATGAACTTCCAGATGTTCAAGCTGGTTTTAGAAAAGGCAGAGGAAACAGAGATCAAATTGCCA
This sequence comes from Dama dama, assembly GCF_033118175.1. Taxonomy (NCBI): domain Eukaryota; kingdom Metazoa; phylum Chordata; class Mammalia; order Artiodactyla; family Cervidae; genus Dama; species Dama dama. Next base: position 41,695,446 of record NC_083700.1, read on the forward strand.
ACATCTGCTGGATCACTGAAAAAGCAAGAGAGTTCCAGAAAAACATCTATTTCTGCTTTATTGACTATGCCAAAGCCTTTGATTCTGTGGATCACAAGAAACTACGGAAAATTCCGAAAGAGATGGGCATACCAGACCACCTCACCTGGAGAAACCTGTATGCAGGTCAGGAAGCAACAGTTAGAACTGGACATGGAAAAACAGACTGGTTCCAAATAGGAAAAGGAATACGGCAAGGCTGTATATTGTCACCCTGCTTATTTAACTTATATGCAGAGTACATCATGAGAAACGCTGGGCTAGAAGAAGCACAAACCGGAATCAAGACTGCCGGGAGAAATATCAATAACCTCAAATATGCAGATGACACCACCCTTATCGCACAAAGTGAAGAACTAAAAAGCCTCTTGATGAAAGTGAAAGAGGAGAGTGAAAAAGTTGGCTTAAAGCTCAACATTCAGAAAACTAGGATCATGGCATCTGGTCCCATCACTTCATGGCAAATAGATGGGGAAACAGTGTCAGACTTTATTTTTGGGGGGCTCCAAAATCACTGCAGATGGTGACTGCAGCCATGAAATTAAAAGACACTTACTCCTTGGAAGGAAAGTTATGACCAACCTAGATAGCATATTAAAAGCAGAGACATTACTTTGCCAACAAAGGTCCATCTAGTCAAGGCTATGGTTTTTCCAATGGTCATGTATGGATGTGAGAGTTGGACTGTGAAGAAACCTGAGCACCGAAAAATTGATGCTTTTGAACTGTGGTGTTGGAGAAGACTCTTGAGAGTCTCCTTGGACTGCAAGGAGATCCAACCAGTTCATCCTAAAGGAGATCCCTGGGTGTTCATTGGAAGGACTGATGCTGAAGCTGAAACTCCAATACTTTGGCCAGCTCATGTGAAGTGTTGACTCATTGGAAAAGACCCTGATGCTGGGAGGGATTGAGGGCAGGAGGAGAAGAGGACAACAGAGGAGGAGATGGCTGGAAGGCATCACCAACTCGATGGACATGGGTTTGAGTAAACTCCAGGAGTTGGTGATGGACAGGGAGGCCTGGTGTGCTGTGATTCATGGAGTCGCAAAGAGTGGGACATAACTGAGCGAATGAACTGAACTGACCTCTCCTCCGGGTCACCAACAGGCTATACCTCTTGAGAGTAGCAATTTTATTTCACTAGTCTTTGCATCTACTGCAAAAGTGTAGGCATTCAACTTTTAATGATTGCCTACACTTATGGAGTAGATGCAAAAAGACTAATGAAATAAAACACACACACACAAAGGAATAACTGAATGAACAGTTGATGCACGCTAACATGTAAAAAGTACAACGGACAAAAAATTCACATGAGAACCAGCATAGATGGCTAAGGTTAAATATGTGCACAAATTAAAGAGTCATTTCCAAATGATATCCATGGAAGAGTGGTCCTTGGAAGTGACGGATGGCCTTTGAGCCAAGGAATCTTGAGATTCGTTGCCACCTGGCGGCCTTAAGGAGTAACTTAAGCTTCCTAGTCTTGGATATACAGAAAAGCTGTGCTTAAAATGACTGGATCCAGAATTTCAATAGCTCAGACATGCTAGAAGTTTATTTCCTGCATACATGAACATACCTACCAGGGATGCAACTTGTGTCTCCCCTGTCCCCTGATTATGCTCTCAGGGTGGTAGAGGCTGCCATACCACATCCAGGGTCAATTAAAGGAAGAGAAAAAGCATGTGCTGGAGGCACGCATTCTCTGAAAATCTACAGACTGCAGTAGTACACACAGCTTCTCTCATAAGACACTAAAAAGAATTATCCACACAGCCATTGCTCGATGCAAGAGAGTCCAAGAAATGTTGTTGAGCTATGTGCCACGTAGAATTTTAGTTTTATGGAAGAAAAGAAAGGATATGGAGGGTATCTAGAAGTCTCTGCCATACTTAACTTCTTCATTTGTAAAAATAAGATTGCATTCACCTCGGACTGGTGTCTCTAGAATTAAACAATAAGAATCAACAAATTTATTAGTTATCAAGGATAATGAAATATCAAAAATGTAAAAATTTACCTAGCATATCTAGAAGAACCCACTGATCGAGAGAAGACAATATATTAATGAGAGTTTCCATTTATCTAAATAAGTTGGACAGTATTATATTTTATTCTACCTTCTGGTATAGAATTCTATAGAGTTCTAAATGATTCATAGAGAAACTTTGTGTATTTAATCACGAGATCTCATTGCACACCCACTCTGTGCCAGGCACTGTGCAACAGTCATAAAACACATCAGTGGACAAAATAGAAATCCTGCCTTCAAGCAGATATTAAAATAAACTGGTATGATGGGGAAATTTTTAGAGGTTAGCTATTTATGATATTTTGCCATCCCATCTTCTGAATCTATTTTTTTTTCCACACTGCTCAGCTATGAGGATTGGATATAAGGAAAACAAAATGTCTGTATTTTATTTGAGTTAAACAGATAATTTCTCCAATAACTGAAAACTATTGTGATATAGTCTATTAAAAAAAGAAAACACAGCAGCTGAGAGCAATTAACAGTGGGATCTGATCTAAGATAGAGGTTATCAAGGAATGACTCTTTTATGAAGTGATATGTAAAGTCCAGCCTGAAGAACAAGCAGGTGTTATCCAAATGACAGGGTGGGAGTAACAGAGCATTCCAACCAGAAGAATTTTCATGCATGGATTCCTGACACTGGAACAAGTCTGGGCACTGGCTAAACTGAAATAAGGCTAGCATGACTACAAGGCATAAAATAAGAAGAAAATAGTATGATATGAGATAAGGTAAACCAGGTAATACAGAGATTCAACACGACGTCAAGCCTCTTTAACTTTATTTGAACAAGTGGAATCCACAAACTTTTAAGTAAAAAGGTAGCTAGCATGATCTAATTTCCAACATAAAAGATTAACCAAGCTGCTAATATAAAACATAGATTTAATAGGACCAGTTCAGAGATGTTTTCTGTATTATAAGCAAAACATCACTCTGATTTGGCCAAGTAGGGTAGAAAGGAGATGAAGAGATGAAACTGAATCCAGAAATAGGTACAGGGAAGGAGAAACAGGATACGATAATTGATAGCATGGAATGAGGACAGGAAATAGGGATGAGGGAGAGAAAGATTAAAGAATAATCCATATACATTACTCTATCTAAAATTAGATAGCCAGTGCAAATTTACTGTATGATGCAGAGGGCTCAAATTCAGTGCTCTGCGGAAACCTAGAGGGGTGGGATCAGGTGGGAGGTGGGAAGGAGGTTCAAGAGAAAGGGGACATATGCACACCTATGGCTGAATTATGTTGATATATGGCAGAAACCAACACAATATTGTAAAGTTATCATTTTCCAATTAAAAATAAATTAATTTAAGAAAAAGCATAATCCCAAGTAGTTTGAGTAGCAGTGTAGGTAACTGATAGTACATCCTGATTTAGTAGGCACAGAAAGAGGTCTCCAGGAAAGATGAGTGCTTAGGGGTAAAGTAAACATCTCTTACAGATTCCTTCTAAAATTTATTTTTCTTTCCTAGTATAAGGCTATGTGCTATTCTTAAGCAACTGGAATACTGTTTTTAATCAGAGAATGTGTAAGCATGCTATTTAGCTTAGAATAGTATTTGAAAAAGTATGGGAAAAGTAATTAACTTACTAACAGGAACATATTCCTGCATTTTGGAGCTCTTTCTTTCTTTACAATGACTAGTTTAAGAACCAGAACAAAATTAGTTCGCATACTACAGTTTGACAATAGTACAGAATAACCTTATCACTCAGTATATGTAATCCTTATTTCCTTTACCTGTAAGGGGATATTTATAATCATTTCTACCATATAGACCTGTGATTATAATAAAATCTGGTAATCCACCTGAGTTTCAGCATGTTGTAAATATTTAATAAATCAACTAATATTATTGTAATAGTAGTATTGATAGGTATTCATAAAACTTTTTATTAAATAAATTTAGAAATTTTATCTATGTTTACTAAGATATTTACTTCATCTCTTCTGATCTTCATAACAAAACTAATACATTTTGCCTAATTATAATACTTGACACTTTCACAGCAACTTATATATTTCAAAGTACTTTTGTTGTGTATTGGTTCATTTGAGACTCTTCTTACGTATGTGAGATAATCATGGCAGGTATCATCATCCATATTTGTGAATAAGAAAACTAAGCCTCAAAAGCAAATTTCATACATTATACAGCTAGCAAAAGGAGAAGCCAAAACTACAAACTAGTCTTCTGATTCTTTGATCATACAGCAAAATAGAACCCTAGACAGGGTCTGCAAAGGGAAGAAAGTTGCTTTGTGTGGGGAAGAAATTACTATCTCAGACAAAATTTCCTTTCAAGGACTCATCTTTCTCCTAGTTTAGCACTGTATTTTTGCACTTCAAAAGCACAGTTTATGGTGGAATTTGTGAAATATAATTACACTAACTTTCTCTACATTAAAATAGTCTTTTATCTGTCTGTCTCTCCTCCTGGACTGGGGGTTTCCTCAGTTCTTACCATTTCGTAAGAGAGTTAGGTATCCAAATCATGAGTAGAAGACACAAAGGGGTCCAGAAGGAGACTTATATTCCAGGCGAAAGGAGTAGAGTGGTGAACTATGAAGCTGTATGTTCAGTAGAAGGTACTGCAAGTAGGTCGGCATGGAGAGAAGGTACGTTTTTTGTTGGAGATAAAAGCACATATTTAGTAGGGAGGCTGAGAGGAGTATGTCTAGTTTTAAAACATTCATTCGGTATGAAAAAATGAGCAGAATTTGGGGGAAAATAAGGACTTCAGTTCTAGACCCCTCTCTGGGGACCTTCAAATGAAGATAGGTCATTGGATATACAGGACTGTAAGTTTCAAACTTAAAATCATTTGTGAATAAACAGTAATGTGGTTTCTCAAAAAGAAAATGGTTGCTACTGGAAATATACTACTTTCAGGAAAAAATCTTTTAAACACCATCAATAGTGTAGCTAGTCCTTGAAAATTAAAATACTGTACCAGGAAATAGAAATTTTGAAGCACTGAACTGAAAACTTAGATTCTCTCCATTTGCTGGAATTGGAAGAAAAGGGGAAAGTGTCATCTGTGCTGTGATAGTTAAATGGGAGCCTGCAGTTTAAAAGAGTCGGGCTTTATCTGAGAATACCCATCTCAAACACAATAAGTGAAAATGAGACTCCTTATGTATTTTCCATTCAAAATTTTGAAGGAGGAAGAAAAAGGGAAAAAAGTTTTCAAATGAGTCTTCTAGACCTTCAGGGCTTCTAGAATTCTCACATGAATTTTTTTTCTTCCTTTATAATAATTCTCAACAGAAGTGTATCTTACCACAAATTAATATCATTCTGGAAGCTTCACTGAGAGGCATTCAGCTTCAATAGCTTTTTTCATAATTGTTCATGGAGAAAATTTCACTGATTATTTTATGAGGGTTTTAGAACTATGCCAGAAGCATAGAAATAAAACATAACTCATCCTTATTTTCATATTTTCTCCTTATTCTCATATTTCAAGTAAAGCAATGAAATGCCATTACAAGGGTAATACAACAAGAAGCAAAAAATGTTAGATTTTATAACTGGCCTAAATTTACCATGCTTAAAACTACATTTTTTTTCCTGGGTTAGTCCTGGAAGTGAATAAAACATGCCACACCTATAAGAGCATAATCCCAAAGAATATTTAATCCTGGTCTCCTCAGCATTAAATTAAAAAAGAATCTTAAATGTTCACCGGAAACACTCTTGAGCATACTTCTTTCTTGTTTGACCTTCTATAAGCACATGAGTTGCAGGAATATAGTCTCACTGAATCTAAAAACTATTCTAAATCGCTGCCTAAAAGAGTCCAATGATAAACGAAAGAAAGAATCATCTTGAACGAGCATACTGTTTTTTCTTCACTAAGCCCTCTTCTTCCTAAGGAGTGATGTGTCAGGATCCAATAGCTAATACTAGAAACCATGTCTCTTTTCTTCACATTATCACTCATTACACTAGTGTATGTATCATTTCCATAACCTAGACAGAGAGAGAAAGATGGCAGATTGTAAGAAGGCCAATTTTACTTCCTAAGTTCCACATCCTTGGATGTATAATAAAGATTGGTGGCAATGTGTCTGACATGATTTTGACGGGGTGGAATTTGGAAGAAATGACATTTTGGATTATTTCAAACGCTGAAAAAACCTACTGTTTTAGGAAAGTTGGCAGCATGGATGAAAGGACTCATGGAAGGTTTAGCAGAGAAAAGCTATAAGTAATTTTTGCCAATAGTTATCAATTTTTCATCAACTTTTATTGTCAATATGATAATTGAATACTTCACAGCATTATTAACAATTGCTAAGATATGGAAGTAACCTAAGTACTCATCAATAGAGGAGTGGATAAAAAAGGTGTGGCACATACATATATACATGTACAAACACACACATGCACACACACACACACAAATGAGTTCTACTCAGCCATAAAAAATAAGGAAATTCTGCCATTTGCAACAACATGGATGGACTTTGCAAGGTAACTATGCTAATGAAATAAGTCAGACAGAAAAAAACAAATATTGCATGTTATCACTGATATGTGGACTCTAAAAAGTACAACAAACTAGTGAATATAACAAAACAGAAACAGATTGACATATATAAAGAAAAACTAGTGGTTACCAGTGAGGAGAATGAAGCATTATAGGGGTAGGGCATTAAGAGGTACAAATTATTGTGTATAAAACAAACTACAAGGATACAGTGTACAATACAAGGAATATAATCAATATTTTATTACAAATATAAATGGGTATAATCTTAAAAAAGTGTGAATTGCTATACTGTATGCCTATAACATATAATATTATACATCAACTATACTTCAATTAAAAAATCGGCAAACTGAATCCAACAAGATAATAAAAGTTCATATACCATGATTAAGTAGGATTTATTTCAGGGATGCAAGGATGGATCATCATCCACAAATCAATTAATATGATATATCACATTAACAAAATGAACCATAAAACTCATATTATCATCATAATACATGCTGACAATGCTTAAGGTAAAAGTCAACATCGACATGATAAAAACTCTAAATTAAATGATTATAAAGGGAATATACCACAACACAATAAAGGCCATGTGTGGCTTAAATCATACTCTACAGTGAAAAGCTGAAAGTATTTCATCTAAGATCAGGAACAAGACAAGAATGCTCACTCTTATCATTTTTATTCAACATAGCACTGAAAGTCCTAGAAACAGCAATCAGACAAGAAAAAGAAATAGGATTTCAAATTGCAAAGGAAGAAATAAAACTGTCACTGTTTGCAGATGATATACAAATACAGGATTCTCTGTATATAGAATTCTCTACAAGTTGAGAGTCCTAAAAGACACCACCATAATAGAACTCATCAATAAAATTGGTAAAGTTGCAGGACATGAAATCAATATACAGAAATCTGTGGTGTTTTTATACACTTACAATTAACTATCAGAAATGAAATTTTAAAATGCAATCTCATTAACTATTTCATGAAAAAGAAAAAAAAAATAGCTAGGAATAAATCTAAGGAGTAAAGGGCCTATACTCAGAAAACTATAAAATACTGATGAAAGAAAGTGAAGATGACACAAACATGTGGAAATATATATTTGTGAATTGGAAGAATTAATACTGTTAAAAATTACCACAGTATCCAAGGCAATATACAGATTCAGTGAAATCCCTATCAAGATACCAAGGCATTTTTCACACAACTAGAAAAAATAATTCTAAAATTCGTATTGAAACATGAAAGACCCCTAATAGCCAAAATAATCTTAATAAAGAACAAAACTGGAAGTATTATGCTCCTTGATTTCAAACTATACTTCAAAGCTACAGTAATCAAAATAGTATGATAATGGCACAAAAACAGACACTAGATCAATGGAACAGGATAGAGAGTTCAGAAATGAACCCACACTTACATGGGCAATTAATCTACAACAAAGGAGGAAAGAATATACATTTGGGAAAAAGACAGTCTCTATGATAAATGACATTGGAAAACTGGACAACTACATGTAAAAGATCAAAAAACTATACTGCTTTCTCAAATTATATACAAAAATAAATCCAAAATGGATTAGAGACTTAAAACTAAAACCTGAAACCATAAAACTTAGCAATATATTTTTGGCTATGCTTCCTCAGGCAAGGATAAGAGCAAAAATAAACAAACGGGACTACATCAGACAAAAGCTTTTGCACAGTGAAGTTGACAAACAACAACAACAACAAATCCCCTCTGAATGGGAGAAGGTATTTGCAAATGGTATATTCAATAAGGGGCTAATAATCAAAACATGCAAAGAACTCATACAACTTAACATCAAAAAAACAAACAACCTGATTAAAAAATGGGCAGGATCTGAATAGATATTTTTTGAAAGAAGACACAGAGATTTTCAACAGACACATAAAAAGATGCTCAACATCACTAATCATCAGAGAAATGCAAATCAAATCACAAAATAATCTGCTAACACCAGTCAGAATGGCTATTTAAAAACAAAATAATAGATAGGTATTGGGAAAGATGTGTAGAAAAGGGACTATCATGCACTATCATTGGGAATGTAAACTGGTGCCAGCCACTATGGAAAACTGCATGGAAATTCCTCAAAAAAATTACAAATAAATACTGTATCTTTCAGCAGTTCCACTCCTGGGTATTAACCCAAACAAAATGAAAACACTAATTTCAAACTTCAGTGAACATACTGCAGTGAATCAGTATTATTCACAATAGTCAAGATATGGAAGCAACCTAAGTGCTTGGTAATAGATGAATGGATAAAAAAGATATGAGGTATATACCCACACACACAAACACACACTGGAATATTACTGAGGCATAAAAAAGAATAAAATCTGGACATCTGCAATAACATCAGTGGACCTAGAGGTGAAATAAGTTGCTTAGTGAAATAAACTGGAGAGAGTAATAATGTTGAAAATAATATTGTTTGACTTCACTTATAAATAGTATCTAAAAAACAAACATCACACATAACTAAACGACATAGAGTCATAGATACAGAGAAGAAACAGTGTGGTTGCCAGAAGGAAGAGGTGAAGACAGGAGAAATGTAGGAAAGAGTAATGAGAGATTAAGAGCTACAAACTTTTAACTACAAAATATATGGGTCACAGGTATGAAGTGTATATTGTGGGGAATATAATTAGTAATTATGTAATATCTTATATGGTGAAAGATTTATCATGGTGATCATTTGGAAATGCATGGAAATACCAAATTACTATGTAGTGTGCCAGGAACTAACATAGTGTTGTATCAATTATACTTAAACAAGCAAACGAACAAACATAGAAAAATGGATTGGACTTGTGGCTATCAAGAAGCAGGGGATGGAGGCTGGGGGAATTGGATTAAAAGGTACAAACTTTCAGTTATACAAAAAATACTTGGGATGATGTGATGCACAGCATGGTTAATATTTACTACTGCTGTAAGTTATATGCAAGATGTTAAGAAAGTAAATCCTAAGAGGTCTCATCACAAGGAAAATAATTTTTCCATTTCTTTAATATTGCATCTGTATGAGATGATGGATGGTCACTAAACTTACTGTGGTAAATTTCATTATGTATGTTGGTCAAATCATTATGCTATATATCTTAAACTTATGCAGTGCCATATGTCAATTATATCTCAATATAACTGGAAGAAAACAGAATTTATCAGGAAAAAATATTCTATTACACTTACCCCTCTCCCCCAAAAAAAAAAAAACTGAAGGTAAAATAAAGATATTTACAAAAATAATAAAATAATCAAGAAAAACTGAGAGAATATCACCAGTAGACCTGAACAGAAAAGATTATAAAAGGGGAATTTACTGAAAAAATATTGAAATAATCCAAGATGCAAGCCTGGAGACAACAGAGGAATGAAGAATAACAGAATGGGTAAATGTGAGAATAAATATAAATTAATACTGACAATGAAAGTCAGTAGTTAAAGAAAGATATGCTGTCACATGATTGAATCCCAAGATGTCTGAATAGACTTTAACAGCTCTCATTACAGAGATAATGGATTATCTACCATATCCTCACCACCTACAAAAGTACATGCCAAAACAGTATGAAGACCAGAAGTTTGCCAAATGAGTGTCATCTTTGCTCAGAATCTCCTGCTATCATAACCCTCCAACTATATAAATCCCTTAAATTGTCCCCCATGGCTTGAATAAAGTCCAAGTTTACTGTAAAAGGACTAGATTTTACCATTAATCTTTTGTATTCAGATTTGTTATATTAACATATCCTTCAGATAAAACTCTATTCTGCTGGCATCAACAAAACACAACTGTCCCATTATATCTCATAAATAATGTCATTCATATGTGACACCTGATCTCAGTTCTGAATGAGCCTACAAAGTTCAGTTCCTTCACTAATTTCATTTTTAGATATAAACAAAATCTAGATTTCAGGGAAGGTATTCAGGTCAAACTGTAAATAATTCTAGTACATGGAAGATTTTTGTTGTTGTTGTTGTTCATTACTTTAAAGACAGTTTATAAATACAGAAAAGCTAATATCTAACTAAAAGGAACTCACTTTCAGGTATACAGATATGCTTTTCTATAAGAATTTAATGGTATGTTACCAGATGCTTCTAAAAACGATTATCACAATAGTCTGAAAAAATATTTTATCACTAAATTAATATAAAACATTCTAAATTAAAATGCTCTGGGAAATGTTTAATTTAGAATATTTAGGAATACATCATGTATATAGTTGTTGTTTAGTCGCTAAGTCATGTTCGACTCTTTTGTGACTAACGGACTGTGGCCCACCAGGATCCTCTGTTCATGTGATTTCCAGGCAAGAATACTAGAATGGGTTGCCATTTCCTTCTCCAGGGATTCTTTCCGACCCAGGGATTGAATCCAGGTCTCTTGCATTGCAAGCGGATTCTTTACTGTCTGAGCCACCACTGAAACCCCAACAATGTTAGTAATACTTGTTAATTTTTTCACAAATTAGCCCAATTCTAATTCATACACTTTTAAATGTACTTAGTATGGTTATAGAATTCTATATTAAAATGCTCATTGCTCACCAAAATACTTTAACCTCTTGGAGTATTAGTAACATATTATTGTGCTCAGTCACTCAGCTTGTCAGACTCTGCAAGCCCATGGACTATAGTCTGCCAGGCTCCTCTGTCCATAGAATTTTCCAGGCAAGAACACTGGAGTGGGTTGCCATTTCCTTCTCCAGGAGATCTTCCTCACCCAGAGATCGATTAGTAAACATATTAGGTGAAGGACAGTATCTTTGGGACGCACTCTTCCACTTAATCAGGAGAATGAGGTGAGGGAATGTATCTTTAACTTCATAGACCAGTGGAGCCCCCATACAAAAATCATTACACAGAGACTATTCAAAAAAAAGTTACTCTCTCCTTCTTCTATCAATTTATTCACCCATCCATTCACCCATTTAGCAAACTTTCATTAAGTATTATGTATTATTAAAGTATTATGGTCCATGAACTTTGCTTTTAGTACAATTTATGTGCTGTGCTTAGTCGCTCAGTTATGTCTGACTTTTTGCAACCCCATGGACTATAGACCATCAGACTCCTCTGTCCATGGGGATTCTTCAAAGAATACTGGAGTGGGATGCCATGCCCTCCTCCAGGAGTACAATTTATAAAATAAGCTAAAACATAATTCCCATTTTTAAGGAAGTCACAAAGAGAAACTTTCTTTATAAACAAGTATTATGGCACAAATTTGGTGAAATTTTAAATGTAAATGTAAAGTACTAATTAAGATGAGAAGATGAGAAATTAAGAGGGAATAACAATGTTATTCTATCATAGACTATTATCATTATTACTTATCACCAGCATCACCATCATTCTATGAGAATGTAAACTTCAAGAGGAATTTTGCCTTTCTCCAACATCAAAAATAGTGCCTGACACTTAGCATCATTCACTATTTGTTTGTTTAAATGATTAATAAATGAAATTCTAGTGCAAATTCCTTGCTTTACACATGATGAAATATAAGAATCCCAACTGAAAAAAAAAAAAGAATCCCAACTGTGTGTACAGCTGAACTAAAATATATGTGTTCCCAGATTGTTCTTATATGGGAAGTAAATTCAGTGTAAATTTACACACTGTTATTACTGTTGCTGACTATGTGGAAGTATGAAAAATTTGCTAGGTAAATACATTTTAATAGAAAAGGGTGGGAAAATACTTGAATTAACTTTTAAAGAGCTGATTGACTCAACAGAAATAGAGTAAATAAAGAACCTGTCTTTTGAAAAAAAGCTTCATTACTTCAGGATGGGGAACACATGTAAATCCATGGCTGATTCATGTCAATGTATGGCAAAAACCCCTACAATATTGTAAAGTAATTAGCCTCCAACTAATAAAAATAATTGGGGAAAAAAAAAAGAAAAAAAGCTCCATACTTCACACCTCTAAGTTAAAGAAAAATAGAAAAGCAGTCTCCATTCAATAAATAATGCAACATTTTAATATTTTTCCTCCATTCTCCTTATTTCCCAGATGGTTTTATACAGAATGCCATTCGGTTTACAATAGAAAAATATATTCAACTTAAATGTAGTATTGTATATAATCTAAGAAAAGATGCTACTATTCAAAGTATTTTCTGCAATAGTTGGAAAAAACCTTAGGTCATATGTCTCTTTTGTTTCAAACGGTTTTATGACATAAATGAGTAATTATTTTTAATACCTCAAGAATACATGCAAGAGAAACCTGTTTATGATACACCAATAGCTATGATTTTTAATCCTATGAGCATATTCCAAATAATTTTATAGGTTTCAAGGGTATAAAAATAACTTATTGATTCTCTTCAGTTATAGCTCACACTATAAGAATGTAAAAAAGCATATTCCTCTAGCCATGCAGCATTAAAGAGTACAGAATACTAAATATACAATGTCAAATATGCCAAAATTCTCACAAGTGAAAACTGAGTAGCAATGGATTATTGTAAAAGAGGGAATGAGAGAAAGACACTGTTAAATAAGACTAAATAAAATAATATATGTGCAATGCTTAAAAGAGTATTGAGCAGACGGTACTATGCTGCTAACTGCTATTGTTTTATTTTTATATTAATACAAATATCCTAGGGATTCTGATGACAAATTCAGATAACGCCTTTACAACATTAGTCAAGTGGCTGGCACATATAATAAATTCTTCATAAAGGTTAGCTTTGCTACTGCCATTATTATTATTTCCATTTGAAAGATGGCACAGGCAAAGTATTGCTTAAAATAACACAAGTACTGAACTGAAGATTCAATGCCCAATTTTGTATCATTTGACATCTAGCCCAGTTACTATTTTATCTAAAAAATAAAAGTTTTTTTAATTTTGTATTGCAGTATAGCTGATTTGTGTTGAAAAGCAGAGACATTACTCTGATGATAAACGTCCATACAGTCAAGGCTATGGCTTCCCTGGTAGCTCAGCTGGTAAAGAATCCACTTACAATGCAGGAGACTCCGGTCTGATTCCTGGTGGGAAGATCCACTGGAGAAGGGATAGGCTACCCACTCCAGTATTCTTGGGCTTCCCTGGTGGCTCAGCTGGTAAAGAATGTGCCCACAATGCAGAAGACCTGGGTTTGATACCTGGGTCAGAAAGATCCCTTGGAGAAGAGAACAGCTACCCACTCCAGTATTCTGGCCTGGAGAATCTCATGGACTGTATGGACGTGACTGAGCAACTTTCACTTTCCTTGGTCTTCCCAGTGGTCATGTATGATTATGAGAGCTAGACCATAAAGAAGGCAGAGCGCCAAAAGGAGAAGAAGGCATCAGAGGATGAGATGACTGGATGGCATCACCAATGCAATGGATACAAACTCAGGCAAACTTCGAGAGATGGTAAGGGGTGGGGAGGCCTGGCATGCTGCAGTTCATGGGGTTACAAAGAGTCAGACATGACTGGGTGACTTAAGAACAACAACATAGCTGATTAACAATGTTGTGATAGTTTCAGGTGAATAGCAAAGGGATTCAGCCATACATATACATGTATCCATTTTCCTCTAAACTCCCCTTCCATCCAACCTCACATAACACTGAGCAGAGTTCCATGTGCTATAACCATAGGTTCTTGTTGACTATCTGTCGGGAGCCATTATGGGACATCCCGCCCGTGACGAGGTCATGAAGAAAATACCAGGCAGGCAAGGCCGTCCGGGATCCCATCGATGACGATGTCACGAGGAAAATACCTGACAGACAAGGCCGTCTAGGATAAGGGACCCTCCAGGTTGGCCTCGGCCTCTACCCCACCCTATATCCTCCCCGCTTTTCTGCCGTTGTTCTTATTTGCCCTGCTGCAGATTCTTGTGTTGCCTGCCAAGAGCTCTCCTGCTCCTCTTTCACTGAATAAAGACCAACTTAAAAGCTAATTAATAAATCTCCTGGATGCTGGTACCCCTATGAAGGGGCCAGGGATGAAGGAAATGCTTCATTTCAAACCCTTTTGCTGGCATTCTGGCTTGTTTGATAAATGTGTGCTCTCATTGCACAAAATGCTCATGATTGTTCTAAACATCCTAAGCACAGTACGCTAACAGAAGAAACTATTAAGCATAGGTCCCACTGCGGGGTGAAAAAAGCCCCACAAATATTATAGCCACATATGTGCCTAATAGAAAATAGTTTAGATAGAGATTAGCTGGTGACTTCTTGCAGGTAACTAACTTTTAGACTAAGAGCCTGTTTTGTGCCATATCTGCTGTTTTTGCAATCCTTTGCATTTCTGTTCTGTAAAAATGTAATCCTATCTAGTTCTCATGGAGATGACACCTAATAGAAAGAAAATAGATTAAGCACAAAAAAGACAGGGTCGGCTACTGAAGTTGCTTAAAGTTGCACCAGGTGCAAGCCATAAATTATCAACAGGCCTGAAAGCCAAAAGATATTACACATAGAGATTAACCATAAAAAAGGCCCTAATAGGCACAGAGCCCTTTGGGGGGTGAGGAAGCCCTATTAGAGAATACAAAAAATATTGTTTTAAAAGTGATTATTAGATCAACGTTTGATTGATGTTAATGTGCTGAGGTTGTACAGTGGAAACTATTATTAATATAGTTAAAGATATAGTAAAATAAGAATTTAGCCCTAGTGTAAAAACAATAAGATAATTGTTAATTTTAACCAAGAGTGCTAAACAGGGGCTGCCTCACCAGAGCCACAGAGTCTTTGTGTGTTAAACTTTTTAGATAAATTTAGCTGAGAATTTCTGCAAAAAGACTGACTTTTATGTTAACAGGATTGTATTTCTATTATGTTGCGACTTACTGTACCATGAGACTGCCAATTTTCTGTTTTCTGTTAACCTCAAGGCCAAAAGATAATGTACAGAAAATCTATGGGAAAAGACTCTCATAAACAAAAATATACAGAGCACACCTGGTTTCGTGAAGGACAAGCTGATGTAATGTTAAACTAAGTCTGTATGCTTATCTGCCCCTTAGAAATGTACCGACTTAGGGTATAAAGGCTACGGTGAAAAATAAAACCTGCCAGACTCTGCTGCATATCCTGGTCTGATGTCTCTCTCTCTCTCTCTCTCTCTCTCTCTCTCTCTCTCTCTCTCCCTCGCAGACTTGGCCCCATCAATGCTGGTCTCACGTGTCTTCTCTCTTGCCGACGTCGTTCATCCTGAGGGTTACCCTGGATCCTGCTGGGGCTGGACCCTGGCAATTACCCATTTTAAATATAGCAGTGTGTACATGTCCATCCCTAAGTATCCCTTATCCCCAGCAACCATAAGTTTTTTTCCTAAGTCTCTTGAGTATCTGTTTTGTAAGTTAATTTTCATTTCTTTTTAGATTCCACATATAAAGGATATCATGTGATATTGATCCTTTTCTGTCTGACTTACTTCACTCAGTATGAGTCCATGTTGCTGCAAATGGCATTACCTCATTCTTTTTAAGGGCTGAGTAATATTCCATTGTATATATGTACCATGTCGTCTTTATCCATTCCTCCACTGATAGACATGCAGGTTGCTTCCATGTCTTGGCTACTGTAAACAGTGTTTTAATGAACACTGTGGTTCATGGATCTTTTCAGGTTATGTTTTTCTCTGGATATATGCACAAAAGTAGGAATTCAGGGTCATATGTTAGCTCTATTTTTAGTTTTTAAGGAATCTGCATACTGTTCTGCATAGTGGCTATGCCAATTTACATTCCTATCAACAGCGTATAACGGTTCTCTTCTGTCCTCACCCTCTACAGCATTTACTGTCTGCAGATTTTTTGACGATAGACATACTGGCTGGTGTGATATCTCACTGCAGTTCTGATTTGCATTTCTCTAATAATTAACAATGCTGAACATCTTTTCATGTGCCTCTGGGCCATCTGTATGTCTCCTTTAGAGAAATTTGTTTAGGTCTTCTGCCCAATTTTCAACTGGGTTGTTTGTTTTGATGCTGTTAAGCATCAGGAGCTGTTCACAAATTTTAGAGACTAATCCCTTGTCAGTCACATCTTTTCAAATATTTTCTCCCACTTTGTGGACTGTCTTTTCATTTTGTTTACTGTTTCCTTTGTAGTGCAATAGCTTTGGAGTTTAAGTAGGTCCCATTTCCTTATATTTGTTTTTATTTCCATTATTCTAAGAGCCAGAATGAAAAAGATACCACTGCAATTTATGTCAGAGAGTGTTCTGCCTATGTTTTCCTCTAGGAGTTCTGTAGTGTCCAGCCTCATGTTTAGGTCTTTAGCCCATTTTAAGCTTATTTTTGTATATGGTCTTAAAGAATGATCTAATTTCATATTTTACATTCAGCTGTCCAGTTTTCCCAACACCACTTGTTGAAGAGATTGTCTTGCCAACATTGTATAGTCTTGCCTTTGTTACAGATTAACTGACCATAAGTGCGTGGATTTATTTCTCAGTTTTCTATCCTATCCCATTGATCTATATTTCTGTTTTTATGTCAGTACCACACTGTTTTGATGACTGTAGCTTTGTAGTGTTAGTCTGAAGTCAGGGAGCCTGATTCCTCCAGCTCTGGTTTTCTTTCTCAAGATTTGTGAGATTTAGTCTTTTGTGTCTCCACATAGTTTTAAGACTTTTTGTTCTAGTTCTGTGAAAAATGCCATTAGTAATTTGATAGGGATTGCACTGAATCTGTAGATTGCCTGGGGTAGTACAGTCATTTTGACAATATTGATTCTTCCAATCCATGAGCATGGCTTATCTTTCCATCTGTTTGTGTCTTCTTCTATTTCTTTCATCAGCATCTTAAGAGTTTTTGGCATACAGGTCTTTTGTCTCCTTAGGTAGGTTTATTCCTAGGTATTTTATTCTTTTTGATGTGATGGTTAATGGAATGGTTTCTGAATTTCTCATTTTGATCTTTCATTGTTAATGTATAGAAATGCAACAGACTTCTGTGTATTAATTCTGTAAACTGAAACTTTACCAAATTCATTAATGAGTTCTAGTAGTTATCTTGTAGTATCTTTAGAACCTTCTCTGTATAGTATTGAGCTTCCCTGGTGGCTCAGTGGTAAAGAACTTGACTGACAATGCAGGAAATGCAGGCTTGACCTCTGATCTGGGAAGATTCCTTGGAGAAGGAAATGGCAACCCACTTCAGAATTCTTGCCTGGGGAATCACATGGACAGAAGAGCCTGGAAGGCTCCAGTCCATGGAGCTGCAGAAGAGTCAGACACGACTTAGCAACTGAAAAACAACAACAACAATGTATACTGTCATATCATCTGCAAACAGTGACAGTTTAACTTCTTCATTTCCAATCTGGATTCCCTTTACTACTTTTGCCTTTCTGATTGCTATAGTGAGGACTTCCAAAACTATGTTGAAAAAAAGTGGAAAGAGTGTACATCCTTGTCTTCTTCCAAATGTTAGAGGAAATGCTTTCAGCTTTTCACCAATGAATATGAAGTTAGCTGTAGGTTTGTCATATATAGCCTTTATATGTTGAGATAGGTTCCCTCTATGCCCACTTTCTGGAGAGTTTTTAATCATAAATGGATGCTGGACTTTGTCAAAAGCTTTTTCTACATACATTGAGAAGATAGATGGGTTTTTAACCTTCAATTTGTCAATGTGGTGTATCACATTGATTGACTTGCATATTTTGAAGAATCCTTGCATCCCTGGGATAAATCCCACTTGATCATGGTGTGTGATCCTTTCAATGTGTTTTTGGGTTTCGACTGCTAGTATTTTGTTGAGGATTTCTGCAACTATGTTCATCAATGATAATGGTCCATAATTTTCTTTTTTTGGGGTGTCTTTGATTTTGATATCAGGGTGATAGTGGCCTCATAGGATGAATTTGGAAGTTTTCCTTCCTCTGTAACTTTTTGGAACAGTTTCAGAAGTATAGATGTCAAGTCTTCTCTAATTCACCTGTGAAACCATCAGGTCCTGGACTTTTGCTAGTTTAGAGTTTTTTAATCATAGGTTCAATTCCAGTGTTTGTGATTGGTCTGTTCATATTTTATATTTCTTCCTGGATCAGTCTTGGGAGACTGTACCTTTTTAAGAATTTGTCCATTCTATTGACATACAGTTGTTCATAATAGTCTCTCATTATCCTTTGTATCCTTTTGTATTTCTGTGGAGTCAGTTGTAACTTCTCTTTTTCCATTTCTAATTTTATTGATCACTCTTTCTTTTTTCTTGGTAAGTCTGGCTAACGGTAATTTTGTTTACCTTTTCAAAGAACCAGCTTTTAGCTTCATTGATCTTTGTAATTGTTTTCTTTGTCTCTATTTCATTTATTTCTGCTCTGATGTTTATAATTTCTTTCCTACTACTAACTGTAGGTTTTGTTTGTTCTTCTTTCTCTAGTTGTTTTAGGTGTAACATTAGGTTGTTTATTTGAAATTTTTCTTGTTTCTTGCCTCAGGTAAGATTGTATTGCTATAAACTTCCCTCTTAGAATTGCTTTGCTGCATCCCACTGGTTTTGGACCATGGTACTTTCAATTTCATTTGTCTCCAGGCACTTTTTTAAACCCTCTTTGTTTTCTTCTGTGACCCATTGGTTGTTTAACAGCATATTGCCTAGCCACTATGTGTTGTTGTTTTTTTTATATAGTTTTTTCCTTGTAGTTTATTTCTAATCTCATAGTTGTGATCAGAAAAGATGCTTGATACGATTTCAATTTTCTTAAATTTACCAACTCTTGCCTTGTGGCCAAGCACGTGCTCAATCCTGGAGAATGTTCCATGCGAACTTGAAAAGAATGTGTACTCTGTTGCTTTTGGATGGGATGCTCTATACATATCAATTAGGTCCACCGGTTCTAAAGTGTCATTTAAGGCCTGTGTTTCCTTATTAATTTTTCATCTGGATGATCTGTCCATTGATGAAAATAGAGTGTTAATGTCCCCCACTATTCCTGAATTACTGTTGATTTCTCTCTTTATGGTTGTATTTGCCTTACATATTGAGAAGCTCATATATTGGGTTCATATGTATTTATAATTGTTATAGTTTCTTCTTGAATTGAATTCTTGACCATTATATAGTATCCTTCTTTGTCTCATATAATAATCTGTTTAAAAGTCTATTTTGTCTTATGTGAGCATTGCTAGTCCAGCTTTCCTTTGATTTCCATTTGATGAAGTACCTTTTCCTATCTTACTTCCAGTATGCAAATGTCTCAAGATCTGAGATGGGTCTCTTGTAGACAGCATATAAATGGGCCTTATTTTTGTATCCACCCAACCAGTCTGTATCTTTTGGTGGTGCATTTAATCCATTTATATTTACAGTAATTATCAATACGCATGATCCTATTACCATTGTCTCAATTGTTTTGGGTTTATTTTTTGTAGGTCTTTTCCTTCTCTTATGTTTCCTCCCTAGAGAAGTTCCTTTAGCATTTGCTATAAAGCTGATTTTGTGGTCTTAATTCTCCTAACTTTTGCTTGTCTGTAAAGCTTTGGATTTCTCCATCAAATGTGAATGACAGTTTTGACCTAGTCATTGTTTTCCTTTTAACAATTTCTCCAAACATTTTTATTCTTTCATGTGCTTTGGATATAAAGGAATACTTGGGAGTTATCACTTACTCTTCTAGAAATTGAAGAGGAGAATCTGACATGTGCTCACTTAATGCATTGTCACTCATTCAAAAAGTATCTTTTGTTATCTACTTCATGCTAGACCCTGTGCTAGGTGACAAAGTTGTTTGGTGAATAAAAAACAAATAAGGTTCCTGTTTCTCTGGACCTTACAAACTAGCACAGAGAAACTGTTACTCAAAGACACAAACTGCATAAGTGTTGGTTTGCAAAAGTAATCAGTGTTATGACAAAGATGTACAAGGCACTATATATATTTATAATAGGAATTAAAGGAGGTCAGGGACTAGTTTTCTAAAGAAAAACTGTAAAAAGCACATTGGCTAGGATAGAGAAGAGTAGGGCAAGGTAAGTATACTGGAAGGAACAACCTATGGAAGGAGAAAAAATTGCACTTAAGAAAATAAAAAAGATTTTTAAAGGCCAGTACAGCCATTCCAATTTGAATAGGAAGAAGTGTGGTACAAAATGTTCTGGAGGTATGATATAACATGCATAGCCGTGTTAAAAATGCTAAGTTTTTTGTTCTTTCTAATAGCTATGGAAAACTAATAAAGTGACTTAATGGGACAGTAGTGAAAAGAAATCAGATCTGTATTTCACAAACATTACTCTGGTTTCCATGTTTTGAGTAGGATAAAGGGTAGAATAAATGTTCATGGTAACCTGAACCTGTATGGTCGGGCTGGAATTGAAAAGAAGTGAACAAATTCACTGGTGAAGATAAGACGATATCGTATCAGTTGAGGAATAAGAGATTCATATTAGTCAGTCTTCTGTCTATTCATCTATCTTCTATCTGTCATGTGTAATAAGTCATACACATGAGTGAGTCTGCCCAGGGCAGGAATTAGTGTGAAAAGAGAAGAGAGCCATAGGATGGCATCCAGAAGAACTGTAATATCTCACTATTGGCTAGAGGAGGGTAAGCTTGCAAAGAAGACAGGAAATATCCAGAGAGGTATAAAGAACTTCCAGACTCAGGAAAAATAGTGTTATAACAAGGAGAAGACATTTAACAATTTCAAATGTCCACTAGATTCAACGGTATAGAATTCATAGGAGGAGCTGGTTCAGTGATGTGCTATGCAGAGAAAGTGATGAGAGATGGTGAAGACTTGGAGACAAAGAGGGTAGCACAGTTGATCAACATGAGAAGAAAATTTTCTTGAAAAACTTGCATAATTCAAGACTGCTATAACTCAAGACAGATTCTGACAAAATAGGGTGAATATGTATGTGTCTACCACAGAAAAGTGGTACTATCATGAAACTATTGCATAGTAAGAGGGTTTTCTCCCAGCCTTATTTAGATATAATTGACATAAAACAAATTAGTTTAAGGTGTACAATAATATGATTTATGTATATATTGCAAAGTGACTTTACAATAAGTCTAGTTAATATCCATCAACTCACAGTTAATTTTTTTCTTGTGATGAGAACTTTTAAGATTTACCCTCACAGCACCAGAAGAGTTTACAATTCACTCTTCTGCCCAAATGTGGATTAAGCAATTCCTGATCAATATTTCATTTATATTTATTTGTATTATTTCAAATTCTATGCACATAGGTATATAAGTAATGAATCATACTATACCTTTTAAAATTTGCATGTTTTGAATTTACATAGACTCCAACACAACTGTAGAGACACTTTTGGAAACCTGGATATGGAAAGGATACAGAGGGCATGTTTTTAAAGTTAATGTGTGTCAACATCATATGTATGTTGTAGCCTCTATATCACTGACTAAATTAGACATTGGAGCTTATCTGCCTTTCTAATTTTCCCTTAGGTCAATTTTTATCAGTATATAAAGCTGTCTATCTGATAAGAAGTCAGTTGTAACTTTTCATGTATGATTAACTCTGGGGACATTGTAAACAACTGTTCAATTCTTAGTAACTCCTGGGGAAGGGGACTGCATCCTTCTCCCTCCCTCCCTTTTTTTAATATGGCACATTTGAGAGAGGTTCAGATTGCTTTAGAACAGCTTTCTAAAAAGTTGTAGTTTGGCTTACTGAAGTGTACTGCATAAACCACTCAGAGATGCTTCTTCAAAAACTATAATTAAGAAGAGGAAGAAAAAGAGGACTAAAGCAGGGCTAACTAAGAAAACAATTCTTGATTGAGATCATGTGGCACACACCTTTAACTACCATCCTTTGTGGATTTGTTTTCTACAGTTAATAAATAGATTGAGTTCAGTGTACATATAAGTTTTTACTCTGTTTTAATTTTTAATACTAGTAACTACCGTTTTTGATTACCTACAGTATGCCAGACACAATAGGTACACACACACACAATTCAAATTCTCATATAACACTGAAGTACAGATTATTACAGATGAGAAACCTGAGGTCAACAGAAGAGAAAAAGTCTCAAAGCCAGGTAGTTTGTAAATGGCAAAGCTGGCAAAGCTATAATTTGACCCAAACTCTGTCTCATCTTAAAGCCTCTTCCTGCAGTGCCAGTCTAGTGCTATGGTTTGTGGCATAGAACTAGATGAAGTAGGGTGGATAACGGAGGTAAAGCAGAAACAGCAAAGCAAGAAAGACATAAAATATAAGTAGAATCTACATTCCTTATGTGATACCCTATTCCTACTTCATGATGTCTACATTTATTTCCAGCAGAATTTTCACAAACACAGCCCCAGGAAGTCACTGTACATGTATGAAAACAAGCTCATGTCTAAAATGATCTTTTCATTCGGCTTCCCAGGAGGCAAAGAATGAACCACCACAGTTGAATCTATGAATCAAAACCAGGCAAATCTTTGTGACAGTAATATACACAAAGATTTCCAAGGCAGAAGAAATTGTTGAGTATCAATAATGAGAAATGCAGTGGAAAGTTATTCAAGAAACTTCAAAGTGCCTTTCTCTCAAGAGAACAAGTTGTTGATATCTACTTCCTGATCTAAGGGCCCAGTAAGCAGAATAAGCATAAGAATTTTACAAGGATTAGAGATTAGGAAAATTACTACTGCTAGAACAGTTTAATAATATGAAAATGTAGAACCATAGAGAGAATTTCATATTTTGGAAAGTGATCCCATCCAAAATAAACTGTTGAGATATGAACTGAAGATAAATATTAAAGAAAAAGAGAAATGAACTATATTCTCAAGTGACTATTAACTCTAGACCATAAATCATCTGACTTAATGAAGTTAAATTTTTTTTCCTTTTTACAAATTAGGTTGATTTTCAACTGCACAATAAGTCAGGTAAAGTACAAATTAAGTGCCTCAAGTTATTTTATACATTTAAAATTTTGTAATTATGTTTGAGATAACTTTTAATTATTTTAACATAAGTAAAATATTTCAGAGAAGGCAGTGGCACCCCACTCCAGTACTCTTGCCTGGAAAATCCCATGGACAGAGGAGCCTGGTAGGCTGCAGTCCATGACGTCGCTAGGAGTCGGACACGACTGAGCGACTTCACTTTCACTTTTCACTTTCATGTGCTGGAGAAGAAAATGGCAACCCACTCCAGTATTCTTGCCTGGAGGATCCCAGGGACGGGGGAGCCTGGTGGGCTGCCGTCTATGGGATCGCACAGAGTCGGACACAACTGAAGTAACTTAGCAGGAGCAAGTAAAATATTTAATAGAGTCAATTACTGAATTTGGAGAATTATCACCCCAAAATTCCCACATACACTTTATAACAAATTATATAAATTTACTATTTGTTATGTGTCTCTTCCCTGGCTCTGGATGATCCCCTGGAGAAGGGAATGACTACCCACTTCGGTATTCTTGCTTAGAGATGTCCATGGACAGAGGAGCTTGATTGGCTACAGTCAATGGGGTTGCAAAGAGGTGGACATAACTGAACAACACACACACACACACACACAAACACATGTGTCTGTTCATGCTTTCCCAGTGGCTCAGCAGTAAAGAATCCACCTACCATGCAGTAGACACAGGAGATATTGATCCAATCCCTTGGTTGAGAATATTCCCTGAATGAGGGCACAGAAACCCACTCCACTGTTCTTGCCCAGAGAATCCCATAGACCGAGGAGCCTGGCAGGGTACAGTCCATTGGTTCCCAAAGGATCAGACATGACTAAGCAACTGAGTGCACGTGCACACACATACACACATGTCTCATGAGCCAGACACCATTTTAGGCTAGATTTAGGCTACTAACAAGATGTGAATAAACAAAACAGTCCAATATCTATGGGCTTATGGAGCCTATATTTCTAACTGGGAGACAGAAAATAAACATCATAACGAAATCTTATGGTATATTTGCAGTGTGGAGCACTATGAACAAAAGAAAATGTAGAACAGAGCAGGAGAATGTCCAGCTCATCTTCCCAACTCCAGGCTCACCATCAGATTCTCACCCATGGATTCCAGAGGAAGTAGCCACATAGAGGCCAACACTTTCCTCAGACCTTTCTGTGAACAACTCCTTGAGATTGTCTTCAGTGGCTAAGTGTGCTTGGCTTCCTAGATTTAAAACTCCCTTTCCAAATCTTTCTTTCCCTGGCTCTCCAATATTTGTGTAAGGCTCATTTCCTATAGTAAATCCCTAAGTTCATAAAATAATCATACCTGTGCTTCCTCAACTGAACTCTGACCAATACACAAAGGATTTATCACAGTGCAGTCAAATTGTTTTTTTCAAAGACAAAGTGTGTGATCAAATTCTTTTTCTGTTTAAAGCAGTCAATGAGGCCCCCAATTCCTTCAGGATAAAGTCCTAATTTTGAAAAATGGACTTTACCAGGCCTTCATGATCTGACCTCAACCTATTTTAAATAGGCTTATCTCTCTCAGAACCAAAGGTAAAAAATTTCTACACTTTACTTAAACTCTCATCTCTAGGTCATCAAACATGTCTTCTTCCCAGGGGAATTCCCTTCATCTTTCATCTGATAAATCTCTAATTCTTCAGATTTATTCTTAGGTAAACCCTCTTAATGCCAATAATATTAATCAGGTTTTTCTGCCACATAGAGGTAATTAAGTCATCCATATCTGCTTACCACAAATTTAGAGGATTAACACAACACAGATTTACCATCTCATAGCTCCTCTGGGTCAAGAGCCCAGGCATGTTTCACTAGATCTGACTCTTCAGGATCTCTCACTCACATAGGTACAATCAAGGCTGCAATCTCATCTAAAAGCCTGACTGGGAAGGATCTGCTTCTAAGATCACACAGCTGTTGGCAAGACTCCCTTCCTGGCAGGTTGTTGGAATATAGGTCGCTTCATCAAAGCCTGCAAAGGAGAGAATCTGCTACCAAGACCAAAGTGAGAATCTTTTGAAATCCAGTAACAGAAGTGGTATTTCCTTAATGCTGAGGTATAGTGTTGGTTAGAGGCAAATTACTGAAGGGAAGGAAATCACACAAGGCCATGAATTCCAGGAAGTGGGGATGATTGGAGGTCAACTTCGAGACTGCCCTACCACCAGAGTTGTGCTAGTACATCTATGATGAGTATCTGTTGGTCATCCAATTACATGTATGTGGGTGGCTCAGGCTAATCTAAAAACTCACTGACAAGCTGGCTGAAAGACATACTTTATGAACTAAGGTTGCCTCACAGAGGTCTTAAGTTCATCTCATCTACATATACTGAAAATACCTGAGTGGTAGTAAGTAGTAGCAGTATGAAAGATTTTAGTGAATGATAGTAATATTATGGGAAAATACAGCAAAATTAAAACTTAAGGAGTGAAATCAGTCAAATGCTTTACAGTAGCAAGTGTTTAATACGCAGTCGTAATACATGTAGGTTGCAGGTCAGTTATGGTTCTAATTCGGGCTCCAGCTGTGCTCCATGTGTTTTTGTGCCCAGGTCTAGACAAGCAACTGCACTAATTTGAAACATTCCACTCTGGAGATAGTGGAATGGACCAAAAGCACTCTTGGAAACTTAGGGTGCCTGCTAAACCATATGCCAAGTAATTAAAAGAGTGTAATACGGGTATTCCACGAGGAAGGAAGGCCATCATACACAAAAGCATAGAGGCAGTAATGAGCATGAGAACAGTTAAAGAGTTTAAGAGCAGTTGAAAACAGAATAATGGAGTCAGTCAAGTATAGCCCAGAATCCCCATAATGACTCCTCATTCTGCAGACATCTATGCCAAGTTTCTCCTATCTCTGGCCTTTGAAGAGTAGTGAGACTTCTGCTGAATGTTTTAAAGTAAATATCAATAGAACCAAAAAGAAAAGAAAAAAAAAATGAGAGAGATGATTAAAAAATTACAAACTCCATTTTAATGATATAAGTGCAAACTCTATTTTCTCCTCTTAGCTTAAGATTTGATTTCAATTATGTGCAAAAGTTGCCTCAAAGTCCATAATCAACAAAAGTATTGGGGCTTTCATAGATTTCACAGGTTTCAGAGATATAAGTAAGTGACCAGATATCATTAAGAGTCATAAAGAAGATGTGTTTCCATTTTCCATACCAAAAAGGTGCTGTATTTTTAGACTTAGTTGAGTCTAGTCCATTCCTAGACATTAGAAGAAGATGGAAATGAGATAAAACATGTGGTTTAGCTGAAATGTGTCATATCTAATTCACAGCTGCTTTCTATGCTTCATAAGGATTCAACTTCAAGTTACCATATTTACTATTCTAATAAAATTTCAAATTAAATTGGGAAAGCAGTAGGTCAGTCAGTTTAAGCAACAGTTAACTTTTCCTACTGAGCTAACGAAACCAAAGTTATCTGATGCAATGTACACAACTTCACTGGAAAAAAAAAAAATTCGCCTAATGTAATATCACAAAGTCCACTGCAAGTAAATATTCAAGGATTGCAAAATAAGTGCTAAATACAAGACTCCATTTCTTGTTCCAATTTCAAGGGTCAAGAGAAGTCAGCATCACAGTCGAAATCTGGACTTACATGTTTACTGTAAAGAAAAAAAAAAAAACTGTCTTTCAACTTCAAGGTTCAAAACACCCCTGAAACTGAGAAGATGCTGACATTTAGTGCTCCCTTTGTCAAGCTTTTTCCAAGTTTCAGCTCCTTTGATCCAATGTAATAAACTTTATCATCCTCATTTTACAAATGTAAAAACTGAGGATCAGAAATGTTTTCTACCCTATCTAGTCACAAACACAGTTAAGTGATGACCTTTCGACTTTAAAAGCTATGCTCTCTACATTCCACTGAGCTAGGATAGCTGCCATACCTCTAAGCTGGAAGGAAAAGGGGGGTTGGGCTCAAAGAATGTTTAGCTGCTTACTAACTAGGGGGGCCAACCACCCCAGGTTGCTCCAGACTGTTCTGGTTTAGCACCCAAGTTTCCTGCATCACAGAAAATTCCTCAATACTAGACAGACTGAGACAGTGGGTCACCTAGCAAGCTATTCTCTGAAATTCAGGTTGATTGTAATGTTTTTTTTCTAACATAAAAGTATTTTCTGCATTTCTTGGTTTTCTTTATCTCCTTTCACCATACACATTCACTTCACCTATCAGACCAGTTTATTTGACTATCGGAATGCATTTGAAACACCTTAAATGTTTCAGAAGTGCTTTAATAGACTAAACTGAATTAGCTATCATTAGCACTAGAGTTTTTTTAACATGAAGGGTGCTGCTAAAATGGTGCTTGTAGACAGTGGTCTGACCTTCCATATACAGTGAGATAGACAGACCCTTTGCTCAGGCCCACTTCCTGATAGACTGAAGAGGTGCTGGCTTATGTGATGTGATATTTAAAATACTGGTCATGCCTTCAACTCCCAAGTATCTTTATCCCTGCATTATAATGTGCCTGAAATACTAACATTATTAGGGTTTTAAGAGGATGATCTAGAACAAGAGGTAGGGACTCTCAGAGGTGGGAGAGAAGCAATTTCCCTTGCAATCTGGCAAACAGCAACCCCATCCTTGTGCAGATGCAACAAATGAGCTTTTTCAGCAATTTCTGCAAAGGTGAACTATATAAGCCAGTAAGTCAAAAGTATTACAAATTCATTTGTTTCATGAGATTTTGAGTCTAAACTCATTTAAAATTTTAAGGTAGTATTTTGTATGAAAGGTTATTCCAACCAGAAATATATGCTTTTGATTTTAAAACAGCTCTACTGAGTGAGTCAATTCCCTGGAGAAATTAGAGCTATTTTCATTGCTTAAGTCAAAGGTCTCTGTTCCTACAGGAGTTATCTTATGAACTTCATATGATCTCTGCTGGGCTCACAAAATACTTTAAAATAGTTATCTTGATCCTTGGCAATGTTTATTGTCTCTTTGTATAACTGAAAGGAACAATTACATCCTAGCAAAATGAGGACACTTTCCAAATCTCAAGCTGAATGTATGGCCTTAAGAAAGGATAGAAGCCAAAGTTGTAAGAGGGAATTACAAAGACAACTTTGTACCAATATTTTGTCCCACACAATGTAA
Organism: Dama dama; assembly: GCF_033118175.1. Taxonomy (NCBI): domain Eukaryota; kingdom Metazoa; phylum Chordata; class Mammalia; order Artiodactyla; family Cervidae; genus Dama; species Dama dama. The sequence goes on from NC_083700.1 coordinate 41,724,101, forward strand.
GAACACTCTTTAATATGGAAAATCTGTTGCTAACATCGTGGCTTATGCTGCTTAGTAACAGTTATACAAACTTTGCTTCGTAAATAGGCGGGATAATGAATTCTTTATTTTCAATGTCTTGGAAATCTGCAGTTGAGAAAAATGTGCCATGTATATAGCCACCGTATTATGCACAACCAAAAGTAGAAAATAATATTTACAGATGAACCTCCCAAGGAAGTGGATGATTTTTTTGGTAAATGAATGATCTTAATAAAAATATAAATAAAATTGAAAGTAAAAGTTTATAGTCAAATAAGGGTGAGAGAATCACAATGTATATGAGCATAATAAAGCTCTGAGATTCTTGATGAAATAGTCAAATAACCACCAGCACCAACAACAAAATTATTTGACTTCAGAAGCCTATTAAACATGATTACTAGGAAACACATTTGGAAAATATTTATAAGGATCAAATATTTGCAAGCATGTCTTATATGATACAGTCACAAATATAGAATCACTGTGCTTATTAATATAGGCTTATGTTCATTCTACGAGTGTGTTAGGTGCCCCCTGGAAAGCTGCAGAATTAATCAAGACTTTAAATTGTTACTTAATATATTATATCAAATTTGGGCTTCCCTGGTGGCTCAGTGGTGAGGAATCTGCCTCACAATTCAGGAGACATGGGTTGGATCCCTGATCCAGGAGGATCCAACATGCCACGGAGTGACTAAGCCTGTGAGCCACAACTATCAAGCTTGTGCTCTAGAGGCCTGGAGCTGCAGCAACTGAAACTCACAGATCCTAGAGCCCTTTCTCCACAAGAGAAGCCACAGCAATGAGAAGCCCTTGTACCACAACTAGAGAGTAGCTGCCGCTCACAACAACTAGAGAAAAAGCCTGCATAGCAACGAAAACCCAGCACAGTCAAAAATAAATATATAAAATTTATATATATTATATATATGTATATCACCAGATTCTAGGTTAGTGATCTTAAAGGATTGAAACAACTCCCTGGCTGCTCCTAAAGCTGGCTTACTTGGGGCACTATACAGGCTTACTATGACTCCTCATTAACTTGCTCAGATATACAGAGCCTGCTATCTTCTACTCTATTAAACTGAGTTAATATAATACACTTGTGGAATATTAGGAAATTATAAGTCAAAACAATCAATGATGGCCTAGTTAGTTTGAGACAACAAGGCAAAGCATTAATGGACTCCAATAGGGCTGGTAATGGATCAACAGACATATTTCTGGAGAACCTGATAGAGAGAGTATCACCAGTCATGTAGCAATCTTTTTACCTAATCCCCCACCTAGGAAAAAACCTTGATTAAACAGCTGTTGAGAAGGAAAGATTAATATTCATTTAACAGCCATCTGCGATTTGTAAGGAATTTTACTAAATCTATTTTTGTTTTAATTTATTTTTAGTGGATATAATTCTATCTGTAATCCATCAGATGTACAATACAATGAGAACAAGCTTCAAATTTATATTCTTCAGGTATGAAGGAACTCATTACTGAATGAGAAAAAAGGCACCCCAATAAAAATCAGCAGACAGAAAAAAAACAGCTTTATATAATACCACATTTTACCCCAATTTTCTTTTTAAACTCATTTGTCAAAGGTGGTAGAATTCTTATGTATTACTAATGACCCTCTGAGGAAATAGTCTTCTCTAAACGGTTCCATTAAAATTATGAAATTCTAAAACTCACTACAGGAGAATATAATAGGAAATGACTCATAAGAGGTATTTTCTCATTACAAAGAGGTTCAGCTTTCTTCAAAATACACTTTCTGTGTACACTGGCACGGTCTTGAGAGAGACCAATACAATAACTCCAATGTGATTAAATGAATCACCTATAACGTTGGCACCAACAGCGAGATCACTTGATGACATATATTCTAACTATAGTTCTCGGTTCACAGATAAATAATTGTTTTTTCAAAATTATTTCAGTACATTAGGGAAAAAATGTACCAAATAATTGTCTGTGATTTCAACAAATCAACAGTCAATAATTTGCTAATAGATCATTTTTTAAGGTAAATCATCCAAGCAGTTTTTATTTATTAATATTCATAAACACCCACAGTGGCTTCATTAGAGATTTCAATTTTCCTCTTCAGCTTGAATGCAAAGTATTAGGAGAGACTTCTGCACAACACAGGTAATTTTTTAAATTTGCAAATGATGTTCAAGAAAATTTTACTGTGCTAATTTTAAATTTAACATATGACTGTATGTTTAAAGTCAGAAAGGTTTCAAATTTTTCCAGTTCAGTACAAATTTACTGAAAACTTACTACATTGCTAGAACCATACTAGAAAAGACTTACTACAAGAATAAACAAAAGCCCTTAGGAGTTTATTTTCCAGTGACACAGCATACTATTTTAAATACAGTAAAACAGCTTTAATGTATGAAGCATCTTCACAAATATTTGATTTATAAAGAGAAAATAGACATCATAATGAAAAGTGTATTTACCTAACTCTACTAGCTTTTAACTGAGGCATTTTTCTATACTTCATAATATAGAACACATAAATTTATCATAAAACAAGAGTGTTGTTTTGAAATCCACAAAAGATAACATTTTAGGCTCATTTTGGATTTAATGTTAATTTTATGAGTCTTTCTATAAGCTTTGCTTTCTGAATTCAGAAAAAAAAAAAAAAACACTTCATATTTCGATTCATTCAAACAGCACAAAATATAAAAAGGACTGTCAGTAGTTTTTAAAGCCAATAACCTTCCCTTTCTTTCTTTGAGGTCTTTCTTGCATACAGACCAATCTTATTTCAGCACTCTTGAGCAGCCAAAAAAGCAATATGCTGGTTAGAACAATGATGGGAACCATAATTAAATGAATCAAGTCTGAATCTTTACCCAGTTCAGCTCCAGCAAATAAACCACATCTAAGAATAACTGTTTCTCTTTTGTATCTATATTAGTTGCAGTACTTTCTTTCAGCAATGTATAAAAGTATCCTGAAGACATCCTCCTGAATAATAAGGGTGCATATCTTGGTTTTTATTGTTCTAATCTTTTTCTATTTTAATTACAAACCCTAATTTTTACATAGGAATTTGACCACTTCCATCAAACCTATCTAAAGTATGGCATGCAAATAAAACTTCAAATATGTGTTTATGTTGTTTTTGTAAAAAATAAAAATGGAATTGATTCTAGCTTAGAAAATTCACAACTAACTTAAACTCACAAACTACAATCAAACTTATTTCCACAGATCTTTCAGTTTACAAACCCAATCTATATTCTCTTATAGCATCTGGGGACTCAATTCCCTATGGGAACAAGAAGATACAGAAAATTTATACAACAAGTACAAAAGGAAATGGTGTTTCATTTCCTTTTATGTACTTTTCTATTTCATCTCCTTTATTAAAGTGAATCTATGTCTTAAAATATCTTTTGGAGAAGGAAATGGCAACCCACTCCAGCATTCTTGCCTGGAGAATCCCATGGACAAAGGAGCCTGGTGGGCTACAGTCCATGGGGTCGCAAACAGTCGGACATGACTGAGCGACTAACACACACACACAATATCTTAAAAAGGAAATCAGAGTAAATAAGTAGATATAAAGCTCTGACCAGTTATCCTTGCTGTGAAAAATCCAGTTCACTGCCCTGTCTATGAAGTTGATCCCTATACAGAACAAATTACTTTCAGTCTTTAGAGAACCAGGAAGAAGGAGGGAGCAGCTCATTTCTTCTGAACCATGCATGAGGTTTAAGTAGAGGGTGCCCACCTCACCCCCTTCTGGGTTATACACATGAATGAATTTGTCTAGGTATCAGATGAGGTAGAATAAAAATACCTCTGCAAAAACAAAAACAAAGTTTATACATTTATTTTGGAAATTTCAAAAGTCAGTTGACAACAATTTTTAAGAGGCATTGAATCTATAAAAGACATCACCTTCTTGGCTTTTGAATCCATTTTTTCAATTGAAATTGAAGTATAGTTAATTTACAGTGTTGTGTGAGCTTCAAGTATACAGCAAAATACACCTGCATATATTCTTTTGCAAATTATTTTCCATTATAGGTTATTACAAGACACTGAATATAGTTCCCTGTGCTATTCAAAAGTCCTTATTGTTGATCTGTTTTAATGGTGTATATGTGTTAATCCAAAACTCCTAATTTATCCTGCCTCAGCCCCTGCTATTCCCTCTAGTAACCATTTTGTTTTTTCTTTCCTGTTTTAATATAGATAACTTTGCTAAAAAAAAAAAAAAAAAAAAAAGCCTCTGGTCCCATGACCGGAATATTTCTGTTCTTAAAAAATAATAGGTACATAAACATTCTATGTCACCTTACATATATTAGATATTTCATAGCTAACACACCCCATAGTTGATATTATTGAAATGTATAGTCATCCTATACATAATTCTACACAAACCACTTAGTTTAGATGACAAGGAAAGCTAAATATTGGATTGACCAAAAGGTTCGTCTGTTTTTTTCCATAGACTGATCTAGCAGCACTTAGTTTAATTCATTCGAAACAATGTTTTTAGATGGTATTGTTAGTTAGTTCAGTCACTCGGTCAGGTCCGATTCTTTGTGACCCCATGGACTGTAACACGCCATGCTTCCCTGTCCATCACCAGCTCCCGGGGCTTACTCAAACTCATGTCCATCGAGTCGGTGATGCCATCCAACTGTCTCATCTTCTGTCGTCCCCTTCTCCTCCTGCCTTCAATCTTTCCCAGCATCAGGGTCTTTTCAAATGAGTCAGCTCTTTGCATCAGGTGGCCAAAGTATTGGAGCTTCAGCTTCATCAGTCCTTCCAATGAATATTCGGGACTGATTTCCTTTAGGATGGACTGGTTGGATCTCCTTGCAGTCCAAGGGACTCTCAAGAGTCTTTTCCAACACCACAGTTCAAAAGCATCGATTCTTTTGCGCTCAGCTTTCTTTATAGTCCAACACTCACATCCATACATGACTACTGGAAAAAACACAGCGTTGACTAGATGGACCTTTGCTAGCAAAGTAATGTCTCTGATTTTTAATATGCTGTCTAGGTTGGTCATAGTTTTTCTTCTAAGGAGGAAGCATCTTTTAATTTCATGGCTGCAATCACCATCTGCAGTGATTTTGGAGCCCCAAAAAATAAAATCTCTCAATGTTTCCGTGGTTACCCATCTATTTGCCATGAAGTGATAGAATCAGATGCCATGATCTTAGTTTTCTGAATGTTGAGTTTTAAGCCAACTTTTTCACTCTCCTTCACTTTCATCAAGAGGCTCTTTAGTTCTTCTTCGCCTTCTGCCATAAGGATGCTGTCATCCTCATATCTGAGGTTATTGATATTTCTCCCGGCAATCTTGATTCCAGCTTGTGCTTCATCCAGCCTGGCATTTCACATGATGTACTCCGCATATATGTTACATAAGCAGGGTTGACGTACTCTTTTCCCTATTTGGAACCAGGGTGCTGTTCCATGTCCAGTTCTAACTATTGCTTCCTTACCTGCATACAAATTTCTCAGGAGGCAGATCAGATGGTCTGGTATTCCCATCTCTTTCAGAATTTTCCATAGTTTGTGATCCACACAGTCAAAGGCTTTGGCACAGTCAATAAAGCAGAAGTAGATGTTTTTCTGGAACTCTCTTGCTTTTTCCATGATCCAACAGATGTTGGGAATTTGATCTCTGGTTCTTCTGCCTTTTCTAAATCCAGCTGGAACATCTGGAAGTTCATGGTTCATGTACTGTTGAAACCTGGCTTGGAGAATTTTGAACATTCCTTTGCTAGCGTATGAGATGAGTGCAATTGTGAGGTAGTTTGAGCATGCTTTGGCCTTGCTCTTCTTTGGGAATGGAATGAAAACTGACCTTTTCCAGCCCTGTGGCCACTGCTGAGTTTTCCAAATTTTGCTGGCATTTTGAGTGCAACACCTTCACAGCATCATCTTTCAGGATTTGAAATAGCTCCCATCACCTCCAGTAGCTTTGTTCGTACTGATGCTTTCTATGGCCCACTTGACTTTGAATTTCAGGATGTCTGGCTCTAGGTGAGTGATCACGCCATTGCAGTTATTTGGGTCACGAATGTCTTTTTTGTATAGTTCTTTGTATTCTTATCACCTCTTCTTAATATCTTCTACTTCTCATTTGTACCATCTTGGGTTCATTAATCACTTTGATATCTGGGTTCTACACAAGTTAAGCAAAAAGAACCTTCTTAACTGTGTATCTGCATGTGGTTTTCTACCTAAACATAATGAAAATGTTATGTTTTTAAAACCAATTGTAACTGGTGATGAAAAGTGGATACTGTACAATAATATGGAACAGAAAAGATCATGGGGCAAACAAAATAAATACCACAAACCACACCAAAGCCTGGTCTTCATCCAAAGAAGGTGATGTTGTATATATAGTGGGATTGGAAAGGAGACTTCTATTATGAGCTCCTTCTGGAAAATCAAACTATTAATTTCAACAACTACTGCTCCCAGTCAGAACAACTGAAAGCAGCATTCAATGAAAAGCCTCAGGAATTAATCAATAGAAAATGCATCATTTTCCATCAGGTTAAGACCACATGTTTCTTTGATAACCAGGCAAAAAACTATTATAGCATGGCTGGGAAGTTCTGATTTATCTACTGTATTCACCAGACATTGCACCTTCAGATGTCCATTTATTTCAGCCTCTACAAAATTTTCTTAATGGAAAAAATTTCAATTCCCTAGAAGACTGTAAAAGGCACCTGGAACAGTTCTTTCCTCAAATAGATAAAAAGTTTTGGGAAGACAGAATTATAAAGTTGCCTGAAAAATGGCAGAAAGTAGTGAAACAAAATGGTGAATATGTTGTTCAACAAAGTTTTTGGTGAAAATGAAAAATCTGTCTCTTATTTTTACTTAAAAAACCAAAGGAAATTTTTGGCTAATCCAAGAGATAAATAGTTTCCCATTATTTCTTTGCTGTTTTCTGTCATAGGTTTGGGGACTCATTGTAAGAGTGATGATCTTAAACAGCTAACGCAGTATAGGTGCTGGCAGTTAAGGGAGAGAACATTTAGGCCAAGAGGAGAAGCCTTTTTCATTGTCTGACTTCAAAAGGGCAAACCCCCCTACTGGTGTGTGCATGGGTATTCCTTATTGACTTTTAACAACACTATATATTCCAGGAAGTTTAGATCTTTATTTGCTACTCACATGTGGTTTTACGCTTTTTTGCCGAGAAAAATTTTATTAAAAAAAATATGTGGTTGAGCAAAGACCACCACCATGTCCTGACCACCATGACACATGACGGGATGTTGCTCCAGGACCTCACTTCTGATGTGTAAGTCCCCCCATCCATTAGACAACTGAAGTCTCTGTTGCTGACTCGGTTCTTTCTTTGGTCTGGAAGCTAGGCAAGCACAGGTCTTGTAGGCCTGCAGGGTACAGCCCAACACATGGATGAGCAACCAGGAGATGTAGCAAACTCCCATCATCACTGAGATGCTGGGAAATACACGATGGGGAATGGACAGTTTCCAGGACTGTCCACTAGCATGTGGGGCCTGAACATTACAGCTGTAATCCCAGGGTGACTGCCCACTAAATGTAGAGCCCAAAAGTTCCAGGGATGATCCCAAAAGTTGGTGGGGGGGAATCCCAGGTTGACCATCTACTAGTATGAGGAGCTCTGGGGTGGCTGTCTTTGATTAATGGGGGCTGCCAAGAGATCTAGAGAACAATGACCTCTAATGTCTCTGCTATTATATCCAAATGAGACTTTTGTGATTGATTAAGGTAGCTTTCTCGAAGAAATTGGTATTTCTCTTGTGCCTTTGAGATGTAAATGATCTACTCGACCCTTGTGGAACGTTAATTTTCTCTGTTCTCTAAGGAGAAAAAAGAGCTTTTAGGTAAACTCTACAGAAATACTTATGTTTGGGGAATGTCTATCTAAATAGTCTCTCCAGATTTTGGTAACTTGAAACTAAAGTTGAAAGAAGAGAATTCAGGGGTCATTTTAAATAAGATAAAATATTGGAATACTAACTGCTGAGCAGGTCTTAGTTTATCTACCTTTGCCAGGAGAGGAGAGGAAGACTAAGTCATTGAGTTTTCCAATCAGGAAATGCACATTTATTTGCTTCATGGTTTTTTGTCAGGGATTAAGGTTTTTAAGGGTTGAGATTATCATCAGTCATAATACTATTATTGTAAACAGGTTGCTTTTTTGATTACATTATAAGCAGGTGCTTAGTGAAAGTCACTGAGTTGTGTCTGACTCTGCAACTCCATGGACTATATAGTCCATGGAATTCTCCAGATCAGAATACTGGAGTGGGTAGCCCTTCCCTTCTCCAGGGTATCTTCCCAATCCAGGGATCAAACCCAAGTCCTCAGCATTGCAGGTCGATTCTTTACCAGCTGAGTGCTTATCCCTGTGTTTTTAAGTCTTTTGTCTTTTACAGAGAGTTATTGTTTTACTCTGATGCTGTCTACAAAAGGGCTTCATCTTCAAGATTTATAGCAAAGATCTTTTGACAATAACAGGTCTCAGATAAATTTCAGATATATTGCTAAACTGAGTAAGAACTTAAAGAATCATAATGGAAGACCAGATGGCTTCATAAAAAGTTAACAAAAGGATTGGTTACTGAGTGAGCTGATGACTATGGTTATGTTAGGCAGTGAGGCATTAACAGCAAGGAAGTAACAGTGGCAAAAAGACAAGAGAGGAGTAGCCAAGGTATGCCCCAACCATCTGGGGACCCTCCCCTGACCCCGCCCAGAACTGGTGAAGCTATCTATGGTCAGGTGGTGGACAATTTATCCTGATAAAGAGGGTACACAGTAACAAGAGAAAACTTCCCAGGCAACATATGCCCAGAGAGACAGGCAAACATATAACCTCTAGTAAACCCAAACTCATTATACCAACATTACAATAAAATCTCCATGTGGTTTTGTCCTCCCCCAGGGGGGCTTTTCTTAGGGAATAAAGGGTAAAGGCAAGCACAACAATGAACTTGTTACAGAACTCAGGACTGTTCAGTTCAGTTCAGTTGCTCAGTTGTGTCCAACTCTGCGACCCCATGGACTGCAGCACACCAGGCCTCCCTGTCCATCACCAACTCCTGGAGGTTGCCCAAACTCAAGTCCATTGAGTCGGTGATGCCATCCAACCATCTCATCCCCTGTCGCCCCCTCTCCTCCTGCCTTCAATCTTTCCCAGCATCAGGGTCTTTTCAAATGAGTCAGCTCTTTGTATCAGGTGGCCAAAGTATTGGCGCTTCAGCTTCATCATCAGTCCTTCCAATGAATATTCGGGACTGATTTCCTTTAGGATGGACTGGTTGGATCTCCTTGCAGTCCAAGGGACTCTCAAGAGTCTTTTCCAACACCACAGTTCAAAAGCATCGATTCTTTTGCGCTCAGCTTTCTTTATAGTCCAACACTCACATCCATACATGACTACTGGAAAAAACACAGCGTTGACTAGATGGACCTTTGCTAGCAAAGTAATGTCTCTGCTTTTTAATATGCTGTCTTGGTTGGTCATAGTTTTTCTTCTAAGGAGGAAGCATCTTTTAATTTCATGGCTGCAATCACCATCTGCAGTGATTTTGGAGCCCCCCCAAAAATAAAGCCTGTCACTGTTTCCATTAAGTTTCCCCATCTATCTGCCATGAAGTGATGAGACCAGATGCTGTGATCTTAGTTTTCTGAATGTTGAGTTTTAAGCCAATTTTTTCACTCTCCTCTTTCACTTTCATCAAGAGGCTCTTTAGTTCTTCTTCACTTTCTGCCATAAGGGTGGTGTCATCTATATATCTGAGGTTATTGATATTTCTCCCAGCAATCTTGATTTCAGCTTGTGCTTCATCCAGCCCAGCGTTTCTCATGATGTACTCTGAATATACCTTAAATAAGCAGGGTGACAATATATAGCCTTGAAATACTTTCCCCTATTTGGAACCAGTCTGTTGGTCCATGTCCGGTTCTAACTGTTGCTTCTTGACGTACATACAGATTTCTCAGGAGGCAGGTCAGGTGGTCTGGTCTGGTTCCCATCTCTTTCAGAATTTTCCACAGTTTGTTGTGATCCACACAGTCAAAGGCTTTGTCACAGTCAATAAAGCAGAAGTAGATGTTTTTCTGGAACTCTCTTGCTTTTTTGATGATCCAACTGATGTTAATCAAACAATAATCTCCTGCACTGTTAATCAAACATTAATTAGTTAATAGTCCCCAGGACTGTTAATCAAACAATAATCCCCTGCCACTCACCCATAATCACGCCCCACCTCCTTGCAGAACAGTTCTTTATGAACACCCCAAAGCCTGTACAGGAACTCTGGTTTCACTTTGCAGAAAGAGCCCACTCTCCCTCTCAGAGTATAACTATGCTTTAACAAACTTTGCTTTGTGCTTGAGCCTGAAGTGCTAGTCTGCAATTCTTTGCTAGCTTTCTCAAGGACCAAGGCTTCTGGTCTGGGTCTTCTGTTGACTTCCTCTGTTGGAGCTTTTGGGCACAATGCAGACCAACCCAGTAAAAGTTATAATTTTTACAGGCTTTTTGTGCAGTGTTACTGGTTCTGTTCTGTGTTTTCCAGATATAGGGAAGCACTTCCCCTCAAGTCATTATGATTTACAGCAATTTGATAAACTACACCTGAGGGTAGAATTGAAGCATTTTCCTTTTTCTCTCTGCCTAGTCCCTCCAAAAATCAGGGACTTGGGTCCTGAGAAGTCTTACCAGGAGGACAGAGAAGACTGTCTCCTAGTATGTGCAAGAACCTCAATATTTTGGGGGCTGTTAGAAGAGAAAAATCCACCAAGACAGAGTCTGACAGCAGGACTTTGGCATAGCTTTCCTGGCCTTGCAAAGCCCTTTGGAAATTCAGTCTGATACTCCTGTAGCATTCTCCCTCAGCCAGTTTGGAGGAGCCTATCTGGTAAACTGACCAGACTTGTTTCGCAAACAAATTAATTAATTTTGATTTGGCTCTGTTTGGTGGAAATGAGGATAATGTTAGAGAAAGTAGTATTATGTTTCAGTGGATGTTAAATTCTAGTTCTGTTAACTGAAGTCTGTATTTACACAAGTTATTGTGTTTGCCATACTTTTACCCTGATGTTCTGGAGAAGGAAATGGCAACCCACTCCAGTATTCTTGCCTGGAGAATCCCATGGACGGAGGAGCCTGGTGGGCTACAGTCCTCAGGGTCACAAAGAGTTCGATATGACTGAGCGACTTCACTTTCACTTTTCTGAATGGAAAAAGAATTATCTACTGAAATTGTCCCAGCTAAAACTACTCATGAAATGTGACACTGCTTGCTTTAGGCCTGCTGCTAAATAAAAGTACATGCACAATGGTTGTGTGACAATTGGATATAAGTAATTAAAGGTATAGCCTATACACTATTTCCCTATTAACATACCTCTGAGTATGTTTCAGACATACACTGTACGTCTGCTTTGCCCATGGAAAAAGGGAATGCATTCGAAAGTCAAAGTGGAGTAGCTGTGGTTCAGAAATCCAAGGTAAAACTAGGTGTCCATTGTATACATGATTTTAGACATGTTCTTATATTACTGAAAACTTGAGTTTTCTGACCTGTATTTCAGACCAGGACAAAAACCACAGGTGGGTGTGGTATTATCTCTGAATGTGGTTACTGCTTATACTGCCATCTCCCCTGTGTTGTACCTGATAGATGTCTTATGTCCTTAGTCTGATATAGGAAATCTGAGGACTGAGCAACAACAGTGGCCTCACTGCAATCTGTCTAATTTCTCGGTCTATGGTGAGACATAGCTGTCATCCTCCTTTGGACTGCCATGAAAAAACAACCTGGCTAATGTGACTATTTGGGGACTACTGACAATAGGGAAAAAGGACTCACCATCTTCTGGTCCCATACACCAATACATCAGAAGGAACCTTGTTGGTAAATATTATCATATAACTAACTAATCATGAATCCCTTGGGTTATCTGTGTGGAGTGGAATAGGCTAGCTTTTGGACACACAAGTCCATCTACTGGGATTAACTGTTTTTTGTTTGGAAAGACCTAATGAGTCCACCCCTAATGGTAATCAACATAACATGGGGTGGCAGACCTGTATTGTGGCTGCTGACTCAGCCAAGAGAATGTTTCTTTTAGAGCCAGGGTCCACCCCTCCCCAAAGGGGTGGCTCTGGCTTTGTGAAAATGAGGAGTGGCCCGTCTGTATTGTATCTGTGGTATCTGGCTGCAGTGCCCTCTACATACCTGACCCCAGGGATATAGAGGAAGGGGGCAGACTAAGATTGTAAAAGTCATCCAGGGTATGTAGGGTATGTAGTGTATGGTCAGGCCACTCAAGATGGCAGCTCTCTTGCTTTCTGTACATCACGTGCCCAACCAGGGCCTGTATCGCCTACAACCTACTCACATGACTGAACTTCCTAGTTTCTTGCTCCAGGCCTCAACTAATGATGGCTTATCAAAGGGGCAGTGAGCCTAGTGCCTCTTTGCTGGTTTCCCTGGAAACTAAAGAGCCCACATGATGTCAAATTCCTTATAACTGGTAGTCTCCCCACTCCCCGGGGAGAAAAGAGCACTGCTGTGTCCTGCCCTGCCATAGGCCACACATGTTAGGATTTCACTCCCGGAGCTTGCTTCAGACATGTAAGCTCCTCTGTCTATTAAACTATTGATGTCTCTGCTGCTGACTCCAAGTATTTTCTTCAGTCTTGAGGCTGGGAAAGAACAGACCTTATTGGCCTGTGGGTACAGCTCAACAACACTACTATATATAGAAGAGATAACTAATAAGGACCTACTGTATAGCACAGGGAACTCTGCACAATATTCTGTATGGCCTATATGGGAAAATAATCTAAAATGTATATACATGGATATGCAGATGATTCACTTTGCTGCTCATCTGAAACTAGCACAGCACTGTAAATCAACTACACTCGAATAAATTTTTTAAAAAAAGGTGGTTAAGCTGCTTTCTCTTTCCTTTTTTTTTTTTTTTTTTTGTTTTTTTTTTTTTTTGTTGTTGTTGTTGTTGTTAAGTCTTCTGGATTTAGTATCTAGGTGAGAAAGTCTTCACTAAAATAGTAAATAGTCCTAAAATGTGCCCATCTCCATTGCCTCCATCTTCTTCACTACTGGTCTACGTGAGTGCCCCAAAGCACAGCCCACCTGCAAGAATGCAGCCAGGCCTTGCCCTTTATATTCTGGCAACACTGAAAGGCTTAAGCCTTTCCCGCCTTCACCAGGCCACACCTCATCTGCATGACTACTCATGCTGCCTCCCCTTAATTAGAACATAATTCCTTTCACTCCCTCACTCCTCTTGGTTAGACCCACATATCCTTAAAGATCCACTCAAGTGTCATTTTCCCAGGAAGACCTTCTCACCCTCCAACATCTTCAGGTCTTACTCTGTATCCCATTATACTATGTGCTTAGTAATCCATTTCACATTTGTCTCTCCCATATGACTGTGAATTGTTTGTCATAGAGAATAACCCCTTGGTCAACCTTCTGAGTCCTTCATACAGTAACTGGAGTACAACAGGAGATCAAGAGATATTTAACAACTAAATGAATAAATGAACAAAAAGAAGAGTTTATAGGATAACCATAATTACAGCTTGAACAGAAGTTAGAATTTCACTCAAACCCATAATAGGCAATTAAGACAGTTAGCAGTTTCAATCCTATATAATTCTGAAAGCAAATCCCAGTTTCATATATCTATAGTGCTCACGTTCTCCCTTAATGCAATTTTCTTCTGAAATACTGTGTAAGAATTGGAGCTTGAATCCATCAGAACTTCAGTGGATCTATTATCATATCTCTTACCGGAAAAAGATTGCTTACGCTTTACACTTAATTATGAAAACTGTCTTATTCTCCTAACTAAAGTCCCAAAAATGTTTCTAGAAAAACCTAGATAAACTTAATTTATCAAAGACACAAAAGGGGGTTCTAACATCTTTTAAAAAGTACAGTGAAGATTTCTGAAGTATATCCGTTGGAAGAATTATTATTATATTAGAAATATAAGACATTTTAGAAAATAAAGATCTGTTCTACTGATAGAAATTCAGACTTATATATATTCAAAAAAAATTTTAAACCAAAACAAATACAGTATCTTTGAGTTTAGTGACACTAATCATGATCTACATTTTAGTGGTCAACCTTTTTTCCTGGCCTCAGTGTCTATATCTCCAGGGCTCTAAAAAATAATTTCACCTTAAATACACGTGGCAAAGCAATATTATTATTAGCAGACAATTACCTTGGGCTTGACACATAGGAAAACTACTTTTGAAGATGTGTATATAACATATATACATCTATTCATACATATACAGAGTATACAGATATAAACATGGCACGCTACAGCCCATGGGGCTGCAAAAAGTCAGACACAACTTAGCAACTAAACAACAAAATACACACACATGATACACACAGACACATATTCATTTAAATTTCAAAAACCAACTTCATCAGTTAGGTGCCACTGTTTCTCTTTCTTAATCAGAGAAAAATGAGGTGCAGAATGTTTCAGGATCTTGTTTCAGGATACACCACTTAAACCTAGCAGAGGTGTGATGTGAATCCAGGCACCTTGACTCCAGGATATGTCCACTGACACCCCCATGCTCCTCAGCTTCTCATTCCTGGAAGTGTATGAATTATAGACACTGAAATCTGGGGTCAAATTTGGGCCCCACACCTTAATTGTGAAGTTTTTATTCACAATAAGAATTTGGCTATTTCATTCATGAAGCTGGACCACATGCAGATTACTTTTCTGTAAAGTCAAATTCTTAAATTTCAAATTACTGTGAGGATAAAATTAAAAAGTATGTGTGTGTAAACTTTCCAGCATAGTGCCCAGTGCACAGTAAGTGGTTAATAAATGTTAGTTCCCTTCTCTTTGGTTCTCCTTCAGAAACCTTAAACATCACAAGGCAAATCCCAAAATACTTGCTGCTCTTTCCACATGCCTTAATGCCGTAAGAAATTAACATGTAGCCAATAACCTCAGTATATTCTCCTGTTCTTTCTCTTTCTCAGTCCCTTACCATAGCAGATCCACATTCTGATCTATCACCTAGTATTTCTCAGATCTTTCACCTTCCCTGTCCTCCAACCTCCATGACAAGACTATCTTAATATGATCTCTTAGAAACTCTCACCTAAGGTATTAAAATGTTCCCAAGCTGATATCTCTTCTATGTTCACTCTACTTCCCAGCTTACCTGTGGCTGCCTCAGTTACTGAATCCCTAAATCACAAATCTGAACCAAGTCATTCTGAGGCTTAATGACCCCTCGCCGTTTCTACATGGACAACAGGTTAAGTTCAAACACTAGCTCACCAAGTCTGATTTCATTCTGCCTTAGCAAACTTAGCTCCCAACATTCTCTACACTTACAGTAACATTAAATGCCTATTCATTCTTCTAACATAAAGTGATGGCTGGATTCCCTGTCCTTTGCACACACTATCCTCCTCAACTTAAAGGCCACAGAAACTTCTGATACTATCTGACAGATTGTTGCAAGATAATAGATAAGTTAGCGATAGTTTTCTCAACTACATACATCCAGCTGTTCAACATTCTCTCACACTTTGTGTCTAGTGTCCTTTAGTAAGGAAATTGTCTAAATACTGGTAACAGAAGCTCAGACTGGTAATAGAGATGAGATGCCAGGTTTCCCAGTTTAACAGGGTATCTATCAGATTCGAAATAATACATTGTCCCTGCAATCCACAAAGGTAGATAAAAGCTTGTAATAGCCTCATAAATCAATGCTTTAGACATGTCATATTCAGCTCAAACCACATTTTTACTAATGCTAACATTTGGTGTACACTGGTTAAGAATCAAAGGCCTTGAATATATTCCACAAACCTCACTGGATATAGAAGGCCTGAAAACTGTTGGAGAAAATATTTTAACTGACTTCAGCCACATACCGCTAATTCTGGGATGCAGAGACTACATTTAAAGAAAAAAAGGGGACCTGGCTCAATTGCATTAGAATTCTGCGCCATTCAACTCAGAACCGGTGTCCTTTCCTAAACTATAATCCCAATGGATCCTTTGTTTACAAAGCCACACAAAACTAAAGCTTTCAGCACACAATGAGACAGTAAGGAGAGCTGTAGAGTTGTGTGTGCTGCATAACGAGCAATGTAAGGAAAAGTATCAGAGACAGAAGCACTCATAACTTACCATTTCCTGAGGAGGATGCCACCAGCCAGGCCTTGTCTGATGGGTGGTGTTCAGGGTTTCCCAGGGAGACAAACAGGGCAGAGTTTGAGCCCGCTGAATGTGCTCTGTGGCTTCAGATACAGGCGGGAAGTGCAGGTTCACATGGAGCGGGGGAGAAGAGGATGGCCTGGGGCACACTGAGCCTGGGGGGACTCCGGAGAACTATGGAGTGTGGCGGTAGTCTTTGCTGGCCGAGACCCTTCTTTCCAGAAGAAGCCCATTCTCGCAAGATCTCGGGAGTTCTGTCGGGGCTAGGGGTTGCGGGGGTGGGATGAGTCCTAGGATGAGAAACACCTGAAAGCCCCAGTTGCTAATCCGAAAGGACTCTGGCTCTCACCACCAGTCCTCCGCGATTCCTCCCCAACGCCCTGGTCAGAGTCACAGTACCGCAGCACCTTGGCCAGGGGCCCAGCCAAGTGTCGGGGACCTGCCTCTTGTCCAGAGTCTGCCGGGGCCCCACATCCACCGTGGTGAACTGCGCATGCTCAGACCTCCGAAGCCTATTGCAGTCCAGAAGGGAGGCAGGAGGCTCCGGGGCGGTGATGCGGAATCCCCAGGCCGGCTTCCGGAATCCTCGTGCCAGCTTCCGGAATCCCCGTGCCGGCTTCCAGAATCCCCGTGCCGGCTTCCGGGGCCCCATCTGTCCTCTGCTAAAATCCATGTCAAAATATACTGTTTCCTTATCTTCAGAACCAAGTTATTTCTTCTGGCAGTAGTGGTGCCTGAAATTCATCCTGGGAACTTTTCCCTGAAGAACAGCCTCAGAACGTAGCTCTCCTTATTCTGACCCGGCCCAACTGCCATCACCTGTGATGAGGGAACTGGCCTCTCCTCCAAACCTCTCCATCAGGAAACGTTCTCCTCTTTTGAACACCATGGGGGATGCCACTGGGGCCTAGTCCAGGAGGATAGAGTGTAAGTTTTCCAGAAAGGCAAACAAGGCACAGTTGAGCAGTGGCTTTGGGTATGTTGGAGAATAAGTGCAGGTCCAGGTGGAGAGACAGGGAGAGGATGGACTGGGATGCACTGAGTTTGAGGGGCGACTTTTACATCCCTCACTTACAGTGAAGGACTGCCAATGGAATAAGACTCGCCAACACAAAGATACCAACTACCCAAGTGAAAATGAGCCCTCCAGAACAGACTCAGTGGATGAGTACCCATGGTGCTCAACAGTCTAAGGGTATAAGACCTGAGAACACAAAAGTGCCATTCAGGGCTAGATGCCTGCATGTAAGCAACACTTCAAGAGGTTGCTCTTGACACCTCATCCTTCACCTGTTCACCTGTTGAAAAATGAAAATTTTCTGTTCAAGGATGAGAAGATGGGGTGGACAAAGGTCAGGTGATTTCTTAAAAGATAAATGCAATTAAAGAAAAGGAGCCATTGCTCTGAAGACTTAGAAGAAAAGCATAGTGCTGAAAATAGATTTCTTCAGAAGAACTGATTTTGAAAGATGCTTAAACATGCATAGTCCAAAAGGAAATGACTTGCTAAGATAGCAGAGATACAAAAGGATCTGGCAGCACTTAGAAAAATGCCTCAAAAATTCTCAACCACAATATGTAATTAAAGCTTATTGATATGGCTAAGAAAGTGGAAGAGTCACCACAAATTGTCAAGTGAATCCTGTGGAAGAAAATTTTGGGGAACCCTCTCACAATGTAAAAGTGAAGATATTAAAATGAATAAGAATAGGATGCACATAGAAACTGATAAAGAGAGCTTGTCTAACAAGTATAGAGGTTCTCAAGGAAGAAGTGAGAGAAATATAAACAGAATGAAGAATCAAATGTACAACAAAATAACCTTTCTGAGCTTAAAAATACCTAAAACTACATTTTGAAAGATCTCACCAAATCAAAGGCAAAAGTAGTAGAGAACACATACACACCTACACTCCTTTGTTATTAAGCACACCAATTAAAAAGCAAAAGCCTAAACTTGTAAAAAAATAAATAAATAAAGCTATATGTTTTTATGAGAAAATTATTAAAACAGACAGCTAGTTGGAAAACTTAAAGGAGCAAAACACTTCCAGGTAAAAGTATGCTGAAAGAAAACTGGAATAATTATATCAAAACAATAAAATGGAGACGAAAAAGATGAGGGAAAAGATAAATGAAACTAAGATCCCATTCTTTGGTGGTGCTAGTGGTAAAGAACCTGCCTGCCAATGCTGGAGATGTTAGAGACACAGCTTCTATCCCTGGGTCACAAAGATCCCCTGGAGAAGGGCATGGCAACTGACTCCATTACTCTTGCCTGGAGAATCCCGTGGACAGAGGAGTCTGGCGGGTTATGGTTCATAGGATTGCAAAGAGCTGGACAAGACTGTAGGGCTTCACTCGTAGCTCAGACGGTAAAGAATTCTGCCTGCAATGCAGGAGATCCAGGTTCAATCCCTGGATTGGGAAGATACCCTGGAGAAGGGAATGGCAACCCATTCCAGTATTCTTGCCTGGAGAATTCCATGAACAGAAGAGCCTGATGGGCTACAGTCTATAGGGTCCCAAAGAGTCAGGAATGACTGGGTGACACTTTCAAGATGACAGTATTTTACAAAATTTTATCTTTTCTTTTGTAAATCATGTTCCTAGCATATGAAACCTATTTCCTCATGCAAGTAGAAGAAAGTTAAAAATAGCTCAGATAAATCACCGATCAGATTTGAAATCACATCACAAAACTGGTCTGAGAGGAGAGTTGCTACTACCTACAATTATGCTACTTTCACCCACGCAGGCAGAAAAGGAGATCCCTCGCAGAGTTTCTTCCTTTCTAGATACACTTCTGATTCAAAATCTCACATGGGAAAAACTCCTGTTTATAATCTGATGCCACCTGGATGAGGATTTCGGCAAGAGAAAAGATCTAAAACATTAAGCTTTTAAGCAAGCCAAAAGACATTGAGATTTTAAAGACACTAATTAAAATATAAGTGATTTTACTAGATTAAGTTTAGTTATTCATCTATATTCAGCATGTGTGTGTGTGTGACAGGAAGATTTTTTCAGTGAATTTCTTGTCATTGTTCAGTCCCTAGATGGTGTGTGACTCTTTGTGATCCTGTGGACTGCAGCATGCCAGGCTTCCCTGTTCTTCACTATCTCCTGGAGTTTGCTCAAATTCATGATCATTGAGTTGGTGATGCTATCTAACCATTTCATCCTCTGTTGACTCCTTCTCCTCCTGCCCTCAATCTTTCCCAGCATCAGGGTCTTTTCCAGTGAGTCAGCTCTTTGTATCAGGTGGCCAAAGGATTGGAGCTTGAGCTTCAGAATCCATCCATCCAGTGAATATTCAGGGTTGATTTCCTTTAGGATTGACTCATTTGATCTCCTTGCAGTCCAAGGAACTCTCAAGAGTCTTCTGCAGCACCACAGTTTGAAAGCTTCTTCACTGTATAAATTCTGCCCAAGCAATCTATCTTATTTTTGCACACTGCAGATTGGAGTACAATCCAAGGGACTAGGGCTTGGCAACCTAACATAACCTTTAAAGACATAGTTTCTAGAGACAGACTGCGTGGTTTTGAATAAAGTTTAGCCTCTCTGTGTCACAGAACCCTCATATATTAAATGAGAATAATAATACATATTATGTAGGCTTGTGAAAATGATTAAAAGTTTATACACACATGTGTAAAGTGCTTAACTGGTGGAAGGCATGGCAATCCACTCCAGTATTCTTAACTGGAGAATCCCATGGATAGAGGAGCCTGGCGGGCTACAGTCCAAGGGGTCACAAAGAATTGCACATGACTAAAGCAACTTAGCACACATGCACAAAGTGCTTAATGTGTGGTTCTATTGGTCAAGGATCATTTAAGATTTCTCTGTCAGTGTTGAGGTGCACCTTAAGAGGTGTTGAGAACAACTGTCCTCTTTTTGCTTATTCCTTTTTCTTATCACCTTTTTTTTTTAACTGTTAACACAACATATATCCAAATGTAATTGGGCTTCAGTTATTTTCAGTTCAGTTCAGTTCAGTCGCTCAGTCATGTCCGACTCTTTGTGACCCCCCATGAATTGCAGCATGCCAGGCCTCCCTGTCCATCACCAACTCCCGGAGTTTACTCAAACTCATGTCCATCGAGTCGGTGATGCCATCCAGCCATCTCATCCTCTGTCGTCCCCTTCTCCTCCTGCCCCCAATCCCTCCCAGCATCAGGGTATTTTCCAAATGAGTCAACTCTTTTCATGAGGTGACCAAAGTATTGGAGTTTCAGCTTCAGCATCAGTCCTTCCAATGAACACCCAGGACTGATCTCCTTTAGGATGGACGTTGGATCTCCTTGCAGTCCAAGGGACTCTCAAGTTACTTTAAGATCTATAAAAATGTCATTATCAAGTAAAAAACCAACTCATAATACAATGAAAGAGCTAAGACTTAGGAATTAAATAGTCCAGTATACTATGTCTCTGCAGAGCTTCCTGAAATATTCCTTGAGATCTTCCAGAGGTATGCTATAAAAATATTAAGACTATTTCATCAAATACTTCTTTAAGGATTATGTAAATGTCAACAACAAATACACAGAGTGTAGTGATGAGGCAGACCAAATAATTCAATTTTGGTCATCTTAACTTCTTTCTTTGATAGGCTGCCTTGCAATAGTATTCCTTTTTCTTTTAAGTCTTTAAGATCTTTTTTATAGTTATCAATTTCATCTTCTTTTGTTCATCTCTGTCTGTTCCCTTAAGTGTTCAGTTGTCTGCTCCTGATAAGAGAGAGCATCAATACATGAGAAAATTGCATTTATATTTATATCATATGACTGTAACTCAACTTTTAGCTGATAAAATTTCACATTTCCATCCTCCATTCAAAAGATAGTGATGTTCTTAATAATTTACTTTTGAAAGAATTCATCCTCCCTAGCCATCTTACTATAATGAAGATCTGGCTTTGTTCTTTTGATTCCCCTAGGTTTCTTTTCCAGTAGTCTCAACTAGTATTCAGTTCAGTTCAGTCGCTCAGTCGTGTCCGACTCTTTGCAACCCAATGAATTGCAGCACACCAGGCCTCCCTGTCCATCACCAACTCCTGGAGTTTACTCAAACCCATGTCCATTGAATTAGTGATGCCATCCAACCATCTCATCCTGTGTTGTCCCCTTCTCCTCCTGCCCCCAATCCCTCCCAGCATCAGGGTCTTTTCCAAATGAGTCAGCTCTTCGCATGAGGTGGCCAAAGTATTGGAGTTTCAATTTCAGCATCAGTCCTTCCAGTGAACACTCAGGACTGATCTCCTTTAGGATGGACTGGATGGACCTCCTTGCTGTCCAAGGGACTCTCAAGAGTCTTCTCCAACACCACAGTTCAAAACCATCAACTTTTCGGTGCTCAGCTTTCTTCACAGTCCAACTCTCACATCCATACATGACCACTGGAAAAACCATAGCCTTGACCAGATGGACCTTTGTTGGCAAAGTAATGTCTCTGCTTTTTAATATGCTATCTAGGTTGGTCATCACTTTCCTTCCAAGGAGTAAGCATCTTTTAATTTCATGGCTGCAGTCATCATCTGCAGTGATTTTGGGGCCCAAAAAAATAAAGTCTGACACTGTTTCCACTGTCTCCCCATCTATTTCCCATGAAGTGATGGGACCAGATGCCATGATCTTGGTTTTTTTAATGTTAAGCTTTAAGCCAACTTTTTCACTCTCCTCTTTCATGTTCATCAAGAGGCTTTTTAGTTCACATTCACTTTCTGCTATAAGGGTGGTGTCATCAGCATATCTGAGGTTATTGATATTTCTCCCAGCAATCTTGATTCCAGCTTGTGCTTCTTCCAGCCCAGCGTTTCTCATGATGTACTCTGCATATAAGTTAAATAATCAAGGTGACAATATACAGCGTTGATGTCCTCCTTTCCCTATTTGGAACCAGTCTGTTGTTCCATGTCCAGTTCTAACTGTTGCTTTCTGACCTGCATACAGGGTTCTCAAGAGGCAGGTCAGGTGGTCTGGTATTCCCATCTCTTTCAGAATTTTCCACATTAGGTATCCCTAAAGTATTCTTTTGGAATAATCTCACTTTTTTTTCAATTTCCAAGTAACCAGAAAAAACTATATATCTCCTAAGGATAATAAGTAACAAATATTTCATCTTTATTCAGACATAACTTAAAGATATTGTGGGTTAGCTTTTAGGTTCCAGACCACCACAATAAAGTGAATATTACAACAAAGCAGGCAAGCCAAAAACAAAAACAAAATGTGTGGCTCTGTTACATTAATATGCAGGTAATGAATATATGCAGAGTACATCATGAGAAATGCTGGGCTGGAAGAAGCACAAGCTGGAATCAAGACTGCCGGGAGAAATATCAATAACCTCAGATATGCAGATGACACCACCCTTATGGCAGAAAGTGAAGAGGAACTAAAAAGCCTCTTGATGAACGTGAAAGAGGAGAGTGAAAAAAGTTGGCTTAAAGCTCAACATTCAGAAAACTAAGATCATGGCATCTGGTCCTATCACTTCATGGGAAATAGATGGGGAAACAGTGGAAGCAGTGTCAGACTTTATTTTTTGGGGCTCCAAAATCACTGCAGATGGTGACTGAAGCCATGAAATTAAAGGACACTTCCTCCTTGGAAGAAAATTCATGACCAACCTAGACAGCATATTAAAAAGCAGAGACATTACTTTGCCAACAAAGGTCCGTCTAGTCAAGGCTATGGTTTTTCTAATGGTCATGTATGGATGAGAGAGTTGGACTATAAAGAAAGCTGAGTGCTGAAGAAATGATGCTTTTGAACTGTGGTGTTGGAGAAGACTCTTGAGAGTCCCTTGGACTATAAGGAAATCCAACCAGTCAATCCTAAAAGAAATCAGCCCTGAATATTCATTGGAAGGGCTGATGATGAAGCTGAAGCTCCAATACTTTAACCACCTGATGCAAAGAACTGACTCCTTAGAAAAGACCCTGATGCTGGGAAAGATTGAAGGCAGGAGGAAAAGGGGGCAACAGAGGATGAGATGGTTGGATGGCATCACTGACTCAATGGACATGAGTTTGAGTAGGCTCTGGGAGTTAGTCATGGACAGGGAAGCCTGGCATGCTGCAGTCCATGGTGTCGCGAAAAGTCGGACACAACTGAATGACTGAATTAAAGGTAGCCGACATAACATCATCAATATCAAATATAAAAAAACTTTAGGACCAATAAACTATAAGAAATAGAGTCACCCCTTATTTATAAAAAGTAAAATTCACTAGAAAGATATAACAATTCTAAATTTTCATGAACACAATAATAGCTTCAAGCAGAGTCAATCTTCATCATTCATGGAGTCTATATTTGAGAAATTAACCATTGGATAAAACTTATTTGTAACTGCAAAGCAACACTCTCAGTGCTTTTGTGGTTGTCCAGAGACACATATAGGGAAGAAAAATTTGAATTTCCCAGCTGAAACTGAACAAGGTGATACTCTGCCTTCTTCTTTCAGCTTTCATATTGTAAACAAGTGTCTTTTTCAGGGCCTGTGTAGTGTCATATTATTCTCATTTTTATGCCTTCTGTTGGTGGTTTCACTGACTTAAAATGGCCCTCAAGTGTGTTTATAGTTCTATAAAGTTTTCATAAGCACTAGAATGCTTTGGTTTTACTTATAGAGAAAATACACCTGTTTCACGAGGCATGAGTTACTGTACTATTGACCATGAATTCACTCTTAATGAATCAACAACATGTATAAAATAAAATATCTTTGAACAAAAACACACATAAAATAATGAGGGCTGGGATCAGACTTGTCTTGATATTGGGGAATAATCAGAAAGTGTGATATGAATGAATAGTTCAATGAGTTATTGAATAAAATTTAGCACATAACTCAGGCTCAATGTGTTTTGTGACAATGTTCCTCAGAATCATCCTCCCCCCATATGGCCTCTTATCATCATGTGCACAATCCCAAAGACACAAACTCAGAAATTCTTATATTATATGGAAAACATCAGAATGTATAGCGTGTCTATCTCCTCAATTGGACCATAGATAGATTCTTTCAGGACAAGGATTATTTCTTGTTGACCTCTCCTTCCCAACAACTTACACAAATGGGCACAGAATAAGTTCTAAATAAATGACTGATGACTGAATGAATGAGTAAATGGATTTTAATGTAGCAAACTTTACATTGCATTGAGTATGGAATAGGAGTTTTCTCTTTCTGACAGGATTCTACATCTCCTCCCCTCACTGTAAAAGATGTCATGAAATAGTTGAAATCCAAAAAAAATCATGTTTTTGGAAAAGATAAGAAGTCTTTTAACAAGGAAGACTTTCTTAGTGGATTAATATTGAGCTCACAGTTGAATGTGTAATGTAATTTCCCTTGATGTGTACCCACAAACCAGTTATCACAATGCAACACTGTGATAATGTGATAATGAAAGATTCTCTATAAGCAGTCATAACTCTTCTAGCTAAAATAAAACTTAGACCTAAACAGCTAAAAATTCAGAATGGAAATAGAGACAGAAATGAAAGACAGACTGAAATGGACAAGAGACCAAGATCCTGATTCTCAGCTTACTCCCTCAGGAAAGAATATTATCATTTTTTATTCTGGCATTGTGTTAAAAATGTTTTCATTTGCAGAAGCCCTGAAATCTTTGCTGTAGACCAAATATTCTGATTTGCTTCTCTTTACTTCTTTACACAGATTTTAAAAACCAACTGGCATTTTATGAAGTACCCTGATTTTGAAGGCAAGTTCCCAGAATGACCAGAATACAGAATAGTTTGCTCAATGCCAAACTGAAGGATCACAGGAGAGTCTCAGTGATATAAGAACTGGAAGCATGAAGAAGTGCTTAATATGTATTTGTTCTATTTTCTATTACGTAGTCTCTGATATGGAAGCCATTTCTTTCTTGGGAAACAAAAGATTTTCTCAAATACTTCCATCTTCTTGTGAATAATCATTCAGTCTTACACTTGGATACGATTTTTGAGCAATCTTCTTTCAATTCACGTGCCTCAGCACCATGGTGCCACCGTTCAGTTAGAGAAAGGTGGAGACAGTGTTTCTCCACCAACAGGGATATAGTGAATTGAGTTCCGGCAAGTTGCCTCCAGCCATAAGCCTTCTTACCAGTTCATCGCACTGTGTGACACAAATGCCGTTGTCCTGATGTAGTAAACGTGCCGTGAAAATAGTGAGTTCTCAAGAGTGAAGCTTAGGAACCACTACCTTGGAGCTCACCTAGTCTAACTTACTCAAAAAGAGATGCTCACTGCAACCATTCTGGTGCAGAATTATTTGAGATCTATTTGTGGGTTTTCCATGACTGATTTCTCAATACTTTGTAAAACAAGTCTTTCTGAAAGACCCTCCAGAGACGAGGTTTAAAAAACTATTCTAATGTCTATGAATTGAAGCAAATTCTGACATTTGAAGCTACAGTGAATACAGTTTCTCATGATAGTTTTGAATCTTAGAATTCAAATATTATCTTTTTTTGTTATCAATTTTCCAAGACATACATTTTCAATTCCATCAAATATTTCTCAAATGACAAGGCTGAATAATCTCCCACAATTAAACAACAAACAATCTACAATATCATTTATTTAGAAAAAAGTTTCTTTTAAAAATACAGTCTAGTACAAAGTACTAAATGTAGTTGGATAAAAACTTATTATTAAAATGTGTCTATTATTTTCTCAATTTTTGTTTAATCAAAACTACAAAGGGATATTTGTTTTTCCTCTTAATAACATCACCATTTTTTGTTCACATTGAATTTGTGGGAATCAGTGGGAAAATCTCAGGATATTTTATACAAACTGCTATCAAGTCAAAACATATCTTCTTCATCCTGTGCTTTTTCATTTTTTTAATTAATAAACTTGATTTTTATGGAAGTTTTAGGTTCACCATAAAGTTGAGCAGAAAGTACACAGAGTTCCCACATAGCTTCTCTCTCAACAGACACACAGCCTCCTGCATTATTGACACCTCCTCCATCATTGACACCTCCTCCATTATTGACCAGAGTGGTGCATTTGTTGCAATGATGAATCTGCCTTAAAGCATCATTGCTACCCTAAGTCTATAGTCTACATGACAGCTCATTCTTGATGCATATTTTATGAGTTTTGACACAAGTATAATAACATGTATCTGCCATTGTATTACTGTACAAAATAGTTTCACTGACCTGAAAATCCTCTGTTGTCTACCTGTTCATTCCACCTACTCCCTTAATGTCTGGTAACCACTAATCTTTTTATTGTCTTCCTAGTTTTGCCTTTTTAAGAATGTCCTAAATTTAGAATTATACAGTGTGTAGTTTTTCAGATTGACTTCTTCCACTTAGTAATATTCATCTAAGTTCCCTCCACATCTTTTTTCCCCATGACCAAGTAGCTTTATTCCCATGGAAACGCAACTGGCTCAAGATCTTAAAAATCAATGTAACCTACCATGTTAGCAGATTAAAAAAGAAAATTTACATGATCATGCCAATTAACACATAAAAATAATTTGAAAAAGATTAATATTCCTGTTAAAACCCTAGGAAAAAATGGAACGGAAGGGATCTTCCTCAACTTGATAAAGAACACCTACCAAAAACCTTAAGCTACCATTATACTTAAAAGACTGACCTTTTGCCCTAAGGCTGGTAATAGACAAGGATGTTCACTACTATGGTTGATTAACAGTGCTGTGATAGTTTCAGGTGTATAGCAAATCAACTCAGCCGTATATATATATACGCACATACTCAGCCATATATATATACATAAGGATGTCCACTTTTGCTATTCCCACTCAACATTGTACTGGAACTGCTAGCCAAGGAAATCACCCACCTAAATTTTCCGCAGATTTATTGAGGTATACTGACAAACAAACTTGTATTTCTTTAAGGTATTCAGTGTGATGATTTGACACTTGTATACATTGTGAAATGATTATCATAATCCAGTTAATTAACATATTCATTTCCTCATATAATTACCTTTTTTGTTTGGTGTAAAACTTAAATTCTTGTCTTCTAGCGAATTTCAAAAATATAGTATTATACTATTAACTATAGTCAATATGCTGTACATTAGATTCTCAGAACTTATTCATGAAAATGTGCACCCTTTGATCAACATCTCCCCATTCCCCTGTGCCTGACAACCACTATTCTACTCTCTGTTTCTGTAAGCTTGACTTCATTTTAAGAAACTCATTTTATTGATATAAAGACAGGAATGTTCATTTCTCCCTATGTTAAACTTAATTAAACTTGCTTTTCAGCTTAAAAATAAAATTTTTGCTCCAGCCTTTTCATAGGTCTTCAGTCAACTACTTGAATTGCAAAGTAATTGCAAAACATGTGATACAAGTCTCATATGACAGGATTACATGTCGTACTGCTAGAAACTTCCTCCGACTTGACATCTAGCCACATAAATATCACCAGTGTTTATTTATTATATTTTTACTTGTAAATCTTTTCTGTGATTTAATCTGAAACAAAGTCACACACATTTTTCCAAAGAAGACATAAAGATGGTCAACAGGTACATGAAAAGATGCTCAACATCACAAATTATTAGAGAAATGCAAATCAAAACTACAATGAGGTACTACCTCACACTGGTCAGTCTGGCCATGATTGAAAAGTCTACAAATAGCAAATTCTGGAGAGGGTGTAGAGAAAAGGGAACCCTGCTACACCGTTAGTGGAATATAAATTGGTACAGCCACTATGGAGAACAGTATGGAGGTTCCTCAAAAAACCAAAAATAGAGCTGCCATTTTATCCTATGGCCCCAGTTCTGATCATATGCCCAGACAAAATCATAATTTGAAAGGATAAATGCACCCCTTTGTTTAAAGCAGCAGTATATACAGTAACCAAGACATGGAAACACCCTAAATGTCCACTGACAGATGAATGGATAAAGAAAATGTAGGGTGTGTGTGTGTATATATATATATACACACATATACAGTGGAATATTACTCAGTCATAAAAAGAATGAAAATTAAAAAAAGAATGAAATAATGTTATTTCCAGCTTTATGGATGGGCCTAGAGATTACCATACTAAGCAAAGTCAGAAAAAGAAAGACAATGCCATATGAAGTCACTTTTATGTGGAATCTAAAATATGACACAAATGAATTTACCTATGAATCAGGATAGATTCACAGACAGAGAGAGATTTGTGGTTTCCAAGGGGAACAGGATATGGGGAAGGATTGGACTGGGAGTTTGGGACTAGCAGAGGCAAACTATTATATATAGAATGGGTAAAGAGCAAGGTCCTATTGTACAGGGAAGTATATTCAATATCTTATAATAAACCATAATGGGAAAGAATATATATATGTATAGGTATATGTGTGTGTGTATACCTATGTGTGTGTATATCTGAACCACTTTGCTGTCTACCAGAAACTAATACAATATTGTGGATCAACTATACTTCAATATAAATATATTTATATTTAATGTACATATATATATAAAACATATGAATATCACAGCAAAAGAGGTATTGTAATTTAAGGACGGTAGGGTAAAAATAAAACCCAAATCTGCCACATCTGGTTTTTTTTAAAACAAAGTCATACAATAGCATACCCAGTTTCTCAGTTAACTAACGTTAACATTGTAACAAACCCACCTAAAAACAGCTCAAATGCATTAAAGTTTATTTCTTCCCCTTGTAAATATAAAAAAAAAGGTATTCCTGATTGACTAGAACCCTTCCTTTAAGCAGTAATTCAGAAACACAGATCCCTTCCATCTTATGGCTCTGCCATCTTCCATATATGGCTTCAATTTTGCCTCATTCCCCTATATCAAGTTGGTGGAAGATGAAAAAGCAAGTGAAGAAAGCATGCTGGATTTTTTAAAATCCTGACTTAAAAGTGAATTTTACAAGTTGGTGTAAGTACTTGCTAGCTGTGAAACCACATCCCAGCAACTACCCCATACCGTGGAATGAGGAATACAATTTTAGAGGGAGGGTACTACCTTTCTTTAAAATAGTCCACCCCTCTGGCCATCTTTTCTTCAAATCAAGCTTGCCCTAAGGGACATCATCAAAAGTTCACTCAGAAATTACCCAGGTCAAAGTTCTAAACATCCTGGTGGAATGCAATATTTTTTAACATTCTTCACCAAATCTAAATGTGGCTCCTCATGGTCCTTCTATAAATTAACAAAATAGCTTCTAGTCATCATACATCCATATTCTTTCTTTCACTGTTTGTCTCTTCTCTTTCTTCTTTTTCTCCTCTTCTACCATGCCACGTCTCTCTCAATAGACAATAGAGAAGCAGGGATAGAAAAACTGTAATAAAAATCTCAAATAGGAAAAAGAGTGGAAAACAGGATAGTCACAACAATTAACTCCAGATAAGTAGGCAGTATTAGCACCTTTTTTGGGTAACAGACAGTGTCCCCAGATTAGACTATAATCTCTGGTAGGATCATTGCCCGTAGGGCAATGATCATGCATGAAAGCCCATAGGAACTTTCTTGCCCATTGCTGTCTCTCACCACTGGCTCCAGACCTATCCCTCAAAAATCTTAGCAGATTCTGATTTATCTATTTCCAGACAGTTCCGTGTGATGGTAACCAAATTATTTTCCTGGGTATAATTTTGTAGTCTACCTGATTTCTTTACTTCCTCACTCCCATGCCATTTTCTCACACCTCAATAGTGTCTACCGTGAAGCCATCTAATACATTATACTTTATTGAGAAGAAAATTTCCATAGTCTGATCTTTGTCACAGGCTTGTTTACCTGAAAAACCTTAATAACTCTTTGCTGCCTTAAGCTTTTTAAAGTCTCATTTCTTACTGTTTGTCGGTATAGGAGTAGTTTTTCCAGTTTTCCAGCAGTTTTTCCAACTCCTTGTTGTCATTAAGTCACTAAGTAGTGTCCAACTCTTTGCAACCCCAGGGACTGCAGCACACCAGACCTCCCTGTCCATCACTAACTCCCGGAGTTTACTCAGAGTCACATCCATCAAATCGGTGATGCCATCCAACCATCTCATCCTCTATCATCCCGTTCTTCTCCCACCTTCAATCTTTCCTAGCATCAGGGTCTTTTCCAAGGAGTCAGCTCTTCCCATGAGGTGGCCAAAGTACTGGAGTTTCAACTTCCTCATCACTCCTTCCAATGAATATTCAGGGCTGATTTCCTTTAGGATGGACTGGTTGGATCTCCTTGCAGTCCAAGGAACTCTCAAGAGTCTTCTCCAATACCACAACCCAAAAGCATCAATTCTTCGGTGCTCAGCTTTCTTTATAGTCCAACTCTCACATCCACACATGACTACTGGAAAAAACACAGCTTGAACTAGACAGACCTTTGTTGGTAATGTCTCTGCTTTTTAATGTACTATCTAGGTTGGTCATAACTTCTCTTCCAAGGAGGAAGTGTCTTTTAATTTCATGGCTTCAGTCACCATCTGCAGTGATTTTGGAGCCCAAGAAAATAAAATCTCTCACTGTTCCATTGTTTCCCTATCTATTTGCCATGAAGTGTTGGGACCAGATGCCATAATCTTAGTTTTCTGAATGTTGAGTTTCAAGCCATTTTTTTCACTCTCCTCTTTCACTTTCATCAAAAGTCTCTTTAGTTCTTCTTCACTTTCAGCCATAAGGATGGTGTCCTCTGCATATCTGAGGTTATTGATATTTCCTCTGGCAATCTTGATTCCAGCTTGTGCTTCATTCAGCCTGGCATTCCGCATGATGTATTCTGCATATAAGTTAAATAAGCAGGGTGACAATATACAGCCTTGACATATTCTTTTCCTGATTTGGAACCAGTCTGTTGGTCCATGTCCAGTTCTAACTGTTGCTTCTTGACCTGCATACAGATTTCTCAGGAGGCAGGTAAGGTGGTTTGGTATTCCCATCTCTTTAAGAATTTTTCACCGTTTGTTGTGATCCACACAGTCAAAGGCTTTGGTGTAGTCAATAAAGCCGAAGGAGATATTTTTCTGGAACTCTCTTGCTTTTTTGATAGTCCAACGGATGTTGGTAATTTGATCTCTGGCTCCTCTGGCTTTTCTAAATACAGCTTGAACATCAGGAAGTTCACAGTTCACATACTGTAGAAGCCTGACTTGGAGAATTTTGAGCATAAATTTGCTAGTGTGTGAGATGAGTTTAATTGTGCGGTAGTTTGAACATGCTTTGGCATTGCCTTTCTTTGGGATTGGAATGAAAACTGACCTTTTCCAGTCCTGTGGCCATTGCTGAGTTTTCCAAATTTGCTGGCATATTGAGTGTAGCACTTTCACAGCATCATCTTTTAGGATTTGAAATAGCTCAATTGGAATTCCATCACCTCCACTAATTTTGTTCATAGTGATGCTTTCTAAGGCCCACTTGACTTTTCTTATATCTCTCAAAATTTTTCTTAAACTTTTGAGTTCATAATATTATTTACAATACTATATAAGTTTTACCAATAATAATGAAATTAAATCCAAACAATAAGCATTTTTCAGTGCTAGTATTTACTGATTTTGACCATCACTCAGCTTTTTTTCCAAAGTTGATCATCCAAAGGACAAGTTCATTTCATTATTGTGACCATCTGACTAGTAGGTCTAGTCACAGTGTTTGATCCATTAACTTGTTCCAATAATTTCCATGATGTTGCCATTCATTACTTCTTAACTTCAAAATGTGCTCCTTTATTTTTGGCCCAGAGCCAAAAAAAAAAAAAAGTTTTACTAGCTGGGCATTTAATCCAGGGAATTCAATAATTTCAAAAAGTTATTGAAATATTGAAAATATCCTAGATTTCCATACTTGTAATCATGGACTTTTAGTGATCTGGGAACCAATAGCACATTGTTTCTAGTGTGTGTGTTAAGTCGCTTCTCTCATGTCCAACTCTATGGCTGCCAGGCTGTTCTGTCCATGGGATTTCCCAGGCAAGAATACTGGGGTGGGTTGCCCTGCCCTCCTCTAGGGGATCTTCCCGACCCATGGATCAAATCCACATCTTATGCATCTCCTTCTTTGCATGCAGATTCTTTACCACTGAGCCACCCCACTGGGGAAGATCTACTTCTATTTTAGGTTTAGATCTACTTCAATTTTCTTAATTGTCCTTAATAAATGGTTTCTTATTGAACAACTTGAGAGGTCTGCAATAGAAACATTTTAAATGCTTTATATTTGAGCTGCAAATATGATCTTCTGTTTATTGACTTATTTTCTCAATTATTTTCCTTGGAGTTAGACTCTGCTATCTATAAACCTTTACTAGTTTTTCAGGTAATCAAGATAGCTTTCTGATTTTGACATCTTTCATGCCAATGCATTAATTTTAATACAAAGCTTTTACTTTTTATTTTTTGGAGGGAAGATGGTGTTCATTTTACTTGGTCAAGCACTTTGTTAAGTGCTGTGTCTATAGCAATGACTTCATCTTCAAAAGACTCAGTGTAAGTATATGAAGAAAAAGTGTAAAAGTAAATATAATAAATTCTGAGATACACACCAAGTGCAATGAACATGCTGAGGAAATAGGAATGAATTCAATTTGGCAAATCAAAAAAACTTTAGAAAATAGATATCATCAGGGCCTTGAAGGATTTGTAAGAATAATTTACACCTGTGAGGCATTTATTTACAAGCATGTTTCATTTTTCCTCAAGAAAATAAAAATCCCTCTGAGTTTTATATTATCATAACTTAAGTGATTTGCCAAGGCCATTCAGAATATGAAATATTAGGATTGAAGTTCAGAACTCTTAAGTATCAGTAAGGTTTCGAGGAAGAGGGCTTTGTGATATGAGTAAGCTGTCTTTGAAATACTATTTTGTGACTACTGTGTGAGAAAACGATTTAACCTTTCTGAACTGTGGTTTCCTGATCTACAACACAAAATGATCTTCGTGTCAGAATCATTGTGCCCTTACATGTTATAACAAACACGTGTGAAATATCTAGCACTGTGTTTAGGAGAGTGGACACTCAACCAGTCAATGTTTTGTGTTCCTGATCAGATGCTAGGATATAGGGTGATGATATGATAGAATAATGTTCTAGAAAGACAACTAGCGTGGCAGTGGGGAATCTGGAATGAAGTATCAAGAAGCACAAGAAAAGTATGATAATTATAAGTGTTTTTCGATGGTCTAGATGATAATGTTAGAACTAAGGAAATAACCACTGGAATAGAAAAGAGAGAAGAATTAAGAGAAACATTCAGAAGTAGAATTGCCTTGATGCTTGGTTGGCATCAGGTGTAGAAAGGAGGGACAAGATAACCTGACAAATAATAATTAGGGAATCTAGCATATCATCCTACCAGGGCCTAAAATAGGGAATATACATGGAAAATGATTTGAAGAGAGAGATGTGGGTTTGACCCCTGGGTCAGGAAGATCCCCTGGAGAAGGAAATGGCAACCTACTCCAGTATTCTTGCCTGGGAAATCCCATGGACAGAGGAGAATAGAGGGTTACAGCCCACTGGGTCGCAAAAGAGGTGGACATGACTTAGCGACTAAACAACAGCAGTATTCTACTATTTTAGGTATATTGATTTAGGATATGCTCATTGAGAAGAGATGTCTAAGTAAGCAGATGGAGACACAGTCTATATGTCAGAATTTTTTAATTTAGATTTTAGAGCCAAGACATATATATATATATATATATATATATATATATATATATATATATATATATATATATAAGAGTTGAAGTCATGCTGAAAAATGAGCTCAACCAGGCAGAACCAATTAGACTACTAGCAAAAAAAGACAAAGACTGAGAATCAAAGAAATAATAAATTTAGGAACCAGGCTATAAGGTAGGGTGGAAGGAACCTAGGAAAAGTCCAAATATGACTAGTCTAGAGAGACTAGTGATAGGCTAGATATTGGGAAGAAAAATAAAATGACATGATATATAAAGCCAAGTAAAGAGAGACTTAAAAGGGAAGGTCAACAAATAAATTATCACAGAAAAGATTAAAAAATGAAGAATAGTGGGAGTTCACTATTAATATTTGGAAAGCTTCAGTGGGATAGATGAAAAGGAATTCACTGGGCAAAAAAAAAAGAGGTAAGGGATCTATAGAAGATAATAAGCATGTGCAAAGATACAGAAAAAGGAAATAGTATAGTACGGTGTGTCTGGCTTCTCTCATTTTTGTGCAAATTAGAAAAAGAAACACCCATTTGGGCATTTACTCAGCTAGGCAAGAGTGTAGGCTTGTCCCTATGCCTTTGTGGGGCACATAGACTTTGCAACCATATGCAACAGCTACGTGTTCACATGTTCAACGTGCTCAGTCATGTTCAACTCTTTTGTGACTCCGTGGACTGTAGCCCGCCAGGCTCCTATGTCCACGGAATTTTCCGGGCAAGAATACTGGAGTGGGTTGCCATTTCCTACTCCAGGGGTTCTTCCCAAACCAAGGATTGAACCGGCATCTCTTGCACCTTGTGCATTGCAGGTGGATTCTTTCCCACGTAGCCACCTGGGAAACTGTGCGTTAGCTGTCTAATTTAGTTGGAATGCAGGTTACAGAAAGGATAGCACTAGTTCATAAATATGGTAAGAAGTCTTATAGATCACATCATGGAGAGTCTTAAAAGATAGTTGAGACTTTTGTGTTCAATCCCGGAGTCAATGGGGAGCCATCTGTGATTGTGTGGTTCACTTAAAGACGAAGAGTCTAGCAACAAAATGAGGAATGAGTGAGAGGAGGAAAATGCAGACAGTAAAGAAACTATGTAGAAAGTTATTGCAACTGCATAATTCAATGTATAACTTGATTTTCCCCTTTGATCTAAGAAAATTTTAATGAAGTCTACGGAAAAAAAGGGGAGGGGTAGAAGAGCACAGTGTTTATCTATGGAGCTTTGGTTTCCACATGTAAAAAGAATTAGCTCCTCCAGGAGCAAATTAGGCAGAGAAAGGCAGTCTCTGCTCAGCTTGGCAATATGATTTAGTGTCCTGCTTTTCCATCTCCCCAAGGAACTAAACTGCTTTGATCTACTATTTGTGGCCTTTCCCCTGGGTCTTCCTCACATTTTTCTGCTACTAGGACAAAAGTTGAGTCTTAGAAGGCCAGAACTTTATAAAAACTAAAAAGTTCAATTAAACCATCATTTATCCTCATGTGGATTCTCTTTCCTGCTTATCTTATAAAATGCTCATAAAATGACTATTACCTGACTTACTGGTACTTACTTGATTTTTTTTTTTTTAATTTTTTTTTTATCTTATTTTTTTTTTTTTTAATTAGTTGGAGGCTAATTACTTCACAACATTTCGGTGGGTTTTGTCATACATTGATATGAATCAGCCATAGATTTACATGTATTCCCCATCCCGATCCCCCCTCCCACCTCCCTCTCCACCCGATTCCTCTGGGTCTTCCCAGTGCACCAGGCCCGAGCACTTGTCTCATGCATCCCACCTAGGCTGGTGATCTGTTTCACCATAGATAGTATACATGCTGTTCTTTTGAAATATCCCACCCTCACATTCTCCCACAGAGTTCAAAAGTCTGTTCTGTATTTCTGTGTCTCTTTTTCTGTTTTGCATATAAGGTTGTCATTACCATCTTTCTAAATTCCATATATATGTGTTAGTATGCTGTAATGTTCTTTATCTTTCTGGCTTACTTCACTCTGTATAAGGGGCTCCAGTTTCATCCATCTCATTAGGACTGGTTCAAATGAAATCTTTTTAACGGCTGAGTAATATTCCATGGTGTATATGTACCACAGCTTCCTTATCCATTCATCTGCTGATGGGCATCTAGGTTGCTTCCATGTCCTGGCTATTATAAACAGTGCTGCGATGAACATTGGGGTGCAAGTGTCTCTTTCAGATCTGGTTTCCTCAGTTTGTATGCCCAGAAGTGGGATTGCTGGGTCATATGGCAGTTCTATTTCCAGTTTTTTAAGAAATCTCCACACTGTTTTCCATAGCGGCTGTACCAGTTTGCATTCCCACCAACAGTGTAAGAGGGTTCCCTTTTCTCCACACCCTCTCCAGCATTTATTGCTTGTAGACTTTTGGATAGCAGCCATCCTGACTGGCGTGTAATGGTACCTCATTGTGGTTTTGATTTGCATTTCTCTAATAATGAGTGATGTTGAGCATCTTTTCATGTGTTTGTTAGCCATCTGTATGTCTTCTTTGGAGAAATGTCTGTTTAGTTCTTTGGCCCATTTTTTGATTGGGTCATTTATTTTTCTGGAATTGAGCTGCAGGAGTTGCTTGTATATTTTTGAGATTAATCCTTTGTCTGTTTCTTCATTTGCTATTATTTTCTCCCAATCTGAGGGATGTCTTTTCACCTTACTTATAGTTTCCTTTGTAGTGCAAAAGCTTTTAAGTTTCATTAGGTCCCATTTGTTTAGTTTTGCTTTTATTTCCAATATTCTGGGGGGTGGGTCATAGAGGATCTTGCTGTGATTTATGTCAGAGAGTGTTTTGCCTATGTTCTCCTCTAGGAGTTTTATAGTTTCTGGTCTTACATTTAGATCTTTAATCCATTTTGAGTTTATTTTTGTGTATGGTGTTAGAAAGTGTTCTAGTTTCATTCTTTTACAAGTGGTTGACCAGTTTTCCCAGCACCACTTGTTAAAGAGGTTGTCTTTTTTCCATTGTATATCCTTGCCTCCTTTCTCAAAGATAAGGTGTCCATAGGTTTGTGGATTTATCTCTGGGCTTTCTATTCTGTTCCATTGATCTATATTTCTGTCTTTGTGCCAGTACCATACTGTCTTGATGACTGTGGCTTTGTAGTAGAGTCTGAAGTCAGGCAGGTTGATTCCTCCAGTTCCATTCTTCTTTCTCAAGATTACTTTGGCTATTCGAGGTTTTTTGTATTTCCATACAAATTGTGAAATTCTTTGGTCTAGTTCTGTGAAAAATACCGTTGGTAGCTTGATAGGGATTGCATTGAATCTATAGACTGCTTTGGGTAGAATAGCCATTTTGACAATATTGATTCTTCCAATCCATGAACACGGTATATTTTTCCATCTATTTGTGTCCTCTTTGATTTCTTTCATCAGTGTTTTATAGTTTTCTATGTATAGGTCTTTTGTTTCTTTAGGTAGATATACTCCTAAGTATTTTATTCTTTTTGTTGCAATGGTGAATGGTATTGTTTCCTTAATTTCTCTTTCTGTTTTTTCATTGTTAGTATATAGGAATGCAAGGGATTTCTGTGTGTTAATTTTATATCCTGCAACTTTACTATATTCATTGATTAGCTCTAGTAATTTTCTGGAAGAGTCTTTAGGGTTTTCTATGTAGAGGATCATGTCATCTAGAAACAGTGAGAGTTTCACTTCTTCTTTTCCTATCTGGATTCATTTTACTTCTTTTTCTGCTCTGATTGCTGTGGCCAAAACTTCCAACACTATGTTGAATAGTAGTGGTGAGAGTGGGCACCCTTGTCTTGTTCCTGATTTCAGGGGAAATGCTTTCAATTTTTCACCATTGAGGGTGATGCTTGCTGTGGGTTTGTCATATATAGCTTTTATTATGTTGAGGTATGTTCCTTCTATTCCTGCTTTTTGGAGAGTTTTAATCATAAATGAGTGTTGAATTTTGTCAAAGGCTTTCTCTGCATCTATTGAGATAATAATATGGTTTTTATCTTTCAATTTGTTAATGTGGTGTATTACATTGATTGATTTGTGGACATTAAAGAATCCTTGCATTCCTGGGATAAAGCCCACTTGGTCATGGTGTATGATTTTTTTAATATGTTGTTGGATTCTGTTTGCTAGAATTTTGTTAAGGATGTTTGCATCTATGTTCATCAGTGATATTGGCCTGTAGTTTTCTTTTTTTGTGGCATCTTTGTCTGGTTTTGGAATTAGGGTGATGGTGGCCTCATAGAATGAGTTTGGAAGCTTACCTTCATCTGCAATTTTCT
Source organism: Dama dama (assembly GCF_033118175.1). NCBI lineage: Eukaryota > Metazoa > Chordata > Mammalia > Artiodactyla > Cervidae > Dama > Dama dama. Next base: position 41,762,340 of record NC_083700.1, read on the forward strand.
GGAAGAGTTTGAGTAAGATAGGTGTTAGCTCTTCACTAAATTTTTGGTAGAATTCAGCTGTGAAGCCATCTGGTCCTGGGCTTTTGTTTGCTGGAAGATTTTTGATGACAGTTTCGATTTCCTTGCTTGTGATGGGTCTGTTAAGATCTTCTATTTCTTCCTGGTTCAGTTTTGGAAAGTTATACTTTTCTAAGAATTTGTCCATTTCATCCAAGTTGTCCATTTTATTGGCATAGAGCTGCTGGTAGTAGTCTCTTATGATCCTTTGTATTTCAGTGTTGTCTGTTGTGATCTCTCCATTTTCATTTCTAATATTGTTAATTTGGTTCTTCTCTCTTTGTTTCGTAATGAGTCTTGCTAATGGTTTGTCAATTTTGTTTATTTTTTCAAAAAACCAGCTTTTAGCTTTGTTGATTTTTGCTATGGTCTCTTTAGTTTCTTTTGCATTTATTTCTGCCCTGATTTTTAAGATTTCTTTCCTTCTGCTAACCCTGGGGTTCTTCATTTCTTCCTTCTCTAATTGCTTTAGGTGTAGAGTTAGGTTATTTATTTGGTTTTTTTCTTGTTCCTTGATGTAAGCCTGTAATGCTATGAACCTTCCCCTTAGCACTGCTTTTACAGTGCCCCATAGGTTTTGGGTTGTTGTGTTTTCATTTTCATTCATTTCTATACATATTTTGATTTCATTTTTGATTTCTTCTATGATTTGTTGGTTATTCAGAAGCGAGTTATTTAGCCTCCATATGTTTGAATTTTTAACAACTTTTTTCCTGTAATTGAGATCTAATCTTACTGCACTGTGGTCAGAAAAGATGACTGGCATGATTTCAATTTTGTTGAATTTTCCAAGACCAGATTTATGGTCCAGGATGTGATCTATTCTGGAGAAGGTTCCGTGTGCACTTGAGAAAAAGGTGAAGTTGATTGTTTTGGGGTGAAATGTCCTATAGATATCAATTAGGTCTAGCTGGTCCATTGTGTCATTTAAGGTTTGTGCTTCCTTGTTAATTTTCTGTTTAGTTGATCTATCCATAGTTGTGAGTGGGGTATTAAAGTCTCCCACTATTATTGTGTTACTATTAATTTCCTCTTTCATATTCGTTTGTGTTTGCCATACATATTGCGGTGCTCCTATGTTGGGTGCATATATATTTATAATTGTTATATCTTCTTCTTCGATTGATCCTTTGATCATTACGTAGTGTCCTTCTTTGTCTCTTTTCACATCCTTTATTTGAAAGTCTATTTTATCTGATATGAGTATTGCGACTCCTGCTTTCTTTTGGTCTCCGTTTGCATGAAATATTTTTTTCCAGCCCTTCACTTTTAGTCTGTATGTGTCTCTTGTTTTGAGGTGGGTCTCTTGTAGACAGCATATATAGGGGTCTTGTTTTTGTATCCATTCAGCCAATCTTTGTCTTTTGGTTGGGGCATTCAACCCATTTACATTTAGGGTAATTATTGATAGGTGTGGTCCCGTTGCCATTTACTTTGTTGTTTTGGGTTCACGTTTATACAACCTTTCTGCATTTCCTGTCTAGAGAAGATCCTTTAGCATTTGTTGAAGAGCTGGTTTGGTGGTGCTGAATTCTCTCAGCTTTTGCTTATCTGTAAAGCTTTTGAATTCTCCTTCATATCTGAATGAGATCCTTGCTGGATACAGTAATCTAGGTTGTAGGTTATTCTCTTTCATTACTTTCAGTACGTCCTGCCTTTCCCTTCTGGCCTGGAGGGTTTCTATTGATAGATCAGCTGTTATCCTTATGGGAATCCCTTTGTGTGTTATTTGTTGTTTCTCCCTTGCTGTTTTTAATATTTGTTCTTTGTGTTTGATCTTTGTTAATTTGATTAATATGTGTCTTGGGGTGTTTCGCCTTGGGTTTATCCTGTTTGGGACTCTCTGGGTTTCTTGGACTTGGGTGGCTATTTCCTTCCCCATTTTAGGGAAGTTTTCAGCTATTATCTCCTTGAGTATTTTCTCATGGCCTTTCTTTTTGTCTTCTTCTTCTGGAACTCCTATGATTCGAATGTTGGGGCGTTTCACATTTTCCCAGAGGTCCCTGAAGTTGTCCTCATTTCTTTTGATCCTTTTTTCTTTTTTCCTCTCTGCTTCATTTATTTCCACCATTTTATCTTCTACCTCACTTATCCTATCTTCTGCCTCCGTTATTCTACTCTTGGTTCCCTCCAAAGTGTTTTTGATCTCATTCATTGCATTATTCATTTTTAATTGACTCTTTTTTATTTCTTCTAGGTCTTTATTAAACATTTCTTGTATCTTTTCAATCTTTGTTTCCAGGCTATTTATCTGTAACTCCATTTTGTTTTCAAGATTTTGGATTATTTTTATTATCATTATTCTAAATTCTTTTTCAGGTAGATTCCCTATCTCCTCCTCTTTTGTTTGACTTGGTGGGCATTTTTCATGTTCCTTTACCTGTTGGGTATTTCTTTGCCTTTTCATCTTGTTTAGATTGCTGTGTCTGGAGTGGGCTTTCTGTATTCTGGAGGTCTGTGGTTCCTTTTTATTGTGGAGGATTTACCCAGTGGGTGGGGTTAGATGATTGGCTTGTCAAGGTTTCCTGGTTAGGGAAGCTTGCATCAGTGTTCTGGTGCATGGAACTTGATTTCTTCTCTTTGGAGAGCAATGGAGTGCCCAGTAATGAGTTTTGAGATGGGTCTATGTGTTAGGTGTGACCTTGGGCAGCCTGTATGTTGACGTTCAGGGCTATGTTCCTGCGTTGCTGGAGAACTTGCGTGGTATGTCTTGCTCTAAAACTTATTGGCTCTTGGGTGGTGGTTGGTTTCAGTGTAGGTATGGAGGCTTTTGGACGGTCACTTATTACTTAAAGTTCCATGTAGTCAGGAGTTTTCTGGTGTTCTCAGGTTTTGGGCTTAAGTCTCCTGCCTCTGGATTTCAGTTTTATTCTTCCTGTAGTCTCAGGACTTCTCCAACTATACAGCACTGATAAGAAAACTTCTAGGTTAATGGCGAAAAGATTCTCTCCCGTTAGGGACACCCAGAGAGGTTCACAGAGTTACATGAAGAAGAGGAGAGGGAGGAGGGAGATAGAGATGAGCAGGAGGAGAAAAGGGGGGACTCAAGAGGAGAGAGACAGATCTACGCAGCTGTCTGTTCCCAGAGTGTTCTCCGTAGCCCAGTCACCTACAAGATTCACAGAATTAGATTGGGAAGAGAAGGGGAAAGGAGGAAATAGAGGTGTTCTGAGGTAGAAAACAGAGAGTCAAGATTGGGAGAGAATAATCTTTGGTTTAAAAATAGGGCTTCTCTTTTTTTTTTTTTTTTTTTTTGGTAAGATTATAGTTTATTGAAAATGAAAATTAAGGAGTAGTAGAGGAGTACTATAGGACTTTAAAAGAAATAAGAGAAAAAGAAAAATAGAAAATTGAAGAGAAAAAGGAAGGAAAAAAAAAGAAGAAAAAAGAAAAAAAAAGAAAAAAAATTTTTTTTCCCTAATTAAAAAAATCATAAAAATCTATGGAAATGAAAGTTAAGGAGTAACGGGGGAGTAATAGGGAATTTTAAAGGAAAATAAAAGAGAAAAAATAAAAAAGAAAAAAGAAAAAAAAAAAGAGAGAGAAAAAAGTAAAATTATATCTAGGAGTTTCTCTGGAGCTGTTGCGGTCAGTGTGGGTTCGGCTCAGTTTCAGATAGCTCCTCGTTCCAGCTTACACTTCTTGATATCTACAGGCCCCTTCTGGTGTAGTCGGTGTTTTCTACAGGGATTTTAATCTGTTGCACCAGTCCCTTCTGAAGCGGTTCCCTTTGTTTATTTGGCTTCTGTTTGCCGGTCTCTTCAGAGCCTCATTTCCGCCCTGAGACAGGCGGGCGGAGGTGGACTCTTATTCAGGTAGCTAGTTCCGTCGCTCTGCGGGGAGGGGCTGGCGCTGCGGGGAGGGGCTGGTGCTGTGGGGAGGGGCTGGCATTGAGGGGAGGGGCTGGCGCTGCAGGGAGGGGCTGGCGTTGCGGGGACGGGCTGGCGCTGCCGGGAGGGGCTGACGCTGCTTTCTCCGTCTGCGCTGCTCAGGCTCCCGGCTGCTCTATATGGAGTGCGCCCCGCGCTGCGCGAGGTTCCAGCCCTCGGGTGTTCCACAAAAGTGCGGAAGGAAAAGCTGCGCCTGCTCTCTGTGCCTTCCCCGTCAGAGCGGTCCAGGCAGCCAGGGGCTCGGTGGGAGCACTCTCCCCAGGTGTGGCGCGCCCACTCCCTTCCGCGGACCCAGTCTCAGTTTCCGCTGGCGCCAGTCGGGTGCGCGGGCCTTCTGCCCTCTGCGTCCTCAGCCCCAGTCCCCACCCGCACCGGTCGGGTGCCTGCGCCCTGTGTCTCGCCGCGACCTTCCCCTCCCCCCTGCCTCCTGCCTCCGGCGGGGCTGGGCCGGTCCACAGCCTGCGAGCTCTTTTCTGGACTTTCTCGGTCTCTTTGTTCTGCGAACGGCTGGCAGTGTGTTCGGGCCGGTTAATTTTCTCTCTCTTTTGGTCTCCCACAATTCAAGTTGGCAACTCACAGAAGCTCCCTCCGATTGTCCTCTGGGCACTCAGGCCCTGACCCTACCCCAAGCAATGCCACCTAAGACTCCCTTCCTGGGACGGATCTCCGTCCTTAGCTCTTTTGTCTCACTTTTTATCTTTTATATTTTGTCCTATCTCCTTTCGAAGACAATGGGCTGCTTTTCTGGGTGCCTGATGACCTCAGCTAGCGATCAGAAGTTGTTTTGTGAAGTTTGCTCTGCGTTCAGTTATTCTTTTGATGAATTTGTAGGAGAGAAAGTGGTCTCTCCGTCCTACTCCTCTGCCATCTTGGCTCCTCCCCGCTTACTTGATTTTTAAAACAAATCAGTTAACCTGACTTAATGAATTCCAAAAGACAAGATAAAGAAGAAAAAAAAGAGGAATGATAACATAATAGGAAAAAGAAGAGAAAGAAAACTTAAAATAATTTAAGAATTACTAAGTGCCTATTTGCATACCTTGCTCCATGTGAACATGACACACATTATATAATTCTCATAAAAACCCTGCTTTTGTTATCAAAATTTTACAGGTAAGAAACACTAACTACTTAGAGATTTGACTTGCCCAATTATACTAAGGCTAACTGATTCTAAAATGATGCCAATCACTAATAAGGAAATAAATATTGTGATATTTCTCCTAAACAACTGTTAAAAAGAGTATGTTAATTCTACATGAATCAGCAGAGTTATACTTTGACATGTATTATTGATTAGAAAAAGCAAGTTTCAAAAGAATCTACATAGAAGAAAAATATATACGTAACATTTTTTATTAAAAAGCAAAAATAACATCCAGTTCATTTACATCTAGCCAAGATGGAGTGACAGTGATCAGATTTATCCTTTACCCTCCCTGCTAAAACAGTTTGAAAAAAAAAATCAAGAAAAGACACAAATGAGGTGAGCCACAGATTACTGACTTGAAAGAAATTTCAGTCTGCAACAGAGAGGAACTAAGACTTCTCCATGAAGTAAAGAGACATAGATGAGATTCCTGGGAGATTAGGCAGCCAGATTTTATAGGACAGTGCACCAGAGAGGACAGGGCAGCCCAGGGAGAAGGCCCTGAAGATCTGCAGGGGATCACATTCTACCACCTCACCCTACCCCCACAAGCATTCAGCAGAACACTGTTCAGTGCAAATATGTGAGAAAATTATCCACGCCTAGGAAAAACAACTGGAAATGATTACAGGGCATATACCCAGCACTCACATAGGGCTAAGACCAGTGTGGGCTCTGACCAGCAAGACTGTAAAATCTCTTAATTGACAGGACAGTGGAAAGAGTACCCAGGAAGTTGTTGCCTCTTTAGTGAAGAATAATTAATTCTAGACTTAGCAGTGAGCCATATTTACCTGACGAATCATTCTAATAATTTCCCATATCCAAATGAAAAGAAACTACTCCCAAATACTTAAAAACAAAGCTGAAAAAGATTTATAGAAATGCAAAATTATCCAGCGCCAGAAAGGATAAAATTCATAATGTCTGGAAGCTAATAAAAAAAAATGCCATGCATGTCAAGAGACAGGAAAACACAATCCACAATGAGAATAACAAATCCAGAATTGATACAAAAGCTAGAATTAGCATATGAGGATATTGAAACATTTCTTATAGCTATATTCAATGTGTTTGAAAAGTTAGAGATACAGAAATATTTCTTAAAAGATCTATATAGAACTTCTAGGGATGAAAACCACCCATCTGCAGTGAAAAATATACTAGCCCGAATTAGTGGAAGGTTAGACGTAGTGGAAGAAAAGATGACTGAACTTTAAGGTTAAGCAATAGAAACTATTCAAAACTAAGCACAAAGAGAAAAGAGGAGGGTTTTTTTGTTTTTGTTTGTTTTTTGTTTGTTTTGTTTTACAAAAAGAGCATCAGAGAACTATGTGACAACATAACTTAGAGTCTCCCTCTCACATCACTAGGAGAGAGAGGAGGAGAACGAAAATAGTATTTGCATAAATAATGGCCAAGATTTTTCCAAACTTTAAAAACAATATTCACCCACATATCCCAGAAGCTCAAGAAAGAAACCAGAGCACTAGGACATGAAACCAGAAGAAAATTGCACCAATGGATATCATAATCAAATTGCTGAAAAGCAGTGATAAAGAGAAATTCTTAAAAGAAACTAGAGAAAAGAGGTATGTGACAAATGGAGGTATAGACCTAAGAATTACATCAGAGTTCTCATCAGAATCAATGCATGTAAAAAGAGAGTGAAAAAACATCTTTAAAGGGAAAAACCTAGAATTCTATACCCAATAAACTCTCTACTTGTTTTTTCGTAACAAGTAATTTGTAGACAATGACAGTATCTACCTCAAAGGGCTGTTGAGAAGATAAAATTATGTGTTGTGTGTGCATGAGTGTGTGTGTGTGTGTGTGTCTGCCAGTCAGAATAATGACTGTCATAGTTCAGTTCAGTTCAGTTGCTCAGTGGTGTCCGACTCTTTGCCATCCCATGAATTGCAGCACGCCAGGCCTCCCTGTCCATCACAAACTCCCGGAGTTTACTCAGACTCATGCCCATCAAGTCGGTGATGCCATCCAGCCATCTCATCCTCTGTCGTCCCCTTCTCCTCCTGCCCCTAATCCCTCCCAGCATCAGGGTCTTTTCCAACGAGTCAACTCTTCACATGAGGTGGCCAAAGGATCAGAGTTTCAGCTTCAGCATCAGTCCTTCCAATGAACACCCAGGACTTATCTCCTTTAGGATGGACTGGTTGGATCTCCTTGCAGTCCAAGAGACTCTCAAGAGTCTTCTCCAACACCACAGTTCAAAACCATCAATTTTTCGGTGCTCAGCTTTCTTCACAGTCCAACTCTCACATCCATACATGACCACTGGAAAAACCATAGCCTTGACTAGACGGACCTTTGTTGGCAAAGTAGTCTCTGCTTTTTAATACGCTATCCAGGTTGGTCATAACTTTCCTTCCAAGGAGGAAGCGTCTTTTAATTTCATGGCTGCAGTCACAATCTGCAGTGATTTTGGAGCCCAAAAAATAAAGTCTGACACTGTTTCCACTGTCTCCCCATCTATTTCCCATGAGGTAATGGGACCAGATGCCATTATCTTAGTTTTCTGAATGTTAAGCTTTAAGTCAACTTTTTCACTCTCCTCTTTCACTTTCATCGAGAGGCTTTTTAGTTCCTCTTCACTTTTTTGCCATAAGGGTGGTGTCATCTGCATATCTGAGGTTATTGATATTTCTCCCAGCAATCTTGATTCCAGCTTGTGCTTCTTCCAGCCCAGCGTTTCTCATGATATGCTCTGCATATAAGTTAAATAATCAGGGTGACAATATACATCCTTGATGTACTCCTTTTCCAATTTGGAACCAGTCTGTTGTTCCATGTAAAAGCACTATATCTGATGATATTATTTATGGTTATAAATGTGTGTAGGAAAAGTAGAAAAACAGATGAGAAGAGTACACATAGAACAACCCTACCAGTAAAAAGTCAGAGGGAGAGAACAAAAGACAGCTGAAGACTGTATGTGCAATGAGAAATTCATAATGAGAATGGAACAATCCCTATCTTTCCCAGACTCTGGGGGAAAAGGGACAAATTCTGACCACAGAAAAACAGGAGATGTTTTTCCTACTCCAGCTGCATTGTGAGTAAAAGACTAAAGGAAATAATCCACTCAACTGTGCTTCACATTTCAATCACTATGGAAAATCACCCCCAAGGACTGTAGACCAATGAGGATGAACACCTCTCCTCTTTTGTGGGATGGTGGGCCATTCCCAATCAAATCTCGAGTGTCACTTATAGGTTTAGATAAGAATCACTGCCAGAAAGAAGTTATTAATTCTCAAATCTGTGAATGAGCTTCAAGGTCTTAATATCCCTTTGAAACTGTATACAAAATGGAGTATATAGGAGTATGTTGTGTGTGTGTGTGTGTGTGTGTGTGTGTGTGTGTGTGTGTGTGTTTAGGGAGAAGTCCCATAGTCTTCAACAGATTGCGAAAGTAAAGACCTTAACCACAAAAATGAAACAAATGACAGAGACAAGAGAAACCTGATTGAAATCAAGAAGCACAATACTTTGGCTGTCTAATTCTAAAACTATCTCTCTGCTTTAAAATGCCTATAAGTTTTGTTAGTCTCTGGGCTTATCAAGCTGATTAAATGGATTAAGAAGTAAGATGAACCTATTTGCAGGGCAGGAATAGAGAGGCAGACATAGAGAACGGGCTTGTGGACACAGTGTGGGAAGGAGAGGGTGGGATGAATTGAGAGAGTAGCATTGAAACATATACATCAGTTCAGTTCAGTCTCTCAGTCATGTCCGACTCTTTGCAACCCCATGAACCACAGAACGCCAGGCCTCCCTGTCCATCACCAACTCCTGGAGTCCATACAAACCCATGTCCATCAAGGTGATGATGCCATCCAACCATACCTAATGTGTAAAACAGATAGCTAGTGAAAAGTTGCTAAATAAGCCACGAAGTTCAGCCTGGTGTCTGTGATGGCTTAGGGGTAGAATGGGAGTAGGGTAGGAGGGAGATTCAAGAAGGAGGGTATGTATGTATATTTATGGCTAATTCACATTGTTGTACAGTAGAAGCCAATAGAACATTATAAAGCTATTATCCTCCAACTAAAAATAATTTTAAAAAGAATTAAGACACCAGAATGTAGCTTATTAGTTGACTATGAGAAACAAAATGACTACTAAACCTGAACTTTGGAAAATATATCCACAGCATTCTTTCTCTTATGATCCAACTAAAAAGGAAGCTATCATAATCCTAAGGTTACACAGGTAGAATAGAACTGAAAGTACTTAAATGGTCTTATTTAAATCAATAAGATAGCTTAAGGGTCTCTCCTATTATTAGTATTAACCTGGCAATGGAGAGAGAAAACAGTAAATATTTTTTATAATTTTATTTATTTTATTATTTACTTTTGGCTGTGCTGGGTCTTTGTTGCCATGCGGGCTGTTCTCTAGTTGCAGGGAGCAAGAGCTACTCTCTAGTTAAGGTGCTCGGGCTTCTCATTGCAGTGGCTTCTCTCATTGCAGAGTGCAGGTAAAATGATTTGAATGATAGATTTCCTTTAAGAAATAAAAACTTTAACCATGCCAAAATTCTCTAAATGCATTATTCTAGATATATATGTGCTAATTAAAAGAAGATTCTGAACTTTTCTACCAAAAACTATTTAAAAGTCTTTACATATTAAATATTTCTTACAGGCAGTCATTAAGTGCAGAGTTGTGGAACCACTCTAGCTATTCCTTGCTATTTCTCTTTCCTATTTGGATGGAGAAGATCTATGAATAGGACCTCTGGGCCATTTCTTAATTGTTTGGGGAAGATGAGATAGGCACAGGAGAAAGAAATGAAATATTAACCAGAAAGTAGCACTGCCATTCCTTTAAGCTCTGTACTGAAACAACCATGGTTTACAAAGCCCTCAGCCCTTTCAAAAGTCTGAAATTCTGCAGAGATAATAAATAAAAGAAATTCCAAGACAGCCCCTGACCACATAATATTTATACTTCATAAAAATGTAAAATACTGAACTTGAAGAAAGCAAGAGCTAGAAAAAAGAGACACAAACTAGGGACTGTTATAAATGAGAGAGAGAATCAGAAAAGCACAGAGACAGAGGTTTTCAATACATGCCTCAAGATTTTCAAATGTAATGCATTATAACAAATTAAAATGGGAAACTCATTTGGAAAATAAAAAAGGGATAGATAGCTCAGATATTTGCCCTCTAAAACCTCACCCATGCCTCACCCATAGCCACCCCTTGCCTCATTATCCCTTTATCAGAGGAAATGTCTTCCTACTTTTTGGGATTGACAGCATAACACAGAATTACATTTTAGTGCAGCTCCACCACTAGCTAATTGATAATTAATCAAACGTGGATTTACTGAATATTTTCTATAGGCCAGGTCTCTGCTGAGAGCCAAAGCTACACTGTAAGTGTTCCTATTCTAAGAACACTCCCAGTTCCTTCATTTAACAAATACTTATGGTCATCCTCATCACAACAGCATACAAAGTACTTAAAGATACAATGGCTACCAAGGTAGACGTTGTCCCTGATCTCATGGAGATTGCATTCAACAGCATATTCATTTTTACAACTTATTCATAACCCATTACAACTGTGATGAGACTTAACAGCACACATACTGAATACTTTGACCTAATTTTGAGAATGAAAATATTTTTTCGTAATAATGATCTAACCTTTAGACACTGTTCCCCCAAGTTTAAATCCAAGCTCCACTACTTCTAGCTTTGTAACCCTGAATGAGTCACTTAACTTCTCTCACTGCTCTGCACCCCAATTTCTTAACTGATGAAATATAGATAATAATAGAACATCCTTTGTAGGTTTATGATGAGACAAATAAGTTAATATTGCAAAGTGCTTAGGATAGTACCTGGCACATAATAAAGCTCATAAAAATACTAGCTAAATTACTTTTCTCAAAAAGCTGTGGCATAAGTGTGGGAAAAGGAAAGAGAAGGAAAGATAATTCCATACAGCAAAAAACCTGCATGTGCGAAAGTCCTGAGAAAGACACACTTGAGAAATGGAGGGAATTGAAAAGAAAAATATGCAAAATTAACCTGGAGAGATAGGCAGGCCCTTAAGAGTTTTAGATATTAATCTAATGGATGTTATAAAGAGTTTTAAGTAGGAGGGTAACATGGTTAAATTTTCATTTTAAGTGACACAATCTCCAATACAAAGAATGTTTTATAAGAACAAAATAGTGGAAGAAAACTTAGGAAGCTATAGCTACAACATCAGTGACAGATGATAATTACTTAAAATTGAGACACAGTGGTTAGAGATAAAGAGATATTTATGATGAAGATGCAACTAAAAGCTGAATATGAGTAAATCTACATTAATTACTATTTTTAATCAGATTTTTAAAGCTGGGTGCCCAATGGTGCCATCCACTGAAATTAAGGAAGATAAGAAGGTTTGGTTTGGAGGAAAATAAATTACTTCAATACTTGGGCATGTGTATTAGTTTGCTGGGTTTCCCTAGTGGCTCAGCAGTACAGAATTCGTTTGTTCGATCCCTGGGTCAGGAAGATCCCCTGGAGAAGGAAATGGCAACCCACTCCAATATTCTTGCCTGGGAAATCTCATGGACAGAGAAGCCTGGAGGGCTAGTCTATGGGGTTGCAAGGAGTTGGACTTGATTTAGCAAATAAACAACAACAAACAAACATGCTAGGGCTGTGAAATGAAATACTGAATGTCTTACAGAAGTTAGTTTTCTTATAGATCTGGAGGCTAGAATTCCAAGGACAAAACATTGGCAGGTTTGGATTCTTTTGAGGACTCTTTCCTTGGCTTACAAATTGTCACCCTCTAACTGTGTCTTCACATGATTTTCCTCTGTCTGTGCATCTGTGTTCTCTTCTCCTCTTCTTATAAGGACACCAGTCATATTGAGTTAAGGCCCACCCTAATGATCTCATTTTAACTTAATTGCCTCCTTAAAGACCCTATCTCCAAATACAATCACTGGGGGTTAGGGCTTTAACATATGAATTTGATGGGGACACAGATAAAGCAGTAATAGCTTACGTTTGAGGATACGTGTGAGAAAACACATGAAAATAATATATGAGCAGGATATATAGATCTAAGGTTCAAAGGAAAGGTCTTGGCCAGGACTTTACATTAATGTACATGATTAATGTAAATAAATCTATATATCACTGAGAAATGAAGTCAGGAGTGAGGATGAATTCACCAAAAATATAGAAAGATGGAGAATGGAAGAGGGTTTAGCCCCAATGACTGTTCAAATTTAGAAGAAGGAGGGGGAAGAGGAGGGGAACTTTTACAGAGGGAAAAACCTTCACAGCAGCCAAATCAGCAGCAGCTGGAAATGAAGAGAAGAGAACAGTATGAGGTTATGGAAGTTAAAGGAAGGGAACGCCTCAGAAAGAATGAGTGTCCAAGTAGGATAAATGCTATGGAAATGGTGAGGATAATAAATTCATTAGAGCATATTGGTAAAGAGAGAGTGATACAAGACAATGATCAAAGAGAAATAGAAACACAGTGATATAAGGCCATGGTGGGCCTATGTTTATTCATTTAATACATACTTTTGGAGCAGACACTGTAATCAGTATTAAAAGCATAATAGTCAAAAAGACAGAAAAACTACCTGCCCTGATGAACTTAACAGCCTAATCAGATTTAGAGTAGAATGATCAGGCATTTAAATAGGGTTTAAGTACAATGATAGATGAACTAGATAGATTAGATGAATTAGAATTCTAGGGAATTAAAAGAATTTTTCACAAAAATAAGGGGACAGAGTGTAGAGACAGAAAACAAGACATTTCTAATAAAGAGATAACTGTTTCCCAAAACACTAAGGCATTAAAGAGCCCAATGTTCTGGAGTGAAGTTCAGTAGTGAGAGAACTGTTACATGAAAAGCAAAGAAATGTATGTGTGTATATGTACACTGAAGGCATATTATGAAAGAATTTTTAAGCCAAAATAAGAAACTTGCATTTTTTCAATATCTAGTGTGTCCAACACAGATTATTTCTATACAGAAATGAAATCGTCAATTTTGTATTATAGAAACATCATTGACAGTAAGCAGGAGGCTGGGTTGGAGTGAATAGAAATTAGTAAATGTCACACCTATTAAGATTCTGCTGCAGTAATCAAGTGAGAGATACTGAGAGCTTTATCGAACCAGTGGGAAAACGATCTGGAGAAAAGGGATAACCAGAGCAATATTTTCATAGAAAATTGTCACATTTCACTTCCAGTAAGAGGGGGAAAAAATGGAGGAGTCAAAAAAGAAGAGTCAATGAAACAATAAAACAAGACAAATGATGATAGTCTTATTGACAACACAGGAGCCTGAAACAATCAGGAATTTCAGGAGTGGGATAATATTTTGAAATAGTAAGCATGCTTATTGCCTGCATTCAGGTTCCAATGAGGGTATTATATACTAATTCATTCAGAGTTGGATGGTTATAGCAAAAATGCAAAAGAAAAAAAAGAGAGAATTAGCTTTTCATTCTGAAATAGACTTTGAAATACAGAGTACAAATAAAGTTGCTGATGGAAAAGCTTTTAAAGAGTGAAATCCTGAGTTTTGAGGATCAAAAGCAGTATTAAGGACATAAAGTTAAAATCTTAAATTACAAGCATAGAAAAATCTGAGCTCAGACAGTCTATCTTCTCTACCTACTGGGGAAGAAGTAAAATTTCTTGGGCTTGTGAAGAAGAATCAGAGAAAAGATTAATCTTTGAAAACCCAGATGGGACTCTGAGAAGTAGACCCCTGTCCCTGAGTGATGGTCGCTCAGTCATGCCCAACTCTTAGTGACCCCACGGACTGTGGACTGCCAGTCTCCTCTGTTCATGCAACTCTGCAGGCAAGAATACTGGAGCAAGTTGCCTTTTCCTTCTCCAGGAGACCCCTGTCTCGACCCTACATTAAAACCGCTGGGGAAAGAGTGGTGAAGTAAGGACAATAAATCACCCAAATTGAGGACTTAAGAGAAGTGAAGTCTGAAGACATATACCAAGTTGGATTAGCATTAGCAGAATACAAATGAAGGCATCAATCCCCCATGTTCCCATATTGGCATGAAAGAGAATCAGAAAACTTTCATGCCTACCTTGAGTAAATGACAAAGGGCCATGTCATGTATGACTAAAGAGTGATCTGCTGAATGAGTACTGGAGACCAGATAAAAATACAGCCATCTCAGTAGGTGCCCGGGAGAATCAACATTGTGCTATGCTAAGTCACTTCAGTCATCTCCAATTCTTTGAGACCCTATGGACTGTAGCCCACCAGAGCCCTCTGTCCATGGGATTCTCCAAGCAAGAATACTGGAGGGGGTTTCCATGCCTTCCTCCAGGGGATCTTCCTGACCCAGGGATCAAACCCATCTCTTATGTCTCCTGCATTGGCAGGCAGGTTCTTTACCACTAACACCACCTGGGAAGTCCAGAATCAACATTAGTGAGGCTGCAAAGTAGACATCAGCAAGAACAGGCATAGATCAGGTAGAGCTCTACCACCTCCTCCAACCCACCATGCTTATTTATGGCCCTGAAACTTAAATGTGATCATAAAGAGAAGTAGGAGAGGGGGACACTGTGAATCAATCAAAACTAATCTGAAATTTTCCACTACTAGATATTAAGTTTCATTAAATAAAAATAAGACATATTTTTGATAGTAGAATTTAAGTAAAGTAATAGAAATGTAGACCTAGGACTAAGAAGAAAAGTCTAGGCCAGAGAGTCCAGTTTGGGAGCCCATTATCAGGCAGATGATAAACTGAAGCCCTAAGAGTAGATGAGATAAAGAGTAAGGAAGACAGAGTTCAGTGCTGTAGCATTTGGGGAATAAGCAAAAAACACAAAAATAGAGACAATGGTCTCTCTTTCTGCTGACTCATTCAGAGATGAGTAGAAATGAGTGCTGATAGAAATTAGGGCAAGAAGTTCAAGGTCACCAGCATCAAATATCATCTGGGATGCATGATGGATATAGGAAGGTTGTTGTTGACCTGATCAAGAGAGTTTAATGGGGATGGGAGAGACAGAAGTCAGATTCAATAGTTTCAGAAGAAAATGGAGAATCTGACAAAGTGAAGACAAAAAAGTATAGGCTATGTTTTTGGAGAAACAGTGCTGAAAAGAAGGAAGGATACAGGAAAGAACTTTGAAGGTGATGTTCCGTTAAAGGAATAGTTTGGTTTTTCATTTGATCTTCATTTTTATCATGAAGATATGTTTTTATTTTGTTTGGGGGATGAGGAAATGTATTACTGAAGATGTAAATGGAGAGAAAAACAGATGAAAAAGATAGTTGAGAGATCTGTGAGAGATGAGTTGCGAGAATGTCAGCACAAAGTAAGACTTGGCTTTGAAATGAAGCAACATGAAGGAACAAGTAAACAAAGCCAGAATGAACACTATAATGAGTGAAGAAGTGAATTAGACGAATTCCGCTATATTATTCCTAGAAAGGTGGCAAGGAGTAAGCAGCTGGGAGTGAAGAGGCTAGGAGGAAATCAGAAGGACTCAGGAACTCGAGAATCCTAGTATCAATAAATCCTAGGATAGATAGGAATGAATAAAGGACTGCTGAGCTGCCCTAAGGGCCCAGCTAAAAGTGGACCCTAGAATATTAGTGTCATCTATCAACATAGTAGAGCTTCCCTGGTGGCTCAGTATTAAAAAAATAAACAATGCAGGAGATGCAGGTTTGATCCCTCAGTCAGGAAGATCCCCTGGAGAAGGGAATGGCACCCCACTACAGTATTCTTGCCTGGGAAATGGTGGTCTAGTCCATGGGGTCACAAGGAGTTGGACACAACTTAGTGAATAAACAACAATAACAACAATCAATATAGTGTTTTCTACAACAAAATTGGTTGATCACAGCAAATACAAAGGAAACTAAGACAATTCCTACAGTTTGGGGGCTCATTTACATAAAACTTGTAAATAAACAATTGCTATTCAATGTTATAAGTCCTTTAGAAGAGGGGCAAAGTGCTGTGTATGTAACAACCAACACTGGATGTTAGAAAAGACCTCATACAGTATGACAATTCCTTACAATAAAGCTAAAAATAGAGCTACCATATGACCCTGCAATTCCACTCCTGGGCATATATCCAGAGAAAAACATGGCCCGAAGACATACAAATAACCTAAATGTCCATCAACAGAGGAATGGATAAAGAAAACACTGAATGAACATTAATCTAGAAGTTCTGATTCAACCAGTTATAAAACCAACACCAGAAATTTGGAAAACCCCCAAGAATTGTAAACCTGTGTATTTGCCTGTCTGAGTAAATCTTCCATTACTGCCACATATTTTGGTCTATGATGAAATGCAGCAATGAAGAGCACAAATTCTAGTTAGACATGAAGAGTCCTGGTGTGAATCCTGGCCCTGAAGCTAGACAGAGTGGCATGGTCCTGACATTTAACCTCTACCATCACAGTTTTTCACAGTGAAATTGGAAGAATTAATTCTGTTCCATATACTGGTTTGGAGGACCAAATGAGGAAATTTGAAAATGCTTAGAAGGATGTCTGGCTTATAAGATTGTGCTCCATAAAGAATTTCCATGCATATGGATGAATTTAGCATAAAGCTATTACATTACTTTCTGCTTTTCTCCACATCTCATGTAGAAAAAATATGCATGGTATTGCACAATAAAATACCATTTAATAACTCCAGTTGAATGAAATTGATAATATATGTCACTCAATTTACAAAGACTTTAAAAATCTTAAAGCTCTCAGCTCAATCTTCTTTTTTCTTTAACTGTCTTCGAAATCTGGTGGCACTTCAGTAGCATCCCACTTGCCAAAATAAGAAATATATAGCTGCTAAACTATTACCCATGAAAAATTCCAGGTGCATACTGTAAATTACTGAGGCCTTGGCAGTTTGGGCTGCAGTGGTCAGTTAACCCTTGAAATTTTTGAAGCAAGTTCGACTGACCTCCAGGCTAAGAACTGACTAATTCCTATGATTTTAGGACCAACATGAAAAAGTTTCAGTCCAAAAGATAACGTACTCAACCCCTACTGAATATGGATGTCTAGAATTTCTTTTGTTGGTGGTTAATCGCTAAGTTGAGTCTGACTCTTTTGTGAGCCCCATGGACTATAGCCCACCAGACTCCTCTGTCCATGGGATTTCCCAGGCGAGAACACTGGAGTGGGTTGCTGTTTCATTCTCCAAGGGATCTTCCTGAGCCAGGGATCAAACCTGCGTTGCCTGCCCTGGCAGGCACATTATTTACCAATGAGCTACCAGGAAAGCCCCAAAATTTCTTTAACAAGAAACAAAATTATTCCATCTGTAATTAACAATAAAGGCCAAATACCCTGCAAGAGCTAATGTTTATTGAAAACCAAGTATTGTGGCAAAGACTTGCATGCTTTCCATATTTTAACTCATTTAAACAAGAGCATGAACTTTGGACATAGAAAGTACTATCTTTTCATTTTACTCATGAGGAAACAGGCATAGACAGTAGAAGTCACAATCACAACATTATAACACTGTAAGTCATGGACCTGGGATTTGAATCCAGTCAGTTTAGTTTCAAACTTCTATTTTTAATTACTTTACAAAATAAAGAGCAAAGATGAACAGAGAGTTGTTTCTCGGATTTTGTTGATGGACAGGAGGAAATACACTGGAGACAGAGGAAGGAGACACAAATTTCTGAAACATATTGTAGTGAATGCCATGGAAAGGAGAAAATGACACAGTAAAAAAGGCTAGAGATAGCAAGCAAATACCTCAGTGGCTTCTCAGTTTTGTCAGGGGGCTCTTCTAGTTTTCTTGGAGTTACTCTGGTAGACTTATTTTATTCCTTGGGAACTTACTCATGAAAGTAGAATGTCCAAAACATACCACCAAGGATTTTTTCTCAGGATTTCTTCCCCATAAGCACTCAGCTAGAGTTATATTTAAAATTGCATTTTAGACTAACAGCATCCTTTACTTTACTGATAATTTGTTAGTCTGTAACATAATTCATTTTAGAAAGTGCTAAATAAATGCAGTATAACTTTTTAAATAAATTTTCTCTTACCGCAGTTAAACACTGGAGTTAATGAACATTTATTGTACCCTGACATCTTCCCATATGTAAATTTTAAGTACTATGCAAATATCCAGTTTTTTCTAAGGTAAATGCCAGGTTGTTGACAAATGCTTTGTTAGAAATAAGCTATTATTGTTAAGTCACTAAGTCCTGTCCGATTCTTTGCAACCCCATGGAAGGTAGCATGCCAGGTTCTTCTGTCTTCCACTGTCTCTGGAGTTTGCCCAGATTCATGTCTATTGAGTCGGTAATGCTATTTAACCATCTCGTTCTTTGCTGCCCCCTTCTTTTGCCTTCAATCCTTCCCAACATCAGTCTTTTCCAATGAGTCAACTCTTCACATCAGGTGGTCAAAGTGTTGGAGTTTCAGCATCAGTACTTCCAATGAATATTCAAGGTTGATTTCCTTTAGTATTGACTAGTTTGATCCCCTGGCCTTCCAAGAGATTCTCAAGAGTCATCCCCAACACCACAATTTGGAAGCATCAATAAGCTATGCAGAGAATAAATAGTATTTTATTTTCATTTAAACAAACAAGAGTTATTTAGAGGTAGATTCCAATGAACAGCACAGCATTCCTTAGTGGTTTATAAGTATAGGAGTAAATCAACATCAGAAACTTGCCATGTTACATATTCTATGACCCAAAAAACCTCTCTCAGGAAATGGAGTGACGATCATCAGAAAGGAGACCAGGAGTCAACTATATCCTTGGCAAGTGTTCAGTCCTCATAAACACAGGTCTTGCTGGTCGTGAACTCTGATAGGAGTCAATGTTGAGAAAGTTGTATTTTTACTCTTCATGTGTAATTTTTTCTATAACCAGATGATGTGACCAGAAATATAAAGATACACATTTTCTAATTTTAGGTTCACTCATCATTGATTTGTCCATTAAGCAGAGAATAATTTATGTGATATCAAGTCCATGGGCTAAACGCTTAAAGGAGTCTACTTTCTTATTTCCCAGATTACATTGTGCTGAAACACTAATCAAACCACTACGAAATATTTTCCTTTTGTGATCACAAAATGGAGACAAAAGTTACAGTTGTCATGATCGTTTCCTGATTCTATCTTGCATGTGTCTTGCTAATTCTAAATTAGCAATTTATGGTTATATGACAAGAGCTTCATTTCTTATTTATGCATTTATTTAACAATTATCTAAATGATGCAAAGCACTTTTCTAAGATATGCATAGAAGTGAGCAAAATGAAGTCTCTGCAGTCATGAGTTTCAAATTCTAAAAGGGGGAGGCAGACAGCAATCATATTTACACAAATGACAGGAGGTCAGAGGAGAACAAAACAGGGTCATAAGAAAATATTGAAAGCTGCTGATACTTTAAGTAGGGTTTTCAGAAGCCTCTCTAAAGAGCTGGCAATTTGACTGAGACCTAAATGGTGAAAGTGAGCCTGACACATCAGGGAGAAGAAAGTTTCAGACATGGAAAATCATAATTAAAATACAAAGGCTCTGACAAAAGTACATGGTTGGCCTGTCAGGAGCAGTGAGATGGACAGTGTAGCTGGCAGAGAATGAGAGAAGCGAGGACCTGTTGGAAATTTCTCTTTCACTGTGTAGAGCCTTGAGGGACATGGTAAGAATTGGGGATTATATTCCAACAACAATACAAAATCTTAGGAGGGTTTTACACAATGGAATAATATGATTTGGTAAACATGTTAAGGAAATCCCTATGACTACTGATTGAACAATGGCCTTAGAGTTTGGGAGGGGGAAAGTATGGCAGTTGAAAGATCAGTTAGGAGTTTTCTGATGTAGTAAAAGTGAGAGATTATGTTGACTTCACCAGAGCGGTAAAGATGTTGAGAAGTACTCAGATTTGGAAAGTCATTTGAGACAGCACCAAAATAACTTTTTGATGGATTATGTATGGTGTATTAGAGAAACTACATCATACAGCATTAGCACCTGCTCTGGGCCATTAAAAGTACTCACTGAACTGGTCACTGAGCTAATTAGAGCAAGATAAGAAAAAATTGACTTCTAGCAAGAAAAAGTGCTCAGCCATGGATGTAAGACAGGAATGTGGTGGTGTGAGTTCTAGCTTTGTTTTGTATTTCTAAGAATAAAGAATAATTATAATTAGAGATTTCTGTATGAGCTGAGTGTAGGCTAATCTGTTTAAGTGATAGCTTTCAAACTCTTCTAAATGAAATTTACTGGAAGTTTTCATCTGCTTCACTCTGATGGTGTTAATGAAAATACAAAACTCAGAACATATGTGGGAACATATTGTATTTTCAATGTCTAATTCTTCACTGGTTTCATCATAAAATCTAATCTCTAGGTTCTTGGCCAATTAAAATTTTGAATCTTCATTTTCTCTTGAGCTGTTTGTTATAGAAGTTGAGTTCCTATGATTTTTTGGTACACAATGCACACAGACTGTTAGAAATGGATTTTAAAATTGGCCATTTTCAGTGAAGCATTTGACTTGCATCAGGATGTGAGAAGGTCACAGCTTGTCAAACATGCCAACTACTGTTAATATTTTACTGATCTGGTGAAAGTCATTTTCAGCTGCACTAAACACATATCTTACCATGTTTCCTCAAACTAGACAAACCAGTTAAGGGCAGGGTACCATCATCCTGGTCCCCAACAGAATTGCTTTCACTTAATTGTACTTTGGTGAATAGCCATTAATCCACACTGAAGGTGGTTATAAGAAACAGCTCTCTGAAATTCATAGCTATATGTATTTTCAGGATTTATGAAGGAGTTAGTTTATTATATCACAAGCATTCCTTTTTATGAAATAGTTCCCAGGAGATATTCTTATCTGATTGGAATATTAAAACTGACTGATAATTGTACCTTTGCAAAGTATTTTTTCTTGTAATTGCTATGAATTATTCTCTGATTCAATTTTTCTCTTTGCATAAGCTGTTAAGGGTTTCTCTGATGGCTTAGATGGTAAAGTGTCTGCCTGCAATGCGGGAGACTGGGGTTTGATTCCTGGGTCAGGAAGATCCCCTGGAGAAGGAAATGGCAACCCACTCCAGTGCTTTTGCCTGGAAAATCCCATAGACAGAGGAGGCTGGTAGCCTACAGTCCATGGGGTCGCAAAGAGTCGGACACAACTGAGCGACTTCACTTTCACTTTTATAAGCTGTTAAAAAAAATTCCAAGGTATTTTAGGTTACATAGAAAAACTTAAATAGTTAATTACTGTATGCATGTTAACTTTTTTCCTGTGGGTTTTCTTTTTGCACCAGGTTTTATAGATTCCCTGTTATATTTATTTTATGTCATGTCTTAAATTTCTGGGAAAAAAATCAAGATTGGACAAACTACTTGATCTGTTTGGATCTGTTTTCGCATCTAAAACCTGAAAGTAAGATTATTAAACTTCCAAGTTTCTTTCTTTCTATAACTGAATATTCAGATAGATGAAATATGTACTTCAGCTTCAGTAATGGTGAAAGATTTTAGTACTTCTCAAATCCTTAAGTAAAAGCAATGGCTTACTCTTCCTACATAGAAAACCAGCTCTGCCTTCGGGAAATAGAAAATCCAATTCCTACCCCATCCTGTTGGGGCTTCCCTGATGGTTTAGAAGGTAAAGAATCTACCTGCAGTGCAGGAGACCTAGGTTCAGTCCCTGGGTGAGGAAGACCCTCTGGAGAAGAGAATGGCTACCCACTCCAGTATTCTTGCCTAGAGCATTCCATGGACAGAGGAGCCTGGAGGGCTACAGTCCATGGGCTGCAAAAGGTCAGATATGACTGAAAGATTCACACACACACACACACACACACACCCCTATCCTGGTCGGTTGCAGTCACACTTATTAGAACTATAGCCTTCAAGCAAAGTCTCTGAGTTCTTGGAACTTCTGAGGTTATTTTAGGTGACTATAGCTCTCCAGCAGTTTATAATCTATACCCTGGTGGTTAACTTTATAATTGAACCTGAAATGATGGATAAAGAAAAAAATGTTTTGGCATCAGTCAAACATTTCCCTGGTGACTCAGATGGTAAAGAATCCACCTACAATGTGAGAGACCTGGCTTCAATCCCTGGGTTGGGAAGATCCCCTGGAGGAGGGCATGGCAACCCACTCCAGCATTCTTGCCTGGAGAATCCCCATCGACAGAGAAGCCTGGTGGGCTACAGTCCGTGGACTCACAAAGAATCAGACATGACTGAGTGACTAAACACAGCACAACAGCACAGCATGTATATTTCAGGGAACTATTTTATTTTGTCCTGAGCTATGGCCAGTTGGCTTCCCTAGTAGCTCAGAAAGTAAAGCATCTGCCTGTAGTGCGGGAGACCTGGGATCAATCCCTGGGTCGGAAAGATCCCCTGGAGAAGGAAATGGCAATCCACTCTGGTACTCTTACCTGGAAAATCCCACAGACGGAGAAGTCTGATAGGCTACAGTCCACAGCGTCGCAAAGAGTTGGACACGACTGAGCAACTTCACTCACTTTATGGCCAGTTGACTCTGTTCTTTATTTTTTGAATCCAGAAAAATCATAAAGTAAAATTGTTCCCCAGACCAGATACAGGCTCTCATCATGCCAAGCTACTACAAACACAAAAACAAACAGATATTAATGAGCAAAAATTTTGAAGGAAATACCACTATATAGGTCAACAAGGAGCTACAAAGTAATGTAGTATTTCTTAAACTTACTTCATGCTGTGCCTATGCCAAGAGCTTGAATTGTGCCTGGTTCCAAGCACTAAGCATATTTCACTATTATCTATCTTCGCCTTGGGGTTTTTAAGTGATTTGCAGACTGAAAGATGTTGGGGATGACTGCTTTTGATTCTTTCATAGTATTGTAGTTAGAGTGGGAACTGAGAAACTGCAGGCCAGCTGCCTCAAGAAGTGCGTCTTTCCACTCTGTGGTATTTTCTGGAGACTAATTATTGTTTTAGATATCCCTAGGCTTTTTCTCTGCATCTTATGTGAGCAGAACCTATTAAATGTTATGCTTCAGGATTTCTGTCCCACTTGTGAATTTTGTCATTAAAACAAGACTTTTCTTTGCCTGCTTTTGTCCTAGTCCCTTTCTCCTTCCAGTTAAAGAGCTCAGTTAAAAGTAAATTCTACAATGAACAGCAAAAAGATAAAGAAAGACTGTTCTTTGCCTTGGGATAGCAATAAAATAGGTAAAATTTCTACTCATTTCCCATTCTTTATTTGCCATCTTTTCTTGCTGATTTTCCCATATTCAAGTCCAATGTTTTCACCCCTTTCCTTGTAATATCACTGCAAAAGGAATACCAAGTATCAAACTGAAAGCAACACCAATGCCCAAACATTGACTTTAATTTCTTTCAGTTACCTTTTTAATTTATTTTGTTCTGTTTTTTTTTTTTTTGCTCTGTTAATTACATATTTCATAATATATTATATTAGTTACACAGTTAATGTATAATAATGTTATATATGAACTTTATACATAATATAATACATTAATATCAGAAACAGTAACCCTTAAGACCAAGAGCACCCAAAGAACTAAGATAGTCATAGTGATATAATAATGAAAAAAGGTCATTCATATCAAAACCATAAAAATTGTAAATGTGTGTGCATACACTCATAAGAGAGTTTCAAGACACATGAAATTAAACATGGACAGAATTAAAAACAGAAATAGATAAGGCTACATGGCTGGAAGTTTTCATGCCCTTTTCTCACCAACTGATAGAACCAATTTTAAATCAGCAAAGATGTAGAAGTTCTGTACAACGTTATCAATCATCTTAATCTAATTAACTTTTATAAAGCATTACAACCAACAACTACAGAATGCATATCCTTTTCAAGTGTACATAGTACCTTCAAAAATATACAAAAATTTCTGGGACAAAAACAAGTGTCAATAAACTTAAAAGAACCAAAATTGCATAGCATTGTTCTCTGACCAAAATAGAATCAAACTGGGAATAAATAATATCTAGAAAAAAATACAATTTGAAAGGAAAACAATATAACTTTAATATTAATATTTATTTAATTAATATTAAGACTTAAAGATAGAGCTAGAGTAGTACTTGTAAAGAAATGTAGTTTTTAATGCTTATAATGGAAAAGAAGTAAAAGGTGTAAAAATCAGTGACCTTAAAAAGCTAGAAAAAGAAGTGCAAAGAAAACCCAAAGTAAGCAGAAAGCAATGAACCAGGAAACAGGCAAACAGTAGAGAAAATTAGCATAGCCAAGATTTTATGCTTTCAAAACATCAACAAAATTGATACTCCCCCACCTCATGTAATTAGGAATTTAAAAAATAATGCAAATCATGTTTATGCATGATTGGGGATCTCAAAGATTTCCATCATAACTAACAAGATAACTTTGCTAATATAAAGTACCCATGTTATTTGGATTTGTTCATCATATTTTCATATTCATTTTTCAATAAGAAGCATTCTGGATGTAAGTTGAAGTAAAAAGTTTCCTTATAAGCCTCAAATTTCTGAAATTCTGTCAGTAAGTTGAAATATAACAATATTTATGTTTGGATGAGAGAACTGCTTCAACTATTAATTGGCTATGAAAGCTGTTAATTTTACATGCAAAACAATAGTTAAATTGTGAAATAGATTGACAGTTAATGCAAATATGGAATTAGCTAGCTAGACAACTTTAAAGATTATTATATTCTTTTGAACCCAAAAATATGTATGAAAATGTAAATAATGCAAAGCAGAAAAATGAAACTTACACTACATTTAATGGTAGTATTTATAAACTTTATTGTGATAGTACTCTTAGCATAAATAACATAAAACTGAATTTGATATTTAGTTTAATTCAATTTATAATCTAAGAACTTCAAGTAGAAGGCTTATTATTTGAATATATCTGTTGGGGGCGTGCGTAATTTCCTCAGTTCTGTCTCGCTGCAGCAAAAATTTGAAGCGATGGATGGACCAGTGTTACAACTCAGTTTTATTGGCAAGCAAAGGAAAATACATCCTCAAGGCGTGAGGGCAGGCCAACCTAAAAGAGGCAAACAGAAGAGAAGCCCCCAACTCAATTTTGGCTCCTCTTTTTATGTTTTTTTCTCCTCCCCGTGGGCTTTCTCTATGTAAGTTGAGCTAGTCAGTAGGGCTGTTTGTCTTACCTGAGGCCCTCACTCCGGTCCTCAGATATTTCTTTATTCTATTTTTTCGGGCTTTTCCCTTCTTTGTCTTTTAGCCACTGCCATTTTGGACTCCTTTTTCCTATTCTAACTACCTAATATATCTTTCAAGAAAAAATTCAAAGTGGATTATCTGCTTGTCCCCTCAAAGTTTTCTTGAAGGAAAAAATCCTCTACAATCATGCATAGGTGCAAGAATAATAAATTCCTTAAATTGCACATAATAAAGAATATAAGACATGTGAATATAAGAAAAAATGAGACACTCCAAATATTCTCATTAGTTAAACTTCAAAATTGAGACTTAACCATAATGCTCTTTCAAAAAGGCATTCTTGAAAATTTTGAGTATTGGAAATCTTGTTCACCTTTTTACAAAAGAAAATTGTTTTGGATTGTCATTTATTTTTGTGGCTCAGCTGGCAAAGAATCCACCTGCAATGTGGGAGACCTGGGTTCTATCCTTGGGTTGGGAAGATCCCCTGGAGAAGGGAAAGGCTACCCACTCCAGTATTCTGGCCTGGAGAATTCCATGGACTTTGTAGTCCATGGGGTCACAAAGAGTCGGACACAACTGTGCAACTTTCACTTCACTTGTTATTTTCAGTAGACAAACTTAAAAATTTGTATGACATGCTAAAGTTATAAATTCTCCTAGAAATAGTATGTTACTTGCCAGTTGGAGCTGGATCAGGGTAGCCCCCATCATTCTACAAACTACCTGCCTATAAAACTCATAGTATAGGACTTTCCTGGTGGTCCAATGGTTAAGAATCCACCTACAAATGCAGGGGACATGGGTTTGATCCCTGGTCTGGAAAGATTTCACATGCCACAGAGCAACAAAGCATTGAGCCACAGCTTCTGAGCCTACGTGCCACAACTACTGAGGTCCACACACCTAAAACCTGTGCTGTAACAAGAGAAGCCACTGCAAGGAGAAGCCCACTCACCACAATTAGAGAAGAGCCCCCACTCACAGAAACTAGAGAAAGCTCGGGCATAGCAAAAAAGACTTAGTGCAGCCGAATATAAACAAATGAAACTTAAAAAAAACACACACACACAGCATAGAAAAGGCAGTAGAAACAGTGAGAAGTAGAGAAAGAGAGAGATGAAAGGAATGGAAGAGGAGAAGAAGGAAGAGAGTAGAGAGGAGAAAAGATCTAAGGTCAAGGGTCTCCTACCAAACCCCCTCTGCTCTGAAGGAATGAATCTTTGAAAAGGACAGAGACAGGCCAGGGGTGTTGCAATATTTGATGTCTTCCACCATGGAAGGAAACACCAGGTATGAAAAAGAAGCTTTCCCCTCAAGTGGTCCTCAGGCCTTCTTTGTGCCAGGGCTTGACTTACACTCTACATCTTCTCCAGATGCAGAGGATCTGGAGAAGAACCAGGTGAGGTCCCTGCTCAGAAGGAACCCACAAGGTAGTAAAGAAGGCAGACCTCTCAACAGCCATCTGCACCCTCTGGCTTGACTTCTTCACTTCCTACTCCGTCCTCCACTCACTGCAAAGTGGTTCTGCCCCAACCACATTGTTAAAATAACCCTCAAGGATATGTACTAGGCAAATCTAATAATATAGTTCATCTGTCTTCTTGGTCTACCTCTCCTACTCTGTGAAGCCACATATTCCTGAGCTTTCTTCTATTTCTTAGGCCATTCCTTGCTCATATACTATAAGTGAAAGTGAAGTCACTTAGTTGTGTCTGACTCTTTGAAACCATAGCCTACCAGGCTTCTCCATCCGTGGAATTTTCCAGGCAAGAGTACTGGAGTGAGTTGCCATTTTCTTCTCCAGGAGATCTTCCTGACCCAGGGATCAAGCCCAGGTCTCCCACACTGCAGGCAGAAGCATCACCATCTGAGCCACCAGAGAAGCTCATATACTATACTGAATGGTATATTCGCTGCTTTCTCATGCTGTGTTGGTGATTCCCAGGGTTCTCACCTTCACTCTCTTGCTAGGTGGTATCATCAGCTCATAAGTTTCACCACATTATTTCCATACATAACCCAGTGTGAAACCAAGAATGGAGGGATAATGTAAATTATTGGATTGGATTCCTAAATTGAACATTTATTGACACCTCAGTTCAGTTCAGTTCAGTCGCTCAGTCGTGTCCAACTCTTTGTGACCCCATGGACTGCATCACACCAGGCCTCCCTGTCCGTCACCAACTCCTAAAGCCTAACCAAACTCATGTCCATTGAGTCGGTGATGCCATCCAACCATCTCATCCTCTGTCATCCCCTTCTCCTCCTGCCCTCAATCTTTCCCAGCATCAAGGTCTTTTCAAATTGAAACCTCAAGATATGTGAACTCATTCAAATGTCACTTATACTTGCCCTGACATTAGACATTCTCATTTGTTTTCAAACATCACACAGATTTTAGTCAATATTGACCCAAGTATTGAAATTTTAAAAATTAGACTCCTGTCACCTACGTGAATATAGACGACCTCAGTAAGAGTTCTTGTTTTGTTTTTATATGTTAATTCATTCATTAATTAACAACAAATTAATTCTTTTAGCAACAGCCCTTTAATCAATTTCGGAAACATCTCCTGGCTTGGCCAGTACTGGGGAAGGGATGTGTTCATTTCTTTTTTTTCTACAGCCATTCACAGGTGGGTAAGGTCACGATGTCTCCCTGTGAACCTAATGAAGGCACTTTAACATTCAGGCAGAGGGGCAGGGTTCCTTGCGGCAGGCCATTATGTATACTTACAGCTATAGATAACTATAATTATAACTATAACTATAACTATAATCTATAATATATAGATATCTATAATTTTAGGGATTATAGTAACAAAAGCAATGAAAAGCAAAGATTAAAGTAAAAGAAACTGATCCCACATGGAGTCAGATTCTGTTCTTTCCTGTTACAGAAGGAAATTAGCAACTAAAGAATCAAAGAAATATGTAAGGATATCACATGTTATTCTCTCTATTTAAATGATAGGTAGACTTACAGGATTCTAAAATGCTCTCAGTTCATTATTATTGTGCATGCGTGCTAAGTCACTTCAGTCACGTCCAACTCTGTGCAACCCATGAGCTGCAGCCCACAAAGGTTCCTCTGTCCATGGAATTCTCCAAGCAAGAAAACTGGAGTGGGTTGCTGTGTTCTCCAGGGGATCTTCCTGACCCAGGGATTGAACCTGCGTCTCTTAGGTCTATCTTACATGGGCAGGCGGATTCTTTACCACTGGCACCACCTGGGAAGCCTCATTATTACTGTAACGGGTGTAATTTTTCTAATTACTGCCCTCTAACTTTAAGATTGCACATTTTGCAGCATTTGACCTTTGCTGGACTGTCAATGATTTTTTTAAAGCTATTCAGAAAAAAAAGCTTTTCAAATATTTAATAGTTATTCATCTATTCAAATGCTTGCAATGGAATAGATATGAATCTTTAAAATAGACTCAAAAATTTCAAAGAGTAAATGACCTTTTCTTGTCTTCAATAAGCATGTGAATAATGGTAGATTAGTTACAATGGATTTAGGACTAATAGATGTAGTTTTAGTCAGAACTTCAAAGATCTCAAAGTAGAAGTTCAATTTTTTTAATTTTACTTTAGTTATTTTTCCTTAGAAAACAAGTGTGAAAGCTATAAGCTGAGTAGATTATTGAAACTTCTGAAATGACTCTCCTATATAAAAAAGGTAATTGAGTATAAAAAGGAAAAGTTATTAAATCACATGAGATGATGTTGACAGCATCATATGTTTCATCAGCACACTTCTTAGTCATATGCATAAATATATTGAAGAGTTAGACTAAAATTCCTCTCAGTGCACATTTTATTGGTACACCAAATGGTGAAGGACAGGTCATCATGTTGTGAAGTTTGAAAATTTTCTCTTTACAGAGAGCCCTTTTCAGAGCCCTATCAAACTTGCATACCAATCTACCTTGCCCTTTGCCTCTCAGTGACCTTGATTTGACCTGCCTGCATCTCATTTTATTATTAATGGCTCACAGTTGCTGATATGAAATCAGCTGCTTTTTATTTCAAAAGAGAATGTAACTGATATATATATATATATATATATATATATATATATATATACACACACATAAATTTGCATTTTATATCAGAATATTTCTATTTTTCTCCTATTGAGGTAATTTCAGGCTTCAGCAACTACTAAATCTAATTTAATCCTTCTGTGATAAGTATAGGAAGAATGGCATAAGAAGGGATATCTTTGGAATACATGGACTCCTGATGCCCTGGAACAACTAACAAACCTGGCTATTACTGCTAAAAACCCATCATGTGGTACAAGGCGCTATGACTCTTTATTACCAAGTTCCTGAGACCTGCAGTCCTCCCTTCCCTCCAGACTATCAGAGCTCTCCACCCCTTCCTGGAGAGTTCTGCTCTCCTCTAACCATCCCTTATTGTCGACACATGCATATTTTCTTTTCTGGTCCATTTGACACTGTTTTAATTTAGTTAGTCTTTAATTATATTTTCTACCATAATACCCCTATTATGATGACTTGGAACACAGCCCTGTGCCTCTGATATTTATGGTTCCCATTTAGCTCTGCCTCTCCCAGAGAGTCCCAGTTTCAAATATTCTGCCCTATTGTCCTCATAAATGCACTTGTACTTATCAAACCATCTGTCCTGAATTTCAGTTTCTAAAATAATGCTTTGGCACTCTTGGTTGGAATTCGAAATGCCTTTTTCTCATGGAAATAATATTATAAATGCTGGTAAGACTCCCAGGCAAGTCCCAAAGCTCATTTAACCCATAGTTGAATGTAACACAGATAATACTAAAGAATTATTTCTCAATTAGTCCACCAGCCTATATGGATTTCAAGGTGGACAGGAGTTAGAGAGCATCTCAATATTCTGGGCTCCAGGAGGTGAGGGGCTAACAACAAAGGAGAATCAAGTACTAATGAAAAGCAAGTCCTGCTGGAGAAAAAAACACATAACTGATGTTTTGTATATGTGAGTTAGGCTTTTCAGATTATAAGGAACAAAGATATATCTGGTTCCACTCAAATAATGCAAGTTCATTATATGGATTGTCAGAGAAGTAAGAAAGAATGAGAAAAAGTCCCAATCATCAGAGAGTTGAAGTCATGAAAAAATCTGCAGTGAACCTGAGAACAGAACAACCAGCACAGTTGAGTCTCCAGACCGAGGAGCAGCAGCTGCAGAGATCTGGTTGGCTTTATGCCCTCTGCAGACGCGCTCCACTTTTAGGTGACTCAGCTATTCTCTACATTGCCTCTTGAAACTTCTCTTATCACTACTTGACTCATGCTATTTTGCATTAACAATGCTCAAGTGAAAGAATGTTATTGTTTCAGACAGTCTACATCTAATGCACTGAATTCCCCTTCAGACCTGCTGTCCACTCAAAACACTACAGCTTTGGGGAATTCCACCAATCCTTAATATAGTCAGTGGTAGTGAGGGTACTAAATTAGGGTGGCCGTTTGTCCCAGACAGTCCCATTTATACCTGTTTTCCTGGTATCATTAGTAGCATCCCCTTCATTCTCAAAAGTGTTCTGTTTTTATTACAATTATATTGTTTCTCTATGCAGAATCACATTGAACCAAAGCATGAGATTTGTAGGTCAGAAAATGCCTACAGGATAGCAAGTACTGGCATTCACCCCAACCATCTGTCTAGTCCAGTAGGCTATTACATCAGCAAGGCCCAATCCATTAAATTGCTAGATTATGGGATTCATTCTTAGCAGTAACATGTAATTCATCAGTTCTACATGCAAAAATGTCAGATTAATTCAATCAATGTATTTTCACAGGGCACTTCCATGTCCCAGGCACTATTCTAGGTACTGTAGATCAATCAGTAAACAAACATAAAAAAGTCCCTGCTCTTGTTGTGTTCACATTGTGGTTGCATCATTTCTTAATTGTAGAAAATATTCATTGAATACTTCTAATGCCGAGTACTCATCGTCATATTAAATGTGTCCTCAAAACGACTCCATGGAGTAGGTCCTATTTATAGGCAATGATGTCATTGCCATCATTATCATCAAGGATTGAACCATAGAGAATTCCTTTAACTTTTTAAACCTTTTATTTTTTGTTGGAGTATAGCCCAATTAACAATGTTATGATAGCTTCAGGTGAACAGCAAAGGGACTCAGCCAAACATGTGCATGTATCCATTATCCCCCAAAATCCCCTACTATCCAGGCTTCCAGGTAACACTAAGCAGTTCCCTGCTCAAAGGTATATAGTAGGACCTTGTTGGCTATCCATTTTAAACATAGCAGTGTGTACATGTTGATCTAAAACTCCCTAACTATCCCTTCCTCTCATTTTTCTCCCCAGCAACCATAAGTGTGTCCATAGAGAATTTTAGAAACACGTCAAGAAGAGATGGCTAATGAGCAGTAGACTGAGGATTTGAACCCAGAAGGTCTACTTCTGAGTCTTTGTCATGACTACTATATTATTCCACTTACCTCTTTGCAGGAAGTGCAGTCTTCCTCTTGAGAATTTCCAGGAATTGAAGAAGAATCCCAGGGTTTTAAAAGTCCAAGAGAAGCCATCTCTACTCAAAACAAATATATAAAAAATTGAACTGGAATAGGAACAAGCTACCACTATCCTTGCCTTCTCCTGTCAATTTTTCAGCACTATCATAGCACAATTTAACAGATTTTGTCCATTTTTTGTTGAATCCCTTGAGGAACATTTGCTCATTGATATCATGTGCTCAAAGTTTGCATTCTCTTAGATCACAAGCACTTGGCTAGCCACTGTTTCCCAAGTCAATACTCCAAAGTCTAGAGCATTTCAGACTTTGCTAAATCCAGTTCTCCAGCCTGTGGACAGCTCTTATCTTCCAAAGAGTTCACCAGCCTAGATGTCACTTTTCCTGAAAAAAGTTTATATATATAGTCCTTCCTTCCTCAGTTTAATTGTCAGTTGTCTACAAGAAGATCATCTCCCAAGAACTGGAGAACTTTATGCCAGGGATAAAAGATTAGAGAAATATTTGAAAACTAAGCAATGCAACTCACCTTATTGGCAGAATTAAAGAGAAAAATTTCATGATCCTTTCAATACTTACAGAAAAAGCTAACTGATAAAATTCAGCAAGCACAATAAAAATCTCAACAAATTAGGAACAGAAGGGAGGGAACTGTCTCAATTTGATAATGGATGTCTATGCAATACTTTTAGTTAAGTTCTGTAATGATAAGTCAATGAATTTGTTTGCCCTAGGTCAAGAAAACATTAAGAATGTATGCTTTCACCTTTTCTTTTTAACATTGTAATGGAGGTCCTAGCAATGCAAGAAGGCAAGAAAAAGAAATATGCCTAATGATTTTATAAAGTAAAACTGCCCTTATTCCATGACAATATGATTGTTTATGTAGAAAGCCCTAATAAATCTATAAAATTACTGCAATTAATTTTAAATTTAAAATGATTGTGGGACACCAGGTCAGTATAAAAATATAATAGCAAGTCAGTAAAAAAAATTAAATTATATTTCTGTAAACTGGCAGTTAAAATTAGGAAGTAAATTTACCAAATAATAATGCTTAAAATAGCAACAAAATCAAAAAATATTTAGGAATTTTTATTAATGTTCAAGAGCTCTACAATAAATACTATTTTGAAAATATACAGAAATTAAAGAAGGCTTAAATAAATGAAAAGAAAAACTATGTTAATGGATTGGAAGACTTAATATTGTTAAAATATCAATTATTTCTGTACTACCAGTGGTAGTTAGGCAGGGTTGGTTGTTAAAGAAGACTTGGAGGACTCAAAATAACAAAGCTTACAAATATAAGTTTATTGCAGAAGAATATAATATAACATCCATTGTTAGGGGCTGTCAGCCATTTTAAACATTCTAGAGTCCACCCGCAAACTCACATTGCCCTCCTCTGTAAGATTCACAGGGAAACACATTGTCTGTCTTGGATCAGAAACTACCAAAATGTTCAGAGAGCACCTTATAACCAGGGATTCTGAAATGGAATGTCAACTGTGATTTCTTATATTCTGTTGGTCACATTGGCAATTGTGCAATGTAACCAGCCTCAACAGTGGACTGCCTTCCCCAGGGTCTCATTGAGATGAGATGCAAGTAATCTAGCCCACTATTATCAATAAATAATGCTGAAAAGACGTACATACAACTCTGAAATCCCTTGGGCTTATGACTACAAAGCAAAACTATTGATCAATACATTTCATGCTATAACCAGAGGTCAGTACAGGGTAGGTACTTTAGTAGAACACCTCAGGCCAAATCCAGAGTTCTGAAATTAACTTTCATGGAGAAATCTTTCAGTAGAATCAACACCATCTCTACCGAAATCCTAGCAGATATTTTTTTAATTAAGACACATTCAAAAATATATACAGATACCCAGACAACCTAAAATAAAGCAGTACTGAAAAAGAATGAATTTAGAGAACTCACATTGCCTGATTTCAAGACTTACTCTAAGTAGAATAATTGGCAGTATGGAGTTGACATAAGTAGCAATGTTTAGGTCAATGACTTAGGATAGAATCCAGAAATAGGCTCTCACACACACATAACTGATTCTTGACAAAGACACCAAGGTAATTAACACTTCTCCCTATTTCTCCCACTAAGAACAGCTAAAAATATTGAAATGAAACATGAGAACCTAGGGAATAATGCATTGGTGAGTTTTCTGGACTTTATTTTATCTAATATATTCTACACTGTACATTTATGGAAGCCGACAAACTTGGAAACAACAGCAAGAACAGACAACAAACACCTCCTAAGAAGACTGTTATCTCTAAGCAAAGGACTCTAAAAGAGTAGCCTTTGTGATTGTACTGACTTGATTGATAGCTATTTCCTCTCTGCTTTCATATTGGGTAATCTTCTGATCCTTTCCTGATGGTAATGAAATAATCATACATCACACTTCAACACACTGGGATGGTGTCAGAGAAGGCTGAGTGCTGGGACTTTAAATGAAAATAATGAGCAACACCTCAGGGACTCAAACGATTATCAGTTCAGTTCAGTCACTCAGTCGTTTCCGACTCTTTGTGACCACATGAATCACAGCACCCCAGGCCTCCCTGTCCATCACCAACTCCCAGAGTCTACCCAAACCCATGTCCATCGAGTCAGTGATGCCATCCAGCCATCTCATCCTCTGTCGTCCCCTTCTCCTCCTGTCCCCAATCCTTCCCAGCATCAGGGTCTTTTCCAATGAGTCAACTCTTCGCATTAGGTGTCCAAAGTATTGGAGTTTCAGCTTCAGCATCAGTCCTTCCAATGAACACCCAGGACTGATCTCCTTTAGGATGGACTGGTTGGATCTTCTTGCAGTCCTAGGGACTCTCAAGAGTCTTCTCCAACACCACTGTTCAAAAGCATTAATTCTTCAGCACTCAGCTTTCTTCACCATCCAGCTCTCACATCCATACATGACTACTTGAAAAACCATAGCCTTGACTAGATGGACCTTTGTTGGCAAAGTAATGCCTCTGCTTTTAAATATGCTATCCAGAATGGTCATAACTTTCCTTCCAAGGAGTAAGTGTCTTTTAATTTCATGGCTGCAATCGCTGTCTGCAGTGATTTTGGAGCCCCCCCCCCGCCCCAAAAATAAAGTCTGACACTGTTTCCACTATTTCCCCACCTATTTCCCATGAATTGATGGGACCAGATGCCATGATTTTAGTTTTCTGAATGTTGAGTTTTAAGCCAACTTTTTCACTCTCCTCTTTCACTTTCATCAAGAGGCTTTTTAGTTCCTCTTCACTTTCTGCCATAAGAGTGGTGTCATCTGCATAGCTGAGGTTATTGATATTTCTCCCAGCATTCTTAATTCCAGCTCGTGCTTCTTCCAGCCCAGCGTTTCTCGTGATGTACTCTGCATATAAGTTAAATAAGCAGGGTGACAATATACAGCCTTGACATACTCCTTTTCCTATTTGGAACCAGTCTGTTGTTCCATGTCCAGTTCTAACTATTGCTTCCTGACCTGCATACAGGTTTCTCAAGAGACAGGTCAGATGGTCTGGTATTCCCATCTCTTTAAGAATTTTCTACAGTTTATTGTGATCCACACAGTCAAAGGCTTTGGCACAGTCAGTAAAGCAGAAATAGATGTTTTTCTGGAATTCTCTTGCTTTTCTATTATTATAAAAGTCTCTAATACTCACATTATCAAATCCCACAAGGAGAGGTAAAAGAGGATAGGATTGAAAAGTATTAGAGGAGATGATGGCTGAAAGTTCCCTGAATTTGCCTTCTCTCTTCAATGTTTTATGGTTGAAGCAAAAATTATGACATTGAAAAGAGAATGAATTTGAAGTGGTTGGAACAGTTGGTCCAATAAAGCTTCCCTAATAAAAAAAAATGACATCTTATACGTAGTGAGAGTACTGTAGCCTAGAATAAGATTGCCTGGGTTCAAGTTTCAGCTCTGTATCATTATCTGTGTGGTGGCAGGGAAGTTACTTAATTTTTCTTTGCATCTTTCTTTGTCTATAAAATGAGAAAAATAGCAGTAGTTATTTACCTCAAGGATGGTTGTGAAGATCAAATATAGTAATGCATGTAAGATGTACATTGGCACATGATGAGTGCCTGAGTCATATGAATTATTATTCATTATTATCATTATCACAGACTTTTACCTAAGCCTATACATATCTTTTTATATAGTGGGTATATAGTGGATAAGCATATACTATATATAAATATATACACTACAAATATATAAATATTTTAAGTAAGAAGTTGGGGGAAGAAAGATTTCAGCTAGCTAACTTAACATGATAAATTGTTGTGTTAAGATATTGAAACTGAGGGTAACATATTTCTCTTTTCAATATTCTGATTTTAATGTAATTATACATTTACTAAAAATGAATTTATAATAATTTCCTTTAAAAAATAAATCTCAACTCATACCTCAATCTATACAAAAATTAAAAACTGAAAATATGAAGTTTCTGAGAAAAAATAATATATTTGTGCCCTTCAGGGAGGCAAAAATTTCTAAAACACAAAAAAATATGATACTGAAAAAAATACTAACCATAAAAAGAAAGTAAATTGGATTTCATCAAACTTAAAAACTTCTGCTTTTCAAGAAATATCATTATGGAAATGAAAATGTAAGCCACACAATGGGAGAAGATATTTGCAGAACATATACTTGATCATATACTTGGGGCTTCCCTGGTGGCTCATGTGGTGAAGAATCTATCTTCAACGCAGGAGACCTGGGTTCAATCCCTGGGCTGGGAAGATCCCCTGGAGGAGAGCAAGGCAATCCACTCCAGTATTTTTGCCTGGAGAATCCCTATGACAGAGGAGCCTGGCAGGTTGCAGTCTACGGGGTCACAAAGAGTCAGACATCAGTGAGTGATTAAGCACGCATGCAAGCATCATATTGTACAATTAAAATGAGCATTTTTATTTCATATATATTACATTCAATAAAAAATTCTAAAAGTAATAATATTTTGTATAAGTATGCAATATAATGAATATAAGTTTATGATACAGTGTTGTGTCAACTCAGTAGAAAATACTGAAATGTACAGGAACTATGCTTACAAATATCCATGAAAAAGCAAATTCACAAGAAAAAATATATTAAAACATTAATAATGATTGCTTTATCTACCTGTTGCAAATAGCATAATTACTGTGCCTGGCAATTCATACACACATTCAATATCATCCATTTTTATGACTGATTGTTGCTGACTCTGGCCCCCTTCCCTTTGCTCCCAGACCCTGTCCCCTCCCAGTAACCACAGGAGACCTAGAGATTAAAAAATATATATGAAGACTTGAAACAGAAAGAGATTATACAAATAATTCAATGGTTTGAATTTAAGTTGACCTAATTCAGTAGATTTTTCTCAAACTGCCTCCCCCAGATGCAACATTATATAGTCCTAGACCACAATAACTTCATGTTGGAGCACACACCAAGGGCTTCCCAATGGCTTGGTAGGTAAAGAACCTGCCTGCAATGCAGGAGATGCCAGAAGACAAGGGTTCAATCCCTGGGTCAGGAAGATCCCCGGGAGGAGGAAATGGCAACCCACTCCAGTGTTTTTGCCTGGAAAATCCCATGGACAGAGGAGCCTGGAGGGCTACAATCCACAGAGAAACAGAGCTGGACACGACTGAAGTGACTGAGTATGCATGTGTGCAGAACACACACAGGCTCTACTCCTCAGATGTGCTACCACGGTGGCAATTCTAACATGAGATTTCATCATCTCGTTAATAATCTGCAACTCTTTGTTGTTAAAACCTTGGCTATTCACTTTACTTTCTATTTCCAACTCCAAGCTTTCTCTGTATGGAAATATCTCCAACTATTCTGAGACACCACTCATCTACACAGCAACTGAAAGCTTCATAACGAACAGAACAAATACTAAAGTAAATTAACTTATTCTAGAATTTTGCAAGTGGAGAACTCATACTTGGAGAGAAATTAAAGATACGTGCTGACTCTTAATATTCAGCAAGTATTAATTAAGCTCATGATATGACTGATGGGGCATGAAAGTGTACAATATAGCTCAGACGTCAAGAAATCTACAATATGGCAAAGAAGACATGCCTGTAAAGAGGTGATTCATAGTTGTTGCTAATATTTCCTGAGTTGACGTCATGTCTTTATTGTGTTATACCTTATCTGTATTATTTAATTCTCAAAGCAATTGAGGGGTTGTTATGATCAATATTCCCACTTTTAAAGATGAGTAAACTGATATTCAGAGGTTCAATAATTTATTCATGATCACATAGTTAGTAGCTGGATAATCCGGAATTAAAACTCCAGTAATCCAACTCTCTACAGACTCTGTGGTGGTGCTCAATCGTGTCCAACTGTGTGTTCTTCTGTCCATGGGATTCTCCAGGCAATAATATTAGAGTGGGTTGCCATTTCCTGTTCCAGGGGATATTTCAGACCCAGGGATCGAACCCACATCTCTTAGGTCTCCTGCATTGGCAGATGGGTTCTACATCTACTATATAGTAGGCTATATGTCATTTTCTTTATATTAATATATAATATTTAATTTAATCCTCAGAGCACCCTATTACATCATCATCATCATCATCATTATTATTATTATTATTATACTATTAGTGCAGTTGAGAAACTGGTCATGTTAAAAAATGCATTCAGGACCACTCAACTAGGAAGAAATGCAGCTCATATTTGCATACAGTCTGAGTCAAGACTCAGGTATTTCCTTTCCACCACACTAATATTTTCTGAGACATTAGAAAACTGATTAAGTATTTATTTCCCAAAGAAGAACTCATTTATATGATGTTGTCTGGACTTGAGCCAGCACTAACAATATAAAGTGTCCCTGTGTCTGATTTGTGTGAAGTCGCTTGCACCTAATAGATCTTCTTCAGTGCTAACATTGCCCTGGAGGAACTCTTCCAGGAATTGCCAAAAATGTTTCTTCTGCAACGTCTCATCTTATCCTCACCTGACCTGAAAAATGCCAGGCAGTTCACTTCACTTCTGGCTGCACTCTCAAGTTCCCTGCCTCAGCTGAATTTTCTTGTTCTGAAAATAAAGCTGCTGCTAATATCTTATTGGGAATTGAGAGACAAATTTCACTGTGCCTCCCCCCAAAGCAAAGTCTAAGTGGAACAATTTTTCCCGTAACTAAGGTATTTTCACCTAAGTGGGGAATTAAAGCTTGTCTCTTCTCAGCTAATTTTCTTAGCCCTAACTTGTTAGTTATTCATTAAAAACCAGCCAGAAACTATACTTATTTTAGCTCTCTGGAGCCTTTTCCTCCTCTCAAAGTAGAAAAAATTATTACCTTAAGCTAATGATCGTCTTTTATCCAGCAGTGTGAGTAAGAGATAGCTAGTCCTTCTCTGATGTTTACTGTGGGCCTCAGTTGCATAAAGAGAAACAAGGCTGACAGATCCAGGCTCAAAATCTAGTACAATCACTTAATCTTTATATACCATTAGGTCAAATATCTAATAACACCTTTAAGTCTCACTAAGGTAATTCAAATGGTGAAGAATCTTCCTGTGATGCGGGAGACCTGGGTTCGATCCTTGGGTTGGCAAGTTCCCCTGGAGGAGGGCATGGGAACCCACTCCC
Source organism: Dama dama (assembly GCF_033118175.1). NCBI lineage: Eukaryota > Metazoa > Chordata > Mammalia > Artiodactyla > Cervidae > Dama > Dama dama. The sequence goes on from NC_083700.1 coordinate 41,801,843, forward strand.
GTATTCTTGGCTGGAGAATCCCATGGATAGAGGAGCTTGGGGGCCTACAATCCATGGGGTCGCAAAAATTCAGACGTGACTGAGTGACTAAGCACACAGCACAGCACACATCTTCACCTGCAAAATGAAAATGCTGTTACTTTATTGGGTTTAACACATACACACTGCTATATATAAAACAGGTAGTCAACAAGGACCTACTATAGAGCACAGGGAATTCTACTCAATACTAACAACCTATATGAGAAAAGAATCTAAAAAAGAATAGGCGTATATATATATACACACACACACATATATATATGTATAACTAAATCATTTCGCTTTACAACTGAAACACAATATAAATCAATTATTCTCCAATATAAAATAAAAATTAAATTAAAAAAAGAAAATGATAGTACTTAATACCGCACTGAACTAGAATAGGGCTACAACCATAATGCTTGCATGGTACTTAGCACAAGTTCTGGCATAAATGTATATATTCAAAACTATTAGCATCTCTTCCCTATTCACCCTTTTTTTCATGCACAGTTAACGTAAATTTTGTGTTTCTAGTCCAACACTATCATTTACTCCAACCTTAGTTTTCTTTCAGTCAATGTTTTCTGGAAGCCTTTAAACATTCACAGAATATTTAACCAAATATGGCTTCCTATCAGATCCAAACCAACATTGATAGCATGGAAATCAAATTAGTGAGTAACATGAAAAAACTAGAGAGAAAGCCAACATGGCGAATGCCAGATTTAGAAACCAGAAAAGAGTTCCTCAAATCTAATTACAGGCTGAATCTAACTAGAATTTAGCACGGCTAAATAAATCTAGAGCACAAGTCTAAAAATGTAGGAACACACACAAAACAGTTGAGGGTTTAATTTTCAGTAAGATTAGTAAGGAGCAACAATCATGTGTAGGTTTATACACACTAAAAAGAAACATGTTAATAAGGTGCATGGTCTACTTTAATTTATCTGCAAAATGATGAGGTTGTCTAAAATTATTCTATTTTATATGCATTATTGGATGTAAAGTACCAGAATAAGGAATATTATCCCATTTTACCCTGAGCTAATCAAATACATTTAGATGTAGTTTGGAATATCAGAATGAATGACATTTTGGAACTTTAAAATAAGTGTTAAAAAGAGTTTCTGAGAGGGTAGGAGGATTAAATTCAAGAGAATATGAGCTGTGGTTGAAGTCCCAGAGGAGAGGAAAGGCTTGTAGGGGACATAATAGTTGACCTCATATATTACATATGCCAGAGAGAAATTAGTTTTTTTTTTTTTTTCCTATGTGCCCCAAGGAGCAATGTAAAGAACAATGAATATAATTTTCTGGGAGCCGAATCTCATTTCAACATAAGGAAAGTTCTTAAGAGTTATACCTATTATTAAACTGAGCAGACTATCTTATAAAAAGTTCAGATCACTGGTCATTTTAAAACAAAAGCATTAGAGTTTTCTCTCATCAGAAAATGACCTCTAGAGTGCTTTCCAACTAAAAGTCTCTTAGAGAATTTTCAAGCTGTCCAATGGTTAGGACTCCAAGCTTTCTTAGCAGGGGGCATGGGTATAATCCCTAGTCAGGGAACTAGTACCCTGCAAGTTGTTGCAGGGGTGCAGCCAAATAAAAAGTTTCTTCTTTCAGGATGTGGAGTTTTCTCAGCCCCATTGTCCAGGATATTCTGTAAACCCATATATTCTGGCTCTGGAAGTAAGCCTAGAGTAGGAGGAGAGTGTGGAACTGTGTGATAGGTTCTAAACAAGGCTCCTCTATACAACATATACTTTGCTTAAAATTATTTTCTGATTTTTTTGGTTAACCCATCACCTAGCAAATGATAATAATAGCCACAATGCTAAACTGTGAAGTAAGCCCAATGCAAATATTCTTTATGGATTATTCCATTTAATCTACAACACAACTCTATTTTTTTGACATATACATAGTTCTAACTATATTTAGTATTATTGTTATACCCATTTTATGAATGAGAAAGCAGCAAAGTAATGTTATTGTTATACCCAATATTTCTTATGCTGCCCCTTGGAGGACATAGAATAAGTCTAATGTCTATTTGGCAGAATATATGAGGCCAATTACACTGTCCCACAATTCAGTACCATAAGTAATAATAAAAATATCAACACGCACATTCAGGACACTCAAACTCTGAAGTCCAAGATCTCCATTAATTTTACCTATAACAAACAAGGGCACTGAGGGAGTCACCAATTTTTTGTTACTGGAATTTTAAAAACAAAATTTTGACTTTCAAAGGAAAAAGTAATTTTCCAACTAGATGTCAGCTCATAATTTATTCATTGTCTTCTTATAGATTTAATAGCCACTAATAAATCAAATCCTGTACCAATTTGCAGTAGAGGTAATGAATAGATTCAAGAGACTAGATCTAGTTAACAGTGTGCCTGAAAAACTATATACAGAAGTCCATAATACTGTATAAGAGGCAGTGAACAAAACCATCCCAAAGAAAAAGAAAAGCAAGAAGGCAAAGTGGTTATCTGAGGAGGCTTTACAAATAGGGGAAGAACAAAGAGAGGTGAAAAGCAAGGGAGAGAGGGAAAGATACATCCAATTAAACCCAGAACTCCAAAGGAATAGCTAGAAGAGAGAAGAAGGACTTCTTCAATAAACAGTGCTTAATAATAGAAGAAAACAACAAAAGAGGAAAGATTAGAGATCGCTTCAGGAAAATTGGAGACATCAAGGGAGCATTCCACCTAAAGATGGGCACAATAAAGGATAAAAATGGTAGAGACCTAGCAGATGCTGAAGAGATCAAGATGAGATGAAAAGAATACATGAAAGATCTGTATAAAAAAGATTTTAATGAACTGGATTACTACAGTGGTGTGGTTAGTCACCCAGAGCCAGACATTCTGGAGCGCGAAGTCAAGTGGGCCTTAAGAAGTACTGCTGTTAATAAAGCTAGTGGATGTGATGAAATTCCAGCAGAACTATTCAAATCCCTAAAGGATGATGCCATCAAGTTTGTGCATTCATTATGTCAACAAATCTGGAAGACCTAGCAGTGGCCACAGGACTGGAAAAGGTCAGTCTTCATCCCAGTTGCCAGAAAGAGTAATACCAAAGAAAGTGCTAACCCCTGGAAAGTTGCACTCGTCTCCCATGCTAGTAAGGTCATGCTTAAAATCTTGAATGCTAGGCTTCAGCAGTATGCAAACCAAGAACGTCCAAATGTCCAAGATGGGTTTAGAAAACAAAGAGGAACTAGAGATCAAATTGCCAAACTTCACTGGATTATAAAGAAAGCAAGGGAATTTCAGAAAAACATCTATCTCTGTTTCATTGACTACACTAAAGCCTTTGACTGTCTGGAGCTTGACAAATTGTGGAAGGCTCCTAGAGAGATGGGAATACCAGACCACCTTACCTGTCTCCTGAGAAATCTGTACTTGAGTCAAGAAGCAACAGTTAGAACCCTGTATGGAACAACTGATTAGTTCAGGATCGAGAAAGGAGTACAACAGGGCTGTCTGCTGTCACCCTGTTTGTTTAACCTATATGCTGAGCACATGAGAAATGCTGGGCTGGATGAGTTACAAGCTGGAATCAAGATAGGTGGGAGAAACGTCAACAAGCTCAGATATTCAGATGATACCACTCTAATGGTGGCAGAAAGCAAAGGGGAACAAAAGAGCCTCTTGATAAGGGTGAAGGAGGAGAATGAAAGAGCCAGCTAATGACTAAATATTAAAAAAAACTAAGATCATGGCATCCAGCCCCATTATTTCATTGCAAATAGAAGGGGAAAAGGTGGAAGCAGAGACAGATTTCCTCTTCTTGGGCTCCAAAATTACTGCAGACGGTGACTGTTGCCATGAAATCAGATGGTTGCTTCTTGTCAGGAAAGCGATGACAAACCTAGACAGTGTGTTGAAAAACAGAGACATTACTCTGTCAACAAAGGTCCATATCCTGAAGGCTATGGTCTTCACAGTGGTCACATACAGTTGTGAGAGCTGGACCATAAAGAAGGCAGAACACCAAAGAATTGATGCCTTCAAACTGTGGTGCTGGAGAAGACTCCTGAGAGTCGCTTGGACAGCAAGGAGATCAAACAAGTCAATCTTAAGAAAGATCAACCCTGAATATTCACTGGAAGGACTGATGCTGAAGCTCCAGTATTTTGGTCATCTGATGTGAACAGAAAATTTATTGCAAAAGTCACTGATGCTGGGAAAGATCAAGGGAAGAAGGAGAAGAGGGCGTTAGAGGATGAGATGGTTGGATGGCATCACTGATTCAATGAACATGAATCGGTTTGCCCATCTCTTGGGAAAACTCCAAGAAATGGTGAGGAACAGGGATGCCTGCCATGCTGCAGTCCATGGGGTTGCAAAGAGTCAGACACGACTGGGCAACTGATCAACAACAGCAACAACAAGAAATTTTGATGGATGGAAAACAATTTTGCAACAAGATTGACCATTATTCATTGAAGACAGTGTCTTAGATTTCCTTATAATGCACACCAAAATTTAAACTACCTGAAGGGAAATTAATAATTTCTAGCCAATAAAATTACACAGTGGTATTCAGTTTTATATATATATGTGTGTACTAAAAAAAAAAAAAAATCTTCCATAGTTGTTGCTTCTTGGTACGTTTCAGGTTCACATTTAGTAAGTATGATTACATGATGAAATGTGCAATACGCTGCCTGTAAAGTGATGACTGAGACATTGTTCTAATATGGAGGAGCTCCCAGAGTCTTTCAGGAGGTGCAGATATATAATGAAAGCATATTATCAAAATGAAGTAATAAGGTAGAGATAAGTCCAGGATGTAATGGAACATACAGAATGAAAATTGTATCAGAATTCTCAGTTACAACTAAAGAAAAATTCCAACAAAAAATATTAAAGTTTGTGGGAGGATTAATTAGAAGGGGTATATAAGCACATAGAATCAGAAAAATAAAAGGTGCCAAAGCCATAATATGTACCTCAAGGAATGGAAAGAGAACTCAGTAATTGTCTGGACTCGTCTCTCCCTCTCCTATCTCCGCCTTTTGCTTTCTTTTTATTAAAAAAACAAATTGCTGAAAAGGTCCATATAGTCAAAGTCTTGTTTTTTCCAGTGGTCATGTACAGACGTGACAGTTGGACCATAAAGAAGGCTGAAAACCAAAGAATTGATGCTTTTGAACTGTGCTGGAGAAGACTTTTGAGAGTCCCTTGAACTAAAAGGAGATGAAATCAGTCAATCCTAAAAGAAAACAACCCTGAATACTCATTGGAAGGACTGATGTTGAGGCTGGAGCTTCAATACTTTGGCCACCTGATGCAAAGAGTGACTCATTGGAAAAGCCCCTGATGCTGGGCAAGAGAAGAAGGGGGTGACAGAGGATGAGATGATTGGATGGCATCACTGACTCAATGGGCATGAGTTTGAGCAAACTCTGGGAGATAGTGAAGGACAGGGAAGCCTGGCATGCTGCAGCCCACATGGTCAGAAAGAGTTGAGCATGACTTCGTGACTGAACAACCACAACAATTAGAAAGAAATAAAATTTTGTTTATTTGCATATGACATAATCATGTATGTAGAAAATCCTAAGGAATATATTTTTTAAAATCTGCTACAATGAATAACTCTGTAGCGTGTTTGCAAGATAAGCTGCTGCTGCTGCTAAGTCGTTTCAGTCGTGTCCGACTCTGTGCGACCCCACAGACGGCAGCCCACCAGGCTCCCTGGTTCCTGGGATTCTCCAGGCAAGAACACTGAAGTGGGTTGCCATTTCCTTCTCCAACGCATGAAAGTGAAAAGTGAAAGTGAAGTTGCTCAGGCGTGTCTGACTCTTAGTGACCCCATGGACTGCAGCTTACCAGGCTCCTCCATCCATGGGATTTTCCAGGCAAGAGTACTGGAGTGGGGTGCCATTGCCTTCTCCATTTCAAGATAAGAATTCAATATAAAAGAATTTTTATATTTTCTTTGTATTGAGTGTACAAAAAGGCATGTGAAGTACAAGAATTGATGACCTAACAAATGCTGATGGGGTCTGAGAAGAGATAAGAAACTTGACTGATTGATTAAGGACTGCAGTTATTGTTTAATGAATATTAAATATACTTAAGAGTACAATAAGGTTTTGATATACATATAACCTGTGAAATGATTGCTACAATCAGTAATCAATATACCCATCTATTCACAGTTACCATTTGTGTGTGTATATGGTGAAAACACTTAGGATCAACTTTCTTCACAAGTTTCAAGTATGCAATACAGTATTAGTAATTATAATCACCATGCTGTATCATTTGAATTTATATATCCTACATAACTGGTCTTGTTTGTTTCCCTTAGCTTAATATCTTAAGGTTTATGTTACTGCAAATGACAAGATTTCCTTCTTTCTCATGGTTGAATAATATTCTACTGTACATTTACAACATATTCTCTTTATTTATTCATCCACTGACAGATTACTTAGACTGTTTCCACAACTTGGCTCTTGTGAATAACGTTGCAGTGTACATAGGAGTGAAGATATCCCTTCAACATAATGAGTTAATTTCCATATATACCCAGAAGTTGGATTGCTGGATCATATGGTACTTCTATTTTCAATTTGTTTAGGAAACTCCCTACTGTTTTCCATAATGGCTGTATCAATTTATATTTTCACCAACAATGCACAAATGTTCCCTTTCTCCACATTCTCACTGACAGTTATCTTTTTGTCCTTTTGATAATGGCAATTCTAACCGGTGGAAGTGGCATCTCATTATGGCTTTGATTTGCATTTTCCTGATGATTAGAGATATTGTTTCTTTACATATAGCTGTTGGCCATTTGTATAGCTTCTTTTGAAGAATATATATTTAGATCATTTGCCCATTTTAAAATTAGATTATTGATTTTCCAGTTATTGGGAAATTCAATGTTTAATATTTATCTAGTATTTTGGATCCAGAGAAGGCAATAGCAACCCACTCCAGTACTCTTGCCTGGAAAATCCCATGGACAGAGGAGCCTGGTAGGCTACAGTCCACAGGGTCACACAAAGTTGGACACAACTGAAGTGACTTAGCAGCAGCAGCAGCAGCAGTATTTTGGATACTAACTCCTTGTCAGATGTATGGTTTGCAAATACTTTCTCCTATAGGTTGTTTGTTTACTCTGTTGATTGCTTCCTTGGCTGTGCAGAAGCTTTTTCATTTGATGCAATCCCACTTGTTAATTTTTGCTTTTGTTTTCTTGCTTTTGAGATCTTATCCAAGAAATCATCGCCAAAACCAATGTGAAGGAGATTTTTCCTTATGGCTTCTACTACAGATTTTATGGTTTCAGGTCTTATGTTTAAGTCATTAATGAATTTTTAAAAAATTTTTTATTGAAGTATAGTTGATTTATAATGCTGTATTAGTTTCTGGTATATAGCATAATGATTTCTTCTTGCAAAGCCATTTCTTTCTTCTTCTAGTGGAAAAACAGTTTTCCAAACACCATTTATTGAAAAGACATTCTTTCCCCATTTTTTTTTTAACAGTGTGTATTTTTATTTCAGTAAATACTTTGATGTGTGGTTTATCTTTTTTTAAAAATTAACTTGGAAAAAGTTTCAGATTCCCAGAAAACTTATGAGAATGGCTCAGTAAGCACCTTTCTGTCCTATATCTTTAATTGGTTCTCATCCAGGGGTGATTTTGCATGCCCCCGACCCCAGGGGACAGATCAGGAGGCAATGTCTGAAACATTTTTGATTGTTACAACTAGGAGACACTACTGACGTCTGGCAGGTAGAGGCCAAGGATCCTGCCACCACTATAGGTTCTTGATATCCTTCTCAAAAATTCATTGACCAAAAATGCATGGATTTTTTTCTGTGATCTCTATTCTGTTCTATTGTTCTATACATCTGTTTTACAACAGTACTGTGCTGATTTTATTACTGCAGTTTTGTAGTATATTTTGAAATCAATAGTGTGATGGCAGCAGTTTTGTTCTTTTTGTTCAAGATTGCTTTAGCTATTTACAGTCTTTTGCAATTCCATATTAATTTTAGAAAGTTTTTAAATTTCTGTGAAAAATTCACCCATGAAACTGTACATTTGGATCCACTTTCACATTTTGCCACCCCCTGCAACCACTGTCACCTCTGATAACCACTACTCTGTTCTCTGAGTATCTGAATTGGCTTTTGTTTTACTTTCTTTGCTTATTTGCTTTTTTTTTAAGATTCCACATGTGGGTGAAACCATACAGTATTTTTCTTTCTCTATGTACCATAATTCACTTAGTATAATATCCTTAAGGTAAATCTATGAAGTTGTAGATGTCAGGATTTCATTTTTTTATGGCTGAGTAGTGTTTCATTGTATTTATACATACCACATTTTCTCTATCTGTTCATCCATTGATGGACAGATGTTGTTTCCGTATTTTGGCTTTTGTAAATAATGCTGCAGTGAACATATGGGGTGTATATATTAGTATCTTTGTGAATTGGTGTTTTTGTGTTCTTCAGATAAGCACCCAGAAGTAGAACAGCTGGGTCTGTGGTATTTCTATTCTTTTTTTCTTTTTGAAAAATCTTCATACTGTTTTCCATAGTGGCTCCACAAATTTATAGTCCCACAAACAGTGTACTAGGGTTACCTTTTCTCCATACCATCACCAACACTTGTCATTTGTTGTCTTTTTAATAATAGTTATTTAAAGGTGTGAGGTGATATCTTATTCTGGTTTTGATTTGCATTTTCCTGATGATTAGATATTTAACATCTTTCATGTGCCTGTGGGTCATCTGTATGTCTTCTTTAGAAAAATGTCTGTTCAGATTCTTTGCCCATTTTTCAACTGATTGTTTAATTTTTTGTTTTGTGGTTATATGAGTTCTTTGTATATTTTAGATATCAATCCCTTATCAGGTATATGATTTGCAAATATTTTCTCTCATTTACTAGATTGCCTTTTCATTTTGATGATGGTTTTTACTTTGATGTAGTCATTTGTTTATTTTTATCTCTGTTTACTTTGCCTTTGGAGTCAAATCCAAAATAACATCACTAAAACCAATGTCATGTGGTTATTGTGTATGTTTTCTTCTAGGAACTTCATAGCTTCAAGTATTACATTTAAGTCTTAACACATTTTGAGCTAATTTTTGTGTATAGTGTAATGTAGCAGCAGGAGCATCCAGTTTTTCCAACACTATTTATTGAAGAGACTTTGTTGTTATTGTTCAGTCATTCAGTTGTGTCCAACTCTTTGTGACCCATGGACAGCAGCAGGCCAAACTTCCCTGTCCTTCACTATCTCCCAGAGCTTACTCAGACTCATGTCCATTGAGTCAATGGTGCCATCCAACCATCTCATCCTCTGTTGCCTCCTTCTCCTCCTGCTCTTAACCTTTCCCAGCATTAGGGTCTTGTCCTTTCCTCCCTTTTGTAGATTAATTGTCCACATATGTGTGGGTAAAATTGTGGTAGTCTTTTATGACTCATTGTATCTCTCTGATATCATTTGAAATTTCTCCTCTTTCATTTCTGGTATTATTTTTTTTAACCTTTTCTTGACTTGATTAATCAAGCTAATGGCTTGTCAGTTTTTTTTTCCCTAAGAACCCATTTGTAGTTTCACTGATCCTTTCCATTTTTTTCTTTATTTATTTTTTCTCTGATATTTATTATTTTCTTTCTTCTATTAATTTGGGGCTTCATTTGTTCTTCTTCTAGTTCCTCTAGGTGTGAAGTTAGATTGTTTTTTTCTTAAGGTCTGTATTACTGTGAACTTCCCTCTTAGAACAGCTTTTTCTACCTCTCATAGATTTTTTGTATGTCATATTTCTGTTCTCATTTGTCTTTAGGTGTTTTTTCTTATTTCTCCTTTGATTTCTCTGATGACTTATTTATTATTCAGTAGCATGATGTTTAATTTCCATGTTGTTTGTGGTTTTTCTCATGTTTTTCTCTAGTGATTGATTTCTAGTTTCATACCATTGTGGTTAAAGAGAATGAGTGATGTGATTTCATTCCTCTTGAATTCATTGAGACTTGCTCTGTGACCCAAAATGTGATCTATTCTAGAGAATTTCCATATGAGCTTGAGAAGAATGCATATTCTGCTGTTTGGGGTGAAATATCCTATATTTATCTAATGTTATTTGATCTAATGTGTCCTTTAAAAAAAAAATGTGAGGCCATGGTGTGGGGTATATGGGATGTGAAAGCTTAGTTCTGTGATCAGGAAATAAACTCAAGCTCCCTGCAATGGAATCATGGACCACTGGACTACTAGGGAAGTTCCTAATGTGTCCTTTTTTGGACAATGTATCCTTGTTGATTTTCTGTCTGGATCATCTATCCATTGATGTAACTGACATGTAAAATCCTCTTATTTACTATTGCACAGCTTCTGATTTCTCCCTTTAAGTCCACTAATATTTGCTTTATATATCTTTATGCTTCAATGTTTGGTGCATCAGTCAGTTCAGTTCAGTTCAGTCGCTCAGTCGTGTCCGACTCTTTGTGACCCCATGAATTGCAACACGCCAGGCCTCCCTGTCCATCATGCAACTCCTGAAGTTTACCCAAACTCATGTCCATCGAGTCGGTGATGCCATCCAGCCATATCATCCTCCATTGTCCCCTTCTCCTCCTGCCCCCAACCCCTCCCAGCATCAGGGTCTTTTTCAATGAGTCAGCTCTTCGCATGAAGTGGCCAAAGTATTGGAATTTCAGCTTCAGCATCAGTCCTTCCAGTGAACACCCAGGACTGATCTCCTTTAGGATGGACTGGTTGGATCTCCTTGCAGTCCAAGGGACTCTCAAGAGTCTTCTCCAACACCACAGTTCAAAACCATCAATTCTTCGGCACTCAGCTTTCTTCACAGTCCTGCTCTCACATCTATACACGACTACTGTAAAAACCATAGCCTTGACTAGATGGACCTTTGTTGGCAAAGTAATGTCTCTGTATTTTGATATGCTATATCATAACTTTCCTTCCAAGCAGTAAGCGTCTTTTAATTTCATGGCTGCAGTCATAATCTGCAGTGATTTTGGAGTCCCCCCCAAAAAAATCTAACACTGTTTCTACTGTCTCCCCATCTATTTGCCATGAAGTGATGGGACCAGACGCCATGATTTTAGTTTTCTGAATGTTGAGCTATAAGCCAACTTTTTCTCTCTCCTCTTTCACTTTCATCAAGAGGCTTTTTAGTTCCTCTTCACTTTCTGCCATAAGGGTGGTGTCATCGGCATATCTGAGGTTACTGATATTTCTCCTGGCAACCTTGATTACAGCTTGTGCTTCTTCCAGCCCAGCGTTTCTCATGATGTACTCTGCATATAAGTTAAATAAGCAGGGTGAGAATATACAGCCTTGACATACTCCTTTTCCTATTTGGAACCAGTCTGTTGTTCCAGGTCCAGTTCTAACTGTTACTTGCTGACCTGCATACAGGTTTCTCAAAAGGCAAGTCAGGTGGTCTAGTATTCCCATCTCTTTCAGAATTTTCTACACTTTATTGTGATCCACACAGTCCAAGGCTTTGGCATAGTCAATAAAGCAGAAATAGATGCTTTTCTGGAACTTTCTTGCTTTTTGTTTGGTGCATATATCTTCTCACTGGATTGACTCCTTTATTTTTATGTAGTGTCCTTCTTTGTCTTTTAATACAGTTTGTTTTAAATTCTGTGTTGTCTGACGTGAGTATAGATACTCTGGTGTTTTATTCCATTTTCATTTGCATGGAATGAATTTTCCTTCCTTCACCTTCAGTCTATGTGTGTGCTTAGCTCTAAAATTAGTCTCTTGTAGGCAGCATATGTATGGATCTTTCTTTTTCTTCATTCAGACACTCTACATCTTTTGAATGGTATATTTAGTCCATTATGTTTAAAGTAATTATTAAGAGGTATATACTTATTACCATTTTGTTTGTTCTCTCAATGTTTTTCTGGTTCCTGTATGTCTTTTTGTCTTCTCTTTCCTTTCCCTGTGTTTTGGTAGTTTTCTTTAGTGTTATGTTCAAATTCCTTTCTATTTTTCCTTTGTGCATTTACTATAAGGTTTTTCTTTGTGGTTACTGTGAGGTTCACATATACTTAAACTAGAACACATTTCAGTTTTATCTTTTTACATCTCAATATTTTGTACTTTTGATGACACAGTTTCCATCTTATTATTTTCTGTATTACTTAACTAATTGTACTCTAGAGTTACCCTAGGGGAATAGTTGATCTTAGTTGCAGCCATGAAATTAAAAGATGCTTGCTCCTTGGAAGGAAAGCTATGACAAACCTAGACAGTGTATTCAAAAGCAGGGATTATCACTTTGTTGACAAAGGTCCATTTAGTCAAAGCTATGGTTTTTCCAGTAGTTATGTATGAATGTGAGAGTTGGAGCATGAAGAAGGCTGAGTGCTAAAGAATTGATGCTTTTGAATTATAGTGCTAGAGAAAACTCTTGAGTCCCTTGGATAGCAATGAGATCAGACAAGTCAATCCTAAAGAAAAGCAACCTTGAATACTCATTGGAAGGACTAATGCTGAAGCTGAAGCTTAAGTTTCAACACCTTGGTTACCTGATGTGAAGAGCCAACTCATTGGAAAAGACCCTGATACTGGGAAAGATTGAGGGCAGGAGGAGAAAGGGGTGACAAAGGATGAGATTGTTGGATGGGTATCACCGACTCAATGGACATGAGCTTGAGCACACTCCAGGAAGCAGTGAAGGATGGGGAAGTCCACCATGTTGCCATTCATGGGGTTGCAAATAGTCAGATTCAACATAGCGACTGAACAAGCAAGCTGACTTTATAATTGTTCACATGTGGAATTAAAGCCTATGATCTCAAGTCTGCCATCTTGTACTCTGTTTATCTTTATTTCTCCTAATATAAGGAGCTTTTTCCATCATAATGATGCAATAAGCAGCAGAATCCTCCCCATCTAGATTCTACTGGAATAAGCTTGGTGAAAGAATCTGCCACGTCACTTCTACTAAAGTCAAAACTTTCAGATCTGGAGCAGAAATGGGGAACAGTCAAGGGTATTAAACAGATAAAAATTGCAAGTATAATATTTCCAAAACAAAAAGCAGTTCATAAATCCTCAGAAATAATCATGTTCTAGACTGGAGAGTTGGAATATGCAGAGATATCTCAGCAAGAATCAGCCTGCTGTGTAGCTGGGGTACTATTGGAGGGGAAATATGAAAAATGAAGCTGGAGTGTCAGATAACGGTCAAGTCATGGACTTGTACACTGTGCCCCAAATTTAAGATGATTGATGACACTGCAAAACTTGAGAGTCTTATATTTTTGTTCACAATTTTGCCTAGTATTTTAGTGAACTAAAGCACATTATGTCCCTCTGAGGCAAAACTTCTACTTAACCAAAACCCACATCTCTCTTACCTTCTTTTATTCATCACCTTTGTATTTCCTTTATTAATCCATTCATTTCCTTCTATTGCCTCAGCCTCAACAACTCTGATAAAGTCATACATTTGAACAGTAACAAGCTCAAGGTGCACAACAATAATGTCAACTCAAAGTTTTCTTCTTGGCAGAGTGTAGGTGCTTCAACTTTCTTTCTACCATTCTATCAAAGCTGAGGCCAGAAACTTCACTGAGCTTGCCAATCTATGCTAAATCCTCTCACTTGAAATCTATTTGTCATTTTATCCAAAGAATTGCCTACGAAGAAAATCTTTCTTGCAGCATGTATAATGGTGGGGCCTATTATGAAATAAATGGAACCAGTGGGGAAATTAATCTGTTTCAGCTGCATTAGAAATCCACATTTGTGTTTTATGTATCTTTTCAAGTTCAGCCTCTTTCTACCTTATAATCAATATTCCAGAGTTTTGATCACATAGTGAAAACCCATCACAGGAAAAATTGTGTCATTCTTTCTTTTGATATTTTTCTGTTCACATGCCAAACACTGCTGTGAAGCCTTCCCAAGGGAATTCTGTTTCAGCTCCAAAAAGTTGTTAACATAAGGCCGAGCCTGTACTGTGACCTTATTATGACAGCTTGTTCAAAACTACAAAAGATAAAGGATATGAAAAAGTTTAGAAACTGTGTCTGTTACATGCACACATGTTCTCCACAATATGTTAACTTTGGAAATGGTGGAGGATATAGTCCTAGAGGAAAAACAAAAGCAGTGAACCACTTCTGATTCTTCTCAGCCATTTCAATAATCAGCAGCTCTCCAGAGTCCAAAATAAATTTGTTAAAATGCAGGGATGATAATTATTCAGGTAGGATTCCATAGAGACTCTTCAGATGGATCCTTTAAACATATTTAACCACTTGATTCAAATTATCCAATGTCTCAGAATATCTAAGTGTTAGTATGGAATACTCTCCACCTAGGAAGATGAAACATCTCCTGTGTGACTCCATCTTGTGCTGTGGCTTGCAGAATTCAATGGTGGGCATAGAATATGTATGTACTGTAATATTAAAATAAGAAGATAGACCCATAATAATATGAAACATTTATAATGTTTTATATTAAAATTATATAAATGTTATTTAAAGTGGTGAAAAGTAAGAAACAATCCAAATACCAAACAATGGAAAATTATGATGTAAACTATGGCATATTCGCTTCATGAAATGTTAACAGTTGCTAGAAATGACATTAATAAAAGTTTATAATACCACAAGGATACATTTATAATATAATAAAAAAGCAAGCCAGAAGTTGCATATTATTATGGTCACAGTTTTATAAATAAAAGGTATATAAGAAAAGCACAGATTGATTTCCTGATCACATTTTCCTTTTAAGTTTTTCAGGTGCTTCATTTCAGCTCAAAAGTAGCCCCTTGCTAAAAGTAACACATTCTCCAGTCTAAGGATCCTGCTCTGATTTAGTGTATCCCTTCTTTTCTCCAGAGTAGGTTTATGGGGTCTTAGATATTTTGATTAAAAGATTTCATTTGTGAGCTAGAATATTACTTCTTTTGTATCAGCTTCAGTCCTCTTTAACAGCAGTTTTGCCAATATTTCCTTGTTTAAAAATAAAACCAAACGATAACAAAAAAAAAAGAAAAAAATTTTAGATGTAATGCAGATATTTTTAGTTTTTCTAATTTTCCAGTGTTCTCAGGTGTTCTTTAATGAGTATGCATTTTTATCATATAATCTTATAAAATATTTGTGAAACCACACTTGAGGAGCAGTTTGTCAAAATCCATTAATGATGAAGGTGTCTATGTCTATAATCAAACAATTTCATTCCTAGGTAAATAATAGCCAAAAGAAATTTTCACAGTTGTGTGCAATGATGCAAGTACAAACATGTTCATTGTAGCATCAACTAGCCAACGAGAGAATAGAGAAAAACTTTTTTTCCTAAACAACAGTAAAATTGAGTGAACCCGAGCTGCATATATCAACATAGGTAAATCTCAGAAGCATAACTGTAACAAAAAAAATATCATTGCCAAAAATATACAAAAAGTATTATATTATTATAAAGTTTAAAATACCCCAAAGAGTGCTATATATTGTTTATGTATGCTTATATCTGTAAAGTGTAAACTAAAAGAAATGCATGGATAAAGTATATATCACATTCAAAGTGGTATAAACCTCTAGGAGGAGAGAGGTGAGATTAAGTCAGAGAGACATATATAGACTTCATCTGATGTTTTTATATTTCATTATATTTTTAAAAGAGAATAAAAACAAATATGGTAAAAATGGTAAGACTTGGCAAAGCCAGATGATAGGAATTTGGGTCCTTATTATGTGATGATCCTTTGTAATGTGCTTGAAATACTTCATAATGCCAGAGAAAATAAGCTATATTTTAATATCTACAGAGTAAGTTAATTATATTAGGATAATGTAGCAAATTTTCATATTATCTATACAATATAAAGTTATATTCATAAATTTAAAAATGTGAAAATAAGAAGCTAAAAGTAGATCTGCTTAAAATACGTATCTAAATGGTCAGAAATGGAAGAAAACAGAACCACATATATACACTATTAGAAAACCAAATAGTGAATTACGATTACTAGATTAAAAAAAAAGTAGGAACCTAAGAAACCAGGAGTCTGAGTGGTTTTTTAGTTTAAATAATATTATTCAGAAATCTGAATGGGGTGTTTATGAGTGAGAGCTTTGTACTTGATTCATACTATCAGGGTTTGGAGGCTACCTCTACCACTTACTAGCTACTCATCTGAGGCAAGTTACATATTTTGATAGAGCAATGTGCTTTTGTTTCTTCTTTTGTTAATTGCAGAAAATATGAATAATTATTTCATAAGCTAAATGTGAGGTGAGGGGCTTCCCTGACAGCCCAGAACAGATTGAACTTGCATCCCCTGAGTCTCCTGCATTGCAGGCTGATTCTTTGCCCACTGAGCCACCTGGGAAGGCCCCAGAGACTTGAGCCAGATACATTTTCAGTAAGCAGAAAGGAGAGAGAAACAAAACATTAAGAAACACAAAAATTAAAAAGAACATTGTTCCAGAGAGAAATAAGAATGAATTCATTTCCTGGCTTTCTGATTTTCAACTCTACTACAATATATACTATGAACCTCACCTTGGGATCCTTGAGATCCTCTGTATCTCATTATAGAGTCCCCTCTTTTGCTAGTGTAAAAAGTGACGTTTCTTTGTAGCCAAAATAACCTTGATTGGAACTCTACTGAAATTTGAATATTTTCATTCAAGAGAAAATGTGATTCAAATTTACAGAAAAGAGGTGATCTTTTTTTTTTTTTCATTTATTTTTATTAGTTGGAGGCTAATTACTAGGTGATCTTTAGATAAACATTCAATGACCAGTGAATGATCAAGTGTATAAACCGAATAAATCTGATCAAGATGTAACTCTTACATTATTAATTTCCATGTGAGAGGAGAATTCAATGCAAAGGTGTACCAAAGGTGTAATGTAAGGCATTAAAGTACTTTGAAGTAGGTAACATGCCCTAAACGTCTTTTCTCATTACTCTAAGTTCTGAAAGCATAGTGGTTGCTCAATAAATATTATTGATTGATGTCAACTCTCTAAATTTCTTGTTTTTTTTTTCTTTTTAAATTACATGCTTATTTTTTCTCTAGAGGATGAGATATGCTTTGATATTTTTCACAACACAAAATATTAACCCAAATGTCACTAGCATAGCATGACAATTATTACCCAAAGTATTTTCATTCTGCTGGTTTGTGTTCCCCACCCCCCATCCCCAGTGAGGTACAATTCCACCTAGAACTGAGGTGAGTGTAGAGTTAAGTCATGATGAGAACTTAAAAAAAAAAAAATCGACAGATTTCTCTGAATATGAAGAGTAAAAGAAGTCTGAAAAATTGCTTCCTCAGAAGCTGAGAAAATAATTCTGGAAAGTCACAGTATATTTACCAAGAGGGAGAAAGCAGGGGGAAAAAAACCCAACAGGTTTATCATAAAGATAGAAATGGAATGCCAAAGGATATTTATTCTAAAGATACAGAACATTATGAAATAGCCGATAAAATATGAATGCAAATTTTCTGAGTTTCACTCTGAAACATGGCAATAAAAACTTGGCTGACTGAACATTATCTTCTATAATCCATCCAGATGCAAAAATGTGGAAAACATACAATAAATTTTTTTTGCACGTTGAATCTTTCATGTTAATCTAAACTCTGACTTCCCAAGAGCATCAGAAGTCTTCCCTGTCTCATATTTATCTCTGTTTACTAGTTCTACATTAACCAGAGAACATAAATAATTACCTATTGTTAAGAAAGTAACATTTTGTGTCATTAGGTAGTAGAAAACACAGGTTCTTTAAAACATTCTAGAAATGTAGACATGCTAATAAAATTGCCTTTTGTTTCATAATTTTATTTTATTATAGCCTCTGACTTCCAGGAACATGACTCACTTGGATGAAAAAGAAAAAATGACATACCAACCTACTAATGTTATGTTTTGGGTACAGTATTTTGTTTGCTTTCACCAACCTGTCATGTTTATCTTGATTGGGTTGATTGGGTACATTGAAATGAAAGCCTAGGATGTGTATAGCTTTATCCAGGACTCTAAAGTGTATTCCTGCTCTCTTAGAGCATGATGGTTAAAAAAGCAAATGCTTCACCATAGATAGTATACATGCTGTTCTTTTGAAATATCCCACCCTCACATTCTCCCACAGATCACCAGCCCAGGAGGGATGCACGAGACAAGTGCTCCGGCCTGGTGCACTGGGAAGACCCAGAGGAATCGGGTGGAGAGGGAGGTGGGAGGGGGGATCGGGATTGGGAATACATGTAAATCCATGGCTGATTCATATCAATGTATGACAAAACCCACTGGAAAAAAAAAATAATAATAATAATAAAAAAAAATTAAAAAAAAAAAAAAAGCAAATGCTTCATAATCAGCACTCTGACCCTTAACAAAGGACATTTAAAAGCTTCTTGAGAAGTGGTGTTAGGTAAATTCCGAGTATGATTAGCACTTAGGATTAGTAGAGTAGAAAGATTTTAAAGCTTTCTCTTTTATCAAATCCTTGCCCATAAACAGAAACGGCCTCTCTTGCCTTCTAGAAGACAATCAAAGAAAAAAAGAAACTTTATATAGATAAAGAGTACAGGAGCCAGAGCTTGTTTTAAAAGCAAGTTTCAGCAAGTTTTAAAGACTTTCTTTTCCATCAAATAACCCCTAAAGTATCATATTCTTGTTAGTTTCCCAGGCAAAAGCGAGAAATACGCTATTAAAAAATTTATGGTTGAGTAAACCAAGTCCCAAAGCACAATAAAAAATACAGCAAAAGGAACAATAAGTTTTCATACTCTTACTATATGAAATAAGTTTATTTCAGGTTATTTTCAGGCTTTCTTTAAAATAAAATGTGAATGTGATTTGTGACCAGAATTGATACAAATTATGCTTCCAGTCTTTTTCTGTCCCAGCTGTAACATTACTCCATAGGTTGCCTTCAATAGAAAATTCTTAGTTATTTTTCTAAAATCTAAAACTTAATTAGATTTTTAAGGCCTTTTTGTTTCTAAACAGAGCTATAGACTTTTTCCTAATAAAATATTAATTTATTGCATTTTAAATTTCCTCAGAATATCCCCGATGGAGGTTGTCACGTATGAAGATTTAACTCCTCAAAGTTAGCCTCCCAGGAGCAACTGAAAGCAGCAAGTTTATTTATGCCAGCTCCTTCTATGTACCAGGCTTTGTCAAAGACCAGTTGAGTCAAATAAAATAATTTCTTAATAATTAAAGGACACCATAAATTATAAAAAACACTATTTGCTTAAAAACTTTTTAGGTAATTTATACTTAAGAGAAGTCACACAATTTCAAAACTGTTAAACCATCTGTTTCAAATCCAGGAAGATTTCAGTTCCCAGAGTTTCTGTAGCAAAAATTGTGTCTAGTAAAATGTTTTGAATTTGGTAAATCTTGGGTCTGACTTCAACTATAGACAATTCAGCTATAGACAATTTAAAGTATAGAAAACATACAACAACTGGGAATATTGTCAAGTTCTACCTTCCTGAAAATATTACAAAAGCAACATTTGATAAGACAAAACAGAGTATTTTTTTAACCATAGTAAAGAAGGACAAAATAGTAATATTTACAGAGGATTAGATTCTTGTTTAACAAAGTCTTTCAATTTATAGGCTTGGCTAGGATTGGATCAGAATCATGATAATGATAGTCTAGTATTGATGGACATCAATAAGGTAAGCATTTCTAAGCAGGTTCAAATACTCTTAGGAGAAAATGGTCATTAGAAACTAGCTATTGAAATTAAAATCTCAGAGTTCTTTGTAAAGTGTCTTTGTTTTATTGCAACAGGCATGCTCATTCACTTATATATTTTCTATGGCTGCTTTTGCACTGTAAGGCTAGAGTTGAGTAGTTGCAGCAAAGATGACATGGTCTGAAGCACCTAAAATATTTATTGACTCTTTACAGAAAGAGTTTGCTGACCACTGTTATAATAAATACTGTCAATGCTCTACCCAGATTCCCTTTCTTCACCACTTCTGTGTGCCTCTCCCTTGACTTTTGAGTGCTTTTGCTTCTAACTGGCTTCTTGTGAAGACTTGAAGATGTGGAGGACTGCTCCGAAGCTGTTGGAATCACTTGGCTTGCAGACACAGGTGGCTGGAAATGGCAGGGAGGTTACCTCTCCCCCATCCCCCAGCAGCTCCCAGCCAGTGACTAACTAGTATGGGATTGTGAAAGCAGCTCCCTTACCTTAAGCTGGAGTACATTCTGAAGGCTAATTTATACTTCATGTGTATGTTAGTCGCTTAGTTGTGTCTCACTCTTTGCGACCCCATGGACTATAGCCTGCTTGGCTCCAGTGTCCCTGGAATTCTCCAGGCAAGAGCACTGGAGTGGTTTGCCATTCCCTTCTCCAGGGGATCTTTCCTACTCAGGATCTTTCCTACTCAGGAATCTCCTGCCTTGCAGGAGAGCCACCAGAGAAGCTGTTTTATACTTCTGAGTCTTTTCTGCGGGAGATGGCTTATCTTTTACCTGCTACCTCAGTATTTTGCAATGCTGTGGAGACGGCAAGGTTGAGATTGTGACATTCTTCCTCCTTTACAAAAACCAAATAAAAACAAAATTGTAAAAAGGCAAAGGCTAAATGGAGTACAAACTGAAAAAATGTTGCCATTACTTAGAAAACAGGATGTCACACTGTAAAGCCTCCTCTTAGCACGCTTGCTCATAATTTGCTGTTAAACCATTTAATGGTCATGATGGGATGAATTAGGGATGTGTCATCTCTCCAGTTTGATTCACTCAGCAGTTCTTGGCTGTCCAATATGCCAGGTCCTATGTCAACTGCTGAGAACACATTGAATGTAAGATAATTTAAGCCTTGAAAAGTTTACACTTTTGTGAGGTGCTTCTAATTTCCTATGCCATCAAAGCAGGGACTGGATCTTCTATTATTTTTCAAATTTTCTGAGTGCCAAGCATAGCAATGGATTGAATAAACACTTGTTAAATGTAAAAGACCCTGATGTTGGAAAAGATTAAGGGCAGGAGGAGAAGGGGGCAACAGAGGATGAGATGGTTGGATGTCATCATCAACTCAATGGACTTGAGTCTGAGCAAGCTCCAGGAGATGGTGAAGGACAGGGAAGCCTGGAGTGCTACAGTCCATGGGGTTGCAAAGAGTTGGAAACAATTGAGTGACTCAACAACAACAAATGTACTTACACTTCATCATTCTCAAGAATGGAAATCTATCCAGCCAGGGCAACAGTTTAATGCCATACATAATTGCTAGTAAAGAAATTATTGACACATAACCTAGCATGATACAGTGTCAATAGCAGTGGGCTCCAGGCTGAGCTCCTAAAGTCTAGACTCCTGGTTCCCACTCTATTAGTAATTCCCTAGGTCACCCTGGACAATCCATCTCATTCTCTAAGCTTCAAATTCTTCAATTATAGAATAAAGATGCCAGACTAGATTATACTTAAGGTTCATTCCAGTTCTGAAATTCTGATTCCTCTGAACTCTCTGATTACTTAGCAGTGCCTGACTTCTCATGAGCTAATAGACTTATTTCAGGACTCAATACAATAGTGTTACAAGAATTGAACTGCAGAATTTTAAAATGTGATAAACTTTCTTTTTGAGTAAGAGCCTATATTTCCCTTGATTTATTCTATCTACAGTCTCAAGCATGAAAATATCTTCCCAATATTTCATTCATAGCTTTTAGTCTTTTATAAAAACAGATTTGCAATAAATTCTGAAGAATATTTGCTGCATACTTTCTGACTCATATTTCTAGACAAAACCAACATCCAATCAATGCCATCTTTTTTCAATTTTAGAAAATTGCCTTATTTAATCATTTTGAGCCATTTTTCAGATTTTTATATTTTTAACACACTTAAGTTTGTAACCTTTTTTCTAACCACTCCACTTCTTTCTTAGGTCCTCAGACTTTAGTAAGAGTATTACTAAAATTTGTAGAAAATTAAATCAAAAATAGCTTCTGTTCCAAAAATGAACATAAAACTTTGCTAGGGCTTCCCAGTTGGCACCAGCAGTGAAGAACCTGCCTGCCAATGCAGGTAGATGTAAGAGACACAGGCTCAATCCCTGGGTTAGAAAGATATCCTGGAGGAGGGTATGGCAACCCACTCTAGTATTCTTGCCTGGAGAATCCCCATGGATAGAGGAGCCTGGCAGGCTACAGAGTCCATAGGTTTGTAAACAGTCAGACACTATTGAGGCAACTTAGCACACAAGCACGGAAAAAGCAAGAACTATTAATATTTATTATTTTGATGCAAACAATTGATTATTGCTGACTCAGAGACAACTGTAGACATGTAGTTGGATATTCACTTTTTTCCAATTTTTTATCAGAAATAATTTTTAAGTCACCTAAAAAAATTCATGCATAAGAATTTTACATTCTTCCTTCCTTTTCCCCACCTCTGAAACTGTACCTCTCTGCAATGCCTTTCTCCAATGGAAAGAAGTAATTTTCTCACCAGTAGTTTTGATCCCTATATCATTTACAGATTGTCTTAAAATGTATTGGACATCTAGTACTTGACCTGATGCTAGATACTGAGAACAAAGAGGAAGAGGAGAGGCACAATTTCCCAGAACAATTGCTAAATTGCATTTTGAAGGATAAAATTTCAAGAAAGAGGACAGAGGCTTGAAAACAAGAAAACATCATATTTCAAGTCTGCAAGTGCTCTAGGATGGTTAAAGTACAGCGTCCTCTATAAAACATAGTAGGACTAATCAAATGTCAGTAGAAAGTGTATGATCGTCTAAATAACATTACTGTTTTCCAAAGTTGGCTCTACTACAGGGCTATTTATTCAGGTTCTGAAGAAAGAAAATAAATTTTTAGAAAAATTTCACCATCATCCATCTTTATTTTTTACTTTCTTCACAGGCTTTAATTTATCATCTAACCCCATCATTCAGCTCTCCAGTCTCCTTGGGTCCTGTATCAGTTGTCACTGGGTAATTAGGGATCAATTGCAAACTGGGCCCAAGGTCAGTTTACATTAAAATTTTGGCATTCAGCATTTATGGATTTAGAAAGACTAAAAGCAAAGCTAAAGAGATGAAAAATTGGCTTCAAACCAAAATCCAAATCTCAAAATCAGCAGTGTGTGTTGTAGAGTCCTGGGTATAGAAATCCCTTAAGACTATCTTTAGAAGAAAACATATGGATTTTAAAAATAATAATTTTACACTTTCTTTAAAGATAAAAAAGTAAATATCATATTTGATATAAACAAAAGTGAGGGGAAATTGCTTTTTTAAAAGCGGATTGCCTGGTGTACTCCCACCTCTGACCCCATGAGGTCCTTAATAAGCCAAAAATAAACATAAATTAAAGAAAAATAATAATACCTCCACGGACATCTGTATCTTGAATGGCATCACAAATACATGTTGGCCTATACACTCACAAACACATGTGCATGCACACATGCACACACCCCAGATCCTTGCCCGTCAGTAGAAGATCAAAGACCATGAAATGGAATCAGCTTCAAGAACTAGACCTTTGACTTTGATAGGTCATCACTGGTGGTCAAACTCAACAGATTGTCTGCAATTACCTCTCATCCAAGGGGCACCACTCACTGAGGGAGCACCATCCATCATTCCTACACCTTTCTGTCATCTACACTCAATACAACATTTTCCCTCTTTTCATACTCATTTCATTACCTAATCATGTGAATCAGAAAATAACTGTAGGCAAAATAAATTAAGCTTAACTATACCTAGATTTTAGTGAAATACTTTCTGGTATAGTTCTTTCTCCTTTCACTCAGCTCTGAATGTGACCATTTCTTAGCTAGCAGAGAATCTTTCACCTCTCATTGGCATAACTTTGGCCATTTGAAGTTTATCCTGTAAAAATAGATATTCACATGCCAGATCATTCCCTTACATGCCAACATGATATTTTACATGCTGAAAACAAAGGAAAGATGGCCATTCTTGTACTGGTGGTGGAAAAACAAGGGCCAGGACCCAAGGGTTTTCTGAAAGAGATCTATAAAATATCACCTGAGAATAAAAACAAAGGATTCCTCTATATATTAACAATGTCATGCCTCAAAGAAAGCTATCAGGTAACTATGTATTTGACAGATAAAAACACCAAAATATTAAGGTGACTAACTCATGGTGATAGGATTACAGGTTATGTTTTTTAATCATCTTTATGCTTTTGTATACTTTAACTTATCAAACATAAGGAATTATTACATTATTAATTATAAAAATAATTATATCAGAATATGGTTTCAGAAACTGTATGTCAAAAAGAGGCAACCATGCCTGGCAAAACAAAACAAAAGAGCAATTTTCACTGGATCAACCAAACTCAGGTTTTTGCTTTGCCTATTATGTGATCATCAGATTATTCAACTTCTCTGAATCTCAGTTTATTTAAAAACAAGCAAGGTCATTCCTAACTCATAGGGTTGTAATGAAGATGAAATAAAACAAATGAATAAAATTTAAAAGAATTTTCATTAGTATTGTCAAGGTGAACCTCTGTCTTTCCAAAGTTAAAAGACTGTCCTGCTTTCAGATTGGTACTGCCATCTCATCCATCAATAAATGGAGACACCTGTGATTTATACTCCTGACACTCGTTCCATGGACATTGAAAAACTTAACAACGAATAAGAAAAATTTTGGATTTTTTCATATAGTATGCCTTGCATATGTAATCATATTACATATGCCTTGCATATGTAATCTATTAATAACAACAATAACAATAATGATAATAAAGAATTCTTGTGGCCTTATTTTGCATCCAGTTCTAGATTAATCACTTTATGTGCATTACCTCACAATATCTAACAAGGACCTAGTGAGGTAAATACTTCTTATCAGAGGTTAGTAATTTGCCCAGCATTATGGATCTAGTAATAGGTGGATCTGGGTCTCTAATCCCAAATTTGTATGGTTTTAAAGAGCAATCTCTTAACTACTTTATCATCTAAAGAAAGACATAAGAATTCCACCCAAGACATACTTACATTTTTTTTTTTAATTCACAATCCCATTCTTAGATATAAAGTAGATTAGGCTCTACAATGTGCTATCCTTTTCCTGAGGCATGAAAGAAACAACAAAAATCCAAACTCTACAAACAAGTCTGGTCATGGGAGCTGAAGAAATCAACAAAACTGTGACTAAATCACAGTTCTGACGCATGCCAAATATGTGCTCCTCAGACACTACAGTCAGAGCAACAATTGTTACACATTGTTGTGATTTTGTTTTCACAGAATGAAATGCAATCAGACCAGGTCAAGTTGAACCTATTGAAAAATAAATCATTACTCTTCTGAACTTTAAACCATGTAATCCTGGTTAGTCAGAATGGAAATTAATTCTTCATTGTCTAAATATGATGGTATTTCTGTGTTCTGGATATTTGGTGATACATCTTCTTATTGCCTGAAGATGATGCCCTTTCTTCCATTTGATAAAATCACATCCTTAAATATCAAATGAAAAAATTCAGGAATTGTGGAAACAGATACTGCACCTTTCTGAAGTCTAAGAGTTAATGTTGTAAAATATTTTTAAAGTGCATTAGGTTTTTAAGAAGTGTGATTTTTTTTTGTTTTTAAATTAGAGAAATCATGCACATGTTTGTTCCTTCTGCCCTTCGAGATTTGAATCACCCAGAGGCAACTCATTTTTGCAGCATATTTGTTGTCAAGAGCAATGAAGTGCAAATGGAAGCCAATTGAACTTAGCAATTTGTTTACGCAGAAAGAAAACAGCTGGAGAAAAATACAGAGTATTTTAATAATTAGCCAGTCATGTTTGATAAGGGACATTCCAGTATATGATCTAGCATTATAATAAGGAGGCTGACACTTTGGATGATAAAGAATTAGAATTAACCTTCTAACTCGAGAAAAAAAGCAAAGGAGGGGATAGTATAGAGAAACAAGTTTCAGTTTTGAATTTTATTCACTATGTCTTCAAACTCAAAAGGGTTAGTTTTTAAAAGTTCTTCAAGATAATATCTGTTGAATACTTTAACAAATAGAAGGCTTCATGAGCCCATGCTAATGGTAATGTTGTTGAGGAATTATAAGATAGAGCAGTTATCATGGGGAACATTTCCTCAGCAAGCTAACGAAAACTCAAATTCTGACATCCTTTGTCTACAATGTCTGGGGTCTCCCATGGTGGTCCAGTGGTTAAAACTTCTCCTTCCAATGCAGAGGGTGCAGGTTCAATCCCTGGTTGGGGAGCTAAGACCACAAATGACATGCAGACAAAAAAAAAAAAAAATAGGAGCAGTATTATAAGAAATTCAATAAAACACTTTAAAAATTGTTCACATCAAAAAACAAATCTTAAAACATGTATCCACAATGGCTGCATCTATTATAAATTATTAAAAGAAATGAGCTAACCTCTACTATATAGCTTAATTATTTGATACCTACTGGCACAAGATGCAAAATTAATTGTAAGCAGCACTCTACCACAGATCTTTAATTAACCACAAAGTCCTTTCACCATGTATCTGGCCAGAATGCTTCTTAAAAATATAGAAGACACATTCAAAGAATATATATAATACTTCATTGAGACATGAGGTTGTGACTATGGTCCAACCATAGCAATAGGAGCCAGGAATAGTAACTTTCTCCAAAGCTTGTCTCTTTGCTTTCCTTCCACCAGCCAACCAATGGAAAACTTGTGCTCTTTCCTTTCAGAGACGTATCCTAACTATCAGTTCAGAAGGAGAATGTCCTCTTCATGTACTATACTTTTGTGCAACAGTATCTAAGCAAATGGATAGGCCTTTGAAGTCCTGACGAACAACTGGAGAGATACACTATGTCACATAGTTATGTCACATAGACCCAAGGGATATAACAGAGAAACAGTCATTGTGTGAAGTTGCTTTTGGTACCCAGCAGAGAGAAAGGAAAGGGAGTTACAGAGAGCAAAGGAATTGAAAAGAGGGTTAAGGAGAAATAAAGATTGTTTATGGTCTTATTGGAAGTTACTAAAATTAGTTACAAATCAAAATAACTCAATATAGTAAATGCACTGAACCAGAATAACCCACCAGCTGAGGTCCAGGAAATGCTGCTGCTGTAATTATTGTGTGGTGGTGGTTACTGGTGGTGCTGATGTTGATGCTGCTGTTCTCCAAGAGGTTCTGATATATCCAAAGAACAGCATTAGAAAGACAGTAGGCATAGGAGTGCAACACCACCGTGTAGCTGAGTTACCCCAGGACTTCCAACATCCAGAGGAGAAAGACCATGAAACACCAACATTTCTTCCCAATAAAAATAGGCTCTTTTTCTCCTCCTTTGATCCCATAGATGTGGATATAATGAGGTTTTATCAAAACCACTTTATCCTATTGTTACTTCTGCCAGAGAAATACTGGTTTACACCTTCCTGGCTTTGATGAAGACAATGAAACTTTCTAATAGATTGCCAATTGCTTTGACACAAAAGCTAGAGAAAATGTAACTTATCCCAGAATCTTATTCCCAATCTGTCTCCAGCACTGCGGCTGTTAAATTTGGCCCCTAAAATGCCCTTGATTAAAGGAGTGAGCCAAAGAAAAGAGTAATAGACTGCCAAGTTAGGTGAATATAATCCTCAATATTGGTAATTGCACTTCAAATATATTGAGCTTTGTTGTTGAAGCTCGGAAAGTAAAACTACTATTCATCGAAACAAAAGATGATTCAGATCTTGTAAGATTCAAAAAGCTAAGGTTGTTCTAAACTATCCCCTGCAGCTAAATTGCCTTCATATGATTTTGTCATACAACTTTGGCCTAATCTGCCATCTGAGGAAATCTCAGCCAACCATAGAAAGTACTACATGTGTCTCTTTTTCTGAGGAAGCTAAACTCTGTTGTGTGGTTGTTTAGTCACTAAGTCATGTTTGATTCTTTTGTGACCCCATGGACTATAGCCCACTGGTCTTCTGTCCACAGAATTTCCTAGGCAAGAATACTGAGGTGAGTTTACATTTCCTTCTCCAAGTTCTATTTGATGAAACATAAATCTAAAGTGTCTCCCACCTTTGGCCAATAGTGCTGAGATTTCATCAAGAAGAGCTCACTTGCTCTGTCCTACTCCAAAAACAGCCAGAAGAAACAGCTCTTCAGAAATCTCTAACCATTTGTAACACTATAATAATCAAAACTTTTTTAACATAATGGTGAAGTTCCCCTATCTCAGTCAATAAAAATGCTTTGTTTTTTACTTTCAGTGTATCACACATTCAATAGCTAGAAATATTTACAGGACAAATCAGTAATATAGAGCAAATGTCTCCTGTTGGCTGGCATCATTTTTATTTATTGGTTTTCTTGTGAAAAATAGAATGACTTTGTTCAAATTTCCATCCTGTGTCAGCTAATCACTTCATTTCTTCAACAGTCAACAATATCAAAGTTCACATTATAGTGTTTCTTCTGTTTGTCTAACTTGTAGATGGCCTGATGCTGACATAACAACATTAAACAGTAGGATAGTAGTAGTCTTCCCTGAGATACAGTTCAGTACCTTTTACACTTTTGCTACAATTGGCACTGATTAAATAATTCATCAAATATTTGAGACAAAACAGAAGGATTTTTATGTTTAAACCCCTCCACTAATATTTTGTTACTTAACTGCCAGCCAACCCAACCATATAAAGCCATCTTAACCCAAATAAAAATTAAATCATGATTATGCCTTTTAAAACACTTCTGCCAGAAGTTATCTTTATAGTTTCAATGTCACTCTTTTAGAACCTCCTCCATGTTCTATTTTAAAATGATCTTGAAACTCAAGATCACTTTTTAAAAAGTCACATTCAGAAAACCCTCCATTCTGCACTCTCCAAGCATTCCCAAAATAATGGAGGGAAGGATAGTTGAAATCCCTAGCTCAGAATGTCATTTCAGAAATTAATCCCACCAGAAAGTAATGTTACAGTGTCACAGCTATGGCCAAATTATCTTTTAGGCACTGATGATATGTTTGTCCTGATACATACATAGTTGCAAACCCTGATTCTAAAGGAGGGCTGCTCTGATCTTGAGTATACAGCCAAACCGCAGCCAGAGGAGCACCTCTAAAGTTGCCACCATGTTGCTTCATTTTTTCATGAGTCCACACCAATCCAACAGAGCTGGAAAGAATCTTGTTGTTTGGGATTTTTAAATTTTAGTAGTGGGAGAAGCAGTAGTAGTAGGAATAGTGGTAATAGTAGTATCAATTGCCCTTTATTGAGTATGTACTATGGGGCAGATACCTCATTAAATACCCTGTACACATTGTCCATGCACTTAATAATTGAATATTTAGGAAAATATTCATTTTTAATATTAGGAATCTCATACCTCTGAATACTCAAAAGGAGACCTAGTTTTCTCTAGAGATTTTTTTTCCTAAAGTAGCAGGGAAGAACTTACCTAATTACATAGCTCTCAGCCTTTAGGAAGAGGGAAATTAGGCAAGTGTGTTGGAGGGAATAAGTCTTAGTTACTTCTGACTGAACAAAGAGAGCTTTAAGGAAAGAAAGATGAAAAAGGAGAAACTATTTCAGACATATATCTTCAGGAAAGATACTATCAAAGACTCAAGTAAGATACAAATAGTACAGCGCCTAGTTTGAGAGAAGAGGCACAAAGAGATTGCTCTAATGTTTGGCAAAAGAAGGGTGGGTATCTGCTACCCTCATGCCAAACATGGAGAAGATTGACGCAGACGAGGTAAGGGCCTATACAAACTAGTTTGGGGCCTGTACAGCCCCACTAATTGATTCTGTCATTGATTCATTAAATCTATGATTTTCACCCTTGGGAGATTTCAAACTTATTTTTTTCTCATTCCTGGTGGAGTAGGTATAAAGAAAAGAATAGTAGTTCTTCAGAAATTAATTATAATAAAATCAACACCGACATTTTTCTTCTTTAGTAAAAATAATAACTCCAGTGTTTTTCATTATTACTCAATGAGAAACATTTTTCAACTCTTTAGCTACCCTCTCTGAACGTGTCTGGACCAGTGTAGAAAGCTGATATCTATCAAATTGTCAGGATGGAGAAATTTCTCTTTGTCAGATATTGTCCAGGGCATAGACTGCAGCCTGGCTTTGAGCCACCTGGTCCTGAATTTAAGATCAACTCTGTCTGCTACTGGACTTCCTAGGTTGCACAGTGGTAAAGAATCTGCCTGCCAATGCAGGAGACACAAGAGATGCAGGTTGGATCCCTGGGTCAGGAAGATCCCTCAGAGTGGGAAATGGCAACCCACTCCAGTATTATTGTCTGAAAAATTCCATGGGCAGAAGAGCCTGGCAGGCTTCAGTACATGGGGTCACAAAGAGTTGGGTGTGACTGATCACGCATACACACATTGATTGCTACTTCTCCTACATATCTGACAAAGTAAATGAAAATCCTCTTTAAAGAAAGGTAACATAATGTTCAGGCATATTTTATTTCAACAATTTCAAAATACAATGTCCAGCATACAAGCTAGGATAACTAGGAATATGTTGGGATAACAAAACAACAGTAAAAATAAGAGATATTTTATTAAGGTTAAAATGTTTAATGTTTATCAAGTGAAATTTCTACCACTGGCAAGATAGCAGATGAGTTATTGGGACTCAGACCATGTCCTAGGGCCTGTTTACTGGGCGATTCCAATTACACCACAACCGAGGTTCGAAGTCAAGCTTGAAAATGTTGCCAGGGAGCTGGAACCTGTGAATAGTGATATAGGGAACTTTAAAGTAACTGAGGGAAAATTCTAGGAAATGATAGCAGAATTTAAGAACCTGAGGTTTGCAGCTGAAAATAGAACAAAATGTGAAGAGGTAGAGATATAGGAAGGAGTGAAGAGCAACAAAAATAGTAAATATGTGGGAGGTTCTAAATCAGTAGTGAGTGAATGAAACAGTAATAGTGTTGTTTTAAAGGATACATTGTGTAAATATACATCTTACATACTATTGCATTTTATAGAGTCAACTACTTATTTAGATTTATCCTTATATTTGCATATATAAGTGTGTATGTGTGAGAAGATATAAGAAAACAATGGCAAATAAGTGAATGTAATGAGTTTGCATTTTACATAGTAAAGTACATTTTACTTTTATATTTACATTTATTTTACTTTTATATAGTAAAGTTAATTTACAAAGTAAATTACATTTACATAGTAAATTAATGCTCAAAATTCTCCATGCCAGGCTTCAGCAATACATGAACCATGAACTTCCAGATGTTCAAGCTGGTTTTAGAAAAGGCAGAGGAACCAGAGATCAAATTGCCAACATTCGTTGGATCATCGAAAAAGCAAGAGAGTTCCAGGAAAAACATCTATTTCTGCTTTATTGACTATACCAAAGCTTTTGACTGTGTGGATCACAATAAACTGTGGAAAATTCTGAAAGAGATGGGAATACCAGACCACCTGACCTGCCTCTTGAGAAATCTGTATGCAGGTTAGGAAGCAACAGATAGAACTGGACATGGAACAACAGACTGGTTCCAAATAGGAAAAGGAGTACGTCAAGGCTGTATATTGTCACCCTGCTTATTTAACTTATATGCAGAGTGCATCGTGTGAAATGCTGGGCTGGAGGAAGCACAAGCTGGAATTAAGATTGCTGTGAGAAATATCAATAACCTCAGATATGCAGATGACACCACTCTTATGGCAGAAAATGAAGAAGACTTAAAGAGCCTCTTGATGAAAGTGAAAGAGGAAAGTGAAAATTTTGGCTTAAAACTCAACATTCAGAAAACTAAGATCATGGCATTCAGTCCTATCACTTCACAGCAGATAGATGGGGAAACAGTGGAAACAGTAGCTGACCTTATTTTTTGGGGCTCCAAAATCACTGCAGATGGTGATTGCAGCCATGAAATTAAAAGACGCTTACTCCTTGGAAGGAAAGTTGTGAGCAACCTAGACAGCATATTAAAAAGCAGAGACATTACTTTGCCAACAAAGCTCCATCTAGTCAAGGCTATGGTTGTTCCAGTGGTCATGTATGGATGTGAGAGTTGGACTATAAAGAAAGCTGACCACTGAAGAATTGATGCTTTTGAACTGTGGTGTTGGAGAAGACTCTTGAAAGTCCCTTGGACTGCAAGGAGATCCAACCAGTCCATCCTAAAGGAGATCAGTCCTGAGTGTTCACTGAAAGGACTGATACTGAAGCTGAAACTCCAATACTTTGGCCACCTGATGCGAAGAGCTGACTCATTTGAAAAGACCCTGATGCTGGGAAAGATTGAGGGCAGGAGGAGAAGGGGAAGACAAAGGATGAGATGGTTGGATGGGATCACTGACTCAATGGACATGGGTTTGCGTTGACTCTGGGAGTTGGTGATGGACAGGGAGGCCTGGCATGCTGCGGTTCATGGAGTCGCAAAGAGTTGGACACTACTGAGTGACTGAACTGAACTGAACCTAATAACTAAGGAGAAGTAAAACATCACACTTCCTAAAATACAAAAAAAAAAAAAAAAAAAAAAAAAAAAAAAAAAAAACCACACACACACAAAAACAAACAAACAAACAAACAAAAAAAAAAAAAACACTGCACAGACTCACTCATTGCACTTGCACAAAACTTCATTTCTCATTCACCAAACATTTTCCAATTAAATGCCTACTATTGTCTAAACTGAGTTCATTCCTCATCCCTCTGATAGCTTTAGAGAGCTATTCCTTATCTTGTGTTTGCATCACAGTTGTTTCTAGAATTTTAATCCAGGTTGTTTCTCTACTTCCCTACCTCCCCTTTATGCCATAGTGCATGTTACCACTCGGAGCTCAAATAATAATTACAAAGTTGAGAGAACAAGTAAAACCTTGAAGAAGCTGAAGGTAAACATTTGCACTCCCAAATTATCATTGATGAATAACTCTGGGGCCAGAAATACATAGCCTCATTGACCCTGCAACTGGTGGGGTGGGGATGTGATTTTGATACTCTCATGTTGGAAATGATCCCCCTTTCAAACAGAACCAAGTTCAGTAGAGAAATTTCTTTGGTCTGTAGGAGACATCCTGTTCCAGATCTATCCCCTACACAAAGATTTAACCAGCAGATCTGACAGAAATGATGGCATTGTTCCCAGGTGACAATTTTGAAAAGAATAACACTCAGTAAAACATGAGAAATAGGACTGATGCTGAAGCTGAAGCTCCAGTACTTTGGCCACCTGATGCGTGGAGCTGACTCATTGGAAAAGATCCTGATGCTGGGAAAGATTGAAGGCAGGAGGAAAAGGGGACAAGAGGGGATGATATGGTTGGATGGCATCACTGATTCAATAGACATGAATTTGAGCAAAGTCCAAGAGATAATGAAGTACAGAGAAGACTGACGTGCTACAGTCCATGGGGTCACAAAGAGCTGAACATGACTGAATAACTGAACAAATTCCAAAAAGGGCTTTTTTTTTTTTTTTTCAAAATGTGGTATATATATGGAAAGAGAAGATGACAGTGAAAGTCAGGCCCACACAAACACTTACTCACAAAACACGAGCAACAAATAAATCATGTCTGGGAAGCAATTGTCTTGTTCTGACTATATACAAATGGAAAAACTCTTCAAATGCTTCAATATCTTCATTTTAAAATGCCTGTCAACCTCAGGAGCTGTCCCTTATGATATATTTCTGGCAATACTTGTGCCTCATTGTTTTCAGAGCTATTAATGAAACGCTAAATATTATGCAAGTGTTGTTTTAAAAAAATGTGAGATGCATTTATTTTATAATTGTAATCATTACTAAGTTTCTCACAAGTAATTAAACAGAAGACTATTTAGAACAAAATTTTAACAAAAAATTAAAAATTTCAGTGAGCTTAACAAAAAACAGGTGATTTATTGTTAAATAAAAACAATTAAGAGCATGATATATAATGAATTAAGACAGTGAATGAGGGACACATTCTATATTTGACAGCACTTTGAATACAAGTAGCAGTGGCCTATTTTCTTCTCTCCTTATTAACCTAATTAATAATTAAAGATAGCTAAGAATTGCCTTTCTGTACTTGAATTCAAACTATCATCCTAAGTATCACCTGGGGAGAGTAGTGAATTCCAGACTTTTGCCAAAGTAAGCACAGCACATGTTTATCAAGGTCACTAACTTAAATCATTAGTTTAAAAGGAAAGAAAGAACAGAAATGTTGTTAGGCACACGGGAAAAACAAAGTACTTCCAGATGAGTCCTTCCATTTCACCAATAATTAGCAGCACAACCCCCCACATCTATTAACTCTTGATGACTTCCAGTATCCCCAATTCGAGTTCAAGGTCTTTGCCGGCCAGCCTTCTCTGGTACTAGCCAAAAAGTGCCTAGCATTCTGGCCAAAATGCCCACTGGTTTTGCTGACTGACAAAACTTGTCACAGTGTACATTTTCAGATAGATAGAATGTTTTCCTTGGATATAATTCTAAAATGTTATGGCCACTATTGTCCTCAATGATAAAGGTAGAGACATGAAAAAAGAAAGGAATAGATATAAAAGGAAAGCAATTTTCCCAGCTCCTCATTAACCCACCTAATAAATAACAACACACATCATATTGCTTAGCATTTTATTATACATCAATAATGCAGTCATCTGATTAACAGTCAGTGTTACATTTGCCTTGCACCTTAGAAGAATTAAAAGACAAGCGAACAAGACTGCCATCTTTGGCAATGTGCTTATTGAATATCTGTGTACTTATTGAATATTATTGAAAAAAAGGGTAGTAGTCATTCCTCAAAGGATCTGTTTTAGGGAGGGACTAACACAGTGACCTAGGAGCTCTCTGTCCTAATTCTTTTCAGTTCAGTTCAGTCGCTCAGTCGTGTCCGACCCCATGAATCGCATGTTCTAATTCTTTAGAACAGTGCAAATGGATTAATGAGATATTATTTATCCAGGTTAATTAGCCTTTTCACCTCTATGCAAATAAGAGTCAGGGGGAGTCTAAACACAGGAGGAAAGCCTCCTCGCCACACCCTGGCACAGAGGACTTTCATAAAGCACCACATCCTTCAGGGATACAGTGGTGGGTTCAGAAATTAGACTTCCTGAAACTAAATTTCTATCCAGTCATGTAGAACCTCAGGTAAGTTACTCATCCTCTGTGCCTTTGGATCCTTATCTGTAGTCCACATTGATGTAGTCCACAACTACTTCACAGGATCATTGCAAAGATTAAATAAGATAGGGCATATTTTATTTAGAGCATATCCAGTACAATTCCTGGCACATGAAAAGAGCTCAAGAAATGTTGATTATTATTATAATCATCATCATCATCATTCCTGCATTTAAATGTACATAATCTACATGTGGGGTATCATCTCATGTAGAGGGTCCAGCTAAAACCAAGGCTGAGACATAGCCAGTGTGAGGTTGGGTCGTAACCGCCACCACCCCCCCGCCCCCCAGTAAGCTTTTGTGTTCATCTACTGATTTTTCTGGAGATCAAAGAGCCCCTGGGACAAAAATTTAAACTATATCCACTATTAGGGTTCAGACCTATGTAGGCCTGTGTGAAGACCTGGGGAGAGGGATGAGGTGGTGGTGACTGGAAAGGAGTTCTTTTAAATTTGCTTAGCAGACCAAGGAGCCTCAAAATGGAAATCACTTGAAGAAGAGTCTAGCCCAGGATCAGGAAAATCACTTGAGGAAAGGGTAATTCTAGGTACAGACAGTGGTAATTACTTGAGACTATTCCAACTCAGCTGTCTAGGGGAATGAAAAAAGAAAAGAGCTACATCATTAACCTCTATATCAGGGTCCAGACAACAATACAGAGGATGCTCCTTGTCCCTGGTCTAAGCAGAAGGCAGAGATGGCACCAACATATGAGGCGAATCAGCAGAGATCTGACCCCCAGCAGATCAAGACTGCTGAGGGCAGAGCTGAGCTGTTTAGACGTCAGAGGCAGCAGCTATAGAATCCAGATCAACTAACAGCCAGGTCAGCAGATCTTTGGGGTAACCAGCCTGAAGTAGTGAAAGGAGTCCAAGCAGAACAATCAAGTAGGTGGCACAGTGCAGAGCAGCAGAAACCAGCCCTGGGGAGTAGCCAGGTTGACTGCAAGTACTTGGAAAACACCTCCTAAGTGAGCCTCCAAACCTTTGGCAGAGTGTGCTCTGCCAGGGGCGATCATAATTGGAGTGTGAGTGCTAAGGGGCCCTCATTTGTGTTCTCTGGCTGCTCAGTCCTGGGACAGTTGGCTTTCATTTATGTCACATTGGCCACCTTGCTCAGGAAAGCCTATTTTCATTGTTGTGATAGCTGTCTGCATAAGGAGTATAACCTGACAGGTTGGTGCACAGATTTTTCTGGTAATAATTAGGCACAAAACTAAACTGGGAGAGGTTCTTCTTCATCCAAATCCCCGAGGCCAGGCCACAGTGCTCTTGTGGGTTCAGATGTGAGAGCTGGGATAAAAACAAGGCTCTGTGTCCCTATTTGAGACAGGAGAGTGCTGGGGGTGGGGGATGACATCATCAGGGGATTTTTTTTCCCCCATTTCTAACACTTTTGATTAAAATGAAAAGCAACTTAGCAGGTGAAGAACGGAAGCTATCGGAAAACATGGCTATGTCCTGTATGATTTTCAGTTTACAAACTTGGGTGTGTGAGAGAGATTTTTAAAATTTTCTTAAACCAAAATAAAACTCAGACTCTGAGCCACCCCTTTCTCTAAAACTAGCAGAAAATTCAGCCTCGGTCTTTCTTGAAGTTTTCTGTCCTCCTGCTCCTCACCTAGTCTCCTCCCCTGGATTGAGCAAAGTTAAGCATCTCATAAAAGAATCAAGGCACTGGGGAGGACTTTTGGTCAAAACACATCACTCCCTACTGTCTACCTCTGAGATCAGCATGGTCTCTTTGCAGCCAGCAGCTTGCCTGCTGCAGCGCCACCCTTGGGTTAGGACATCTTTGAAGAGAGTTGGAGCACCCTAACAGGACTTCCCAGCCTCCCAACCTCCCCAGGGGCCCTATCCAACCTTTCCCAGAGGGGCAAGTGACCACAAGGGATTCCTGCACTCTTCCCCTCAGAGGGAACATTTCTCCCTCCTATTGCTGCCCTTGAAAATTTTTAAAATAAAGTGTACAATAAATACCTAGAGCAGTATACACAGAATAAATATGATGAGCCCAGACACTGAGCTTAACTCCCTGCTTGAATAAAGGCAGAGAGAAAGGTGAGAAATACACAGAGAAAGTCATAAATTAATGTGTCAAAAATTACCCTGCTGTAAGTGAAAAGCCATGGTGACAATATAGTTATTTATTTACCAAGCCCTTCAGTTCAGTTCAGTTCAGTTGCTCAGTCGTGTCCGACTCTTTGTGACCCCATGGACTGCAGCACACCAGGCCTCCCTGTCCATCACCACTCCCAGAGTTTACTCAGACTCATCTCCATTGAGTTGGTGATGCCATCCAACTATCTCATCCTCTGTCGTCCCCTTCTCCTCCAGCCTTCAATCTTTCCCAGCATCAGGGTCTTTTCAAATGAGTCAACTCTTCTCATGAGGTGGCCAAAGTATTGGAGTTTCAGCTTCAGTATCAGTCCTTTCAGTGAACACTCAGGATTGATCTCCTTTAGGATGGACTGGTTGGATCTCCTTGCAGTCCAAGGGACTCTCAAGAGTCTTCTCCAATACCACAGTTCAATATATCTGTTCTTTGGCACTCAGCTTTCTTTATAGTCCAACTCTCCCATCCATACGTGACTACTGGAAAAACCATAGCCTTGACTAGATGGACCTTTGTTGGCAAAGTAATGTCTCTGTTTTTTAATAAGCTGTCTAGGTTGGTCACAGCTTTTCTTCCAAGGAGCAAGAGTCTTTTAATTTCATGGCTTCAGTCACCATCTGCAGTGATTTTGGAGCCCAAAAAAATAAAGTCAGCCACTGTTTCCACTGTTTCCCATCTATTTACCGTGAAGTGATGAGACTGGATGCCATGATCTTAGTTTTCTTAATGTTGAGCTATAAGCCAAGGTTTTCTCTCTCCTCTTTCATTTTCATCAAGAGGCTCTTTAGTTCTTCTTCACTTTCTGCCATAAGAGTGGTGTCATCTGCATATCTGAGGTTATTGATATGTCTCCCGGTAATCTTGATTCCACCTTGTGCTTCATTCACTTATTGCTAAAGCATGAGACAGCCACTGTTCTAAGCACTTTGCAATTATTAACTTATTCAATCCTCATAGCAATCCTACATTATCCTCACTTTACATTGTAGAAACTAAGCCACACAGATTAATTAACATGTCCCCATTCACACAGCAAATAAGTGGCAAAGTCTGTATTCAGTCAGCCTGTCAGGCTCCTTAAACTCAGCTGTTGCCTGCTGCTGTGTGCTCCTCCAGAAGGTGAAGATGGGGCTGTGGAGTATTACTCTGTCTTATTCCACTGCTGCTTTCTGCTGCTGCTGCCCTCCTGCCCTGAGACACCATGACTCCCTCCACCTGATCCATGCTTTATTGGGCACAAGTTTACATTCTGAAATCCAGACCTTACACTGGCTCATATCCTCTCACCTTGATCCAACATTTGCTCTTTGCTTCCTGCTCTGTTTTTACATTTTCATTGTCCTCCTTGACCTTCAAACTTGAGGAAAAGTTTAGTTTTACTGGCTTTCATCCTCCAAACCCTCTGACTTTTCCTCTTTGAGCTCTTAAAGCAATCTTCTTGGCCAAGTTCAAATTCCTTGAATATAACTTTGATATGAGGTTTCCAAACCTGTGTCACCACTGAGTTTGGGCTAGATCCCAGGGAGGGATCAGTGCCATGAAGAACTCTAAGAAAATGTGACATTCTATACCCCTTGAATGCAAAGATCTCAAAACCCTTTAAAACATATTGTTCACAATAAAATATAGTTCATGTTTGTATTTTTAAGGTACTTAATACTTTGAAAATCTTGATTTTTCAAATTTTCATTCAAAATAGCATGATCCTATTATAAAAGATTAGAAAATAAAGCACTGTGTATTACCAAGTAATTTTTATGCTAGAGGTTATTTTCAATGCTGTGCACATTTATGCATGAACCTTATAATAACTCTTTGAGGTAAATTGCTTAAGGGACTTGTTACTTTAGACCAATGCCTCAAATAATTTATATGCAACCTACAATAAGAAAAATAAATAATGGTACAAACCAATGTATACATGCTAAAACAAAACTTTCCTGTAACAATACTTACTTTTCCTACTTTAGTACACTCTGATTTAGGGTATATTATGCTATTTCATTTTAAATAAACCTATTAAGCTATATTTCAGTTTGAGAAACAAGAAAATATTCTATTACCGGTTTGCTATTTTTTTGGTCAAAACAATCTTCTTCTGGCTGCTTACACACACACACACATAAACACACACACACTGTCACTCACATGCACTGCACAGAGAATGTACATCTCAAAAATATACACTAGGGACAGAACACCGTCTCCCAGAATCTGGCTTTTTCTCAGTCCTAACAACCACCAGAATAGCATGTGAGGCCATGGATTTCCTGTCCCTCAGGTCCAAGGGATCAATTGATCAAATGCTGGAAGGCTTTGTGTAAGAGTCTATCCTGAAGCTAACGACACTGATAGAGCTTGTTTCCTCTGTCTGAATGAGGTAGTATTGACTGCAGGACATATATTACTTGTCAAAAGAGTGGTAAGTGATACTTGAGGTTTAGAAGGGGAAGTATTTATATGCTCTCAAGAAAACAATCCTTTCTCTAGAAATGTTACTTTCTGAATTTAAAAATCATATTGGATGAAGATTATAGGATTTCTTAATAAAATTTCACCTTAATATGATTCTTTTCTGTCTCTGTAATATAAGAATAAATGTTACTTCACTAAGTTATCTTAAGACTTTAGTTAGAAGGGCTTGGGATAACTTATTAAAGTTCAAATTATCTCCTTCCCCTAAATCCATGACACTTTACTCTTGGCAAGATTAGAAACCAAGACTGTTACGGGTTGAATATTTGTGTCCCCCTAAACATATGTTGAAATTCTAATCCTCAAAGTGATAGAATTAGAAGGTAGGGCCTTTGGGAGATAATTAGGTCATGAGACTAAAGTTCTCATGAGTACAACTAGTGGCCTTAAAAGAGACCTCAGACAGCTCCCTTGCCCCTTTAGCCATATAAGGAAACAGTGAGGAAATGGACTATGAATCAGGAAGTTGGCCCTCACCAGATACCAAGTCTGCCATGCCTTCATCTTGGACTGCTTATCCTCCAGACATGACAGAAATAAATGTTTTTTGTTTAAACCATCACCCTATAGTATTTTTAATAGCATCTTGAACTAAGATGAAGACTCTTTAAGACAATACATTCAGTCTGCAGATTCAGCTCAAAGGATTTATTTCCATTGTGTAAAGAAAGTTCCCATCCCAGAGAAGAAACTCAACTGGTAATGAGGACCACAGAGCCTAAGGATTCATCACGATTATCTGGCTACTATTATGAAGGAACTTAAGAACTCCATATTTGCCAGGGCTAGATGTTACTGGGGAAAAAAGGAAACATTTCATTACATTATTACTTTGGGCTTGATTCTGTTATCTTCTCAACACTGAAAGTGAAAAATAGTAAGGAGAGGATAAATACAAGAAGCAGAATGCACACCAAAAGTGGAGGTACAGAGGTTGCTGAATTTTCTGCTTTTGCTTCAGAATGGAGTGTTAATACATAGTTGAAAGGAAAGGACAAACTAATATTGCTCATCAAATGAGTAACAATAGGCAAACTCACTGGGGCTCTTGGGGTCAGACAATTTCAGTTATGGCATTTATAAATGTTTTAGTTTCATCGAAACGCTAAGCTTGTCATTGCCTAGCACATTGCTTAAATTATTTATGTAATTCATTTCAAAGATACATAATCTGCCTTCCCTGGATTCAGTCACTCTCCTCTTTCAAATATTCATTCAAAAATCACCCACAAGGTAAAGGCCATCCTATCAGTCATCTCAAATTCCCACAAGTATTTATTTTCCTCTCAGCTCATTTTTGCACCTGATTCCACAGACAGATTTAACCTGCTTCATCCCCTGTACCTGTACAGAAAAATGTCTATAAAAGAGCTCTTGACTACACAGACAATTTGAATAAAAAAACTACAGTTCAAGATGAACCCTTAATGTTGTCCGGAAATCCTATTAAGCTTCCCTAAGCCATCCACTTTCTCATTCCACTAGATAATAATCCACACCCCTTCTCTTCTTATCTCAAACACTTTCTATTGCATCCTCACTCCCAGTAGGAAGCTAGTGACCATGCTTTCTTCCACACTGAGAAAATGGGAGCCCTCAGAAGAAAATTTTCCACAGACTCCACCATCTGCTAACATGTGCACTCACATACTCAGCCCTTTTCTGTAACCATTAATGAATGATTGATGCAACTATCCAAAATCAAACCTTTCATTTCCTTGTCTCTTTCCTGTGCTATAAGAGTTTTATCTTCTACTGAATCATTCCTCTCAGTATACCCAAAACAGTCTCCTTGACTCTACTACCCCTGCCACCCAAATGTCCATATCTCAATACCCTTTACAGAAAAACTTATTGAAATGGTTGCCTACATTATTTGCCTATGGTTTCTCTCACCCTAATTCTCTTTTCAACCCATCACATCATATTTTTATTCCATTGATTCACTACAGCTTCTCTGGTTAATGTCACAAATGACCTCCACAATGCTGAATCCAATGGGCAATCCTCATTCCTCATCTTATTTCATACAGGTAATCAATTTCTCCTCTTTGATACATGTTCTTCAAAGTTTCCAAAGAATATATTTCTCTTGAGTTTCCTCCAATTGCACTGATCACTCCTCTCCTTCTCAGCTTTCTTTGGGGTCCCTCTTTGTCCCTCAAACTTTTCATACTGGAGTACTTTAGGACTCCATCCTTAATATTCTCCCAAAGGAGGATTTACAATAAACCTACTGAAGTTTAATCTTAGCTTCAGTGACCCTCTTTTGTGTGAGCACATTTCACAATGCTATGAGGGCCCTAAGAAAATTTTTACATATTTTAACTGCAGTTGGTTAAGACTATTTTTTTTTTCCACTTATACTTCTTTTCTGTCACATGATTGTCAGGTGCTGCTTAAGTAGTAATCATTTTGGGGATATGGTCAAAAACAAGTAGGGTCTAGTAAGATACTTTTAAGTGGTTGCAGTCATTTTCATTTATAGTTAAGCTAACGCTAGCTACCTCATAGAGGAATGGGCTTCTAAGTTTACTT
Source organism: Dama dama (assembly GCF_033118175.1). NCBI lineage: Eukaryota > Metazoa > Chordata > Mammalia > Artiodactyla > Cervidae > Dama > Dama dama. The sequence continues at coordinate 41,844,209 of NC_083700.1, forward strand.
CATAATCACTCATGTGCCAGAGTGCTCTGCAATATGAAAGTGTTTCAAGGCACCTGAGGCTATGTAGTTGGTGAAAGGGAAACGAAGTTTAGAACATGTGGATATAAAAACTAGTCAATGGGAAATGTTTCCAATCTTCAAACATGTAAAATTAATGCCTAATAAAAATGGAGTTCTCACTCAACAGGAATACACTCAGCAATTCAGCATATCAATTATAAATGTACCTTTTTATGGGAATAATATGCAATCAAATATAGTAGAATTCTTATGTTTATAGGGTATAACCTATATCAGTATTTCAATAAAGCCATATGTCTTGAGCAATTGAAAGCAAACTTTGATTCCAGCAATCAAAAGAAAAGTTTGATAAACCCTTTCTATTTCCAGTGGAAACATATTTAAATTATAGCTGTAGGAAATGGCATTAAGGATAGGCACCCAAAAAAAAGGTTGGGAAAAGGTTTGAATGGTTTGTCAGTTGATAAATTAATTTAAAAAATCTCTGTTACTTTCATAGACTTTGTAATATTTTTATATCTCTCAGCTTTTTTAATGTGCAATTTATTTTTAGTCTAAATAATTGTTTACTATTGTACCTAATTTTTTACTCATAATTTTGTATTGTATTTCTTCAAAGAGTCACCCACATGGATCCATCCTTGCTACTTCTTTTTCTTATCTACATTCGTTCCCTTGGGGATCTCACTCTATCTTGGCTTTAAATCTCATGTCCACACTTAAGACTCACAGATTTCTATCTCCTATCCAAACCCCTCTTTTAAGCTCTAGATCCTAATGGATGTCTATTACATCCTAATTCAACATTTCTAAAACCAAACTCCTTTCTAATATCAAAATTACTTCTCTTGCCAGTCTTTCCTAAGTCATCTATTGACAACTGCATCTTCCCTGTTGCTTATGCCAAAACTTTGGAATTCCCCTTGATTTCTTTCTCTGATAGTCCACAGTCCATCCTATTAGCTCTACCTTCAAAGTATATCCAGAATCTGAACTATACCCAGTCACTTGTTACCCCTTTTGTAATCTCCACTTAAGTCCAAGCCACTATCATTTCTTGTCTGGATAATAATAGTTCCACGAGTTCCAATGCTTCTACTGTTGTTCACCCCTTTCTCCCCAACCCTCCCACACACATACAATAAGTCAACTGTTCTGGCTCCCCAAGACAATCAGAATGAAAGAAAAAGTCCCTACAATGACTACAAAGCCCTATATCATTTATTCTCCTTCCTATGTCTCTGACATTATCACTTACTACTCTCTCCGTCACTATTTTTGCTCCAGGCACACAAATTTTCTCTTTCTCAAATACCTAATCCTAATCTGGGAGGGCCTTTGATCCAACAATTACCTTGTTGTAAAATATTAGATATCTTCTCAGATAACTCCTAAGATATCTCCTTAACTAAACCCATCACCTCCTTCTAATGTCACCTTCTCAATGAGACCTAACCTTGACCACTCTGTATAAATTGCAACACATACCTCTTATATTACTAATACTCCTAACCCTGCTTTGTATGTTATTATGTCCATAGCATGTAAGAGCACTTTCTCACATGCTATATAATTTCCTTTATTTCCTATATTTCCTTTATTATGTTATCATTTACCATCTGTATCTGCAACACACACACACATCCACACACCTGACTATAACTTTTGCTCTTCTCAAAAGATAATTAAACAAAATGTTATAAAGAGCTGAAACTCAAGACAGAAAAAAGCTATACTTATAAAATATTAATAAAAAGTTGATTGAACACATAACATGAAAAATGGAATTTGAAGAAATACAGGAACCAAAAGGAGCAAAGTGACCATTATCTTCATTGTTTTAAATTAAAAATAACCAAATATCAGACAGCAGCAAGTCAATTCACTTTACAAAATCAGTATCCCGGGAAAAGGAAGTGCCTAGTGCCCCTAAATGGAGAAGGAAATGGCAACCCAGTCCAGTATTCTTGCCTAGAGAATCCTGTGGACAGAGGAGCCTGGTTGGCTGCTATCCATAGGGTCACACAGAGTTGGACATGACTGAAGCAACGTAGCAGGCCTGCATCCATTGGAGAAAGAAATGGCAACCCCCTCCAGTATTCTTGCCTGGAGAATCCCAGGGATAGGGGAGCCTGGTGGACTGTCATCTATGGGGTCACACAGAGTCAGACATGACTGAAGTGCCTTAGCAACAGCAGTGTCCCTAAATGCAAGTTTTGACTTAAGATTGAGAATAAGATAGTTGATTGAAAGTCTTTATAAAGAGGAACAGTCCCCATGCTCTCCTCTCATTATGAAATCAGTTCAGTTCAGTTCAGTTCAGTTCAATCACTTGGTCGTGTCTGACTCTTTGTGACCGCACAGACTGCAGCACGCCAGACTTCCCTGTCCATCACCAGCTCTTGGAACTTGTTCATACACATGTCCATAGAGTTGGTGATGCCATCCAACCATCTCATCCTCTGTTGTCCCCTTCTCCTGCCAATCTTTCCCAGCATCAGGGTCTTTTCTAATGAGTCAGTTCACATCAGGTGGCCAAAGTATTGGAGTTTCAGCTTTGGCATCGGTCCTTCCAATGAATATTCCAGACTCATTTCCTTTAGGATTGACTGGTTTGATCTCCTTGCAATCCAAGGGACTCTCAAGAGTCTTCCCCAACACCACAGTTCAAAAACATCAATTCTTCAGCACTGAGCTTTCTGTATACTTCAACTCTCACATCCATACATGACTGGTGGAAAACTATAGCTTTGACTAGAGGGACCTTTGTTGGCAAAGTCTCTGCTATTTAATATGCTGTCTAGGTTGGTCATAGCTTTTCTTCCAAGGATAATGCATCTTTTAATTTTATGGCTGCAGTCACCATCTGCAGTGATTTTTGAGCCCCTAAAAATAAAGTCTCTCACTGTTTCCATTGCTTCCCCATCTATTTGCCATGAAGTAATGGGACCAGATACCATTTGGTTTTCTGAATGTTGAGCTTTAAGCCAACTTTTTCACTCTCCTCTTTCACTTTCATCAAGAGGCTCATTAGTTCTTCACGTTCTGCCATAAGGGTGGTGTCATCTGTGTATCTAAGGTTATTGATATTTCTCCCAGTTATTGATATTATGAAGTGTCAAGTAACAATTCCACTGTCACCCAAGTCTGTCTCATGCAGAAGATAGATGGTATACTCTATGGAGACAGTACCCAGTGAGAATCTGGATACAAAAGACACCAAACAAAATTAAAGGATGAAACGAATTGTACCAAAGACCAAGGGATAAATACAAAACTCTGCAAACTAAATAATGAGATGCTCAGCACTCAGAATGATATCACCCAGGCTTACACCCATCTGTTTTCATATTCCCAGGGGCTGATTAAAAAATCTCCTGGGGTGTCTGGAGATACCAATGGGATGGATGTGGAGGGAGACCTATTGTTGTTTAATTGCTTCAGGTGTGTCCAACTCTGGCGACCCCACGCACTGCAGCCAACAAGGCTCCCCTGTCCATGGGATTCTCCAGGCAAGAATACTGGAGTGGGTTGCCATTTCCTTCTCCAGAGGGAGACCTGGAGACCTATTGTTAAGGATCCTGAAATAAAATAGCAATGTCATTCTATAATTTACAGTGAAATCTAGCCTGTCACACTGTGTACACAGAGCTATTTGTTGTGCCTCATTCTTTTTTTAAAATTGAGCTTTGCAATAAATGCTGGAGAGGGTGTGGAGAAAAGGGAACCCTCTTACACTGTTGGTGGGAATGCAAACTAGTACAGCCGCTATGGAAAACAGTGTGGAGATTTCTTAAAAAACTGGACATAGAACTGCCATATGACCCAGCAATCCCACTTCTGGGCATACACACTGAGGAAACCAGATCTGAAAGAGACACGTGCACCCCAATGTTCATCGCAGCACTGTTTATAATAGCCAGGACATGGAAGCAACCTAGATGCCCATCAGCAGATGAATGGATAAGGAAGCTGTGGTACATATACACCATGGAATATTACTCAGCCATTAAAAAGAATTCATTTGAACCAGTCCTAATGAGATGGATGAAGCTGGAGCCCATTATACAGAGTGAAGTAAGCCAGAAAGATAAAGAACATTACAGCATACTGACACATGTATATGGAATTTAGAAAGGTGATAACGATAACCCTATATGCAGAACAGAAAAAGAGACACAGAAATACAGAACAGACTTTTGAACTTTGTGGGAGAATGTGAGGGTTGGATATTTCAAAAGAACAGCATGTATACTATCTATGGTGAAACAGATCACCAGCCCAGGAGGGATGCACGAGACAAGTGCTCCGGCCTCGTGCACTGGGAAGACCCAGAGGAATCGGGTGGAGAGGGAGGTGGGAGGGGGGATCGGGATTGGGAATACATGTAAATCCATGGCTGATTCATATCAATGTATGACAAAACCCACTGGAAAAAAATAATAATATTAATAAAAAAAAATTAAAAAAAAAAAAAAAAAGTAAAATTGAGCTTTGTTATACTGAGCCTCACAGTAATTCCATTTTTACAAATTGATGTTTCTTTGACTCATAAAAGTTTGAAGGGATGAAAAGGAATCACCAAGAAATTGGGGAAAACCTCTTTCAAAAAAAGAGACGAAAGAAAAGTGACCAAAATAAACACATATTCTAAAGGAAGTTAAAGTAAATAGAAACAATATATGCAGCAGCAGAAAACATTTTTTAAAGTTAGTCTATAATTGATAGTGGCAAGGAAAAATTAAACTACTGAATAAGGAAAAAATTACAGAATATTATTTGATATAGTAGTATTCTGGAAAAAACTACTTAGGAAAAGAAACCAGAAAGGTTGCCAGAGAGAAAAGGGAGTGAGGAGTTGGGTGAAATAGGTGAAGAGGATTAAGTGGTACAAATTTCCAGTTACAAAATAAATAAGTCATGGGGGTGCAATACACAGGATAACAAATATGTTCAATAATTATACTGCAGTAACTTTGTATGGGGATGGATGGTTACAAGACATACCATGGTGAGTATTTTGTAATGTATGTAAACATTAAATCACTACTTTGTACACCTGAAACTTGCATAGTATTGTCCAACTATACTTCAATTAAAATAAATATGTAACATAGAAATATACACATGTGTAATAAAAATTGATGCTTTTGAACTATGGTGTTGGAGAAGACTCTTGAGAGTCCCTTGGACTGCGAGGAGATCCAACCAGTCCATCCTAAAGGAGATCAGTCCTGGGTGTTCATTGGAGGGACTGATGTTGAAGCTGAAACTCCAATACTTTGGCCACCTCGTGTGAAGAGTTGACTCATTGGAAAAGACCCTGATGCTGGGATGGACTGGGGGCAGGAGGAGAAGGAGACGACAGAGGATGAGATTTTTGGATGGCATCACTGACTTGATGGACATGGGTTTGAGTAAACTCCGGGAGTTGGTGATGGACAGGGAGGCCTGGTGTGCTGTGATTCATGGGGTTGCAAAGAGTCGGACATGACTGAGAGACTGAACTGAACTGAACTGAATAAATATTAAAATATTTAGCCCTGTTTAGGCTGTTATTTAAAAATATAATCACAAACTTGGAAGATTAAGAAAATTTCACTGAGTGCAGAGGAAAAGAGAACATGAGGTGAAAAAAATAGATAAAAAAGAAAAGAAGAAAAGAAAAGGATCAGGCCTGGAGGTTTCCAATCCAAATAATTAGTGCTGCAGAAAATCAGAATAGGGGGGTAGGAAATATCAAATAAATAATGTAAAACAATTCAGCAGAGCTAAAGAACATGTGTTTCCAAAATAAAAGAGCCATGATGGAGTCCATACAACAAATAAAATGGGATAAAAAGGATGGTACATGATTTTGAAATTTCAAAATCATAGAAATAGAAAGAAAAAATTCCTAAAGTTCTCAGAAGGGAAAAATATTGTAATATGCATGAAGAAACAGGAACTAATATTTATTCAAGCTTCTTAACTATAACACTTGATGCTAGATGACATTAGAACAGGAATTTTGGAATTATCTTTTGGAGCTATCCTTGGTGGTTCAAATGGTAAAGTATCTACCTGCAATGCAGGAGACCTGGATCTGATCCCTGGGTCAAGAAGACCCCTGGAGAAGGAAATGGCAACCGAATCCAGTATTCTTACCTGGAGAATTCCACACACAGAGGAGCCTGGCAGGCTACAGTACATGGGGTTTCAAAGAGTTCAGACATAACTGAGTGACTAACACTTTCACTTTCATTTTTTTTTAATTATAAAAACAGTTTATAACCTATAATTATATGGGCAGGTTTGATTTGCACACAGAATAAAAGTATATTTGGATTCATACTCTCTCTGAAAACCCTTGAAGAATGTGTATCATCAAGATGAAGGAATCAAGTAAAAAAGGAGAAGAAACAGGATTCAAGATATAAGAGGAAAAGGAAAAGTAAAACTCTCACTGTTTGCAGATGACATGATCCTCTACATAGAAAACCTTAAAGATACCACCAGAAAATTACTAGAGCTAATCAACTAATATAGTAAAGTTGCAGGATATAAAATTAACACACAGAAACCCTTGCATTCCCATACACTAACAATGAGAAAACAAAAAGAGAAATTAAGGCAACAATTCCATTCACCATTGTGAAGAAAAGAATAAAATACTTAGGAATAAATCTACCTAAAGAAACAAAAGACATATAGAAGACTATAAAACACTGATGAAAGAAATCAAAGAAGACATAAATAGATAGAGAAATATATCATGTTCATGAATTAGAAGAATCAATATGGTGAAAATGAGTATACTACCCAAAGCAATTGATAGATTCAATGCCATCCTTATCAAGCTACCAGTGGTATTTTTCAGAGAACTAGAACAAATAATTTCACAATCTGTATGGAAATACAGAAAACCTTCAATAGCCAAAGCTTGAGAAAGAAGAATGGAACTGGAGGAATCAACCTGCCTGACTTCAGACTATACTACAAAGTTACAGTCATTAAGACAGTATGGTACTGGCACAAAGACAGAAATATAGGTCAATGGAACAGAATAGAAAGCCCAAAGATAAATCCATGCAACTATGGACATCTTATCTTTGACAAAGGAGGCAAGAATATATAATGGAGAAAAGACAATCTCTTTAACAAGTGGTGCTGGGAAAACTGGTCAATCATTTTGTAAAAGAATGAAACTAGAACACTTTCTAACACCATACACAAAAATAAACTCAAAATGGATTAAAGATCTAAATGTAAGACCAGGAACTATAAAACTCCTAGAGGAAAACATAGGCAAAACACTCTCTGACATAAATCACAGCAGGATCCTCTATGACCCACCTCCCAGAGTAATGGAAATAAAAGCAAAAATAAACAAATGGGACCTAATTAGACTTAAAACCTTTTGCACAACGAAGGAAACTATAAGCAAGGTGAAAAGAAGCCTTCAGAATGGGAGAAAATAATAGCAAATGAAGCAACTGACAAAGAATTAATCTCAAAAATATACAAGCAGCTCATGAAGCTCAATTCCAGAAAAATAAAAGATCCAATTAAAAAAATGGGCCAAAGAACTAAACAGACATTCCTCCAAAGACATACAGGTGGCTAACAAACACATGAAAAGATTCTCAAAGTCACTCATTATCAGAGAACTGCAAATCAAAACCACAATGAGGTATCATTTCATGCTGGTCAGAATTGCTACTATCAAAATGTCTACAAACAATAAATGCTGGAGAGGGTGCAGGGAAAAGGGAACCCTCTTACACTGTTGGTGGGAATGCAAACTAGTACAGCCACTATGGAGAGCAGTGTGGAGATTCCTTAAAAAACTGGAAATAGAACTACCATATGACCCAGCAATTCCACTGCTGGGCATACACACTGAGGAAACCAGAATTGAAAGAAACATGTGTACCCCAATGTTCATCACAACACTGTTTACAATAGCTAGGACATTGAAGCAACCTAAATGTCCATCAGCAGACAAATGGATAAGAAAGCTGTGGTACATATACACAATGAAATATTACTCAGTCATTAAAAAGAATGCATTTGAATCAGTCCTAATGTTGTGGATGAAACTGGGGCCTATTATACAGAGTGAAGTAAGTCAGAAAGAAAAACACCAATACAGTATATATGCACATATATGGAATTTAGAAAGATGGTAACAATGACCCTATATGCAAGATAGCAAAAAAGACACAGATGTAAAGAACAGACTTTTGGACTCTATGGGAGAGGGCGAGGGCAGGATAATTTGAGAGAATAACATTGAAACATGTAGATTACCATATGTGAAATAGATCACCAGTCCAGGTTCTGCCAGGGTCCAGCCTCAGCAGGATCCAGGGGGTACCATCAGGATGAACGGCATCAGTGAGAGAGAAAGAGAAGACACGTGAGAGCAGCCTTGTTTAGGGCCAAGTCTGCCAGGGAGAAAGAGAGAAAGAGTGAGAGAGTGACCAGATGAGGGGTGCAGCAGAGTCTGGCAGAGTCTGGCAGAGTCTGGCATCCTTTATTTTTTACCATAGCTTTTATACCCTAAGTTAGTACATTTCTTAGGGGAAGATAGTTTAACATTACATCAGCTTGTCCTTCATGAAACCAGGGTGTTTTCTGCATACTTATTTGTTTATGAGGGTCTTGTACATTATCTTTTGGCCTTGGGGCCTATTAACATTTTATGCAGGTCAGGTGAATGTAAACCTATTTTCTGTTTCTATGGTGACCTTAACTGAAAGGTAGCAGTCTCATAGGGCAACAGTACAGAGTAGAATTATAACCTTGTTAACACAAAAATTAATCCTTCTGCAGACGTTCTCAGTTGCGTTTATCTAAGAAGTTTACCCCACACAGACTCTGTGGCTTCAGTGAGGCAGCCTCTGCCTAGCACTCCTGGTTGACTATTAACAACCATCTCGTTGTTACCACACTAGGGCTAAGCTCTTATTTTTCTAGATCTATAACTATATTAACAACGGTTTCTATAACACAACCTTAGCACATTAAGAGCAAAAACACAGTAAGCAAATGTTAACCCAATAACCACCTTTAGAATAATTTTTCTTATGTTTTCTAATAGGACTCCTTCACCCCCCAAAAAGGCTCTATGTCTATTAGGGCCTTTATATCATCAGGTTCTTTATGCTGTTTTATGATTAGGGTATTATGAGCAGTCATGCATATTAGTACCAAGGGCATAAATGCATTTGCCAAACAAACTAAAATACCAGCAAAGGAGTTTAAATTAAAACACTTCTTTCACCCCGGATAATCTCATAAAATACCTGGGAAACTTATTGATTAAAGTTCTAAATTGATTCTTATTTGGAAAGAGATCGGGGAAGGCCTTCTGCCTATGTCACAGAAATTAGGGAGTAGTCTATCGAAGCAAGCATCAGCAAGACAGATATCATCTTTAAGGTGAGTGCGGGGGCAGCTTTTCGGAATCCCTGAAAGCCTGATCCACCTAGCCTGTCAGGTTTTCCCCTCATGGCCTTGTCATGGGTGGGATCCCATGAGCTGGCCTTTTCGAAACCCCTGAAAACCTGATCCGCCTTGCCAGTCAGGTTTTCTCCCTCATAACTTTGTCATGGGTGGGATCTCGTGTGCTGGCTCCCGACAAGGTTCAATGCATGAGACAGGGCACTCAGGGCCAGTGCACTGGGATGAGCCTGAGGGATAGGATGGGGAGGGAGGCGGGAGAGGGGTTCAGGATGGGGGACACATGTACACCCATGGCTGATTCATGTGAATGTATGGCAAAAACCAAGACAATACTGTTAAGTAATTAGCCTCCAATTAAACTAAATAAATTAATTTAAATAAATAAATAAATAGCTAAAACAAGAGAACCGAAACAGGAGAGGGATAAAGGTAAGTCACAGTATAAGTCTTAAATTGACAAATGAGTAACAAATCTTAAGTAACTTCTTCATCCCCAACAACCAGGTATTACAAATTTTATTCAATTATCTGCGGGTCATTTATACAACTTTTAAAATTCCTTCTTGATTTTTATTTCTAACTAAAGTATTATTTTTAAAATATGATGTACATAGTCTAGTTCTTTTTTGTTTCATGACTGTACATGGTCAGTTTTTGTAAATGACCAATGCCGTGCTGTGCTCATTTGCTCAGTGAGGTTGCAAAGAGTCAGACATGACTGAGCGGCTTAGCACAGCACAGTATGTGTCGTTCACAAAAAGTGACCATGTACAGTCATGAAACAAAAAAGAACTGGACTATGTAGATCATATTTTTAAAATAATAGTTAAGTTAGAAATAAAAAGCAAAAGGAATCTTTAAAGATGTGTACAGATTTTGAACATACTGCTAAATAACTCACAGGTTAAAAAAGAGTACTAAAGTCAACATTACAGTGGGAATTATACAAACAGAATGGTAAGAGTTGGACAAAGAATAAGAAAATGAAGAAAAAATTGAAGGTCTAAAATAATAAAGATGAATCAGAAATAAAAATTAGAAGAGAATGAAAATAATAGCATGATTACACTGTAAGATAAGAATGCTCATTCTTACTACTTCCACTCAGCATTTTCGTGGAGGGTCTAGCCAGCGCAGTCAGGTAAGAAAAAAGAAAAAAACATTAGGAAAAGATAGAATAAGCAAAACTGTTGTTGTTTGTTCATGGTTTAAATGTGTACATAGAAAAAGAAAATAATCTACATGTGAGTTTTTAGAATTGAACTTAGTAAATTGACTGGAAATAGAAATACAACTGACTTTTTACAGTGGTATAATATTCAGTTAAATAGAACACAATTTTTTATTGTATTTATACTAGCATTTACAGTAGCAAATGAGAATGAGGTGCCAAAAAATAAATCTAATGAAAAGTTCTCTAGTTTTTCAATAGAAAAAAAAAGTAAATATATTGATAAGAGTACTAATAAAGTCTAAATAAAAGGATAGACATACCATATGAAAAAGACACTGTCATAAAGATGTCAATTCTCCTTAAATTGATGTACTGATAATCTAATAAATTCTGAATTCTTTTATTCAAGAAACTCAACAAATTCACTTCTTAAACTTTAAAAAAAAATTTTTTTGAAACAGTAATAGATTCTTGTACAATTGCAAGAAAATAAATAGATTACATATACCCTTTCTTTACCCAGTTTCTCCAAAATGGCAGCATTGTATAAAATTCTAGTATTAAATAGAAGCAGAATACGAACACTGACAAAGTAAAGATACAGAGAAATTCCATCGCCACAAGTATCTTCATGTTGTCATTTTATTGCCACACACAACCCACTCTCCTGTTTTTATCATTTGGCAACCAATGATTCCTTCTCCATATCTTTTTTTTTTCTTTAGGAGATGTTATATAAAGGGAATTATGGAGTGTATAATATTTGAAAGTTGGCTTTATTCATTGAGCATAACTCCTTCAAGTTTCATCCAAGTTATTGCATGCATCAATAGTCTTTTCCTTTTTATTTCTGAATATTCCATGTATTCAGAATGTACTATGGTTCATTCAACCATTTACCTGCTAAAGGATATCTAACTGTTTTTAGCTGGGGTCTCTTCAGAATAAAGTTTTTGTGAGGAATCCTGTCAGATTTTTGTATGAATAAAAGTTTGCATAATTCTAGGATAAAGGCCCAATGGTACAATTGCTTGTTTATATCGTATTTACCTCTTTAATTTCTTTAGAAACTATAAAACTGTTTTTCAGAGCGGCTGTACCATTCTATGTTCCCACAAACAATGTATGAGTGATCCAATTTCTCTGTATTTTTCTAGCACTTGTTGTCACTATTTTTTTTAGTCATTCTGATATGGAGTGATATTTCATAATGTTAATTTGTATATATCCAATGACTAACAATGTTGAAATCTTTTCACATGCCTACTCATCATCTGTAACTTCTCTTCACTGAAATGTCTGTTCATGCCTTCTGCCCATTTTACAAACTGGATTTATTTTGTACTTTACCACTGAGTTTTAATACTTTTTTTTTTTTACATTTTCTACATACTAGTCATATTTAAAATGCATGATGTACAAACATTTTTTCTTAGTCAGTGACTTGTCTTTTCATCTTCACAACAGTGTCTTTTGCAGAGCAAAATTTTAACATTTTGATGAATCCAGTATTGCATTGAATAACAGTGATGTCAACTATCTGTTTTACTATTTATATGCAAAGAACAAAAAGGCTATGAATAGGTAGGGCCCTTCCAAAACATAAAAACAAGTTGTGAAGATATGTTGCATCAAATTTCCAAATTGGTTGAATATATTTGTTTCCTGCAGCACCACAACTTCACCTCTAGGTATATACTCTAAAATATCACTTACACCTATGTTCTCAGAGACATATACAAGAAACTTCATTGAATACTTGCTCCTCAAAGTAAAATATTGGAAGCAATATTATCTACTGCAGCATTGCTAATGTAATAAACTGTGTGTATTTGTAGAATGGAATACTGTACATTACTGACAAAGGATGACAGAGAGCTCCATGAAACAATGTGGATAAATTTTGAACCATAGAAGACAACATACTGGATGATATAACTTTTGAAAAGCCAATTAAAGCAAAACTAAACAATACATTGCTTCAATATATATACATATGTGGTAAAACAAGGGAATAATGAACACAGCATTCTGAGTATTAATTACCTTGATTGAGAAGTGGGCATGGAGATAGGGTTAAAGAGGCATGTACGTAAGTAGCATCAAGAGTATGGGTATTGTTGTCTTACTTATGTGAAATGGGGAATACACAAATGTTTATTATTCTTCTCTGTAATTAAATACATTATTTTATTTGTAAGAAATATTTCATAATTTTTTAGAAGAAAATAAAAGATAAGGAATATGCATACCAAACTCATGACTGTGGTTATTTCTCAGTAGAGAAGGAGGGAAAGAGAATTGGAGGTAATGGTTTAAAGAGACATGATTTATTTATTTAACATGAGGGGAAGAAAATGTAATGAATAAGGAAAATATTCACGAGTACAATTATGAGGTAGGTGAAGGGAATATATCATTTTGCCATATCATTCTTTGCAATTTTCCTTTTCTGAATTATTTTTAAGGTAAACTCTTAGATGTCCATCTCCTCTGCATTAGAATTATAATGTCATAGATAAAGAGACAGATAGATAGCGAGATAGACAGATTTCTAGGCAGAGAGTTAATAGAATAAGAAGATGAGGAGTAACAATATAGATATTTGGTTTCATCCTCTGAGATACACTGAGAGCAGCAACATGATGCATCACAAAGTAGCTCTTAACTCTTGGCTGGGTGAGAAGGTAGACAGGAAAACACTTTCAATTTATACCACATCTTTATATAGTGCATCATTTTATTACTGCTGAATCACCATAGAATCTCTTTCTGACCACAAAATTAACAGAAGGTGAGCAGTGAAATACATTTTATTTTAGGGTAAGAAATACTATTGAGATGTTTACTAGACATCAGTGACATTATAAGCATTCATTGACTATAAAACATCTAAGGGCTACATCTACACTATAAACACAAAAAATAACTTGAAGTACAATTGAAATCTGCAAAACTCTTAAAAATACCACTTGAATTCTCAAAGGCATAGCAATCAGAAAGTGTGCTTTCAAAGGCTAAGGAAAGAACTTTGCACAATGGAAAGATAAAATCTTCAACTAAACAAGAGCCTGTATAAGTGAGGAAGAGAAATGAAATTGATATGTCAAAGAACTTAGAGAGTGAAATATGGAAACTATCAAAACCAATAGAAGGGGAAATGCATGAGAAGATAAGAAAATCCAATGTGAAAACTGCAGAAAGATTCATTGAACATGTCAAATACTTCAAGACAGCTGTAGGAAAGTACATGCTGTTTCCCTGGAGAGAAAAGACTGCTCCATATCAACAGAAAATTGAGGATCGGTAAATGCACATGCAGTTTATAGAATGCCATTTAAATATATTGCCATTTTCCTACAATTGAGAGTTTGGAGTCTAACTAATTGACACTGAGAGACCAGTCTACCAGCCCTGAAGCACACTGGGTCTCAAAGATTAACACACGCTATAAACCCTTGAATGGCTGGGTCAGTGTCTGGTTCATCATTTTTATTTCCCCAGCACTTATTATAGTACTTTGTTCATAATAGGTAGCCAATAAATTTATGATAAAAACAATACCAATCTTGCTAGAGAAAATAGGTCTTTTTTACTACCTCAATAATCAAATGTGATCTAAAGTAAATTAAGTATTTTTGACAGTGAAATAATATGAAACAGCAAATGCACCATTCCACAGTACCTTGAGAGAATTGTCTAGAGATGGCTTTTTCTAATATGGTATTGCAAATATTTGTTGTGCTCAGTAAATGAAAGCTTTATTATCAGAGAGTTGGTATGAAATAATAAGAGAAGCTCCTCACTAAGAGAATCAGATCACTTACACTACTGCTTAGGCCATTTAGTCGTGAGATCTTCCACAAATCACTGTACCTCCCTGACCCTAGGGGTTCCCAGCCAGAAGAAGAGGCTGTTAAACTAGTAATTCCTAAGACCCCTTCCAGTTTTGTCATGTAGCTCTGATGTGAATCCATGAAAAAACTAAACATAACCTGTGATAGTCTTAGATTGCATTTTATTTAAAATAGCTTTTCTCCCAGGCATGGTTAAAACAAACGAACGAACAAACAAACAGGAAATGCAATTTCCTAGAACGGCTTAGCAAGACTTTCTAATTTAGGTAGTGATATACTACAAACACCAGCAGAGCCATAAGAACTCGGTAAAGGCAAAATTGCTGCCTCCCAAATTATTGTGCATGGAAAGACCCATTAGGCAGTAATGGGGTTCAAACCTGTGGGACAGCATCAAGGCCGAGTTTATAGAACAGCAGAACTGCACTGTGGTTGTTCTCCCACAAACAGACTTGCAAGCCTGGCAGCGGAAGCAAGGCAGTGAAAATGAATAATCAATAACCTCTGCTAGTTACTGCCTGTCCCACCCCCACTTGCATCCTATGGAAAGCACAGTCTCAATGCAGGCCTAACAATTCCCTCTCCTTATCATATGTACCATGGTCAGTTTTTCTTAAAAGATGCCAAAAAGATCAGGAAAATAGACAACAAAACCAAAATGGTGTTAACGGAAGTAAATGTGGAAAAGCAAAAAGAACTGGGTAGCCCTTGTGACTTGGAAGTGCATATAAATTTAACATCTCTGCATCTACAGAAATTTACAACCTTCCATGGATTCACCATTTCAAATTGTCTTTGCTAAATCATAAACAGCTCCACAATATAAGAATTATAAGAGGTATATATAGCATGAATCCTTGATATAAAAGATAGTGGCTTCTTTTTTATGCTAATAGTACATGCTTTACAAATCCCAAATGAAGGAAAACCCTCTATGTTTCTTTGGCACAGAATCACAGCACACAAAAGGTATCTTCTGGAATAAACAATCCAGTTCTGTGTAACTCAAAGTTCTGTATGGCAAATGAAGACTCTCTAGAGTCCAGACTTTATTTTTTAACTTTGGTCATTAACTTTTTCTCTTACATGTCTGATTAGGTTTAATGAGTTAGCTAAGTTAATGAAGTGTGATGTCCCATTAAATACATCAACTGACAACAATTAATTCCTCAGAGCATGCTCTCTGTTGATTGATTATATTTACCAGTGTAGTAGAATTTAAGTGATGTAAATTTCTTAGCAGAAAATAGGAGTTGAAAACTCTGAGAGTTTAATTCAAAGAAAATGATTATTTTCTATCAGTGAACTTTGTTCATCAGTTCAGTTAATGTGCCTGTTGTCAGCAAATTAATGAACACTTCACCAAAACAAGTTATCAGTCAATGAAACAGTGTCCTCTCTCATTGAAAGCCTTAGCTAGGAGCCCTCAATTGTGTAGAGTACCTCTATGTAGTTGCATTAGATCTAAGTAGTACATCTAGTACATCATTGTGCTACATTTAAATAAGACACAGTGTGAAGTTTAGAGGTTTAGAAAGAGAGCGCAGAAATGTAGAGAAAATGTAAGTGCCTTTGAGTTTAAGGAAATCCCCAAATCCCTTTATTCATTTTTGGTAATAGCCCTAGTTTTCCCAAAGCGCCTGTCACAGGGACCCTGAAAACTTTCTCACAAATTGCCTTGGTAATAATGGGCCATCACAGACTTCTTACATGATCCTGATAGAAATAGTACAGGATTTCTCAAGAGATTAAAATCCAGTCAGATCACCTCAGTGAGTGAAATTAACCAAGCTAGGAAGATCCTAGGTGGAAAAAGAGCAAACAACTGTTTAAATATAAATAGCTTGATAATGAGCAATAAGCAAAATGACAAAAGAACTCAGTTATTTGTAAAATAACACCTCTAGTTAGAAGAGTCTAAATAATCCAGATTATTGGAAGCATTACCTTAGATGTGGAAAGAAAGTGGATGCAAGCCTTCACTATGGATGATAATAGAAAACTCTCATTTCCCTGAATACTTCACAACAGTTGTCTCATGTTGATACGTTTGGGAAGACTGAAGAACATTTATCCATATACTCACTGAAAGAACAGAGTGACACAGAGCCCAGTTTGTCCTTGGGACATAGATTTGTAGGGTCTTTATGAATAACAGAATAATCTTTCTTGGTTCTTATATATTACTAAAGAGGTGAGTGTCCTTAATAGAAAAAAACTGTGTATTCAGTCAAATAGGTGTTAAATGTTGCAGGCTTATCAAAGAGGCATCCTTCAATCTTGTTCATTTAATAAGTCCATGAATAGAAGCAGCATTTGTTAGCTACAGTTGGCTGTTGTCAATGGTATGCTTTTGGTTGTTTTTATGGTGCCTAAACCAGGACATAAAAGCTAATGATTGGTGTCAGTCATTTTACATACTCAAGTAAAATATTCAACAAACGCATTAATTGAATCAAGCCTACCACATCCCATCCATAACCTTCAAGTTAGTATAAAAAATTTTCATGACTACCAGAGTGAAAAATAATAAACTTACAAAGGTCAAAAGCATACTTTGGCTTTTCTATTTCTTCATTAGGATAATTGTTGACTCCTGACAGATGAAAGCAAGATATTTCCAGTTAAAGTAAGTGAGAATCATTAGCTAGGCCAGCCATTGAAACTAATAGGTACTTGCTCATCTGAAGGGCCTGAAGTGTTTAGTGGATTTCTCTTTCATTACCCAAGATGCTTCCCATTGCAATCTAGTTCACTTCGCATTGGCAATTTCTATAACTGACAAAGCATAGCGTTGGGTTATAGCATAACACAACAAAGGAGAAAAGCAAAGAAGTCCAGTTCTACCTATAACACTTTCCATTTGTTTCTTCACCTTCTTATTCTCAAAGATTAGATTCATCTACTTGTATCTCCCTTCAATATTTCTCATTTCAGAAAAGCAGAAAGAAGATAACTAAACATGGATTTAAGTATAAAGTATTCTCAGAGACTTTTTATAAGTTAATTATTTTTCTGGCTGCCAAACAAAACTGTTTTAACTAAAGCAGGATAAATTCTCTATTTAGTATGGGCATTCATTATTGCACAATTCTTGCTGTCATTTAAGTAATTCTATCTCAATGTATCAGGTTTTGGATACTTAAATAAATAATAAGCAAGTAAAATATTATATTGGGCTTCCCTGGTGGCTTAATGGTAAAGATTTGCCTGCCAATGCAGTGGATATGGGTTTAATTCCTGGGTCAGGAAGATCCCCTGAAGGAGGAAAGGGCAACCCACTCCAGTATTCTTGCTTGGGAAATCCCACTGTCAGAGGAGCCTGGCAGGCTACAGTCCATGTGGTTGGACAAAGAGTTGGCCTTGACTTGGTGACTAAACAACAAAATGTTATATTAATCCTTCTTGATTAATCCTTCTTAATATAACCGGCTCCAGGTGAGTATTTTCTGTCCAGTCCAATGTCTTCCAAAGTGTATATTAAACACCATCTTAAACATCAGAATCAGCTGGAGGTAAGGAGAAGATTATTAGAAACACAGATTCCTGAGCCAACACTGACTGAATCAGAATGTCTTGGAGAGGACCGAGGAATTTACATTGTTAATAAACATCCCTAGTCATCCTTAGGCACTAAAATCTGAGATTCACTGTCATATCAATGAACCCTTACTTTCTCTCTTAAAAACAAACAAACAAACAAACAAAAAAAACTCTTCATGAACTATCACCACAAAGGAGGGAACAGATGATAAAAACATTTCATAAAATTAAAAATGTACAAAAGAGGTTAGTTGAATAAAATATGCTGAGTTCCTATAATTTCACACTGTACCTTGTATTTACTCTCAATGTTGTATACCAAAATATATCTGATACAACAATTTTTCCTACTTGACTACAGGGTATTAAAGAGTAGTATCAGTGTCTTACTTTATTTTCTTAGTCTCGAGAACAGTGTTAATTATACTACTGAAATGAAGGAATAAAAGAATAAACACTGTGTCTATTAAGTAAGTTTTTCAGTTACTTAGAGAAGCTCCACTTAAAGTTGCCTGAAGAGTAACACATTATATTTCCTTCCATCTAAGATGCCACTGATTATAAGACACACTATTACTTTATATACTACCAAGGAAAAAACACCAGAAAATAAATGGGATATCATCATTGATTGTAAGATACAACCCAATTTTAAGGATAATAAAAATGTGGAAAAGTGTGTGTCTTAGTATCAGTATAACAGGGGACTTATTATATGGCATCCAGAAAGAGTGAACACACTGCCACAGAAGCTGGGTTCCTTAACAACGTGTGCTTAGTCGCTTCGAGACCCGACATAAATACAGCCATCTCAGCAGGCACCCAGGAGAATCCACGTTGTGCTGTGCTAAGTCACTTCATCACGTCCAGCTCTTTGTGACCCTGTGGACTGTAGCCCGCCAGGCCCCTCTGTCCATGGGATTCTCCAGGCAAGAATACTGGAGTGGGGTTGCCATGCCCTCCCCCAGGGGATCTTCCCAACCCAGGGACTGAATCTGTGTCTCATGTCTCCTGCATTGGTTGGTGGGTTCTTTACCAGTAATGCCCCTGGGAAGCCCTTCCTTAGTGATATCATCCACTTATTCCTGACTCACCGTATTACCACGTAAAGCAAGTAGGATTCATACTTCATTTCAGGAATTAGTCTGAGAAATTCTACAGAAAGACAGTTTCCCCACTGAACACTGTTCAAAGCACATGTAACTCCCTGTAAAATAAGAGTCTCAGCATACCCTATTAAACTGATCATTCAAATAGGTTGCTTGTCTTTTCACCTAGTGTGCGTTTGTTTAGGCCACTGAGCTCTGCAATATGAGCCTTATATTGTATTCAGTGCTTAAATGGGAGTAATAAAAATAAGTGGGTGGGCCAGGGATTGGAGCCATGTATTTAAATGAATTTTAAACCTAATTAGGTGACTAATTGTGCATCAGAACTTAGTTGATGTACAACATGTCATGCCTGGTTAGGGATGATTTATTCTAAAATTCTTCATTCAGATTGCTTTGTTCTCCATTTTCAATGAGTCAAATCACTAAAAGACAACCTTAATTTTGAGAATGTTCTCCTTCTTAATCATTCTCTGTCTCCTAAATTTGCAGAAATTTAGAGACATCATAAAATAGAACTCAATATTACAAAATGAAAAGTAAGCAAATTTGCTATTCAAAGCCCTCCCTAGAGCCTTACATGTAGTATAGAATTGAAGCAGTAAATTCCAGGCCATATTTGCCAAACACAAAGTACTACTTTGGTAATAATTAATATTTCAAAACAAAAGGAGAATTGTGTGGGTAAAGCTTCTTGAAGGCCTACATAGCATGGCAGTAAATAAACTCTCCCAATTTTCCTAAATGAATTTTTGGGAGCAAAGACAATGAAAAATTAAACCAAACACATTTTACTCAGCTTGCCCAACAAAGAGATGGAATTATGGTATCAAAGAAATAAAAAGTAGAAAATCTTTTAGAACTTTCACATGAATCAGACCTGGTAGACAGAGCTTAGGATCTTGGTCTCCTTATCTGCCTTCCTTCCTAAAATTCTGACCTTCTTGGGATGCAGCAGGTAGAAGGGAGGTGGGGGGCAGGGGGAGCTGTCTAACACAAGATATGGAGAGGAACCCTCTTTCCAGATGGAGCCTGCATTCTGTGCATTCAGGAAATTAGGAGAGTCTCTTCTCGCACTTATTCTCCACTATGCTTTTTCCACTGGTCCCTTGTATCAAACTGTTCCTTTCCTTTACCAGCCTCTTTGCCATCTCCAACCAGTACTCTGCATTCACAAAAGAAGTGTGCAACTTTAGGCAGAAAACTGGATATTGCATCTTTATTCCAGCCTTACCCCTGACCTCATTCTGTGACCTTAGGCAGGCTCAGTCCTTCTCTGGTCGCCACACTTCTGATCTGTACAATGAATATAATATCTATGGCAAGAGTTATCATAAGCATTAAAGAAAATAATGCATATGGACACCTCATTTTATGCCTAGCGTATATAGTATATATACTAAGTATATATATTAATAATTCATATCTCTTAGCCTGGCAGGCTATAGTCTGTAGGGTTGCAAAGAGTCAGAGAAGATGAAAGCAACTTAGCATGCCAACAGATATGTCTTGAAAGCTTGTTCTGGGCCACTTAGACTGGATTGGTATACAGGTGAGCTAAAGATGGAACAGTGAACCAGAGAGATGTGGTCCCCCTTTCAGAGCTGAGGTCTATTGATGGGACAGAGAACTACACAATCATAATAAATCACACTAGTGCTCTAAAAATGGAATTACAAGGAGCTTTGTGAGGCATCTCTACTAGTCTAGCAGGTGGCAGAAAAAAATTACTAAAAGATACGTAAGAATTAGTCAGGCCACCTAGTGGGGAAGATTGTTAAAGGCAGAGAAAGCAGTTGAGTGAAGGCTGTGTTTATTTCAGAAAGTGAAAGATATGTTTTATGGGATTGGCAGTTTGTGTGCAAGAATATGTATGTGCTCAGATGCATCCAACTCTTTGCGACCTCATGGACTATAACCCACCAGGCTCCTCTGGCCATAGGTTTCCCAGGCAAGAATACTGGAGTAGGTTGCCATTTCCTTCTCCAGGGGATCTTTCCAACCCAGGGATTGAACCAGGGCCTCTTACATCTCCTGCAATGGCAAGCAGACTCTTTACTACCAGTGACACCTGGGAAGCCCAAGAAGAAAGATCCCAAATGGAAAAATAAAGACCTCTGAAGGAGTTTGAACTTTGTTGGAAGAGCAATAGAAACACATAAAATATCTTTAAATCAAAGAGGGGTATAATCAGAATCAAATTCTAGAATGATCACTTTGCTTTAGTTTGAAAACTGGATTGCAGTGGCACAAGACAAAAGGTAAAGATTCCTGCTTGAAGAATGATGTCATTCCAGAAGGGAGTGAATGCAGACATGACCTGGGGCAGGAACAATGAGGGATAACTGAAGATAGATATGTGAAAATGACTGCAGATATAATAAAAAGATAGCTGGTAATTTACTTGGATATATGTGGAAGAGGATGGCGGGGAGAGGCGGGGAAGAAGTAAGGAGTGGTAAAATTGAGAAGGCAAGGAGTTAAGTTTCAACAACTGCCTGAATAGTAGGGCCTTTGACTGGGAAACCAGAGAAGGAAAGAAGGAGGAGTTAGCTCAGTTTTAGATATTCTTAGAGTTCCTGGAATTCTTAGACTACCACTCAGGAAGCAGGTGAGGTCACCATGAGGACATGACCTATTGGTAACTGGCTGCCAGTTGCATCTATGGGTGCAGTGTTTAGGAGAGAGTTTTTTAGATGTGTCAACATTATTTTTTAAATATGTTTTATTTATTAACTCATTCTAGATTTTTGCCTAAGATCATTTTTTGAATCTAACAGAGCTCATATTTTCTCAGGTCATTGGGGTCAAAAACTGTTAAAACACTGCAGTATAAAGGCAAGGAGGAAAGTTTCTAAGTATTTATCAGCTCTGTTCCCAAGAGACCTATAATTTTTCCAAGGGATAGATTTCCTGATCTCGGTATGCAAAGACAGCAAACTACATTTGTTGCATAAAAAATTGATTTTGCTCAATGTACACTATACATCTGCCATTTTCTCAGAACATTTCTCCATGTCAGTAAAACTAAAAAGACTGCCACAGCAGATTGCCTCAGCTAACATGTAGCAGGCTTTCATCAAATGTGGTCTGAGGGGAAGAAATGAAAAGCGGAGGCTTTCTGTGCTGAGGTGCTGAGAGAGCAAGCCGGGTTCTTGGTATTCCATGAGAGAAACAGGCTTGCAGCATAACGAGCTTGAGGAAACATTCTGCAAAGAGCTCTTGCTCAAATTGAACAACATAAAAGAGTGCGCTGATTAGTGCAGGATTGCAAACAGAACTGGAGCTTTCCTTATTCATTTTCTACTCTAGAAAGCTCTGCTGCGCACTTTATAACCATGGACAATTTATTTGCCAATTGTATCATGGGCTTAAGAAAATATTTTTCATAAACAACTCAGGAACAGATTTTTTTCCCCTGATGTTTGTCCTATCCTTTTGGGTTTAATCAATACTCCGCTGTTAAAATGCAATTTCTTGCTTCAGTCCATGAGTAGCACTCACATTTAAAACAGGCCTATTTTTCCCTTCCAAGTAAATGATGATACTATGTTTCAGATGCTCACTAATGATGAAGAGCAACAAAAATACTCCAAATCCAAAAATCATTTCATCTTTCTTCCCATTTGCATCTGATCTCTGGATTTTGCTGCATTCTTTCTGACGTTTCCATCATCCACCTTGGGAAACATTTCTTTGTACAAATCAAGGGTGCATAGCTCATTGGCCATCATCTGAAGTCTGTACACAATAAGTAAGGATCATTATTTCTCTGACAAATACAACTTAAACTTATGTCTACCCTCTACCCTCACTACCTTAAAATATACTTTTGCTGGACAACTTCCAGCAAAAATGACGGGTTAGCATATGCAGAAAATTACGAACTAGTCTTCTTCATACCACTAAAACTCTATGTTGCACTGTGCTCCCCAAATGTGTCTTAACTTAATCTCCTCCTTTCCTCAGAACACAGTTATATGGGTCACTAGAAAAGTGTGTAATTTCAACTCACGTTGAGCACAGAGAATGGGAATTGTAAAATATAATAATACTGATACTTCAGTCACAATAATAATAATAATGGCTACTGGTTAATGATGATGTCCTATATAGAAGTTTGCCAAGTTCTTGACTAAGAGGTTAACATAATTTTAAAAAGTTTTTTAACTCCACAGAAATTCAAGGGAGATAGATATTTGTTTTAATCAAATATCCATTTTGCCCCATTGGGGAGGGAGCTGGCTGAGCACATAACACCCAGCACTTGATGGACGAGATTGATTATTATCACAAATATTCACAGCCTAGGGGAGGAGGATACCCCATGCCATAGAAGACCACGTGAGCTGCACTCAGAAATAGAGTGAACCAGGGCAGTGGGAGGCAGGCTTTGCAGTATTCAAGAGGGTGAGGCGCCCCCTGGTTTTGATGGGAGGGTGTGACTGTCTTCTTTGAATAATCCTGCAAACTGACCGGAAACTAAACCCATAGGGATGAGCAGAAGTGGCACTTGGCAACCCACTTCAGTATTTTTGCCTGGAAAACCCCCATGGACAGAGGAGACTGGTGGGCTCCAGTCTATGAGGACACAAAGAGTTGGACACGACTGAGTGACCAAGCACAGATGCTGCTTAGGAATTGCAGTAGGCAGAACAATGGCCCCCAAGAAAATGTCTGTGTTCTAATTTCTGGAACCTATGAATATGTTACCCTTTAAGACAAAAAGGACTTTGAAGATCTGATTAACTTAAGCATCTGTAGGGCTTAGTCACTCAGCTGTGCCTGACTCTTTGTGACCCATTGGACCACAGACTGCCAGGTTCTTCTGTCCATAGGATTTTCCAGGCAAGAAAACTGGAATGAGTTGCCATTTCCTTCTCCAGGGGATCTTCCCAACCCAGGGATCAAAACTGTGTCTCCTGTGTCTCCTGCACTGCAGGCAGATTCTTTACCTGCTGAGCCATTGAGGAAGCCCATAGATGAGGAGATTATCCCAGATTACTCAAGTGGGCCTAATGCCATCACATAAGGGTCCTAACAAGTGAAAGAGGGAGGTAGGAGAATCAGAGAAGGAATGTGATGACAGAAACAGAGGTCAGAGCCATGAAATTTCTGGCTTGAAGACATGAGCCAAGGAAGTTGTGCAGCCTCTAGTAGCTGGAAAAGGCAAAGCAACAGATTCTTCCCTAGAGCCTCCAGGAGAAACCAGCCTTGCCAACACCTTGATGTTAGCTTGAGACCCATTCAGATTTTTGACCTCCAGAACTGTAAGATAATACACTCATGTTGTTTTTAAACCTCTCAGATTATAGTAATTTGTTATAACAACCACAGGACATTAATATAGTCATAGTAACCATCAACACTTATTTTAAATATTTTTTCTCTTTCCATATTGCCAGTTTCCTCCTAGGAGATTTTGGCAGCCATGAACACTGACCTCTGCTCCTGTGGTCTCTCGTATGTGTTTTCAATATCTATGTCTACTCAACTTCTCCAAATTCTACCTTAACTCCAGCATACTATTTCACTTTATTACTTCCTCAGTTCACCTCTTATTCTCTTCTCAAGGATTCTCATTCACATTTTATTTCTGCTTCCTACTTCCCTTAATGTTAAGCTTTCATCTTTCAACTTTTATTTCACTGATTCCTTCTTCTTCTTCACACTCTATTCTTCTTCTATCTGCTTATGTGCTTCTTCTCCCTCTCTGATCTGCTAACACTCTGTTATGCAGCTCAGAACTTGGCTTAAATGTATTTCCCTGTAAGTCTTTCTTATTTCTCAGACAAGGTAAGTATCTCTTGCTTTACAATCATATCACCATTTCTAATTTACCATATTCACCATTGTAATTTACTGAATAGCTTTCCCTTAAGTTCTATCTTTCCCACTGAACACAATCCTTGTTCAAAAATGGTTCAGGTCTTGCTTATAACTATATATCTAACATTGGGCCAACTATCTGGTACACAGTATGTGTTCAATAAATAGTTGTTGAATGAAGGACCCAAAAAATATATTAATTATAATAAACAGCAGTCTCATTGGTAATTTCTATAACTCAGAAGACAATACTCTTCAGGCAAGAATACTGGAGTGGGTTGCCATTTCCTTCTCCAGGGGGTCTTTCCGACTTAGGGATCAAACCCGGGTCTCCTGCACTGCAGGCAGATGCTTTTAACCTCTGAGCCACCAGGGAAGCCCCTAGAAGACAATACAACCACCCTTTATTCTAAAACTATAATTCAGATCTTACTGAATCCAAGACTGAGTTCCATCAGGCCAGCTTCATGCACGCACACCCTAAGAAGTGACACAGGGCAGGTTTCTACATTCAGGAAGATCTCATACCCAATTTAATGCTCTACTTTTACTGTCTTGAAATTCTTAACAATTATTGACCAAGGAGTCCTATGTCTACATTTTGCACTGCAATCCACAAATTATGTAGCCAGTCCTGTTCCCCATGGGTGGATTCATTCCACAACAGCTTTTAAGATTCTATTATATGTAAAGCACTATTTGTGGGGATGCTAAATATGAATACAATGATGTCTTTACAGATGATATAGATATCCAAGCAAATATACAAATAATTACAAAATAATATGACAAAGTATATAATGGAGGCAAATGAAAAGAACTATCAGAACCCTAAGGGAGAAGTTAAAGATTCTCCTGAAAGCACAGAGGAAGGCTTCTCAGAAGAGATCACACTTGAACTGAACCCTCAGAATGAATAGGAATTCCAGTGAAAAAGTCATTACACGTATAGTGACTAAAACTACTTAATATTTGGACAAGAAATGGCAGGATAATAGGGCTGTCACCATCTACTTTCCAAGGTCAGGGGGTATCCAATTTGCAATCACTCCCCAAGAACAAATCCAAGGGTGCTTCCCCATAAAAACCCAGTTAGGAAGTAAACAGAACACGTATTTCTCTGAAATTTACAAGGATCTGGACAGGTGGGATTGGGAGAGGATGATGAACAGTGAGCACAGAGCACAAGGGATCTGCTAGAATTACCTGACAGGGATAGAGCAGAAGGCTCAGGCCATGAAACAGTCCATTTGGTATAGCTTTCTAAGTACCCAGAGTATCTTAGCCAGGGCACTCCTGCAGGTCCTCCTCAGTCTGGGAAACTTCTTCAAGGTCAGCCTGTTGATTCTTTGGCACCCCTGATAACTCTTTCACTTTCTCTCTCTTCTCACCTCCTTTTAATCTTATACTAATCCTTCCCTCTACAACTTTTTCCAATGTTCTTCAAAGGGAGGTCCTCCCTTTCTTAAAATCTTTGTTTTTTTTTTTTTTTACATTGTTCTTTAGTGGGGCCCTGAGCCCAAATATCAACACTTAAATAACGAATTATTTCTTTGAGAGGACAGAGGGCTTGATATTTAAACCATCCCAGGAGATGGAGAACAATATTTGTGTCCCATCTTCCTGGTGTAGAAGAAAACTAAAGAGTTAACTCTCCATCTGAGAGTGTCTGCATTTGTTTCATGGAGCACAGGGTGGAGATTTCAGCTTGGAATCTTTGGGGCAGGTCCTAAGAGTTTCTGATGGGACCATTTCTCATCAGTGAATTTTTTAAATTAAGATGGAAACTTTGGCTTCCCCTTCCCTTAACTTTTCCTTTTTCCAAAAGAACAGCCTAAATACAATCTGATCATCTCTTACAGATCTAGAAGTTATGGCTCTGGAGTCTGTGCTGTCCATTTCTTCTGTTCAGAGATTCACCTCAGGGGGAATGGCAATGCCTAGACTTTGCTCAAAGAGATGGATATAAATTTGTGATTCTAAGGAACTATAACAAGCTGGATCACTGTCAGGACTTTCCATTTCTAAGCCAAATGTCATCTCCTTTTTGGAGCATGGAAAGAAGCCCTGGTTCAGCTGTCAGAGAACTGGAAGGATGCCTGTACCCAGATAGCACACTGGTGGATATTTTTGTCCAATATTGAAATCTACAACTTTTAACTCATTTTGATATCAATGTTATACTGGTCTACAGAACAATTTGGTAAGTGCTTCTTCTTTTCTATTCTCTAGAAGAGTTTGTGGAAGATTGATTCCATTTCTTCCTAAATTATACATGGGTCAGAACATACATTATTTGAAAATGCCAATTCTTTCGCAATTGATCTAAAGATTTAGTGGAATCTCAGTTAAAAATCCTAGCAGTTTGGGTGGGGTGTGTGTGTGTGTGTGTGCAAATTGACAGGCTGATTGTGAAATTTGTATAAAAATTATAAGGCCAAGAATATCCAGGGCAATCTTCAAGAAGAAAGCTAGGGACTTATATTGCCAAGTATCAGGACTTATTTTAAAACTATGATAATTAAGACAGTGTATTACTGATGCAAGAGTAGAAAAATTGATCAACAGTACAAACAGAAGATCGTATGATCAGCCCCATATATACAAATTGTATCAGCTTGTACTCAGGAAAAGATCTCTCATCACATGCTTCTAACATCTATGTCTTCTGATCCCAAGGGGAGTTGGAGAATCGGGGAAGTCACTAACCAATCTTCTTAATGCATTGGCATAGGAGGAAAAGTCAGTTTGCTGAGATAAAAATCTAAGCAAGAAACCCAAGGACGGAGACCATGGAGAAGAAAATAGTGGAAGGTCCAGAGAAAACTGGTGCCTCCGTATCTTGCTACTTCTGTGGGTGCACTGCCAAACACCGGGTGGTAGCCTAGGGCTGCTGTTGCCCAGCAAGGGTAGCAGTCAGGAAGAAAAGTTAAACATGGAAATAGAAAGAAAAGAGGAAAGCCATTAATACAACCCACCAGCACCTTTGTGTCTTTCCATGGCCGTATCTAAGACTTCCAAGAACAATGATAACTTCCTCATTTTCTCCTTCTAAATCTTGTATAAGTTCCTCTATTAGCCAGCTCTAGTGGAAACCATTCAGGCAACAATATTCTGGGGAAAGTGGTTCTCATCTTACCAAGTTAATATAGAAGAATTCAACATATACAGTCACCTGCTTGATGACAAGTATAACACTGAAGTACAATGCAGAAAGAATACTCTTTTCAATATATGCTTCTGGATCAATTAGATATCCTTAAAAGAAAAAAATAAATATTGATACTAGCTTACACCATAAAGAAAAATCAGATGGACTACAGTTCTAAATGTAAAAGATAAACAAAAATTTAAAAGGAAACACAGACCAATATCTTCATAACCTTGAAATATGTAGAAATTTCTTAAACAGGGCAGAAATAGCATTAATTGAAAAAGGTAAAAATTTGATCAAGTTAAATATATTAAAATTAATAATCATTGTCCATCAAAATACTCTACTAAAAGAGTAAAAAGATAAATTATAGAATGGGAAAAGGTATATGCAATATATGTGTTAGGAACTCATATGCAGAATATTTCAAAAATCCCTATGAATAAACAAATAATAAGCAAGTATGCAGATAACCCATCAGAAAATTGGGCCAGCTTTGTGTACAGACACACTATAAAGGAGCATATCCAAATGGCCAGTGTATTACTTATCTGTTTGCTTTGCATGCTGAGTCATGCCCTGCTCTTCGTGACCCCATGTACTGTAGCCTGTCAGGTCCCTCAGTCTATGGGATTCTCCAGGCAAGAATACTGGAGTGGGTTGCCACTCCCTCCTCCACAGGATCTTCCCACC
Source organism: Dama dama (assembly GCF_033118175.1). NCBI lineage: Eukaryota > Metazoa > Chordata > Mammalia > Artiodactyla > Cervidae > Dama > Dama dama. The sequence continues at coordinate 41,873,039 of NC_083700.1, forward strand.
CAGGGATCGAACCCACATCTTCTGAGTCTCCTGCATTGGCAGGTGGATTCTTTACCACTGTGCCACCTGGAAAACCCTATTAATTTTCTCTTGCTATATAACAAATTACCCAAAAACTTAAGGACAGAAAACAACATACATTTTACAAGATACATTTATGTCACATACATTTATTATTTTTGTGGGTCAAGAATCTGTGTACTGTGTTATGTCTTTTAGTCTCTCACACAATTGTAGTCATCTTAAATAAAAGTTAACTGAAGGTGAAATCTGCTTCCAAGCTCACTCCAGTGGTTGTTGGCAACATTAACTTCCTACTTGGCTGTTGGACTGAAGCCTTGCGTCTCTTCTTAATTCTTAATTCAGGAAGCCTCTCCATGGTGCAGGGCACAACATAGCTGGTTTCACTGGAGGAAGCAAGCAAGGTGATGAGAATGCCAGCAAAGCATTCAAACTCACAGTCATAACAACCTAATCTCAGATGTAACATTCTGTCATTTTTGTCATATTCTATACACTAAAAGCAAGTCACTGGGTCCAGCATACTCACACGAGGAGGGTGGTAGATTACATAAAAGCACGAGAATCAGGACAGCTAGCACTCTGGAACACTGCTGATGGAAGTATACATGTTTATAACCATCTTGGAAACTACTTTGGTAGCATTTATTAAAGTTGGATATATGCATAATGTCTGACCCAGCATTTCCATGTGCTTGCAGATGACCAAAAAAAAAAAAAAAAAAGTATACTTGCATTCATTCAAAAAAACATAAAAATCAGACTTCCCTGGTGGTCCAGCAGCTAAAACTCTACACTACCAATGCAGGGGGCCCAGATTCCATCCCTGGTCAGGCAACTAGATCTCACATGCCACAACTAAGAGTTCCCATGTAACAGCTAAAAAGATCCCTCATGCTATAATGAAGATCCTGTGTATTGCAACTAAGACTCAGGGCAGTCAAATAAATGAATAAATATTAAAAACAAAACAAAGAAGTGTAAAAAAAGTTCAAAACAACACTGTCCATGACAGCCAAACCAATTTATATGTCAATTATTACTAAAATGCTTAAATAGTGTCATATTTGTACAGTGAAAGTTGGTACAATGAAGATGAGTAAATTACAACTATATCTAACAATAGGGATAAATCTATCAACTATGACTTGAATAAAGTGAGTTAGATAATCAAGAGACTCTACCACACAATTTCATTTGTATAAAGTTCAAGTCAGAGTCATCTATGGTGTTAAAAGTAGAGGAGATTACTCTTAGAGCAATGACTGCAAGGAAACATAAAGGGGCTTCTGTGATTTTGCTCAAAAACTTTGTAACTTCCCATCTCATTCAGAACTCATTGAACCACAAGAGTCTATATAATTTGTACCCAACCCCCGCCCCCACTGTCTTTGTCTTCATATTTTTCTCAGTCACTGCTCCAGGTTCCTTGAGCTCCCCAACCATACATCTACTTCAAGGCATTGTCTTACTGTTGTTTCACCTGCAAACTTCCTCCCCCAGATTTTGAAATGCCTCTCATCCTCACCTTTTTCAGGTTTTGTTCAAATGCAACCACATCAGAGAGGACTTCCCTAACTACTCTAGGTAAGTTTAGTGTAGGTAAGCTGAAACTCCAGTGCTTGGTCACCTGATGGGAACAGCCAACTCTTTGGAAAAGTCCCTGACGCTGGGAAGGATTGATGGCAGAAGAAGAGGGCATCAGAGGATGAGATGGCTGGATGGTATCACTGATGTAATGGATATGAACTTGAGAAAACTTCTGGAGATGGTGAGGGACAAGGAGGCCTGGTATGCTGCAATCTATAGGGTCACAAATAATTGGACATGACTGGGTGACTGGACAACAAGTTTGTCTTTGTTTCATTTTATTGCCATGCAGTTATCAATATGGTATGTAACACATTTATTCATCTAATATCTGCTCTTCTCCACTATACTAGAGGGCAAACTCTGTGAACAAGGATTTGGGGAGATTTTTATTGCCATTTCCATAGAATCTCTATAGAAGGGCATGGCAACCTCTTCCAGTATTCTTGCCTGAAGAATCCTAAGTACAGAGAAGCCTAGCAAGCTACAGTTCATGGGATCGCAAAGAGTCAGACATGACTGAGCAACTGAACGTGTGTGCGCGCGCACACACACACACACACACACACACACACACCTCATAGAATCTAGTACACTGCCTTACATGTAGTAGCCACTCTTTAATTCCTTGTTAAATGAATAAAGAGACCAGGAAGCCCCACAGGGAGATGAGGGATCATAGAAACTGAGGCAAGATGAGTTACAGACAGGCACCAGGGAAAATCACACGCCATAGAGAGGCGTCCCATTAGGGTTAGCAAAAAGACAAGAATCAGTGTTCCACGTATAATACCTTAAGATCAAGAGGCCTGGAGAAGGTAATAGTCACTTGATGCAGGACTCATATCGCATGAGTCCATTCTGAGAAAGATGAGAACAAGAACCAAAATCAACACTCTGGGGTGGCAGTAGCTCTCCCTGTAAGAAATAAATCTGAACCTTGCTTCTATCGAGGTAGTCTTAGACTACAGAAAATACTACCTAGGCTTCCTGAGTGCTTTTTATGTCAACAGAGTTCATTCACTTTTATAAATGCCTGATGAAAGTGTTCCTAGATATCTTTTAAAAAGTAATTCATATAAACAGAAAGCAATGAAATCATCTATACAATCAGACTTTCAAGAAGCTTGTAGTACCTCAAACACATTGTTTAACTGATTTTTGTAGCTATTAGGGTGAGACTGCTATTTGTTCAGAACTTTTGTTAAGAACTATTGCTTCCTTAGGTGAATTTATCTATGGAAAGTGGCAGCTTTTAATTGATTGCCACTGTATTGGCCACAAACAGTAACAATGTGACAGACGTTACCAATGAACACTTAGTTCATAATTCTTTTTATTCCAAATTCCTATTTGTCTCCAGTCATTTGACCCACAGATTTATCTAATTCACATAAAGTGAAAGGGAAAGTGTTAGTCATCAGTTGTGTCCGACTCTTTACAACCCCATGGATTGTAGCCTGGCAGGCTTCTCTGTCCATGGAATTTTCCAGGCAAGAATACTGGATTGGGTTGCTACTCCCTTCTCTAAGGGATCTTCTTGACTCTGGGATTGCATAAGCAGCTCATATGCCCACATTAGTAGTCTTCCTTTGTATTTCCATTATTTGCAATCCTAAGCTTTTTATCTTCCTCTTTGTCTCTATGGATTAATCACCGTTTACAATATCAAGATGAAATGTGTTCCATCTGGAGTTTTCAACTCCTAAATAAATGGTGAACCCAATATAATATGTTAATATTTAAATGCATACATCCTATAGTAACACGATTCCATTCAATTTGGTTATTAGCACTTTATGATAGCATCTGTCTTCCAATTGCATTTTTATTGGTAGTTGCTCATGCATTTAATCATCAAAGAGAACCTAAGAGATGGTATAAATAGATATTATGTGAACAGAACGTATCAACAAGTTAGCTAAGTATAAACAACTGGATATAACCAGAAGGAGATAACACTTTTAATCTGACCTTTAAATTTCTTTTTAGGAAACCATAATGTGTGTTAAGGTGTGGCACAGAAAATTGTGCATTCATTTATAATCTGTAAAATTACATATATTTCAAGAATGCCTAAATGCATGTTTATTTAGTATACCCATGAATTCACAAATCAAGAGGGATAATATGAAGTAAAAGATTATTTTTCTTGCTAACATGTTAAATTCACGTAAAATCATACATCATGAATTAATTATATAAAAATAGAGCAAATAGCCACCATTAGGAAAAAGTTAAGTGTGAAGGAGCTTTTACATAAACTGTATTAAAAAACAGTATTGGCCTTATTAATTTTCCTATTCCAAATTATTAAACTTCTAAGACTTCTAAAGGAAAATAGCAAGCGTATACAACTCAATTTGATCTTTCATTAATGAATCAATTTCAATTTCAGGCCAGTAACTTCCCAAAATAAGAAAACTCCCCTTTTCATAAAATTAATACAATATTCTCTTCTCAAAGCAACAACAACAATAATGCATGACTTTTCTCAAAATAAACAAAGAAACTTACTTCTGGTATTTACAGCTTCCTTTATACTTTATACACTTATTCACTATTTCATTTATTGAAAATCTAATGTGTACTTCATCTTAGGATTTATTTCTCATACCTGCCATGTTCCTGATGTCCATCAAGCTATACAGAAACCACCCGAAGATTCTTATTCAAGCCTTCAAACTATTTGCTTTTTCCCTGAAGCCTTCTTAGTTTTCAAACTGCTATTTTCTTCTCTTTGTCCCATCTCACTATTGAAGCCACACATTTGCCTTAATGATTCTAGCTGAGGAAATGCAGGCAAAAAGAAAATCTACTTATGCTAATAATCACTAAAGCGAGAAGGAATAAACTATTGGACCCATTCTCTATGTATGTACCTTCTGCTTCAAAGCCAATGAGAGTTAAATCAAACACTTTGGAATTTGGTGGACTTGCTGGCAAAATGACAGTGAAAATAGACAGGGTTTTAGAAATTTGAAAAGACACTGTGCTCTAACACAATACAATCTTATGATATAGGCATGTTCCACCACTTCTGTCATTGGTTGAAGGTGGTTTCTAGAACGATGTTCTCTTGTTGGAGGCCAAGTGTTTTCTTACAGCCAGAAATAAGCCTCAGGATAGAGTCCTGGGTGTCAACAATGCTCAGCCTTATTGGGTAGAGTTTGGGTCTGTGAATAGCAGGAAACAAGCAGAATCTGCTACATAAAGGAAGAATAGGAAGAATGATGAAAAATCTCACCTTTGTCTTCCCCCATACCCAAGTCTTCACAAATAGGAATGAATTAGTAAACCGAATCCATCTTCAATATTATTAACAAGTCATCTTCATTCAAAAACATTACTGAGTCCTATATGCAAATCTCTGGTGGAAGAACATGAAGAGAGAAATAGTATAGACCTTTTGGAAACATACTAGTAAGACAAGGTGATAAAGATGATTACAATAGAATAAGTGAGTTAATAGCAGCACAAGATAGTATGTTTTATATAGCCTCTGTGCTCAGTCGCTCAGTCACGTCTGACTCTTTGCAACCCCATGAACTGTAGCCCGCCAGGCTTCCCTGTCCATGGGATTTTCCAAGCAAGAATACTGAGTGGTTGCCATTTCCTTCTTCAATTAGATAGCCTATGTATTATTAATTTATAGACCTTTCAGCATCAATGAACCTTAGATATTCTTCAGTTTGGCTCCACTATTGAGTCATAGAGGTTAAGTGGGTTGTCCAATGTTGCATGACTTAAAACTGATACCAAAACTCCTGATATTGACAGTAAGTATTGAAGGTAATTTAAAAATGTAACTAGGTCAATATAAAGCCAAGACAGGAGAAGAGATCATTATTTCTCTTTCAATACATGGACCATTCTATAATATCTAAGATCAAGGGCAAGGGTGGGTCTGTATTCATCTGGTGAAAATAATCTTTGGTAGAGTAAAAATGAGCCCTTGTTTTGCTGCTGTCAAGTTTCATAATGACAAGCAGCAGGAACCCATAAGCCTGTTCTGAACATGCTGTGATCCATTTTACTGGTCAGAATGACCAGTCATCATGTAATGAGATTCTGAAATCATCTGCTTCTGCTATTTATTCTTCATTTATTACATAAACTAGGGAAATCCTCACATGTTAGTTGGTATTCATGAAGACAAGATTAAAGAGATTAAATGACTATCCAGCTTTGAAATGAACAATCTTGCTTATGAGAAATATCATGCTCTTATTCAAAGTTTCATAGAAGAAAATAGTCAGTTCTTAGAAAGATAAAGAGAACAGTGAAGTGAAGTGAAAGTCGCTCAGTCATGTCCAACTCTTTGCGACCCCATGCACTATACAGTCCATGGAATTCTCCAGGCCAGAATACTGGAGTGGGTATCCTTTCCCTTCTCCAGGGCATCTTCCCAACTCAGAGATCAAACCTAGGTCTCCTGCATTGCAGGTGGATTCTTTACCAGCTGAGCCACAAGGGAAGCCCTGTCATGTTATGAGGATGCCACTAAAATATAAAGAAAGTCATTTTCTTCAGTGTCCAAAGGGAAAACTAGGGGGGAAAGTCAAAAACAAAGTAATTACTCAAGTAAGTAAATGAGAATTGCACTCACCACCACAATATTGTTGATTTTGTCGCAGTCAAAATTCCCAAGTCAAAATACCACTTCAGAGTCACCAAGGTTACCCTTTTGAACATCTTTAAGAAGAACAACAACAAAAAACTATTAGCCTATAAGAATGTCAATTGATCTCTTCCAAAGGAACAGCATAAACCAAAGAGATGTTCATTCATTAAGAAACATTCAAAACTAATACATTATCAACATGAATAGTAGTGGCCGGCAGATGTCAGAGAAGTGAATAGAGGATGAAATCATAAAATACCAGAGAAGTGTGAAATGTAAAACACGAGGTGATAAAAACTATCCAGAATGCTTTCCTAAAGGGTAGATCTTTTCAAATAAATGTGGTAGAAATTTTAAAAGATGATAATAAGTTCAGTGAAGTGAATCACCGGGTGTTAGCACATGAGTTTGAAATTTGTGCCACATAAAATCTTGTAACACACAAATTCAGTGGAGAAGGAGGGAGGTGAGGGGGCTAGGAGCAGAGGAAGTCTAGTTGATAACAAGCAACCATGTACCTTACTGACCAAAATGTGCATTCCTATAATTTATCCAAGTGCTTGGTTTGTAGCTGGTAGTCAATATATATTTGTTGTAGAAAACAAGAAAGAAAGGAGAAATCTACTTTTCAGATAGAATCTAAACTAATGAGGTAATCAAGAGAATGCTGTAATGAATTTAGGAATAAGGAAGAACTTATCCATTAATATATAAAATTCTACATTAGGGTCATGAATGGTTAGAAGAGAAATTTGCTTGAAGAAGTATTGGAAAGAGGAGTATTCATCTCAATTTAGAATTATCAGTTCAATTCAGTTCAGTCACTCAATCATGTCCGACTCTTTGTGACCTCACCGACCGCAAGATGCCAGGCCTCCCTGTCCATCACCAACTCCCAGAGTTTATTCAAACTCATGTCCATTGAGTCGGTGATGCCATCCAACCATGCCATCCTCTGTCGTCCCCTTCTCCTCCCGCCTTCAATCTTTCCCAGCATTAGGGTCTTTCCAAATGAGTCAGTTCTTTGCATCAGGTGGCCAAAGTACTGGAGTTTCAGCTTCAATATCAGTCCTTCCAATGAATATTTCCTTTAGGATGGACTGGTTGGATCTCCTTGCAGTCCAAAGAACTCTCAAGAGTCTTCTCCACCACCACAGTTCAAAAGCATCAATTCTTTAGCGCTCAGTTTTCTCTATAGTCCAACTCTCACCTCCATACATGACTACTGGAAAAACCATAGCTTTAACTAGACAGAACTTTGTTGGCAAGATAACATCTCTGCTTTTTAATATGCTGTCTAGGTTGGTTATAACTTTTCTTCCAAGGAGGAAGCGTCTTTTAATTTCATGGCTGCATTCACCATCTGCAGTGATTTTGGAGCCCCCCAAAATAAAGTATGTCACTGTTTCCATTGTTTCTCCATCTATCTGCCATGAAGTGATGGGACCGGATGCCATGATCTTCGTTTTATGAATGTTGAGGTTTAAGCTAACTTTTTCACTCTCCTCTTTCACTTTCATCAAGAGGTTCTTTAGTTCTTCTTCACTTTCTGCTATAAGTGTGGCGCCATCTGCCTATCTGAGGTTATTGATATTTCTCCCAGCAATCTTGATTCCAGCTTGTGCTTCATTCAGTGTTTCTCATGATGTACTCTGCATATAAGTTAAATAAGCAACGTGACAATATACAGCCTTGATGTACTCCTTTCCCTATTTGGAACCAATCTGTTGTTCCATGTCCAGTTATCATGATGTACTCTGCATATAAGTTAACTATATGTATCTCATGATGTACTCTGCATATAGGGTAAATAAGCAGCATGGCAATATACAGCCTTGACGTACTCTTTTCCCTATTTGGAACCAATCTATTGTTCCATGTCCAGTTCTAACTGTTGCTTCCTGACCTGAATACAGATCTCTCAAGAGGCAGGTCTTCAGAATTATAATAGCATTAAAATGGACAAAATTAAGATTTTCTTTAGCTTAGGGATTTCCTTTTTTTAATTACACAAAAAAATTGTATCCTTCAAACAATCTCTCAGCTTTAGCCACATTTCAGATTAAAACAGGTTGCTTCTGGGGAGAAAAGCTATAACAAACTTATACAGCATATTAAAAAGCTGAGACATCACTTTGCCAAAAAAGGTCCATCTAGTCAAACCTATGGTTTCTCCAGTAGTCATGTATGGATGTGAGAGTTGGACCATAAAGAAGGCTGACCATTGAAGAATTGATGCTTTTGAACTATGGTGCTGGAGAAGACTCTTGAGAGTCCCTTGAACTGAAAGGATATCAAATTAGTCAATCCTAAAGGAAATCAACCCTGAATACTCATTGGAAAGACTGGTCATGAGGCTAAAGTTCCAATACTCTGGTCACTTGATGTGAAGAGTCAACTCTTTGGAAAAGACCTTGATGTTGGGAAAGATTGAAGATGGGAGAAGGGAACAGCAGAGGGTGAGATGGTTGAATGGCATCATTGATTCAATGGACATGAGTCTGAGCAAACTCTGGGAGATAGTGAAGGGCAGGGAAGCCTGGCATGCAGTCCATGGGATCTCAAAGAGCTGGACACAACTGAGCAACTAAACAACAACAATTGTAGCTATGAGTTTGTGTCTGCCCAGCACATTTCCTATCTTTCTATAACTGGGAACAACATGTCCCTTTGTTTTTTATTTATCATATAAATAACAATACTCTATTTTCTCAGTCAAGATAGAGGCATTTGGCATAATACGGCTGATAAACATACCCTATTCCTCTGGCTAGGAAGAGGTAAATTGTCTAAACAAGGACTCTAAAAATTAGGAGTTTTTGAGAAGTTAGCCTGACAGAAATAAGGCTCAATAAATATTGGTTAAACGAATGTCAGGCAATTGAATGAATAAGTTATGGGAATAAGCTAGACCTTCTTCTTTCCATTAGGGTCAATGATGCTAGGAGAATATCCCTCTGGGGAGCTTCAGCCTTTATTAACTGACTAGAAGGAGCTCAACATCAGTAGGTGATAAGGATGCTGAGATTAAAGGAAAGCGGAGACAAGTATAACTAAGAGGTGAACAAAGAGAGAGAAATATTCATGAAACTCTCCTGAAATTTCTGGTATTGTGACTAACAAATTTCCTTTTCAGTGAAGTTGATCCAAGTTTCTACTTCCCGCCCAGAGAAGCTCATGATAAATACCACAATGGTCAACAGGGCTTTAACAGACCCCCAGAGTACCCAGCAGAAATGCAGGTAATCAAACAAGTGATTGTTATAGATTTAAATACAATTTATTTCAATATAGATGTAAATAAAATTCAAAATTGCTGTCAGAATAAGCAAAAATTTTGCTTATAGTGCACTTTCAATTCACAGTTGGCTTTCATATTAAATCTAACAAAGTTACTTTAAAAAGAAAAGATATAATTAAGTTCATATGTGTTGCATATCGTGCATAATATAAAAGACTCTTAAAGGTTAGATGTTTACTAATTCATTTTCATGATTTTAGAGTTTCATATTGTATTAGAGAGCTTACCAGTTGGTCAGTCACTCATTTCAGTCACTCAGGCATAGCCAGCTCTTTGTGATCCTATGGCCTGAAGCACCCCAGGCTTCCCCGTACATCACCAACTCCCAGAAATTGCTCGGTGATATCAGCCAACGAGCTCATCCTCTGTCATCCCCTTCTCCTCCCGCCTTCAATCTTTCCCAGCATCAGGAGCTTTTCCAAGGAGTCCTTTCTTTGAATCACGTGCCCCAAGTATTGGCGTTTCAGCTTCAGCATCAGTCTTTCCAATGAATACTCAGAACTGATTCCTTTTAGGACTGACAGGCTTGATCTTCTTGCAGTCCAAGGGACTCTCAAGAGTCTTCTCCAACACCACAGTTCAAAAGATCAATTCTTTGGTGCTCAGCTTTCTTTATGGTCAAACTTTCATATCCATACATGACCACTGTAAAAAACATAGGTTTGACTAGACCAAGCTGTCTGCAAAGCAATATCTCTGCTTTTTAATAAGATGTCTAGGGTTGTCATGACTTTTCTTTCAAGCAGCAAATGTCTTTCAATTTCATGGTTGCAACAACCATCTGCAGTCATTTTGGAGCCCATGAAAATAAAGTCTGTCACTATTTCCACTATTTCTCCAATTATTTGCCGTGAAGTGATGGGACCAGATGCCATGATCTTAGTTTTCTAATGTTGAGTTTTAAGCCAACTTTTTCACTCTCCTCTTTCACTTTCATCAAAAAGCTCTTTAGTTCCTCTTCCCTTTCTTCCATAAGGGTGGCGTCATCTGCACATTTGACGTTATTGATATTTCTCCCAGCAACCTTGATTCCAGCTTGTGCTTCATCCAGCCCAGCATTTTGCATGATGTACTCTGTGTATAAGTTAAATAAACAGGGTGAAAATATACAGCCTTGCTGTACTTTTCCCAATTTTGAACCAGTCCATCGTTCCATGTCCAGTTATAACTATTGCTTTTGACCTTCACACAGATTTCTCAGGAGGTAGGTAAGGAGATAGGGTACTCCCATCTCTTGAAGAATTTTCTCTAGTTTGTTGTGATCCACGCAGTCAAAGGCTTTGGCATAGTCGATAAAGCAGAAGTAGATGTTTTTCTGGAACTCTCTTGCTTTTTCATTGATCCAATAGATGTTGGCAATTTGATCTCTGGTTCCTCTGCCTTTTCTAAAACCAGCTTGAACAACTGGAAGTTCTCAGTTCACGCATTATTGAAGCCTGGCTGGGAGAATTGTGAACATTATTTTGTTAGCATGTGAGATGAGTGCAATTGTGAAGTTCTTTGAACATTCTTTGGCATTGCCCTTCTTTGGGATTGGAATGAAAACTGGCCTTTTCCAGTCCTGCGGCCATTGCTGATTTTTCCAACTTTGCTGGCATTTTGAGTGCAACACTTTAACAGCATCATCTTTTAGGATTTGAAATAGCTCAGCTGGAAATCCATCACTTCCACTAGCTTTGTTTGTAGTGATGATTCCTAAGGCCCACTTGACTTTGCATTCCAGGATGTTTTGGCTCTAGGTGAGTGAGCACACCATCATGGTTATCTGTGTCATTACAATCTTTTTTTTGTACAGTTCTTCTGTGTATTCTTGCCCCCTCTTCTTAATATCTTCTGCTTCTGTTAGGTCCATACCATTTCTTCCCTTTATTGTGCCCATCTTTGCATGAAATATTCCCTTGGTATCTAATTTTCTTGAAGAGATCTCTAGTATTTTCCATTCTATTGTTTTCCACTATATCTTTGCATTGATTACTGAGAGAGGCTTTCTTATCTCTCCTTGCTATACTTTGGAACTCTGCATTCAAAGGGGTATATCTTTTCTTTTCTCCTTTGCCTTTCTCTTCCCTTCTTTTCTCAGCTATTTGTAAGCCCTCTTCAGAAAACCATTTTGCCTTTTTGCATTTCTTTTTCTTGGGGATGGTCTTGATCACTGTCTACTGTACAATGTCACGAGCCTCTGTTCATAGTTCTTCAGTCACTCTATCAGATCTAGTCCCTTGAATCTGTTTGTCACTTCCATTGTATAATCATAAGGGATTTGATTTAGGTCATACCTGAATGGTCTAGTGGTTTCCCCTACTTTCTTCAATTTCAGTCTGAATTTGGCAATCAGCTTCATGATCTGAGCCATAGTTAGCTCCTGGTCTTGTTTTTGCTGACTGTATATAGCTTCTCCATCTTTGGCTGCAAAGAATATAATCAATCAAATTTTGGTATTGACTATCCGGTAATGTCCAGGTTTAGAGTCTTCTCTTGTGTTGTTGGAAGAGGATGTCTACTATGACCAGTGCATTCTCTTGGCAAAACTCTGCTAGTTTTTGCCCTGCTTCATTCTGTACTCCAAGGCCAAACTTGCCTCTTACTCCAGGTATCTCTTGACTTCCTACTTTTGCATTTCAGTTCCCTGTGATGAGGGTTTCCCTTGCAGCTCAGTCGATAAAGAATCTGCCTGCAAAGTAAGAGACCCAGGTTCTATCTCTGGGTCGGGAAGATCCCCTGGAGAAGGAAATGGCAACCCACTGCAATATCCTTGCCTGGAAAATCCCATGGACAGAGGAGCCTGGTGGGCTGCAGTGCATGGGGTCTCAAAGAGTCCAGCATGACTGAGCAACTAACACACTTCCCTATGATGGAAAAGAGCATGTTTTTGTCGTGTTAGTTTTTGGACTCTTTTGTTGACTATGAGAGCTATTCCATTTCTTCTAAGGGATATTTTCCCACAGTAGTAGTTATAATGGTCATCTGAGTTAAATTTGCCCATTCCAGTCCATTTTAGTTCAGTTCAGTCGCTCAGTCGTGTCTGTCTCTTTGCGATACCGTGGACTGCTGCACGCCAGGCCTCCCTGTCTGTCACCAACTCCCAGAGCTTACTCACACTCATGTCCATCATGTCCATTGAGTCAGTGAGGCCATCCAACCATCTTATCCTCTGTCATCCCCTTCCCCTCCCACCTTCAATCTTTCCCAGCATTAGGGTCTTTTCAAGCGAGTCAGTTTTCACATCAGATGGCCGAAGTATTGGAGTTTCAGCTTCAGCATCAGTCCTTCCAATGAACATTCAGGACTGATTTCCTTTAGGATGGACTGGTTGGATCACCTTGCTGTCCAAGGGACTCTCAAGAGTCTTCTCCAACACCACAGTTCAAAAGCATCAGTTCTTCGGCACTCAGCTTCTTTACAGTCCAACTCTCACATCCATATGTGACTACTGGAGAAACCAGAGCTTTGACTAGATGGACCTTTGTTGGCAAAGTAATGTCTCTGCTTTTTAATATGCAATCTAGGTTGGTCATAACTTTTCTTCCAAGGAGTGTCTTTCAATTTCATGGCTGCAGTCACCGTCTGCAGTGATTTTGGAGCCCCCCAAAATAAAGTGTCACTGTTTCTACTGTTTCCCCATCTATTTGCCATGAAGCAATGGGACCAGATGCCATGATCTTAGTTCATGGCTTCCTAAAATGCCAATGTTTACTCTTACCATTTCCTGATTGACCACTTCCAATATACCTTGACTGATGGACCTAAGATTCCAGGTTCCTATGCAATACTGTTCTTTACAGCATTGGATTTTACTTCCATCACAAGTCACATCCGCAACGGAGCACTGTTTTTGCTTTGGTTCTGTCTCTTCATTCTTTCTGGAGTAATTTCTACACTCTTCTCCAGTAGCATGATGGTCACCTACTGACCTGGGGAGTTCCTCTTTCAGGGTCATACTTTTTGCCTTTTCATACTGTTTGTGGGGTTCTCAAGGCAAGAATAACTAGGTGGTTTGCTATTCCCTTCTCCAGTGGATGTTTTGTCAGAACTCTCCGCCATGACCTGTCTTTCTTGGGGGGCCCTACATGGCATGGCTCATAGTTTCATTGAGTAGACAAGGCTATGATCCATGCGATCAGTTTGATCAGTTTTCTGTGATTGTGGTTTTCATTCTGTCTGCCCTCTGAAGGATAAGGACAAGAGGTTTATGGAAGCTTCCTGTTGGGAGGGACTGGTTGTGGAGGAATCTGGGCCTTATTCTGGTGGACAGGGCCATGCTCAGTAAATCTTTAATTCAATTTTTTCCCATGGGCAAGGCTGTGTTCCTTCCCTGTTGTTTGGCCTGAGGCCAAACTATGGTAGAGTTAATGTCTGTAATGGCGACCTCCTTCAAAAGGACTTATGCCAGCACTGTTGTATTCAGTGCCCGCGGCAGACCACTGTTGACCCAGGCCTCTACCAGAGACATCTGGACACTCACAAGCAAGTCTGGCTCAGTCTCTTGTGGGGCCACTACTCCTTTCTCCTGGGTCCTGGGGCACACAAGGCTTTGTTTGTGCTCACCAGGAATCTGTTTCTCCAGTCCTGTGGAAGTTCTATAGTCAAATCCCACTCACCTCCAAACTGAAATTCCCTGGGAGTTCTCAGTCCCTTTGCTGGATCCCTGGGTTGGGAAATCTACTGTGGGTCCTAGAACTTTCATAACAGTGCGAGAACCTCTTTGGTACATTTTTCCTCCAGTTTGTGGGTTGTCAGTTCGGTGGCTCTGTGTCAGGGCTAATGGTGACCTCCTCTAAGAGGACATGTGCCACATGCTGTGCTTCCCACATCTGCTGCAGTCAGAGCCCCTGACCCGCAGCAGGCCACTGCTGACCCTTGCCTCTGCTGGAGATATTCAAACACTCAGAGACAGGTCTACCTCAGTCTCTGCGGTCTCTCTGAGTCCTGGTATGCACAAGGTTTTGTTTGAGCCCTCTGAGCATCTCTGACAGGTATGGGCTTGATACTACATGAAATTTCCCCTCTCCTACCACCTTGTTGGGGGTTTGCCTTTGCCCTTGGCCTTGGGGTATCTTTATTTGGTGGGATTCAACATTCTCCTGTCGATAGTTGTTCAGCAGTGAGTTGCAGTTTTGGAGTTCTTGCAGAAGATGATGCACTAAGTGCGCGTCCTTCTACTCTGCCATTTTAACTCACTTACTAGGTGGTGCTGGGGAGGAGGGCATGGCAACCCACTCCAGTAATCTTGCTGGGAGAATTACATAGACAGAGGGGCCTGGAAGTCTATAGTCCATGGGATCACAAAGAGTCTGGACAGGACTGAGTGTCTGAGCACATTGTATTAGACACATTTACAACTTATTAGGAACTGTCTCTTGCATTTCCTATTTGTTTGTTTGTTTTAATTGCTTTGGAAGGCTATTTTAATTTTACCACCAATGGATGAGTTTCATCTTATGGACACTGAACTTCAGAAACATAAGCTGATTCCCACAAGACTGTAATAGAAATTTTACTCCATGGTAAGCTTAGGAGTGTGTTAAACTGTAATTCTGGTGAAACTAATTCTCCTTATTAACCCTTGGAAATCAAGACACAACTGTAAATTTTCCTTCATGTGTAGAAGATGGGTAGGAAGAAAATACCTCAACTGTAATTCAGCATTCACTGATGATGGTGTTCACCAAGACAGAAGTATCATTCTAAGTTCTAGAGATAAAACCATGAGGAAAGAGAAAGAACTCTGATGTTCTAATTGAAGACAAAGATAATAAAGTAAGCAAATGAAAGATAATTTCAGAAAGAGATAATGAAATATGAATAAAGTACAAAATATACTGTGTTAGAACATGACCAGATCAGGGAAATCTAGCTTCTTTGGTGGCTCAAATGGTAAAGAATCTGCCTACAATGGAGGAGGCCCAGGTTCGATCGCGGGATCAGGAAGATCCCCTGGAGAAGGGAATGGCAACCCACTCCACTATTCTTGCCTGGAGAATCCCGTGGACAGAGGAGCCTGGTGGGCTACAGTCCATGCGGTTGCAAAGAGTCATACATGATAGAGCAACTAACACACACAGGGAAATCCCCTGTGAGAAGATGGGTTGTAGCTGAGATCTGAATGACAGTTACTAGACATGAAAACCTGGGAGATCAGCATTCTGAGCAGAGGGAACTGATGTGCAAATTCTCTGAGAGGCAGTGTGTTTGAAATTCAAGAAAAGTACATGGATACCTAATGTGGCTGGAGTGTGGGGAGAAAGAAAGGGAGTGGTAGGTGATGAGGTCAGAGAGCTCCGCGACAATGGTTAGTGTGAGAAGCCCTTGAGGAGTTGCAGATGAGGAATGACACTATATAATATCCCTTTCAGAAAGGTCGGTGGCTCATATGGATGGCTGGATTTAGGGCTCAAGATTGGAATGAAAGTTATTAGTAGGAAGCTTTATTAATAACAGTCCAGGGGAGATGGATGATGATGGTAGCTTAGGCTAAATGTTTGAAATGAAATCAAGTGGAGTGGTACAGGATTCTTTGGGAAATAAAGACTATGGGATTTGTAAGATGTGGGTGAATTTTAAAAAAAGAGGAATCAAGGAATCGCATAACTACATCTAAAGATCAACTTTAAGAATGTGACAACTAGATAATATGATATACTTACCAAATCTCTGAGTTAAACTAAATTATTGAATTTACTCTAGTTTTCAGGACTGTTAATGTCATGAAGCAAAAATGACTATGCCAAAAAAAATTAAGAGTGTGATTTTTATATAACCAAACTTCCTTTGCAAGAAAAGTAATCACCTTTAAAAGGATTGTTAGAAAGAAGCTGACAATGGCAGTTTGAATATTTAGGTCTTTAAAATGACAATCTTACACAACCTTATACAGAAATCCCCTTATGAACATTTTTAGTAATCATTAAAATGATCTTTAATTATTATCTCTCCTTTTTGTGCATAGGATTTATACTTTATTAAATTGTAAGTTTATGATCCTTTATATCCTCTCCATAATTTTGTACATTTTTCTCACAATAATGGTTCAATAAATGTTTTTCAGTATAGGAATTACTTCCTCTTAGAAAACCATCTTCCGCATCCTCACTTTTTTGTAGCTTATTCATTTTTCCAGTACAATTAATCAACAACTCCTGCATTTGCCTCCTCTGCTGTTTCCTCAGTCTTCCAAGAGCATGTCATTCTCACCAATTTCATTTATCGACTCCTTACTCTTATATTGTCATTGTTGGGCCACAGTGGCAAGGCAATCAGTCCTTCCATCACTAATAGAACTGCATGTCCCATACTCTAAAAATTATCATCTCAACTGACAAAGAGAATCTTGATGTTTTATTCCCTTGGGAAAACATTGAAATCCCTTCATAGATCTTGAATATTTTTTTCTCCTATACAAATCCTATAACCCTTTAAAAAATCCTTACTTTTCACTAGACAAAAATTGTGACCAGTACAGCATTTCAAATGCTGTATTTCAAATTTGGGATTTCTTTTTCTTTTTTAAATAGTCCAAACCTTATTAAAGAATGACAGAATCTACCTTCCTTTTGCTGCTGCTACCATTCACCATAGCTTAGTTTATCTCTCTGCCAAAGTGCATGAGGTGCCTCCTTTCCTGCAGAATGCAAGTCTGGAAGACAGTTCTTTATGTTAATACTTAACTATAATTTTGATTCATTTAAGGAGCAGTGTGTGGCACCCCCCCACCCCCCAGAGACTGGCTGAGGGGTACACTCTTCCTTCCTTTTTGTAATGCATTTCTATCAACAGCACAATCTTTTTAAATCTTGTGGTGTTTTTACAATATCTCACCACCCCCTACTGAATTATAAGCTCTTAGACCAGTGCTAATAACCACCATAGGGTGTTTGGAAAATATTTGTTTAATCAATTATCACGTACACTTAATTAAAAAACAAATCAATCCATGAAAAAATGAATAAGTGCTTTGATGGCTAATATTTGACTTTGAGGGCAGTCTCATTTGGGTCAAATTTTAAACTTTCAATACAGTCAGATTTGCATTAGAAAGCCTCCTTTGTGCAAACACTCCTGGGCAACTGTGCAAAGTCACTTTGAAGGTAAATGCCATCAAATATTAATAAGATAAGCCTAGGGAAATAAGCTTGTAGTTTATCCCCGATAAAAAGAGCATTTTTTCCCTTGAAGTATGACTACATACAGGAATTTAAAGCTCACTTCTACACGTTAGAGAGAGGCACGTGAGCAGCAAAGCTGAAAAACAGAGTAAGGCATGTTGGTAAGTAAATAGATGGAAACCCCCCTCATATGGTAAACAAGGACCTCAGAAGATACTGCTGTTTTTCTCTTTTAATTTTTTTCCCAGAATATACTCATGTCCTTATCTAATTTAAAGTAGAAATAAATTTAAAACTACATTTTAACAATCCTTCAATCACACTGTATCCTTCTGAAATAGCTAAAGCAATCCAGGACTTCTACTCTATGGTCTAGAAAGACTTCACATATTCTGAAAAAAGAAGAAACAGAAGGGGTGTCCTGGCCTGACAGAGCAACAGCAAGGCTGGCTGGAAATGGACAAAAAGAGATTCCACAAAGTCCTCACTCAAATGAGTTTACAATCAAATGATTTCTGGTCAGCAGAAATCTCTAACAGAATTCTATATCATTAAAACTACCATTTAACAGAAAAACTTATAATCACTTTTCAAAATCCAGATGCATAACGGAATTATCTTGGAACTTTGTGAAAAATACAAATGCACAGGTATTGCTATTCTTCTATAAAGCTCCAGATGTGTTTTGAATGAGTAGCCATGTTTAAAAACAACCAGACTATATGATGATCTTTTGCTTTCATCTAGTATGTTCCACTTTTTCTATTTTGTGTTTGTCAGGAAGCATTTAACAGGAGGCTTCCTGTGTGCTGTTTTGGATCTGTCAAGAATCCTCAGTTCCTTACTAACTCCTGAATATTCAAGAATTAAGAGGAGAGGCAAGTCTCTCCCTGGGCTGAGGAATCCATTCATTTCCTGCCTTAGTTTTTCCAAACGGTGAAAAGTAACTATTTACGACCCTCTTTTGATATGGATTGCCTCTTGGCCTTATGGCCTCTATTGCTTCTTGCTTCCTTGGTAAACTTGTAAAGTCTGGTCTCTTGAGCTTTATCTAAAGAAGCTACTGGTATATATACTCTTACAGAATCCAATAAAGCACCCTTGTTCCATCAGAGCTTGGGTCCCCGTATCTTCCTTTCTCTCTCTCCATTTCTAGTTGATTCTCTGGAACGCGAAAGCCGGCTGCGTAACCTAGGGAATATTAGCCTCTTTCCTTCTTTCACTTTCTCATCGTCAACTCCGGACCACCAGGTTCCGGTCCATTAAAGGACCCCAACAGTATTCAGTTCTCTCATTTCATTTAGTTTATGTTTTCCAATTCCTCAGTCCCTTTTTGTTGTTGTCACTGCTGTTTTTTCTCAAGCCTTTATCAAACATAGTAGAAAAACTTCTCTTTGTGTGTGTGTATATATATACACACACAATATGTATAATACATAATATGTATATATACACACAATATGTGTAATACATAATACAGTAATATGTATAATACAATATATATTTTAGAAAACGTATGCATTTTGACTAGCTAAAAAAATTATGATATTTTTTATTCCACTTGTTTGACTTAGTATGACTAGAATGCTAGATTTCTAATTTATATTCACTCAAAACTTTCATATAGTTCCATGTATTTTGGCATCTAGTATTACTGCTAAAAAGTCTAGAAAATGTGTTATCTTAGTGGCTTTTTAAAAGCTTGAATAAGGCTTAAGACTTCTAATCTGATTCTGAGGATATAAAGCAACACTATGTTGTAAAAAAAAAAAAAAACCCAGGATTAACAAGTGATATAATATTAACTAAAGTATAGATTTAGTTCAAATTTCACAAAATTTTATGCTAGTGTCCACTATTTGCTTTCATACCTTATTCAAGATTGCATGTTGTATTTAGTTGCATTGATGAGCTTCAGGCACATGAAACAATTCGGGTAAATTCTCTTTTCATTTTTATTCTGTTACAGATATTTTCTAATTTTCCTTGTTATGGCTTCTTAGAAACACCTATCATTTAAAAGTGGATATTTAATTTCCAAATACATGGGACTTTATTTATAGTATATTTAATATTAGTATCTCATTTTGATACTAGTTTCTCATTTAAATGTTTTCTTCTCTGCAATCACTCTTTTTTTTTTTCAGTATAATCTTATTGAGGCTTTAGATGTCTAAATCAAAGATCTTTTGGTAAATGTCACATTGCACTTGAAAATACGTGGGTTATTTTCAAATATCTTTTGATAATGATTTCTAACATAATTCCACAGTGATAAAGGAACAGACTCTATATGATTTCAATACCTTTAGACCTTGAAATTTTTGTACCATTTCTTATGTCCCTAGATATGTTCCAGTGTTTCCTAGTTTATAGTCTATGGGAACTTGAATAGAATTTGTATCCTAATCCTGTGTGAAAATTTATAAATCTTAATTATGTTGAATTGGTTCACAGTGATTTTCAGGTCTTCTATATTCTTCTACTTCTCTGAATATCCATTCTACTAGTTTTGAGAGTTTGATATTGAAATTCCAATTAAAAATCATAATTACCTACTTAAAAAATGTAATATATAGTGGAACTATTTGTAACCTTGTTCCGTATTTTCCAAGTCTCCTGTAAATGTGCTATACTTTCATAATTAAAAAAAAAAAAAAAAAAAACTAAACCCTGAAGAAAGAGCCAATTAAACATTGAAAGAGAGCTGTATGTGCTAGTTCCCACCCACAGCATCATCCTGCCGTGCACCAGGAGTCATCACCATCTCTGGGACTAGTCTTACCTCATAGACTACATGATGTAGTAACAAAAGTATTGGATTAAGTATCAAAAGAGCTGGGTTCCAATTTTAACTGTGCAACTTATTAACTGGCTGGCCTCAGCCAAATCACTCACTTCTCTGAGCCTTATTTTACTTACCTGGAGTAAGATTACCACTGATATTAGTCTTACAGGACTGTATGCATATACTTAAGATATAAGTACAATAAGCTCAGCCTAGATAGTGTGTTTAGATAGGTCCTCTGACACCCAAAACCCCTCCCACATTCTCAAATAAATGTTGATGTTATTTAAATATAAAAGCCTTGTATATGAAATTTAGAAAGATGGTAACGATAACTCTATATGCAAAACAGAAAAAGAGACACAGATGTACAGAACAGAATTTTGGACTCTGTGGGAGAAGGCGAGGGTGGGATGTTTCGAGAGAACAGAATTATCTAGGGGGAAACAGATCACCAGCCCAGGCTGGACGCATGACACAAGTGCTCGGGCCTGGTGCACTGGGAAGACCCAGAGGGATCGGGTGGAGAGGGAGGTGGGAGGGGGGATTAGGATGGGGAATACTTGTAAATCCATGGCTGATTCACGTCAATGTATGACAAAAACTACTACAATATTGTAAAGTAATTAGCCTCCAACTAATAAAAATAAATGAAAAAAAAAGTATAAACTTTAAATTTCAGGAAACATGGACTAATTAATAATATGTAACTAACATGATAACGTAAGAACAGGTGGCAAAAAACACAGAAGAACTATACAAAAAAGATCCTCATGACCCAGATATTCACAACGTCGTGATCACTCACCTAGAGCCAGACACCCTGGAATGCAAGGGCAAGTGGGCCTTAAGAAGCATCACTACAAAGTTAGTGGAGGTGATGGAATTCCAGTTGAGCTGTTTCAAATCCTGAAAGATGATGCTGTGAAAGTGCTGCACTTAATATGCTAGCAAATTTGGAAAATTCAGCACTGACCACAGGACTGGAAAAGGTCAGTTTTCATTCCAATCCCAAAGAAAGGCAATGCCAAAGAATGCTCTAACTACTGCACAATTGCACTCATCTCACACGCTAGCAAAGTAATGCTCAAAATTCTCCAAGCCAGACTTCAACAGTATGTGAACTGTGAATGTCGAGATGTCCAAGCTGGACTTAGAAAAGGCAGAGGAACCAGAGATCAAATTGTCAACATCTGTTGGATCATTGAAAAAGCAAGAGAGTTCAAGGAAAACATCAACTTCTGCTTTACTGACCATGCCAAGGCCTTTGACTGTGTGGAAAAATAAACTGTGGAAAATTCTGAAAGAGATGAGAATACCAGACCAGCATTTTTTCTGGTCTGGTATATTTCTCCCAGCAATCTTGATTCTAGCTGTTGCTTCCTCCAGCCCAGTGTTTCACATGATGTACTCTGCACATAAGTTAAATAAGCAGGGTGACAATATACAGCCTTGATGTACTCCTTTTCCTATTTGGAACCAGTCTGTTGTTCCATATCCAGTTCTAACTGTTGCTTCCTGACCTGCATACAGATTTCTCAAGAGGCAGATCAGGTGGTCTGGTATTCCCATCTCTTTCAGAATTTTCCACAGTTTGTTGTGATCCACGCAGTCAAAGGCTTTGGCATAGTCAATAAAGCAGAAATAGATGTTTTTCTGGAACTCTCTTGATTTTTCTATGATCCAACAGATGTTGGCAATTTGATCTCCATAGACAATCATATCATCTCTGTAATTATTGTGCGTATTCCTTTCTATAGTAGGCTGAATAATGGTCCCCAAAGATGTCAACATCCAAATCCCCAGAACATGCTAATATGTTATAAGAAAAAATTTTAATACTCCAGATATTTTCAGATTTATCAACTATAGGATATTTCCAAAGAAAGACCCAAATTATTTTCTAGAGTCTATAATTGTAGGCTGGAACATGTACTCTCAAATATTCCTGGCACACCATCTTTAATGATGGCCTTCTACTTCATGTCTATAATAATGATCTGGTCATATATATTCTTTATTTACTTGTAATTGATTGATATATTTTCTATCTATGGAAAGGACTGAGGTTTCAAAATTGTTAGAATAGGAAGATTAAAAATAACAACCAAAGAGTATAGCATTTTAAAGAGGAGAGAAAATAGATGTACCAGTTGCCTGGAATAAGTAACGAGCACAGTGGGAATTTTGAAAACATTGTAACTTTGGAGAACTTAATTTGCAAATTATAGATTGACTTGTCCATCAAGCAAATATAAGAGTGTCTTTCTATATTATAAATAGTCATAATTATAAATAATAACATAGTGGGAGTCAACTGTATTTGACAACATAGTCAGTTAAATTTGGGAATGAAAGTCGCTCAGTCATGTCCAGCTCTTTGTGACCCATGGACTCTACAGTTCATGGAATACTCCAGGCCAGAATACTAGAGTAGGTAGCCTTTCCCTTCTCCAGGGGATCGTCCCTACCCAGGAATCAATTCGGGGTCTCCTGCATTGCAGGCAGATTCTTTACCAGCTGAGCTATCAGGGAAGCCCTAAATTTGGGAAATTTCCATCAATATATCCCCACTGGAAAAAAATATATAGCCACTGTTCCTTGGTTTGTAATGTAATAATTTTAGTATCTAAACCTGACCATTTTTCTGTTGAATATAGAGCCTAAATTAATATTAAGTAAGATTTAACAGAAAGATACAGCAAAAAGTTAAAGTTCACTTCTGCACTTTTTATGACTTTTTACACCATAATTATTATCATCTTCCTGAGGGTAAGTGTTACATACTGTTTTTCCATAACTGAGACAAATAGGTTGAATATATTGATTCACTCCAATAAGAATTGAATAATCAGTGGATTGTAAAGGCTTATGTACAGAAATTAAAAGATGCTTGCTCCTTGGAAGAAAAGCTATAACCAAACTAGACAGCATATTAAAATCAGAGACATTACTTTGCCAACAAATGTCCATCTAGTCAAAGCTATGGTTTTTCTAGTAGTCACGTATGGATGTGAGAGTTGGACTATAAAGAAAACTGAGCGCTGAACAATTGATGTTTTTGAACTGTGGTGTTGGAGAAGACTCTTGAGAGTCCCTTGGACTGCAAAGAGATCCAACCAGGCCATCCTAAAGGAAATCAGCCCTGAATATTCATTGAAAGGACTGATGCTGAAGCTGAAACTCCAATACTTTGGCCACCTGATGCAAAGAACTAACTCATTTGAAAAGACCCTGATGCTGGGAATGATTGAAGGAGGGAAGAGATGGGGATGACAGAGGATGAGATGGTTGAATGGCATCACTGGCTTAATGGAAATGAGTTTGAGTAAGCTCCAGGAGTTGGTAATGGACAGCAAAGCCTGGAGTGCTGCAGTCCATGGGGTTGCAAAGAGTTGGACATGACTGAGTGAATGAAATGAACTGATGTATAGAAATTCTCTGAGAAAACAGTAAAATTGAAAAGAAGGGGAAGTAAAAAATAGAGGGGAAAGTTGTACTGCCTGCTTCCTCAGTAAGGACTAAAATAATCATAAAACTACTAACCTTAACTGTAAGAAAGAATACCTGAAAAACACTATTTTGTGCTCCCTAAGATCTGGGTATAATTTATTTAAAAATTTCAAAATTTTTGAAATCCCCATTGCCTTTTCCTAGTCTAGTATTGTGTGATTAAAAACTGACTTCTCAAAAAAAAAAAAAAAAACTGACTTCTCGGGTTTTCAAATCAGTTAGTTTAGCTCTTATATATTTTGGAGACTTACACCCAAGGTAGCTAAGGAGATTTCTTACCTCAGGTTCAGGAATCTGCTTACCACAGCTCCCAATCCATTACTTGCTTTTCTCATAAGTTGTACCTTCTTTCTACTGATTTATTCCTGAAGAGCCAGCTCATTCCACTGGATTTCCTTCTGTAAAGGAAAACATCAACACAAATAAAATGTATTTCCCTCAGTGAGTGTTTTTATTTATTGACTAGGTGCTACTTTAACCTTCTAGCTCTCAGCTAGCACCTTCCCAGACCAAATTGTATGTCTGATACATAAAGTCAAAAGAGGAAAGAACACACAAATGTGTCATTTTTAAAGGTGCTTGCTCATGATTGAGTGTAGAACCCTCAGTGGGAGGAGGAAAGAAGTATTTCCATTAGTCTAACATAGATTGATGAAAACTCTACCCAGTTTGAACATTTTCCTAGAATCTGTTGGCTCCGCCTGGCATTTAAGGCCCTAGATCTGGTGGCCTAAGCAAAATGGAAAATAGGAGGTAAAGACTGATCTCTGATGTAGGCCTCAGAGTAATAATTATAATAGCAACAAGAATAAAAACATTATTTCTATTGTTAATAATACCTAATAATTTTATATTCTAATATGAACCAGACAGTCAGAACATGTCATGTACTTTGTATATACTACTTTATGTGATCCTTGTAAGAACTCTATGAGTTAGGTACCAATTAAAAAATGAGATTAAGTAAAATGCCCAAAGTCATGAAACTATCCTAACTATGCTTCCTCTTAAAAGTTTGTGAAGTTTTCATATTATCCAGTCAGCTCACCAAGACAGCAGTCAAGATAGAGATTTAATGCAAAACCCTAAGTGGAAGTTGGCTACCAACTCCCCTAATCCCAGAGGAGGTAGTTAGTCTGGGTAGATCCCGAATCTAGTGGGGGAGAGAGCATCACTACCATATGCAGAGTAGTGTACTATTCTCTAAGATAAATATAAGAGAAACCCTGATGATGGGAAAGATAGAAGACAGGAGGAGAAGGGGATGACAGAGGATGAGATGGTTGGATGGCATCACCAACTCAATGGACGTGAGTTTGAGCAAACTCCCGGAGTTGGTCACGGACAGGAAAGCCTGGCATGCTGCATTGTATGGGGTGGTAAAGTGTCAGACACAACTGAGCAACTGAACAACAATAATACGTTGTTTCTACCTCCAAAGCTTCACATTCTGAAGCCAAGCTTAAATATTCACATAAAATTATTAAGTAGCAATTCAACCCAATATACATGTTAAATATCATAAATGATATTTATTTAATTCAAATCAATAAACATTTGCTAGAACTTACTTTATTTTGTAAACTGACTAAAGATGCCAAAATCATGATCTGCATTCAAGAAGAAGGTGTGGGATCTGTTTGAAGGGCCTCAAGGTTTAGTGGGAAAAAGCAGTCTCTTCAATCAGCAATTAAAATTTCAATGCAGTCAACACTCTCAGCCATTAGATACCCAAGGAGAAGATGTGACTGGCATTTCCTAAAAGATCAAGGAATGCTTGCCAGAAAAGGTAATGCTTAAATTGAATCTTAAAGGATACATTTTTAATATTTCTATGAAAGGAACATTTCTCATTTGAAAACATAAATTTTCATTCCTAAATAAAATCTTTCATTGTATGTAGCATCTCTTTGGTATATCACAGACATGCAAACCTGAAAAGTGTAGCCCATTCATGACACAATTTAACTGCATATGTTGCAAACCAGTCTAACTTAGAGCATGGCATTTGGAAAGTCAATTTAGTGAAAGGCCAGCTGCCAGGGCAATGGACACCTGTATTTTCACATCAGTGCCTTTCTGCTGGCTAATACAAAAGCTAAGTCAATGACTAGATCAATGCCATTAATAAAGAGATTTCACAAGTTTAATCCATTGTAGTACCTTATTTTTACACATTTAAAGGATCTAAGGATTTGGAAATATATCATGGGTGCTTGTCAATATTTTTGAACTAAGAGCAAGATTCAATATTTTGATGCATTCATAGTAGTGTTCCACTTCAGATGCTTTCATTCTTTCAGCATATCCTTACTGAACACCCACTCAGTGCCAGGTACTGTCTTGGACATAGAGTAGACAGCAGATCACAAGGCAAGCAAGAGTCTAGTTTCAGGAATGCTGAACTCTGATGGAGAAAGTCTGACATTAACCACATAAGAAATGAATAAATAAGCTGCTTTTATATGAGAACTAGAAGATAAATAAATGGTATAAAGAAAATAAATAAAAGTGGTATCTTAGAGAATGAATTGGGGGCTATAGAAGCAAGCTATTTGAGCAAGGATGACTCTCAAAACCTATTATGAAAGTAAATTTTTTCATAAAAAATAAAACATTAAGTTTTTTGTTATGATAAATGTAAAACAATGAATTCCTAAGAGCTGCTACAAAGACTACCAGAAATTAACATCACTGTCCAAGGCAAAGTGAATAATAAATAAATGTAATTATTAAATATTATAATTAAAGTTAAAATTGAAAATATGACATTTTAATCTGACTGGAAGGTTGAAAAAAGTACCAGCTATGAAACACATACTAAAGAAAATTCCAGGAAGTAGGAACAGCAAGTGCAGAGACTCAAAGACAGAGGGGAACTTGGAGTAAATGAATACACATTAGAGGAACTGATGTTGAAGCTGAAGCTCCAGTACTTTGGCCATCTGATGTGAAAAGCCAACTCATTGGAAAGGACCCTGATGCTGGGAAAGATTGAAAGCAGAAGATGGGGACGGCCAAGGATGAGATGGTTGAATGGCAATACCAACTCAATGGACGTGAGTTTGGTCAAGCTCTGGGAGATGGTAAAGGACAGAGAAGTCTGGCGTGCTGCAGTCCATGAGGTTGCAAAGAGTCAGACATGACTGAGAAACTGAACAAGAAATGAGAATAGTGAAAAAAAAAAAAAATGAAAATGGTCAGATATGAGACGAGAGAAGATAGCTTTAAACAGATTAGAGAGGGTTTTAGAAAATAAGGCAAGAAGTTTGGATTTTTTTCCCCCCTACTGGCATGGAAAGCCATCAGAGGAGTCTAAGCAAAGTAATTATGTCATTAGACTTAAAAAAACTGTTCAAGCTACTGTGAAGAGACCTGACTATAGATTAAGAATGAAAGCAGGGAAATAAACTAAGAGGCAACTGAATTTGAGCAAATAAGACATGAGGATGGGTCAGATTATACCTGTAAGAATTGTCAGAATGTATATATGATCACACTCATGGTGCATTTTGGAAGCAGAGCTAGCAATATACTTGTTAATTGGGTTTTTGGGTTGAGTGGGATGATAAAGATAAGACCCAGAAAGAAACTAAAGAAGAATTGGAAATTAAAAAATAAAGAGCTATCTTTGCCATGTTAAAACTGTAATTCTATTACATATCTGTAAAGATGCTACACAAGCTTCTAGAAATATAAGTCTAGAATTCAGAGAAAAGATATAGAAAAGGGGATTTATAATTGAGAGTTATCATCACATAGATAGTATTTGAATACATGGAACTGAATTATATTGCTAAAGAAAAAATATTTTTATAAAGGCAATCAGGATACACACAGATCAGTGGTTTCCAACATGTATAGATCTGGCAGAGGCGAAAAGAAGCAAGGGAGACTGAAGAAGAACATCAGTGATGTAGCAGGAAGCCAAGTAAACAGGATATTATGAAGGCTTAGAGAAGAATTTCAAAAAGGAGCATTTTGTCAGATAATTGACTCTAGGACGTGGTGAATTAGAGGGCCCTGCTGACTTCAATAAGCACAGCGACACTTTCAGAATGTGGTGGCAATGAAAGCCAGAAGGGTGGAATATAGTAGCTTAGCTATTGCTGTCTGATGAACCACCACAGAACTCAGCAGCTTAAAATAACAACTATTAATTCTTAAAAGTCTACTGCTCCTCTGGACCAGTCTCAGCTGATCGCAACAGGGTTAGGTTATGTGACTGCAATTAACCAGTGGGTACCATAGAGGTCGGTTGCTCTAGAATATCCTCAAGTATAACAATGACAATGACTCATCTCTGTTTTGCAGGGTTTCTTAACCTCCCAAAGGACTGTCCTGGCATGCTTTCAGAATGGTGGCAGTCTTCCAAGAAAAGGAAAGCAGAAGGACACAAGGCTTCCTAAGACACTGACTGAAAACTGGCACTCCATCATTTCTCTCACATCCTACAGGCAAAGGCAAGTCCCAGTCCTCCCAGAAACAGAGTGGGTGAGAGACTACAAAGTTAGAGACCAAAGAGCATGATTACAAGAAGGTCATTAATCACAACCCACAATACAAATAAATTATCATATGTGGGCAAGAGGGTTGACAAGAGAATAAAAGGAAAGTCCATAGAGACAGCCACAACTGTTTGAAGCATTTTGCTACAAAAAGTCACAGATAGATGGGTGGTTGCCAAACTAAAGATGCTGTGGAGTGAAGGTCTCTATTTTGTTTGTCTGGTAGATTTTTGTTTCTTAAGATGGATGTGAATGATTGTGTTCACTTACTGATTGAAATGATTCAGGAGAGAAAAGGATTCCTGTGGGAACCAAGTGTGTGAGTAGATTGGCTGAAATTGGAAGGGTTGGCCTTACTATGCAAATTCAGGAGCATGTCTTCAAGAACAACAGAAGGGAAGGAAGAGCATGTGCATACCTGATCTCCCTCATGTTAAACTGGATGTTAATTTAACATTTAAATTTCAGAATTCTTAGGGCTTAAGAAAAGTATAACAGTTCAGAGAAATCTTATTTTTAAAAAGACTTGCTTACAAGTCAAAATTACAGAGAAAATTGTTCATACCAGGGCAATCCACTTTTGCTATACAATAAAGCTAACTGACAGACAAAGATAAAATATGTTCAAAAGAGAAATCAGCTGGGATCAATGTCTTGATTCCAGAAATCAAAATATTTCACAGTGACTTGCAAATCCAGTGATGTGTTCACAAAGAAGTCACTCTCCAATGTAAAATATAGATTTGGATACATGGTACAAACTTGCATTATTACTATACTCCTAGAGTGGGACATTTTGAATGTGCACTGCTGTGACATCCTTTACTTGACTAACCACTTGAGGAGTTGAAATAGCCATTCAGTTAAAGATTGCTTAAATTTACAACCCACTGCATTTGTAAAAAATTCATCAGCTCACTATTGAGAGATATTGTCCATGCTACTACGAAGTCCCCTCAGTCATGTCTGACTCTTTGAGACCCCATGGACTGTAGCCCACCAGGCTCCTCTATTCATGAGACTCTCCAGGCAAGAATACTGGAGTAGGTTGCCATTGCCTCCTCCAGGGGATCTTCCTGACCCAGGGATAGAGCCCATGTCTCTTGCAGCTCCTACATTGCAGGTGGATTCTTTAACATGGAGCCAGCAGGGAAGCCTAATTGTCCATGATGTGGGTCAAATGTCTTTGAGTGCTTATCATTTAGGAAAATTTGTGCAGATGGGGGTGGTTGGAGAAGAAAAAACTCACAAAGGTAAACTTTAAAAATCTGAGTTTACCATGCAAATTTTACAAAATTCTAAAATTTTACAAATTTTTAGGCTTTAAGGCACAGATTGAGAGGGATATGTGGCTGACAATGAACATGTCATGTATAATAACCGTTTCAAAATCAGAAGTCCTCTTTCATTCAAACCAGGTTCTGATTTCACAGGAAACACAGGCTAACTACATATCCTAAACCTAAACTTTTAATGGCAATTGTTAGGTCTTTATTTTCACATTTGTTAAAGCCAATACAACATGACTCCTAGGTCAAGAACAAGAGCTTTCTAATTTCAAAAGCCTTCCCATAGATCCTTCCAATATATGATCTCATCTTTATATAGATTGCCTCAGGCTGCCTGTGAGGACCCTAAAAGGACAGGTCATTAGCAATTAAAAGACAGGACAAGCTTCTTTAAGGAAGTTAAAGGAGTTAGCCTTTAAGGCGGTCTTGACTTCCACTTTTCATTTAAGAAACCATTCCAAAATCAAAACTGTTCCAATATTCTTCATCTGACTATAAGAGTGCCTAATTGTACTGAAGTCATCACACTGAGAGAGACAGATATGAAAGTAGGAGATACACATAAAGTTGGAGCTTTACACAGTAAGGCAGAGTCAACACAAATAGACCAATCAGCAACCAGTAGCACAAAGAATGAGGAAAAAGGATGATAGATGAACAAAGCAAAGACAGAGAAGAAATGTTTAATTCACTTTGGTAAGCATTTATTGAGCAGCTACCATGAGTTAGACATGGTTCAGAAATAGAAGTTGGGAAAGGGTACAAGGCAAGACAAATATATAAGCATATGATATTAAGGCAATGCAATGGTAAGGCCGTACACAGGGTTCCATAGATACGCAAAGGAGGGGCACTTAATTAAGTCAGGCACACCAGAGGATATATGCTAGAAGGTATATTTCCTGAGCTGTATCTTAAAGGGAGGTAGAGAAGAAGGCAGAGTGCCAAAGAATCGATGCCTTTGAACTGGTGGTGGAGAAGACTCCTGAGAGTCCCTTGGATAGCAAAGAGATCAAACCAGTCAATCTCAAGGGAAATCAACCCTGAATACTCATTGGAAGGAATGATGCTGAAGCTGAAGCTCCAGTATTTTGGTCACCTGATGTGAATGGTTTCAGCCCTGGGAATTTTGACATCCTTCCTTTGCAAGCATAAATTCATGTGAAGTTGATCCCAGAGGCTTATGAAGAATCTAAAAGAGATATATAGATGGTTTGTACCATTAGAAAACACCTACAGCATTTTACTCATGGAAATATCATGGAGTATATAAATGAAACACATCTTGTTTCTGATCATCTGAGAGGTAAAATGACATATATGTACTAGGATAATTGAGTAGTTACCATAACCACATCCATATCTACAGACTGCAGATGAAGATATGAAATCTTTCAGTCTCAAATATGTTGCTCTTTGGCCAGATCAAATGGCAGGAAGACAAAACTACTAATCTCCATGTTCAGCTTTTCCTATCATCAAAATCAGACTAAAAACATTTGATAACCTCAGTTCCAATTTTTTCTCACCAATGAAACCCAATATTTGAACTTGAGCTCTTCCTTAAAATTTTCCACTAAGCTTTAGTTAGCTGAGAAAGCTAATTAATTAAAGCCATTTAGGAAACTATTGACTGAGGGTTAGGATTTTGAAGGTTTGAGTGATATTGAGAATACTAATAACTGAACATATCAAGCAAGCCATTTACTATTGCTACTCTGATACAGTAAAACTCTGTAACGTATAGCCTACAAATATCTGAGCTTCCCAGGTGGCTCAGTGGTAAAGAATCTGCCTGCAAGTGCAAGAGACATAAGAGGCACAGTTCAATCCCTGATTCCAGAATACCCCATAGAGTAGGGAATGGCAACCTACTCCAGTATTCTTGCCTGGAAAATTCCATGAACAGAGGAGCCTGGCAGACATACTGAGTGACTGAACATATACACACAAATATTTGAGCCAAAATTTCATGAGATCCCATTTTTGAAAAAAGAATATTCCTGGGCTTTATAAGATCCAGTGCTTTACTTGGAAGACAGAACTTAAATAGCAGAGCTTATTACATAATCTGAAATCTAGTATGTCTTGAAAAGCTTTAAAAGATACAGCTCTAACATTTTTTCAGCTATCTTGAAAAAACTAAATCTTGTCAATTGTGAAAACTCTGATGAATATTTATCATCAGGTTAAATATTAGTCACCAAGTTCTGCTCCTAAAGTTCTTATAAAGTCAAGTTCCTAGTAATTAAAGAGACAACTACCCATGTTACAGCTATAAGATGGGCTCTCTAAGAGGAAAGCAAACATCTAACAAAGGCTGAGATCAAATCCTTTTAGTGGGCTTTTGACTTGCTGGGAAGGAGATCTATTCCAAGCATAAGCACAACCTCCAGAAATAGTCTTTTTACGATGTTCTTAAATATCTCATAGGTGTTCAACATCCACTGTGAACTTGTGAACCTAAAAGGGATTTAGGGGTATTCATAAGTGTGGAGCCACATAGTATGACATTCACACATATCTGATGCAGGCACAATTATTGCATCATCATCACTGTGAAAGCTACCTGTATAGTATCATAAGTTCTCCCAAAAAAGGTTTTTAAAATTTACAACTGAAAAAATAACTAGAAAAATGGACTATGGTGACTCTACAAAATCAATAGCTAGCCACATTAACACCAAACCATTCAGGAATTGAGAGGCATGCTGTTTTGTACTGGTGAACTTTTTAGTTAGATATGTGTTTTATTGTCTTCATTTAAAAGCCCTGCATAATAAACATATTCCTCAACAGTGTACATTCTTCATAATGTTTCTATCTTAAAAAGCATTTCAATTTTGAAAGTGATGGTTAGAATTGTTTGTTAGGCTGTGGGGACTGGTGATCTGACAACTTCCCAACCAACCATTCAAATTTTTGTGCTTAAATAAAAGCAAATCTCTATTTATGTAGTAGACATGGTCTTGAAGAACTCTTTAAAAACAGAATTCTTTAATAAATGATAATTTAGTAAGTAAGTGGGGAATTGGCCAGTTTAGGTAAAATATACAGTTAATTCTTTGATATGGTAAATCTTTTGGTAAACTAAAAAAGGGAGATCTTTTAACATATCTGTTTTGTAAATTAAGAGTTCGTGTATGAGATTTTCTTAAACTGCACAGATTTGCATATCTTATGGCTGAGGAAGAAATGATTTTAATTGCATGAGTTGAGACGGGTGAGATTGCTCAATCTTTTTAAAACTGAGTGGGTTGTTTAATATATACATATATTTAAATATAAATATATAAAATATATAAAAATATAAAATATATATACATATATATATATCACTTCTTCTGTGTGACTGACCAGATTATTGCCTACATTCCTCTCTTTGGTTACTGCAAATATCCATGTATCAGGAATCATTTTTAGCTGTAAGATATAGAACCCATTCCATTCAAGATATACAGAAAAATAATGTATTAAAGGTTATGAGGCCACTCTTAAATTACCAAGGAAGGCTAGAGATATCTGGGCTGCAGACTATATAGCCAGGAAGAATAATCCAACTATATACGGATTGAATGCTCCAGTAAGGCTCCACGGTCACCACCACTGCCAAGCGTGGAACTGTACTCACAATGTGTGCATGTCTGACTTCTGAAAGCTCGCTGTCCCTTCTTTGTTTCCATAAGAATTAACTCTCTGCATGTGACCTGTTCATGTCACTGTCCTCTGAACTGACTTGCAGGTGGGTTCTCTCCAACCTGTATTTTAACTCTAATGGAAAGTAGAAAACCATTTCTGTCTTCCATCTGAGAATGTTCTATCATAAAGTGAGAGATGTTAATAATCACTTGTAATAAAGTACTGGTGGGCATGCTGAATTTTTCTTCTTGGTAGTTTGGCTCACCACATTATGCAGATTCATGATAAGGTACAGCTCACGTATGGCCAATAGGCCAGTTGTTTAAACTCCACTGTGCTTAGTTGCTCAGTCATGTCTGATTCTTTGCAACCACTTGGATTGTAGCTCACCAGGCTCCTCTGTCCATGGGGATTCTCCAGGCAGGAACACCAGAGTGGGTTGCCATGCCTTCCTCCAGGGGCTCTTCCCAACCCAGGGGTCGAACCCAGGTCTCCTGCATTACAGCCAGATTCTTTATTGTCTGAGCCACCAGGGAAGCCCTTAAACTCTACTAGAAGCTACTAACAAGAAGAAAGGGATTTCCCTGGCAGTCCAGTGTCTAAGACTCTGCACACCCAATGCAAGGAGCCAGAGCTCTATCCCTGGTCAGGGAGCTAGATTCCATATGCTGCAATTAAAATTTCACATGTTGCAACTAAAAGATCCTGCACACCAAATAAATAAATAAACAATTTTTTAAAAAGAGAGAGAGAGAATAGTTATTTGTCAAAGAAGGCATAGTTTGGTTCCAAATCTCCAGGAATCTCTGTTGTAATTCTCCTAACAGTGATTAACACTGTTAAGCACCCTAATGGGCTACACACACTTTGAATTCCATTGTATCCACTAAGTCATAAGAACTAAATGGTAAAATAAATTATACTATAGCTTCGTTCTGCTGGGAAGCTTCCCTTGGTGTAGGGCCCTCTCAAATCTGGCATTTTGGGAAATACAGTGAATTATTCAGAGGCTCAAATCTGATAGACATTTCTCCAAAATAATTGAGCCCGCCAAATTTGTGCCATTTTACCAGTAATATCTTATGTAAAGGGCACAACTTCTTTTACTTTGAAAGGGGTATCTTAGCAGGTCTCTTAGTAGTAGGTCCATTAAAAGGTAAATGGAGCTGGAGGCCCCCATATCTTTTTGTTCTTTCATCTGCCTCCCTCTGACACTGCACACCAAGGCACTAGGTATATCTGATACTCCCTGATCTCCTAGTCCTCTCAGCATGATGGCATCAAGGTAATAGAATATATGGTGTCCTGTGAAATAGAAAATAAGGGAGCCTGAAGGCTATATTTTATTTCTTGAATCTGAAGAGTTAACAAGAGCCTGAGATAAGATGAGGGAAATGAATCGCTCTCCTTGTAAGGTAAAAGAAAACTGCTTCCTTTTTTCCTCTAAATATTGAAAAAGATAAAAATCAAGAGCTATGTAGGAGATGCCACAGACTATGTTAATTTGTTCCAATAAAGAGATAACATTTGGAACATCAACTGAAAATTTGCCACTCTCTGAATAAGCTACTGAAATTACGTCAACTTTTTAAAACCAGTATGCCTTCTGAATGACCAAGCAAGTAAGTTAAGTGAGGCTTCTATTGGTTAGTTTTGGCGTTATGTGTGTGTTCAAGTCACCAGACACAGTTACTCTATACATGAATGCAACCTTGGGAAAGTTGAGTGGAAGATTTAAGCAAATTCCTATGACATTATCACAGAAACTTTCCTCAAGTACATCACACCTTCCTCTTTTTCTTCCTTTTTTTTTAAGAGCGCTTAGTTCTGTTAATTGACTTAGTTTTGGGAATTGAAAAATTCCCATGACTCTCCATCATGGGAATCTAAGACAAGCTTCTTTTTACCAGACTTATGTTTTTTTGTTTGTTTTAGGTTTTCCAATTCAAGTGAGACTTTATTAGGGTGCCTATTTCAATCCCAGTGACCCCATAATCAACTAATCACCCCTTGATAAGCTTGCAGATCATTTAATTGAATATAACTCTATGTTTGCTACCTATAATGGAAACCATAACTGCTTATGCCACTCAGATCCATCATTCCAGGAAAAATCGTATAACCCATTTTAGTCCTGTTCTAATCACTTAGGTAAACTGATTATTGTCTAAATTAAAATTACTGGTAATCATGTTTGTTTTTCCTTAAAATAGATAATTCTCTCTAAGAGATTCACTAGAGGTGTCATAAAGCATCGTGGCTTTGAAAAGACCACGGTTCAAATCCTGGTTCTGCCACTTGCTAGCTGTTGTCCGTTTAGCAAGTTTCTTAAACTTTTTCAACTCTATCACATGAGAATTGTGTTTAACTATATGTAAAATGACCAGCAAAGAACTTCTCAGGAAAGTTAACTGAGAAGTTAGCTGGTAACTCATAACATTATTAGTAATGGCATCAACACAAAATTATTTTTGTTATTTATTACATGTACAATTATAGTGAATGTCCTTTAAAACAAATTACAAATACCCCAGTAGACAGATGGTGAAACCAACAGTTTTAGAGTATTACATTCTGGATGGCTTTAGGTCACAAATAAAGGTGTCCTAGTCCACAGCAGTAATTGATGATCTTTATTCACAAAGGAAGAAAACAACATATTTCACTCACACCTCACTAGGTCTGAGTTATGGAGGCAT
Source organism: Dama dama (assembly GCF_033118175.1). Lineage (NCBI taxonomy): Eukaryota > Metazoa > Chordata > Mammalia > Artiodactyla > Cervidae > Dama > Dama dama. The sequence goes on from NC_083700.1 coordinate 41,909,113, forward strand.
TCATTATTCTTAAGAGTAACTCCCACTCCTCACCACCATCCGTAAAGCGTTTTCTCACCTTGTACCCTTGACAATGTGAAAAGTGAAAATATATCTTCTAAACACCACATAGCAATTAGGGTAATGATTTTTCCTTGTACAGGGCATTGGACTGCTCTAACACCACCCCATTTCAGCTGTCTAGGAAGGTTGCCATAGGGTGCTACTTAAAAAGGCACTTTCTTATAAAAGCTATGGAGAGAAATTGTCTGTTGACAGTTGAGAAATTGAGCTTGCATCTGTTTTACCAAAAATGTTCAATTCTCTCAGCAGTTTTTTGAATTCTGTTATAAAGAAGTACTAAACCATTTAAGACAACACTGAATAATTCAAAAGAAAAGAAAGGACAGGCTGCAGGAATGAAAATTGTATAATCCTGTGGCTTAATATAATAGAAGTCAGCATTATCTGGATCTTTCTAATCATAATTTCAGCTGTTAAAGCATCAGGAACGTCATCAGTATAGACACTATATTCTGACTCAATTACACTGTGCATTAAAAGTAGTGGTTTATAGCATCTATTAGATTTGTCATTACCCTTGTGCCATACTAGATTGACCAAAGGGGTGGAGGAAACCTTCTCTCTCAAGGGAAAAGAAAACTAAAAAGCAAATTCAGTGGAATGCATAATAGGTGTTCCTTGGGAGAATGCTTTAGGTTTCAGTTCATTTCTTCATAAGATGAACATTCTCACCAAAAGCATCAGAGTAAACATCATGCCTCATTAATCCTTTCCATTGTTCATTCAGCATGCATGTAGGTATAACGCTGATTAATAGAAAGAAATTACAATATTCAATGACTTTGAATAAGCAATGGAGAAAGCAAACACTTATTAGATATCATGAATAATAAAAAAAAAAAAAAAGCCTCTCTAACAAAGCTGATGTGGGAGGATAATGGTTCAGCTATTCTAGTAAAGGACGCAGAGTCCTCTTTGCTTTGAATAGCTGGGCTTGATGTGTGATGCTGGGAACAACACAAGCCCATACATCATTCTAATGTGACAAAGCAAATAAATAACAGTTGAGAAAATAAGCTTTTCAGATACATATCATTTGGTGGGCATTCGATAATCTCAAAAAGCATTAATAGGTTTGGCCTTCCAGCAAAGATTTGTCAAAAATAATAATACATATAGATTAAATAGTAATAATTATTATAGACTAAATACATAGGTAAAATTTTCATGTGCATATTTTGCCATAACCTGAATCTCAAAATAATGAATAAATAGAATGCCAATATTGGTTTTAATAGCTTCAAGGGAAGTAAAACATGTTATTTTTTTTAAAGATAGTTTATACTTTCACAAAATGAACAAGAGTTAAGATACTTCAATTCTCATGGTAGGAAACACACTAAACACAGAACAGAGGAAAACCCTAAAGAGCAAGAGGCACCTACTTTGTAACTTCTCTTCCTCACATTAAAGAGAAGAAACATATCCTGCCTACATTTTGGGATGAGGTCCTAGAGCCAATCTCTGATCTTCTTATCAGGGGATTACACTTTATTTTCACTGAATCCTGGTTTAGGTCTACTAATTCATGTTCCTACTTTTAGTTTTTATTAGTTATTTTATCCTTTTGCTTTTTCTGGAAAATTTTCAAGGAGGTAAACTCTCTTATTTACTTGCATGTTTGTAAAGCACACTTGATTATTAATTTAAAACATGCTACTTTTGGGACTTCCCTGGTTGTCCTGTGGTTAAGAATCCATGTTGTAATGTGTTGCATGTGGGTTTGATACCTGGTTGGGGAACTAAGATCCCACATGCCATGGAATAGCTAAGCCCAAGCACTGCAACTACTGAGCTTGCACACTCTGGAGCTTGCGTGCCACACTAGAGCATCCGCGCACCGCAGTGGAAGATCCCTCATGCTGCAACTGAGACCTGATGCAGCCAAATACATAAATATTTAAAACAGGTTACCCTTAATAGAATCAGAAATGTTAAAGGAGATTTAGGTCCACACTATCCAAACTGGACTAATCTTCAGAATTATTTATGGAGCTTCCTAGGCACTATCCCAGAAATGCTATTTTGGGCTGCACTGTGTCCCCTGAAATTCATGTGTTGAATTCCTAACCATCACTACCTCAATATGTGCTGATTTTGGGAGATATGGGCTTCAAAGAAGAGAGTAATGAGATATAAGGACATTAAGGTGAGCCCTAAACCAGTATGATGATGTTCTTGTAAGTGGAGATTAGGACACAGAGAGGCAGAGAGCAAAGCTGATGTGAAACAGTGGAAGAAGATGGCTATCTAGAAGCAATGAGAAAGACCTCAGAAGGAATCAACCCTGCAGATACTTTGATCTCAGACTCTTAGCCCCCCCTAGATCATGAGAAAATTAATTTCTGTTGCTTCTGGGTTGTGGCTTACCACCACCCAGTCTGAGGTACTTTGTGGTTAGAGTAGACACAGCAGACTAAAATCCCCTGGAGAAGGGAAAACTACCCACTCCAGTACTCTGGCCTGGAGAGTTCCATGGACTACAGGCCATGGGGTCACAAAGAGTCAGACACAACTGAGCAAGTTTCACTTCCAGCAGACTAATACACCTACTAAATCAAAATCCTTAAGTATTAATCAAATAGTTTTTCCCTTTTAAAATATCTCTAGGCTTAAATATGGACTTCCAAGGTGGCTCAGTGGTAAAGAATCTGCCTGCAATGCAGGGGACATGATTCGATCCCTGGGTCAGAAAGAGCCCCTTGAGTAAGACATGGCAACCTGCTCTACGATTCTTGTCTGGAAAATTCCACAGACAGAGGAACCTGGCGGGTGACTGTCTGTGGGGTCACAAAGAGTCGGACACAACTGACTGACTGAGCATGAACCCAGGTTTACATTTCCAAAGGAAATGAAAACAGAATAACAAAGAATATCTGAAATCCCACTTTTACTGCAGCATTAGTTGTAATAGCCAAGATATGAAAATAACCTAAATGTCTGTCAAAGATGAATGGATATCACACAATGGAATGTTATTCACCCATGAGAAAGAAGGAAATCCTGCTATTTGTGAAAACATGGATGGAACTTGAGGGTATTATGCTAAGTGAACTGTCAGACAGAGGATGATATATACTATATGGTATCTGTGTGAAATTAGATGTGGAATCTGATTATATGGTGGAATCTGAAAACACTGAACTTGTAGAAACAAAGAGCAGAATGGTGGTTACCATGGGCTGACAGGGTGAGAAAAATGGGGAGATACTAGTTGATGGGTACAAACTTCCAGTTGGAAGATGAATAAATTCTGGTGTATCTAATGCCCGTCACTGTGATTACCTTTAGCAAGAATGCATTGTATACTTCCAAGGTGTTCAGAGAGTAGACTTCAAATGTTCTCACCACAAAAAAGAAATGGTAATTTTGTGACATGATGGAGGTTAGGCTAACCTATAGTGGTAGTCTTTTGCAATATATAACTGTATTAAACCAAATCATACACCTTAAACTTACATAATATGTCAATTAAATCTCAATAAAGCTGGGGAAAAATATCTCCAAGAGATTTTGCTAATTGGTCAGGTTTAGATCAACCCTACCAACCAGAAGTTGGATTCAGTTTACTTATTAATTCACTTTGCCTTGTTTTGTTTTTTGAGAGAACAATTACCAAGCATCTGCTGATCTAGGAATAGTTCCAGACACTGGGGATACAGATGAATAAGACACAATAATTGCATCCAAAGAGCTTGCCATTTAAAGGATAGAGATATAAGATGTGGAATTAACACAGAGCACAGAGGATCAAAGGGATACTGATGAAGGGCACTTAACAAAGTCTGCAGAGGTCAGAGGAAGCTTCTTGAAAGAGGCAGTGTTTGAGATGTGCTTTAAAATATGATTAGAGGTAAGTCAAGTAAAGAAAACTGGAGGCAGAGAGAATGCAAATATTAGTAATACCTATTTTACAGCTGAGGAAACCAAAGCCCAAGTGGGTTAGCCAGTTGTCCAAGATCATAAGTATCACAAGCAGAAGAGCTGAGATTTGAACCCAAGTGGTGGCACTAGTGGTAAAGAAACTGCCTGCCAATGCGAGAGACCCAAGGGATACCAGCTCAAACCCTGGATTGGGATGATCCCCGGGAGGAGGATACAGCAACCCACTGCAGTATTCTTGCCTGGAGAATCCTATGGACAGAGGAGTCTGGTGGGCTACAGTCCGTAGGGTTGCAAAGAGTCAGACATGACAGAAGTGACTTAGCATGCACGCACACCTGACCTCATGCATCATGCTCTTCCCAGCTCACTTCCTCTGTGCTTCTCCGAATTGTCTTCCTTCCATCCTTGTCTTAGTCTGAGTCTGTTCAGGTTACGTTAGGAGGATACCATAGACTGTGTAATTTATAAACAGCAGAAAGTTATTTCTTATGGTTCTGGAGGCTGGGGAGCCCAAGATCAAGGTACTGACAGATATAGTATCCGATAAGACACTCTTCCTGGTACATAACTGATGACTTTTCCTGTGTCATCACATGGTACAAGGAGCAAGGAATCTTTCTGAAACTTTTTATAAAGCCACTTTTTAAAAACTATTTTTATAAAGCCACTAATCCCATTTGCGAGGCCTCTACCCTCATGACCTAATCACCTCTCAAAGTTTCCACCTTCTAACACACCCTGCAGGATTAAGATTTCAACATATGACTCTTGGGGGACATAAACATTCACACCATAGCTATATAAATATTTCAAGTTTTATCACATGATACAACTTAAAATATGTGCATTTCATTGTATTCTCATTCATCTATCAATGCAGCTATTTTTTTTTTCAATGCAGCTATTTTTAAAAATACATCAGTTTGTAAAGCTTGCAGGTAAAGATACATGGTTTATAACTATGAAGTCATAACAATAATTTAAAAAGAAAGCTACCAATGACATACAATCTAAATTTCCCATATAATTAACTAATGGGCAATATTATATAACACAGAGTTAGACCTTCATACATGAATACATTAAGATATGCTGAGTCCAACATTTGAGGGCAGAGGGTGGGCAGCCAAAGATGCTTTGAAACTGTATCAAAGAGCCTGCATCAAAGAACCGGGCTTTATCTGAGGGCTAGACTATATATGAACATCCTTGGTGGCCACTGACAGGAAGTGGTGCTAAGCACAAACTAAAATGATCATTTAGGGCTGACAGTCTTGTACCTATGGGAAGGACATAAATCATAACTGAGCTATTAAATTGGGAGAGGGAAATTTGAGTCCCATAATGAGTATTTCATTCCACTATTCTCTTTAAGTTTTCCATAATAATCAAATGCATTTTGGTTCAGCCACACAGTAGACTATTATGTGGTCTCTAAAACTCCTCTTTTCAAAAAGCATTTAATAACTTGAAGAACAACTCAAAATAAAATGCTAAGGGCAAAAAGCAGGATTAAAATTAAGTATGTATCCTGATCCTAATTATTGGTGTAAGTGTTTATCAACAAGGAGACAAATCAGAATATCTGCAGTATGGCCTCTGTGTGAGGGGATCATGAGTGATCATTGTTTTTTTCTTTATGTCTCTATTTTAAAAATTATCTCTGGTCAACAGGGAATATTAAGTATGCATAATAAAGTATGTACATGTGCTTGTAAGGTTTAGTATTAACTGACTGAGTTGCTGTAAGTAAAAGCAGAGAATGAGAAACTTTGGGGCCTCTTTCCTGGCCTATTTTTTTTTTTTTTTTTTTTTTGGCCTATTATTTTAAAGTGTGTCTCAAGTCTAGTTGCACATTAAAATGACATAGGTTGTCTTTAAAATATTCTAATGCCTAAGCCCCATTCAAGGAGTTTCTGATGTAATGGGTCTTGAGCAGAATCCAAATATGACTTTTATTTCTCCTTGGTTTAGAGGTTTTTGCTTTTTGTGGGTTTTTGTTTTTTTATTTTTTGTGGTGGAGGTGGAGGGGTGGGGGGGGTTCTTTGCTTCTCTCCAGGTGAATCTAGTTTGAAGTTAGGATTAAAAACCAATGTTCACTATGTATGGATCAACTATTATTTATCAAGCACTGTACCTTACTAGAGGCTTCCCAGGTGGCTCAGTGGTAAAGAATCTGCCTACCAATGCAGAAGACTCAGGAAACGTGGGTTCGATCCCTGGGTCAGAAGATCCCCTGGAGGAGGAAATGGCAACCTGCTCCAGTATTCTTGCCTGTAAATCTCATGGACAGAGGAGCCTGGCAGGCTACCCATGGGGTTACAAAGAGTCAGATAGCTGAGTATACATGTACAGAACAGATACCTTGCTACAAGTGAAATCTACATGTAGATTCACAAACTTGAGAAAAGAATCATAGAGATCACTTGGAGATAGAGAGGAAAAACAAAACAACATCACTATAAACTTCCTAGCTAGCAGCAATTGGAACACAATTAGTAGAGATTATAGATTATATATAAAATAGAGTCTACTGAGAGTAGGACACGACTTAGTGACTTAACAACAATACACACACACACACACACACACAAACAAAGTTTCTATGAGGTATTCAGAGATAGGAATTCCCTTGTGATCATTTGCTAGAAGTTTATTCAGGTAAGTTCAGAGAATATGACAATATTTGATTCTACTTGCTGACAATCTCAGCGCTTCATGTAACAGCCATGTATTGATTCCACTGAATTCTACATCAAGACTTCAATTTGACCAGTCTTTTCTCCTGATGTCACAAACTTGAGACAAACTTGGTCTATTAGTTAGACCAATAGGTGGAAGATTACCACATTGGTTAGGAAAATGAATGCTGATTATCAAGGGAAGATAGGGATGCTACTGTGTAGTGAGGACAGGAGAAGTAAAGTTTGGAACCAATGTTTAAAGTTGAAACTTTGGTTTAAAGTTTAAACCAAAGTTTAGAAGAACCAAGCTTTTCTAAACTGCCTGCTAGTTCCATCTTACCCAGTGATAAATTTTGGAAGACCAATAGCCATCCAATACAGGGAGGCCTTCTCAGCCCTAGAAGGTCTATCTGAGGACAAAGAAATTAGATAATGGACAAGGAAAAGGTGGACTTAAGAATAAAGAATGTCCCTCCCCTTATCCATTAGCTAATTTTTTTTCCTTTCAATTTCCCCTGCTATTTTATATAGGATGAGCTGGTGATGATAAGCCTAATGACTCTTATTTGTATATTAATACAGAATAGTGACTGCTAGAGGAGTTATGAACATCACTTAGATGGGTAATGACTGATGAAATTTTAAACCTAATTCTGAAAAGAATAGCTATTTTATATTATGTTCCTTTAGTATGAACAAGGCTGCTGGTTCCCACTGTTACGGGGAAGTTTAAATCTGGACAGAAGAATATTCGTGCGAGGTCGCCTAGGGGTGACTGCAGCAGACACCACAGACTGATTCCCTCAGGGCCACTCTGGAAGCCTTGCAGTATATCTCCTTGTTCACTAGAGGTTGGAACGTTGTCTACTTTTCCCAAGTTCCTTGTAGCTAGCTTATGCATTTGACTACATTCCCCTAACAGATTCACTAATGAGACTTTGACAGCGGAGACAAGATTGTGAGCAGGGGCTGCACAGATCTAATAAATAGGATCAAGGAAGGCCTAGAATTTCAGTAGCAGCACTTGGGGAGGTTTGGTGAACAGGAGGATAGAAGAGCAGAGGGCAGCAGTACAATTTCCGGACTTCTTCGAAACAGAGCAGTGATGTGTTTGGGCATTTCTTCTGTTTGTGTCACCCATCTGGGAACACAGCCTTGACCCAGTGCACACTCAGAAACTCTCTGAGCCAACAAATACTCTGTAATAAATTCCTTCCCATTTACACTAACCAGAATGAATTTGACCATAACTGAAAATACTAATACAAGGAGAGAGTGATGTATATACAACTGAGACTTCAATAGTTTGATATACTAAAGCTATGTTTATTTAGCATTTATAGTAACCTTCTTGAATAAGACCAAGTTTGTATGTTATTTATATAATCTGCTATAATAATGTGTAAATTATGCTTATATTAAATTTATGTTAAGTAAGTCAGAATGCTCTCTTAGTCTAGAATTATGGTGGGGACGAGGAAGCCTTAAAATTTAAAAAAAATTTTTTTAAATAAGATTGTCATTTACTGAAGGCTTACATGAAATTTGAAATGAAAAAGGCAACTTTGAGGCAGAAGCTCAGCAAATACCATGTCTTAGTTCTTAACACACTAAATTATAGACTAACTTTAATAAAAACACAATCTAAGTCATCTTCTAAGAATTGTCTTAAAAACTGAGGGGAAGAAAGGACCTCATGACACTTAGGTAAGAAAGAAAAGAACTCAAGACACTCAGGTAGGAAAAGTGAAACCTCTAGTTACTCAGAGAAAAGAAGTAAAGGAATCTTCAACTCCTAATGTGGCAAACATCAAAAAAAACTATTTTAAAAAATATGCTAATAACATCAATTTGAAAGAGGTCACAGCATTTGTAAACTACTGAAGACCCTTACAGTGTTTTCCCATTTGAATAAAGCATTACATCTCTTTGTTACTTGAGATTTCAAATTTTAGAATATGATTTGAAGTTCTGTTAATTATGGAGTCTGCTCTCTTCTTTAGAATCTCTGGATGAATAAGAGAGATATGAGAACCAGATGTTATATGGTTGTATAAATGTACAGCTGATTGAAGGACTGTTTTTTTTATAATGAGCTGTATAAGCTGTATGTATATTTTGGAGGTTAATTCCTTGTCAGTTGCATCATTTGTAAATATTTTCTCCCATTCTGTAGGTTGTCTTTTTGTTTTATGGTTTTCTTTTCTGTGCAAAAGCTTTTAAGTTTAATTAGATCTCATTTGATTATTTTTGTTTTTATATCCATTACTCTAGGAGACAGATCCAAAAAGATATTGCTGCAATTTATGTTAAAGATTGGTTGGCTTATGTTTTCCTCTGAGAGTTTTATAGTATCTGTTTCTGCATTTAGGTCTTTAATCCACTTTGAACTTATTTTTCCCACAATGGAATATTATTAAGCCATGAGAAGGAAAAAATTCTGCCATTTGAAACCATTTGGACAGAATTTGAGGGCATTTTACTAAGTGAAATAAATCATATAGAGAAAGATAAATACTGCATGGCATTACTTATATGTGGAATGCTAAGAAGTAAAAGTTAACCTCAGAAAGAGAGAGTAGAAAAGTGGTTGCCAGAGGCTGGGTGGGGAGAGAAATAGAGAAAGACTAGTAAAAAGGTAAGAATTTTCAGCTATAAGATGAATAAGGTCTGAAAATCTAATATATTTCATGGTAACTAGGTAATTATAGCTGCTAACACTGTATAATAGAATTGAAATTTGCTAGAAGAGTAGAACTTAAAAGTTCTCACCAAAAAAAAAAAAAAAAAAAGACAAATGTGAGAGGTAATGAATGTGTTAATTAATTTGATGATAGGAATTCTTTAACAATGTATATATATCAAATCACCACAGTGTATAGTTTAAATATCTTACCATTGTGTTTATCACTTGTACCTTAATAAAACTGAAAATATTAACAATAAGTACAGCATATACATTTTGCAACGATACTAAATCTTTCTAGGACATAAATCATTACAAGAAACAATAAAGATGGACCACATGTGCATAATAAAATTTAGTTTTAAAAAATATGGACTCTACAACTGTAGGATAAAGAAATATGAGTAGAAAATATCTCTGTGTCAAAAAACTAGGAGTTAGGTTAAACCTAAGATGAATATGAGTCAGTAGTAAGATGAGAAGTAGAAAAAAGAATTGATTCCATTTCAGTTTGCACAGCTAGAAATATAGAGCTCAGAAAAGGAGTCACATGTGCTCTCTCCCTGAATAAATCCATCTTAGGAATACTAAGTTCCACTCTAAATATGATATCTTAAGAGAGAGATTGAGAAATGGACACAGGTCCAGAGCACAAAGACCAAGATGGTGAGAGGAGAGAATCTGGGATCAAGGTATATGTGTGGTGCTTGAGAAAGTTGTATCTGACTCATCTGGGAAAGATAGAGCTGCTTCCAAACATTTAAAAGAACTGTCTTTGTTGACTTGGAGCTAAATTTATATTAGAAGGCTTCTGAAAACTGCGATCAATTAGTACTATATAATCATTGGTTACAGCAATCAAATGACCCCAAGTCCTCTAGCTTTCTGTGATCGTCTTTTCCTTTAATAACCAAACAAAACAGCACTCCTTCCTTCCCCATATTTCCACAATTTCCTGGAGGAAGGAGGAAGTTGCTTACATTGTACAAGTGGTTTTCTCTCCATTCCCCTGTTATGCCTGCTGTCAGCTTTTGCTCATATTGCTACTCTGCTTACCTCACCCTTCTGCTACAACTGTCCTAGATTTTCTCACCACAAACCATTTCTCTTTCATTATGCTAAGCACAATTACACAACCCTATAATGAAACAGGCTTTAGATGAAACCTTTAGCTTGCTAAGTAGCTTTACTCACCAAACCAAAAGAAATGCAGGGATGGGGGCAGAGACAGGGGTGGGGGGGCGGGGGTTGTGCCAGCCCAAGTTGTTATCTATGCTTTAAACTAACCTGCACCATCCTGATAGTTCATTCAACCCAATAGATCAGACATTCTGATGACCCCTGTCCTTGGATTCAATTACAATAGTTCCTGCTTATCTGTAGGGAATATATTTCAAGACTCTAGTGGATACCTGATGCCACAGATTGTACTAAAGACTACATATAGTTTTTATTTTGTTTCCATTCCCATATCACTTTTTTTTTAATTGAAGTATAGTTAATTTACTATATTGTATTAGCTATATTGTATTAGCTTCAGGTGTATTCAGAAATATATATATATACATTCTTTTACAGATTCCTCTTTATTATAGGTTCTTAGAATTGGACATGGAACAACAGATGGTTACAAATAGGAAAAAGAGTATGTCAAGGCTGTATATTGCCACCCTGCTTATTTAACTTATAGACAGAGTATATCATGCGAAATGCTGGGCTGGGTGAATCACAAGCTAGAATCAAGATTGCTGGGAGAGCAATCCCACTTCTGGGCATACACACCGAGGGAACCAGATCTGAAAGAGACACGTGTACCCCAATGTTCATCACAGCACTGTTTATAATAACCAGGACATGGAAGCAACCTAGATGCCCATCAGCAGACGAATGGATAAGGAAGCTGTGGTACATATACACCATGGAATATTACTCAGCCAATAAAAAGAATTCATTTGAATCAGTTCTAATGAGATGGATGAAGCTGGAGCCCATTATACAGAGTGAAGTAAGCCAGAAAGATAAAGACCAATAGTATACTAACACATATATATGGAATTTTAAAAGATGGTAATGATAATCCTATATGCAAAACAGAAAAAGAGACACAGATGTACAGAACAGGCTTTTGGATTCTGTGGGAGAAGGCGAGGGTGGGATGTTCTGAGAGAATAGCATTGAAACAAGTATACTATCAAGAGTGAAACAGATCACCAGCCCAAGTTGGGTGCATGAGACAAGTGCTCAGGGCTGGGAAGACCCAGAGGGATCAGACGGGGAGGGAGGTGGGAAGGGGGATCGGGATGGAGAACACATGTAAATCCATGGCTGATTCATGTCAACGTATGGCAAAAATTACTACAATATTGTAAAGTAATTAGCCTCCATAAAAATAAAAAAAAAAAATTGCTGGGAGAAATATCAATAACCTCAGGTATGCAGATGATACCACCCTTATGGCAGAAAATGAAGAAGAACTAAAGATCCTGTTGATGAAAGTGAAAGAGGAGAGTAAAAAAGTTGGCTTAAAACTCAACATTCAGAAAACTAAGATCATGGCATCTGGTCCCATCACTTCATGTCAAATAGATAGGAAAACAGTGAAAACAGTGGCTGACTTTATTTTGGGGGGCTCCAAAATCACTGCAGATGATGGGTACAGCCATGAAATTAAAAGACACTTACTCCTTGGGAGGAAAGTTATGACCAACCTAGACAGAATTTTAAAAAGCAGGGACATTAGTCATCTAGTCCATCTAGTCCATCTAGTCAAAGCTATGGTTTTTCCAATAGTCATGCATGGATGTGAGATTTGGACTATAAAGAAAGCTGAGCACTGAAGAATTGATGCTTTTGAACTGTGGTGTTGGAGAAGACTTTTGAGAGTCCCTTGGACTGCAAGGAAATCCAACCAGTCCACGTTAAGGAGATCGGTCCTGAGTATTCATTGGAAGGACTGATGTTGAAGCTAAAACTCCAATACTTTGGCCACCTGACTCATTTGAAAAGACCCTGATGCTGGTAAAGATTGCAGACAGGAGAAAAAGGGGATGACAGAGGATCAGATAGTTGGATGGCATCAACGACTCAGTGGGCATGAGGTTGGGTAAACTCCATGAGTTGGTGATGGACGCGGAGGCCTGGCGTGCTGCAGTCTATGGGGTCTCAAAGAGACAGACACAACTGAGTGACTGAATTGAACTGACTAAAACAGGAGATGGCAAGAGTGGACATCTACATTTTAGGAATCAGTGAACTAAAATAGACTGGAATGGGTGAATTTAACTCAGATGACCATTATATCTACTACTGTGGGCAAGAATCCCATAGAAGAAATGGAGTAGCCATCATAGTCAACAAAAGAGCCTGAAATGCAGTACTTGGATGCAGTCTCAAAAACGACAAAATGATCTCTGTTCATTTCCAAGGAAAACCATTCAGTATCACATTAATCCAAGGCTATGCCCTGACCAGTAATTCTGGAGAAGCTGAAGTTGAATGGTTCTATGAAGACCTACAAGACCTTCTAGAACTAATACCCCCAAAAGTTATCCTTTTCATTATAGGAGACTGGAATGCAAAAGTAGGAAGGAAGTCAAGAGATACCTGGAGTAACAAGCAAATTTGTCCTTGAAGTACAAAATGGAGCAGGTCAAAGGCTAACAGAGTTTTGCCGAGAAAACGCACAGGTCATAGCAAACACCCTCTGCCAAAAACACAAGAGAAGACTACACATGGACATCACCAGGTGGTCAACACCAAAATCAAACTGATTATATTCTCCACCAAAGATGGGGAAGCTCTATATAGTCAGCAAAAACAAGACCGGGAACTGACTGTGGCTCAGATCATGAATTCCTTATTGCCAATTTCAGACTTAAATTGAAGAAAGTAGGGAAAACCACTAGACCATTCAGGTATGACCTAAATCAAATCCCTTACGACTATACAGTGAAAGCGACAAATAGATTCAAGGGATTAGATCTGATAGACAGAGTGCCTGATGAAGTATGGATGGAGGTTCATGACATTGTACAGGATGCAGTGATCAAGACCATCTCCGAGAAAAAGAAATGCAAAAAGGCAGAATGGTTGTCTGAGGAGGCCTTACAAATAGCTGAGAAAATAAAGAAGTGAAAGGCAAAGGAGAAAAGGAAAGATATACCCATTTGAATGCAGAGTTCCAAAGAATAGCAAGGAGAGATAAGAAAGCCTTACTCAATGATCAGTGCAAGGAAATAGAGGAAAACAATAGGATGGGAAAGTCTAGAGATCTCTTCAAGAAATACCAAGGGAACATTTCATGCAAAGATGGGCTCAATAAAGGACAGAAATGGTATGGACCTAACAGAAATGGTATGAACCTAACAGAAGATCAGTGCAAAGAAATAGAGGAAAACAATAGAATGGGAAAATCTAGAGATCTCTTCAAGAGATACCAAGGGAACATTTCATGTAAAGATGGGCTCAATAAAGGACAGAAATGGTATGGACCTAACAGAAGCAGAAGATATTAAGAAAAGGTGTCAAGAATATGCAGAAACTATACAAAAAAGATTGCAATCACACAGATAATCATGATGGTGTGATCACACCTAGATGGTGTGATCCAGACATCCTGGAATGTGAAGTCAAGTGGGCCTTAGGAAGCATCACTATGAACAAAGCTAGTGGAGGTGATAGAATTCCAGTTGAGCTCTTTCAAATGTTAAAAGATGATGCTGTGAAAGTGCTACACTCAATACACCAGCAAATTTGGAAAACTCAGCAGTGGTCACAGGATTGGAAAAGGTCAGTTTTCATTCCAATCCCAAAGAAAGGCAATGTCAAAGAATGTTCAAACTACTGCACAATTAAACTCATCTCATACACTAGCAAATTTATGCTCAAAATTCTCCACACCAGGAGTCAACAGTACGTGAACCATGAACTTCCAGATTTTCAAGCTGGATTCAGAAAAGGCAGAGGAATCAGAAATCAAATTGCCAAAACATCCATTGGATCATTGAAAAAGCAAGAGAGTTCCAGAAAAACATCTATTTCTGCTTTATTGACTATGCCAAAGCCTTTGACTGTGTGGATCACAACAAACTGTGGAAAATTCTGAAAGAGATGGGAATACCAGACCACCTGACCTGCCTCCTGAGAAATCTGTATGCAGGTAAAGAAGCAACAGTTAGAACTGGACATGGAACAACAGATTGGTTCCAATTAGGGAAAGGAGTACATCAAGGCTATATGTTGTCACACTGCTTATTTAACTTATATGCAGAGTACACCACACAAAATGCCAGGCTGGATGAAGCACAAGTTGGAATCAAGATTGCTGGGAGAAATATTAATAACCTCAGATATGCAGATGACACCACTCTTATGGCAGAAAGTGAAGAAGAACTAAAGAGCCTGTTGATGAAAGCAAAAAAGGAGAGTGAAAAAGTTGGCTTAAAACTCAACATTCAGAAATCTAAGATCATGCATCCGGTCCCATCACTTCATGGCAAGTAGATAGGGAAACAATGGAAACTGTGACAAACTTTATTTTGGGGGGCTCCAAAATCACTGCAAATGGTGGCAGCACTCATGAAATTAAAAGACGCTTGCTCTGGGAAGAAAAGCTATGACCAACCTAGATTGCATATTAAAAAGCAGAGACATTACTTTGCCAACAAAGGTCCATCTAGTCAAAGCTATGGTTTCTCCAGTAGTCATGTGTGGATGTGAGAGTTGGATTATAAAGAAAGCTGAGCACCAAACAATTGATGCTTTTGAACTGTGGTGTTGGAGAAGACTCTTGAGAGTCTCTTGGATGGCAAAGAGATCCAACTAGTCCATCTTAAAGGAGATCAGTCCTGAATATTCATTGGAAGGACTGATGCTGAAGCTGAAACTCCAATACTTCGGCCATCTGATGTGAAAACTGACTCGCTTGAAAAGACCCTAATGCTGGGAAAGATTGAAGGTGGGAGGGGAAGGGGATGACAGAGGATAAGATGGTTGGATGGCCTCACTGACTCAATGGACATGATGGACATGAGTGTGAGTAAGCTCTGGGAGTTGGTGACAGACAGGGAGGCCTGGCGTGCAGCAGTCCACGGTATCGCAAAGAGACAGACACGACTGAGCGACTGAACTGAACTAAAATGGACTGGAATGGGCAAATTTAACTCAGATGACCATTATAACTACTACTGTGGGAAAATATCCCTTAGAAGAAATGGAATAGCTCTCATAGTCAACAAAAGAGTCCAAAAACTAACACGACAAAAACATGCTCTTTTCCATCATAGGGAAGTGTGTTAGTTGCTCAGTCATGCTGGACTCTTTGAGACCCCATGCACTGCAGCCCACCAGGCTCCTCTGTCCATGGGATTTTCCAGGCAAGGATATTGCAGTGGGTTGCCATTTCCTTCTCCAGGGGATCTTCCCGACCCAGAGATAGAACCTGGGTCTCTTACTTTGCAGGCAGATTCTTTATCGACTGAGCTGCAAGGGAAACCCTCATCACCTGATACTGGGAAAGATTGAAGGCAGGAGGAGAAGGGGATGACAGGGGATGAGATGGTTGGAGGGAATCACTGATTTGATGGACATGAGTTTGAGTAAGCTCCAGGAGTTGGTGATGGACAGGGTGGCCTGTCATGCTGCAGTCCATGGGCTCACAAAGAGTCGGACATGACTGTGTGACTGAACTGGACTGAACATATATATGGATAAAGAAGATGTGCTATATACATCTTCTTTATCCATTCATCTATTGCTTCCATGTCTTGGCTATCATAAGTAGTGTTATTATGAACATTGGGGTGCAGGTATCTTTTCTAATCAGAGTATCATCTGGGTATATGCCCAGGAATATTTGTCCAGGGATTGCAGGATTGCACGATCATATGGTAGCTCTATTTTTATTTTTTTTAAGGAACCTCGATACTGTCCTCCACAGTGGCTGCTGTGATAAAGTTTGATTTATAAATTAAGTGCAGTAAGAAATTAACAACAGATGTTAATAAAATAGAATAATTAATAATAAAAATAGAACAATTATAACAATATACTGTCATAAAATTTATATGAATGTGATCTCTCCTTTCGAAATACTGCACTGTACAAGTTTAATGTCTGTGCCATTTTAACTAAGTACTATTGCACTGTGGCCATAACTTCTGCAGTTGGAGGTGCTACTGCAAACTCAGCATGAATTTCTTTTTCCTTCTTAACAATTTCACAAATATATTCATGTGCTGTGCTGTGCTTAGTCACTCAGTTGTGTCCAAACTGTTCCAGAGCCTGTAACCTGCCAGGCTCTCTGTCCATGGGGATTCTCCATGCAAGAATACTGGAGTGGGTTGCCCTGCTCTCCTCTGGGGGATCTTTCCAACCCAGGGATTGAACTCAAGTCTCCCACATTGCAGGCAGATTCTTTACTGTCGGAGCCACCAGGGAAGGCCAAGAATACTGAAGTGGGTAGCCTATCCCTTCTACAGGAGAACTTCCCAACCCAGGAATCAACACGGGGTTTCATGCATTGCATGAAAATTGCAGGCAGATTCTTCACCAGCTGAACTACCAGGGAAGCCCAAATTGGTTCATATCATAGATTTTAACAACCTCAGCTTATATATAATTTTTTCTTTCTTTATTAAGTC
The DNA here is from genome assembly GCF_033118175.1 of Dama dama. NCBI lineage: Eukaryota > Metazoa > Chordata > Mammalia > Artiodactyla > Cervidae > Dama > Dama dama. The sequence continues at coordinate 41,926,071 of NC_083700.1, forward strand.
AAGAACTTTTACCTTTGTACTTAAAGAAAGCACTTTACAGCTTCTCTTTGACAAATCCAAATTGCTGGCATCACTAACACTTGCACTTTGAGGCCATTATTAATTCAAGCAAGGATTGCTTACATAAGCACTGTAATACCATGGCAGTGGATCTGACAGTCCAGGTGGCCACTAAGTGATAACTACTGGGTAACATATACAACATAGATATGCTGGACAAAGGGATGATTCATCCCATGCAGGATGGAGCAGGACGGCATCAGATATCATCATACTACTCAAATGTTACTTAATTTAAAACTTATAATTATCTATTTCTGGAATTTTCCTTTTAATATTTTCAGACCATGGTTGACCTTGGGTAACTGAAACATAGAAAAGTGAAACCACAAATAAGGGGGAACTACTGTGATTTGCTAGCACAGCTCACAGAACTCAGAGATACATTTTACTTACTAGTAAGTACTTACATAGTACTTACTTTAATTACTAGATGACTGGTTTACTATAAAAGGATGTTGGCCTGAAATAAATAAAATTCCAGGTATTTCTTTAGGAAAGATGGGTTTATTCGGGATCAGCAGAGAATTACAATTCAGGGTCTGTAATCATGGCAAATTACATGCAAGTCCCCACACAGCTATGGAAGGAAAACATGCTTCTGGAGGAAAAGGGAATTTGGAAGGGCCACAGTAAACCAGTAGACAGAGAGTCCATGGCTTTCTATTGGCTGAGTCTTTACCAGGAGAGAAGAGTCATTCTTCTTCCTCTTGGGCTCTGCTATCATTGCAGAGTATGAGAGCTCTATCCTTTGGTCACCCAACTCTATTTAATTTAGGCTTCTACTTATTAATTTTTTATAAGGTTATAACTCAGTAACAGATAGGTGAAAGAGATGCAGGGTAAGGCACGAGGAAAGGGCGCCACTCTCTGGGAATCACCACATGTTCACTAATGCAGAGGCTCTCTCAACTATCTATCTTTTTGTGTGTAGGGGAGGGGTTATGGAGGCTTTATGACTTAGGCATAACTGATCGGCTCCATGGCCATTGGTGATTGATTTAAGCTCCAGCCCCTCTCCCCTGCCTAGAGGTCAGGGAGATAAGACTAAAAGTTCCAACCCTCTAGTCACATGATTGGCTCCCCTGGCAACCAGCCTGCATCCTTAGGTCTGGTTTAAAAAACACGTATTAACACATATATATGGAATCTAGAAAGATGTACCAATGATCCTACATGCAGGGCAGCAAGGGAGACACCAACATAAAGAACAGACTTTTGAATTCACCTGAAGAAGGAGAAGGTGGGGTGATTTGACAGAATAGCATTGAAACATATACATTACCATATGTAAAATAGATATCCAGTGTGAATTTGATGTATTTTGCAGAGCACTGAAAGCCAGTGCTCTGTGACAACCTGGAGAGATAGGGTGGGGTGGAAGGTAGGAGGTGGCTCAGCCTGGTAGGGGACACGTGTATACCTATGGCCAATTCATATTGATGTATGGCAAAAACCATCACAACATTGTAAAGTAATTATCCTCCCATTAAAAACCACCTCATTACCATAACAAAAGACAGCTTTGTTTTAGGAAATTCCAAGGGCTTTAGGAGCTCTGTACCAGAAACTGAGATGAGGGCTTCCTTGGTGGCTCAGAGGTTAAAGCATCTGCCCGCAATGTGGGAGATCTGGGTTTGATCCCTGGGTTGGGAAGATCCCCTGGAAAAGGAAATGGTAACCCACTCCAGTATTCTTGCCTGGAGAATCCCATGGGCAGAGGACCCTGGTAGGCTACAGTTCACGGGATCACAAAGAGTCAGACATGACTGAATGACTTCACTTCACTCACCAGAAACTGAGATGAAGACCATATAATTATTTTTTTTTATTATAGATCACAGACCTAAAATTTTATCTAGAAATTCACATTACAAATTTCTTAGAAAGGCTCAGAATTAATGTTATTGTGCTCCCCTCCATCACCACTGAAGCAAAAGAGTAACTAAGTAACAAGATCGAGTCTCCTCTTACCAAAGCAACCCCTAGGTGGGGTATGGCAAAAATTTTTGTTATTACATAAGGAAGAGCTTTCCAACTCTAAAAGTCTCTGGTTCTATCAGCATTAGTTTCTGTATCATTGATACTAAAACCCTATGAACATTTCTTGTGAAATGAAAACATCACATAACACAGAAGAAAAAAAAAAAAAAAGGAAAAACAAACCAAATTAAGTCTAAGTGGCTTCTTCTGTCCAACTAATATTTTACCAATGAGTAATACAAGAACGGTGCACATTGCTCATCTCTACTCAGTCCAAAGAAACTGCATTTTAATGAGAACTGCCTCATTTACTTCTTTACAAACCTCTGCTAATCTTTCAATCTGGATTAATGACATTTCTCACAAAGAACAATTCCAACAACTCTTTGAGCCATGATCGTCCAACCCAATAAAAATCTTTAAAACATTTTCCTCTCAGCTATTTCTGATTCTAAGTAATTTCTCTAATTCTTAAATTAATCCTCATTTAGTAGAAGACTCCTCTTCAGGGAAACCAAAGTCCCTTTCCTAATTATGATTGTCCAGTTAAGTAGGGCTAGTTCTAATAGGTGGTTTTATTAGAAGAATTTGAAAGAAGTTCAAACTCTGTCTTTCTATATTGAGCTGAAATGATTTGCCTGTGGCATAGCTGACACATCAATGTTCCTAGCTCAATAATCAATGCATATGTCTACACAATAAATTTAGCTACAGGAATTGCTGACAGTTCTAATAACAGTCACAATTAATCAAATGTGGCATTATATGTCAACACATGTTCTACTTTTCTTGTGAATTTAAAATAACTAGTCTAGACTTGGCATATTGGCAGTGGGAAATTCAAACCATTTGTGTCTGCATTAAAATTTACCTCTCTATCAATTTTTAGATAATTATTATAACCAATGAGTTTTTCAGTAGTCTCTAAACCACAGTGGGTTTGAGGCAAAGACCTTCTGTGCAGTTTCCTAGTCTCCTAAATATGGAGGCAGATTCTCTCAAGTCATGGCTTGGCTATAGCCATACTTCAGCCCCAACTTTGGTATCAGTTTGACAAACCAAAATATTGCCTTTCTCCCAGATGCCTTTCATCAGGGAAATCCCCATAAATGCCTAGGATTCTCCAGGTGTAGTCCCAGGCACATGGCTTCTGATAATAGTCATCTCACTAGGGATGAAGTTCAAGATGCAGCAAGATGAGGCAGCCCACGTAATCACTCCCTCACTGTTCCCTCAGGCACTACCACTGGGAAAGTGAATTATACTGTAGTCAGTGGGGAATAGCCCACATGCCCACCAAAGTCCTAATGATCTTATCACCTAGTCCACAACATTTTGCAAGTTGCTTCAAACATTATGGAACATTATTAAGCTTTCAAATTTATGCATTATGCATGTGTACTCTGTCATGTCCAACTCTTTGCAACTCCATGGATGGTAGCCTACCATTGAGCCACCAGGGAAGCCCAAATCAGAGACATTTTCCTTGGTTTTTGTTTTGTTTTGTTTTGTTTTTTACGAGAAAGCAGTCACCACATAGTAAGATTATTATGAGAAATGGTGTTATAATGTAAGTAAATAACAGAACAGTGTAAATATACCTAATAATGGCAGTCTTCAAAGAAAATGCAAGTGGGGACTTCCCTGGTGTTCCAGTGGTTAATACTCTGCACTTCCATTGCAGGGGGTACAGGTTTGATACCTGGTTGGGGAACTAAGATCCCACATGTGTTGAGATGTGGCCAGAAGGGGGAAAAAAATTACAAAATTTAAAAAAGAAAAGATAAGAAAAGAAAATATAAGTGAATTGGATTGCCATTTATGGTTTAACAGTGGGGCTCTATAAATTTTGAGAGGCTTCTCAGATGACTCATTGGTAAAGAATCTCCAATACAGGAGACACAGGAGATGCAGGAAAGATCCCCTAGAGGAGCAAATGACAACCCACTCCAGTACTCTTACCAGGAGAATCCCATGGACAGAGGAGCCTGGAGGGCTACAGTCCATGGGGTCACAAAGAGTCAGACACCAATGAACAACTAATATATACACTTTGGTTGCCCAAGACAACATTCTCATAAGTTACAGCTAGGAATCTAACCAAGTCTGTCATGTTCTGAATCTTGCACTATTCCCACTGTATCTCATTGTCTCCTCCTGAAAACTATTAAATCATTCAAACATTATAACATGGTCTTTTTATCTGTAAGTATATCTCCAACTGCCCTGAAATGTTTCAGAGACATATTCTTGGGGCTAGTTGCTACTTTCCCTGTGGCATCTGTCACCTCATTCCCACTTCTTTAAGTAACCAGAATACCAAAATAAAACCCCAAGACACACCCACAATTAGCTGGAAATTGACTCCATCTCAGGCCTGTCCGTGCTGGCCGTGCTGGGCTGCCTCTCCAGCGGACTCTGAACTCTCTGCTTAGTGCCTGTGGGGACGACAATGGAAGGATAAGACCCCTCCAGACAGGGGAATCTTGAAGATCACATCCAGGCTACTCATTGCCTAAGAGGAAGCATACCGTAATCACCCCTGTCTCCAGACAGGTCATAAACTTTTTTTCATATCCATCAGGATGTAATCACAGGCTTATCGATTATTAACTGGTTGGAATGTAACTGCGGGCTTATTGACTATTGACTGTTTGGACACGTACACATGGAGTAGGTGGTGGGTTTAGACACGTACGCATGGGGTATAAAAGATTTTCACAAATGCTGGACGGGGTCCTTGGCTAAGAGGAGACTCTGCCTTGGGCCCGCCGGCGTAATAAACTGCACTCCACTATCTGCATTGTCCTTCTGAGTGAGTCTGTTTCCCAGAAAGCGTGGCTATAACATTTGGTGCGTTGGCCGGGAAACTCCTCACTTTGAGGAGACAGGTCTCATTTGAGGCCACCCCGAGGCTTTGTGGCTTGAATCTCCTAGAGGGGGGAAGGCGCCTCGCCCCTCTGGAAGAATTCAGCCTTTCAAAGCCCGGTTTCTTTGCTTTGGCAGGTAGTGAATGGCAGCAGGGAACTGAGCGCTCAGGTGAGGAGGAACCCACCCGGCAGGGTGGAAGAGGGGGCCTGATCACCCCCCTGGGAGGGACTAGAAGGAGCGGGGACCCACAGGAGCCTGGAATAGGCAGGTGGCGATTGTTTGGTACACAGGTCGACAAGCGTGCTAGGGTTTAGGAAGGAAATTTGTGAAGGTCATTTAGGAGGTATGTCCACGCCGTCTCGGGGAAAATTATTACCAAGCGATCGCCAGGGGACTTTTAGGATAGGAAACTGGTCCTTGTATGCTCGTATTCTGCCCTCCCCCAGGAGGTGTCCCATCTGCTGTGAAATTCTTGACCCCCCCGGAATTGTTAGGCTAGAAGGAGGGGGAAACAGAAGTGAGTATGAATTGGCTTTTCCGGAGATGGCCTGGGACATGAGATATTTAACCCATCTGTGTTTTCATCCGCACCTGATCAAGCCCACCAAGGCAGAATGGACTTTAAGGGAGAAACAGTCTCGGACCATGTGATGTTCTGGTTCAGCTGTGCTGACCAGCAGGTGAAGACATGCTGATCCCCCTTCTCCCTCTGGGATATGGCAGGTAAGGCTCTTCTCACCCCAATTAGCAAGGAGGCAGAATGGCAATTTAAGTGTCACTGAGTGGAAATATCAGAAGTACATAGGGTACTGAGAACTTCGTAGACAGAACGAAAAGAAAAAGTAGAAGAAGGTCTGAGAAGGTAAGCAAGATGGGGGAAAGTGAATCTAAGGCAACTGTATCGGAGTGCATCATTAAAAATTTAAAGAAGGGATTAGGAGGAGACTATGGGGTGAAGATGAAGCCTAACTGCCTCCACATACTCTGTGAGGTCGAATGGTCCCCTACGGGAGCAGGATGGCCACCAGAGAACACCGTGAACTTAAAAATAGTGGAAGCAATCTACACAGTAGTCACAGGAGAGCCAGGACACCTGGATCAATATCCATCTATTGACTCATGGCTAGGGTTAGCTTGAGACCCTCCTACTTGGACAAGGTTCTGTATCCAGAAGGGAAAGGGAAAAATATTAAGGGCACAAAAATTGACTGATGATAAAAAAGGAAATTCTACAGGATTTGGACGGGGATGACCTGACCCCTCCCCCATGCTGGATAAGGACACGCCTGCCTCCCAGTGCTTCACCAGGACCGGAGGCAGCCTTAATGCCCGACCCAGAGCCAGGTGAAGTTTCTGCAACAGCCGCTGCTCCTCCGCCAGCTTTCCCGGAGTTCGTAGAGCCGCCGTTTGGGCAGGCTCCGATCCCGGTGACAGAAGCCTCTGGCCAACACTTCCAGGATCCCGCTCCAACCGAACCGCCCAAGCTATACCCGCCTCTCCCGGTGAGTACTGACAAGAGGGGGAGGGGAGACGTTGGAATTAAGCAGAGACCGCGCTCTGCCAGAGAGCTGGAGGGAACGAAAGAGAACAGACAAGAGACTTACAGTGCAACTCGGGCCCTCCAGAAAACCTCATCTGCCCCAGGGACAGGACAGCCCTTCAGCCAGTCCCAAGGGAGGACCTGGGCCCGTTACAGCCAAACCAGTGTGCCCGGTGCCGCGAGCTTTTGGCCACTGGAAGAATGAATGCCCTAAGGCAAGGAAGGAAGAGGAAGCTCCCGCAGTTGTGGGGCTTGCTGACCTGGAAATTAACTAGGGCTGCCAGGGCTCAGAGATATCAGGTCCCTGAGAGCCCATGGTAACCGTAAAAGTGGGGGACCAAAACATTGACTTCGTGGTGGATACAGGAGCAGAACCGTCGGTAGTAACAAAACCTGTGGCACCTCTGTCCACAAAGACTACCGCTGTAACTGGGGTATCAGAAGAAGAGATGATTAAATCGTTTTGCCAGCCCAGAAAATGTCAGATGGGGGGGGGGGGGGGGGGGCACCAAGTGATTCATGAATTCCTCTACATTCCTGAGTGCCCAGTACCCCTGTTGGGAAGAGACTTGCTCTCCAAACTAGGAGCACAAGTGACTTTCTCCCCTGAGGAGAGGCCCACCTTCTGGACGGACTCTATGACTTATTTGCCCTCTCTCTCAGTGCCAACCCAAGGTGAGTGGAGGTTGCATGAGCCTCTGAAGGCAGAACCGGGTGGGCCAGAAGAGCATGAGGGAGCTAACTCAATTATTCCCTGAGGTCTGGGTGGAAGACAACCCCCCCTCCCCCCAGGCTGGCTAAACATCATGCCCCAGTGATAGTGGAACTCAAACCAGGCACCATCCCGGTTATAGGGTGCCAGTACCCGCTATGGATGGAGGCCTGAACCAGCATATTGCCCCACATCAATAGATTGAAACAAGCAGGCATTCTAATAGAGTGCCAGTCGGCTTGGAATACGCCAATCCTGCCAGTCAAAAGGGAAGGAAGACAGGACTATAGGCCTGTACAAGATCTCAGGCTAGTCAACCAGGCTACTGTGACTTTACACCCCACTGTTCCAAACCCCTATACCTTGCTTTGCCTCCTCCCGCCGAGGACTAAAGTTTACACTTGCCTAGATCTCAAGGATGCCTTCTTCTGCATACACTTCGCCCCAGCATCACAGCCCATCATTGCCTTTGAATGGGAAGATCCAGTCGGGAGCACCAGATAACAAAGGCTAACTCCACAGCCATCTTTGGGGAAGCCTTGGCTTCTGATCTGGACTCATTCCATCCAGAAGAGTATGGATGTCAGCTCCTACAATACGGGGATGACCTGCTGCTGGCTGCCTGAGACCAAGGAAAAATGCTGGAAAGGGACAAATGCACTGCTCCAGCTGTTGATGGAAGCAGGTTACCGGGTGTTGAAAAAGAAGGCACAATCTACAAAGAGGAGGTAAGGTATCTGGGGTTTGTTTTAAAGAAGGGCTCAAGGTTCCAGACCCTAATTGGGTCCTATATACTGATGGCACTAGCCTGATAAAACAAGGACAACAGCTGTTGGGTTAGCCAGAGCAGAAGGGGCCATCAAGACTGAAAAGAGATGGTGGGAATTGTCAAGTGACAAATTATTGGTACTGGAGGAGCTGGCACACACTCTGGTAAGCCAAACACACCAAGCGACCCACCTAGGCCATGCTGCCTGCTCTCAGGTTAATGCTGCCTCTGGGGTATTCAGACAAAATCCTCTGGGTATTCCTCTGAAAGGCACACTGCCCCTTGAACACCTGGGAGTAGACTTCACTGAAATGAAACCTCACCAACACTACCATTGCCTGCTGGTCATGATATGTGCATTCTTGAGATAGGTAAGAGCTTTTCCTACCTGGACTGAAAGAGCATCAGAAGTAGCCCGGTGCCTGCTTAGGGAAATGGTTCCCAGATTTGGATTTCCTACCAGCATTGGATCAGGCAATGGCCCGGCTTTTGCAACTGATTTAGTACAAGTAAGCAAAACTTTAAACATCAAATGGAAACTGCACACTGCATATAGGCCCAGAGTTCTGAGATGGTGAAATGAACCAACTGGACACTTAAAGAGACTCTCCAAGTGGATCAGAGAGACTGACTGCTCCTGAGTGGACTTGCTTCCAATGGCTCTGCTCAGACTCAGGATGACCCCACAGTCCCAAGGCTATTCTCCATACGAAATTGTGTATGGGAGGCCTCCTCCCATAATAAAACAGGTGTCAACAAATTTGCCTCAGGTAAGGGGGGATAGGATTTCACAGCAGATGGAACTGGGTAAGGTAATAAATCGGGTAACTAAGTTTGTACAAGAAAGGGTGCCGTTCCCCCTTGGGGAACAGATTCATGAGTTTACACTTGGTGACCAAGTATGGGTCAAAGATTGGGAACATGATTTGCTAGCCATTTGGTGAAAGGGCCCTTATGTTATTCTAACTACCCCTACTGCAGTTAAAGTTGCAGGCAATGCCCCTTGGATCCATCATACCAGAGCGAAGAAGGCATACAACACTGACCCGGAAGACGCTGAGTGGACCACCCAGAAGGACCCCACTGACCCACGGGGAACCAAGAACATTCTGAAGAAGAAAAAGAGAACGAGATCCTGGACGAGCCCTCTACAGGATGGAGCTGGGTAAACGACTCCTGCTGCTCGGCCTCATCAACGCAATTCTGAACCTGACCACTGCTCCTGCACAGGACAACGCCTTCATCTCGTGGGCCACAACTCTGCCAACTGTTGGGTATGTGGGGCTATGCCCCTGGACGGACTCCTTTGCTGGGTATCGCCACTCCTTTCCTCTCTGTCACCAACCATAACCTTTCTTTGCTCTCCTGGTGTAAGAAGAAGCCATCAATGGGCCAGGGACATAGGGTTACATTTAACATGAACACCAGCCTTATGGAGATAACAAAGGCTTATACCTCATATATGAAAATTAAAGAGGAAAAGGGCTCCCTTAACAAAAGGGGGACAGGCCTCCCGGTACCTTGAGCAATACTACCAGGTCTGGGATAAATATTTCTGGATGACTCCTGAGAAAGGACAGTTGATTACCCCTGCTACTATTTGCTGGGAACAAAAGGAACAGAAAGTTGGATTTGGAGACCACCCCCTAGACCCAAAAGAATTAAAATATATGGGTTATTTGTCCCTTGAACAACGTAAACAAATCTTGGAAGTTACCTATCACCCCAATCAGTCTGTTCAGTGGCCCGGTTCCGACTGGAAATATAATCCTGAAATCCACTGGGTAGCCCCCAGTGGGACCCAGTGGCTCTGTGGGCTTAACTTATGGCCATGGTTACCAGTTGGCTGGGTGGGGAGTTGCACATTAGGATTTGCTTTCACCCATGGCAGAATTAGGCCTAGCCTACACCAGCCTCCAGTAAACCTGCCTTATCTGCATGCAAGATGGACACGATCTGTGTTCCAATGGTATGACTATCTTGCTGCCTTGTTTGTACCCTCTGTAGGAACAACAGATATCATGGTTAAGGTAGAGGCCTTAACTAATTTCACTAAACAGGCCCTCTTAGACAGTACAAAAGCCATTCAAGCTTTGAACGAAGAACAAATTCAGATGAGGAAGGCAGTAATTCAAAATAGGATGGCATTAGACACACTCACAGCAGCCCAAGGAGGGACTTGCGCCATAATTAAAGTCGAATGTTGTGTGTACATCCCTGACCTGTCTGGAAATGTATCTACTGCCTTGGAAGATATGCAAAATCAAGTGAAAGCCATGTCTAATGAAAATATTCCCTTTTAGACTTCAGTTCTCTCCTGGGTAAAGGGAGACTGGTGGAAAACCATTGTAACTGTTGTTATAGTAATCTTAATCATACTGCTCTGTGGGCTCTGCTTCCTACAATGTCTTGTGAATTTTGTAACCCAGAGGTTGATAGCATCCTCTCATGTGGGTGACAGGAGGGCTAAGGTACAATATATCTCAATGAGTGATGCTCGTTATGGAAACTAAGAGCATCAAGAGGGGGGAATGAAGAAGGAATTCATAGGGCCTGGACTCCATCTCAGGCCTGTCCGTGCTGGCCGTGCTGGGCTGCCTCTCCAGCGGACTCTGAACTCTCTGCTTAGTGCCTGTGGGGACGACAATGGAAGGATAAGACCCCCTCCAGACAGGGGAATCTTGAAGATCACATCCAGGCTACTCATTGCCTAAGAGGAAGCATACCGTAATCACCCCTGTCTCCAGACAGGTCATAAACTTGTTTTCGTATCCATCAGGATGTAATCACAGGCTTATCGATTATTAACTGGTTGGAATGTAACTGCGGGCTTATTGACTATTGACTGTTTGGACACGTACACATGGGGTAGGTGGTGGGTTTAGACACGTATGCATGGGGTATAAAAGATTTTCACAAATGCTGGACGGGGTCCTTGGCTAAGAGGAGACTCTGCCTTGGGCCCGCCGGCGTAATAAACTGCACTCCACTATCTGCATTGTCCTTCTGAGTGAGTCTGTTTCCCGGAAAGCGTGGCTATAACAAAACTACTCTTACAGGCCACTTGAGAAGCATGGGGGGGAGGGGAGGAGACTAGTTGCTAACTTTCTAGCTCCATCACAGTTTCACAACCACCTCAGTGATCTTTAATAAAATGACACTATTTTTGTTATTTTTTAGCACTATTGAACTTTGCAAATGGAATAATACATATATACTATCAAAGAGTAATTTTTCAAGAATATATGCACTTGTGGCAAGTTTGCTGTAAGAGCGGTGTTCTCATACACACTTCAAGAAGAAACACAATCTTTCTTAAAATCTTTGGCTATTTGTACCCAGAACCTTAAACATTTTAATGTTTATGATATTTGGACCAATAATCCCACTTATAGAAATCTATCATAAGGAAATAAGTAGAAAAGCAAACAAAAAATATTACGACAGTAGTTATTTTGAATAGTGACAAAATGAAAAAAAGGAAATGGTTAAATTATAGTATTCATGCAACTAAACATTATATAACCATTATATATTATGCTTACAATAAATTTTAAGTGACATTTTTTATTTTAAAAGTGGAAAGTAAAATTGCACTTTCTACTAGAAAGTATTGTAGCTCTTTGGCATCTTTTTTTTTTTCTTAATGGAAGGAAATACCAAAGTCAAAAGGGGTAGGATTGAAAAACTAATAAGAAAGATTGAAAAGAAAATATATTTTACCTTGCAAAAATTGTCTAGAAAGGGCAGAAAAATGTGACTGTATAGTGAATATATTGAAAATATTTTATGAACAAGTTATGTACCAAGAAAGTCTTTGAATGGTGGCTTCGAAATTCCTCCTGACCTCACTTTGGATTTAGTGCAACTAGGACATTACCAAATGTCACTAAGAGCTTTTTTCCTGATTCCACCAGGATTTATTATAATCAGGTTACTGCATTCCATTAGCAAAAATATAGGCCTAAGTATGTGTTCTCTGGTAATTAATACTCTGCATTTGGCTTAATACTGCTTCTTGTACCTGAGGTATGCATCAGTGGCCGTAAAACACATGTCCTATTGATCCTCACCATTAGATTTGTGATTATAATCTCATCTAGCCAAATTATGAGGTCTCTGGAATCTCATAGTTGAACCATCTGAATCTAAGGAAAAGAAAGTGTCCCTTATGTTATCATTTGGGATCTTCACTCCCCATAAAAAAGAAATCGTGAATGAGATTTGCATAAATTAACTGCTGCTACAATACTACTATTAATAAACTACCCCCCAGTCAACCTTTATTTAGTGCACAAGTCTGTGCAAGCAGTTTAGATGAAGCTGACCTCTACTGGTGTCTGCTGGACTCACTTGCCCATCTGTGGTTGACTGGCTGTCATGCAGAGACCTGACTCAGCCCACGTGTCTCTCACATTCCTCCAACAAATTAGGCTGAGTGTGTTCCCTTAAGAAAGGCATACGTTCAAGAGCAGAAGCAGCAGTAATGAGCCCTTTTTAAAATGTCTACATACATCAAGTCTGCAAATTACATGGCCAAACTCAGGATCCAAGGACAGAAAGAAACTTTGTGTCTTTAATGAGAGGACCTACAAAGTCACAATGCAAAGGTCATGGATAAAAGGAGGGGTAACAGATTGGGGCCACTGACGCAATTAATCTATCGTAAAGATGCACCTAGATTCCTATTATATCCAACTAATCTCTTTAGCAGCAGGAAGCTTATATCAGAGCCACAGTGGCTCTTAACTCCCCCAGAAGTGATTAGTGTCTTGAGAAATCTAAAGCAGAGATAAAATTGGCCAAAAGATATTTTAAAAACCGAAACCCTTGCTACTCTTATCACCTTAGATACTCTTATACATTTCCCTAATTGTCAACCACTCATGAGTGAAGCAAGGTATACTGAAGGTTAACATTAAACATATATACTATATAAATTAAAATATTAAAATTATATAATAATGAAAGTATATAAATTAATTTAATGGATTAATTTAATTAAAATCAAAATTATTACATGAGGAAAATATATCAATTTGTAAATTAGTCATCATTTTTATGATAGAGGAAGGGAAACCAATGCACTTTTCAAGACAGCCCTTCTAAGATACAGCCCAGAGTTATGAGAAGAGTGTGAACAGAAGCTGTGAAAACTTTTGAGGTCTAGTCTCAGAAGGAACAGAGCATCATTCCCACTGCATTTTATTGGTTAAAGCAACAAACAAGGCCAACCCACATTCAAGGGGTAAAGAAATAAACCCACATCTTGATGAGAGAGGAGGCAAAGCAACATTGCAAAGAGTCATAAAGTAATGGGAGGGGAGAAATTATTTAAGCCATTTGTATAAAGTTTCTATCATAAATGTGATAATCATACCCATTCATGGGTGTTAGCCTAAGGATCTGAGAAATAAAAACATTTTATAAATTATTTACAATTAGAAATAACACATTCTATTTAAAAAGAAAACATCTATAAGATTTTGAAATCTGGAGATAATCTGGGTATAATCAGACTTATATGAAGAGTACATGATGAGAAATGCTGGACTGGATAAGGCACTGGAATCAAGATTGCTGGGAGAAATATCAATAACCTCAGATATGAAGATGCCACCACTCTGATGGCAGAAAGCGAAGAACTAAAGAGCCTCTTGATGAAAGTGAAACTTTCATGGAATGTTGATGAAAGGTCAACATTCAGAAAACTAAGATCATGGCATCTGATCCCATCACTTCATGGAAAATAGATACAGAAACAATGGAAACAGTTACAGACTTTATTTTGGGGCTCCAAAATCACTGCAGATGGTGACTGCAGCTTTGAAATTAAAAGACACTTGCTCCTTGGAAGAAAAGCTAAGACCAACCTAAACAGTATATTAAAAAGAGAGACATTACTTTGCCAACAAAGGTCTGTCTAGTCAAAGCTATGGTTTTTCCAGTGGTCATGTATGGATGTGAGAGTTGGACTATAAAGAAAGCTGCGCACCAAAGAATTGATGCTTTTGAACTGTGGTGTTGGAGAAGACTCTTGAGAGTCCCTTGGAATGCAAGGAGATCCAACTAGTCCATCCTAAAGGAAATCAGTCCTGGGTGTTCATTGGAAGGACTGATGCTGAAGCTGAAACTCCAATACTTTGGCCACCTGATGAGAAGAACTGACTCATTGGAAAAGACCTGATACTGGGAAAGATTGAAGGCAGGAGGAGAAGGGGATGACAGGGGATGAGATGGTTGGAGGGAATCACTGATTTGATGGACATGAGTTTGAGTAAGCTCCAGGAGTTGGTGATGGACAGGAAGCCTGGCATGCTGCAGTCCATGGGGTCACAAAGAGTCAGACATGACTGAGTGATTGAACTGAACTAAATCTATTGACAAACTTTCTTATAAGAAGAGAGGATACAAAAAGATGCAAGGAAGAAGACCCAGGTTAAAGATAGAAGCACAGATGGGATTTATCCTGCCATAAGCCAGAGAATCTCAGCAGTAAAAAATATACCTGCAATGCAACAGACACAGGTTCAATCCCTGGGTTGGGAAGATCCCTTGAGTAGGAAATAGCAACTCACTCCAATATTCTTGCCTGGAAAATTCCATGGGAAGAGGAGCCTTGTGGGCTACAGTCTATGGGCTTGCAAAGAGTTGGACATGACTGATCAACTAAACACACACACACAAGCTAAGGAATGCCTAGAATCAAAAGGAGCTAGAATAGACAAGCAAGGTTTCTCCCCTAGAGTCTAGAGAGGGAGCATGACCTGCAGATACCTTGCTTTCAGACTTCTGGTCTCTAGAGCCATGAGAAAATATGTTTCAGTTATTGCAAGCCATCTAGTTTGTGGTGATTGTTATGTTAAGCCATCTAGTTATGTGGTGATAGTATTATGTTATGACAGTCTTAGAAAAATATATACTTTGAACATTACAGAGAACCACACAAGAAGAAACCAACAGAATGGCCCTTGTTGTAATTGATCTGCCTGTCTTTGATTGAGATGCTAACTTTTATCTCTTATTGCCCCAGTTGTGTGACTGAGTTATTCAAGGATCCGTTCCACCCCTCTGCCAGGAGATATCCTGACAGGGAGTCTAGTCCCTGCATACACACCACACACGTCAGTATAACATTCATACTCCATGATCTCTAATTCCTGAGGTGCTAACACAAATGCTTACCACAAAATTGATTCTTTATACTCTTTTCTATATCTTATCAGGAAGGAAAAGTAGAGCATTGCCAAGGTTTAAAAATGTAAGTAATTGAGGATGTTATGCATTTTTATGAATGTACGAGTATACGTGTGCCGACAGATGTGAAGTTGTGGGCAACTTTTTGTATTGGCAGTTTACTGCTATGGAAACAAACACTCCAAAACTCAGTGGCTTAAACCCATAAATGTTTATTATCTCACATTATCTGTGGATCAGAAATTCCAAAATAGTTTAACTGAGCAGCTCTAGCTCAGAGGTTGTCATGAGATTGCAGTTCAGATGACAGCTGGAGTAAAAACTCATCTGAAGGCTAGACTGGGGCTGAAGGATTTGCTTCTCAAATTGCTTGTCTATATGGCTGCTAGCAGAGGGTTGCACTTCCTTACCGGTTATTGGCCAGAGCTCTCAGATCCTTATCACATGGGCCCCTCTTCATGACATGGCAGTTGGTTTGCATTGGGGTACAAGAGAGAGGAGTGCTGGAGGACAAAAGAGCAATGTCTTTTAAAAGCTCACCTTGGAGCTAACATATCATCACTAGTGCAGAATTCTGCTGGTTGCACTCACCAACCCTGATACATAAACACCAAGAGGCAAGGATCACTGAGGGACATTCTAGAGGATGAGAGTAGCCCATTTAGTTTTTCTAAAAGTAGTTGTTAACTTTCAGATTAGCCTTTCCTAATCCTTAGGATACTTAATCATTGTCCTCATCCCCATCCTGAAAGGGTTGGCTTATTTATATATTTGTTAATATTGAGAATTTTAAAAAGTAGAGTTAAAATAACTATTATTCTTTCTAGTGTCTAACATTCTGTACGAAGATAGACAATAACTAGAAGAAAGAAGAAAATATTAGTTGCTTTTATAATATAGTAATAATATTTTATTTTAATGGATTATGAGACAGCATTTTTTACTAGCTAACTAGTTTCACTCTACAGATATTTTCTCATCATCAGAATAGATAGTAAGACAATATTTTCATTAGTTATGTGAGATATGGTACCAAAGTAAAATCCATTTTAAAAATCACTGTTAGGTTGGCAGCTGGTTTGAAAAGGGACAGGATTATACAAAATACATGCCAGACATTTCCAGCATTCAGAACAAATAATTCACAGTTGTAAAGAGGACTCTTTTTTTGGCCATGCCAGTTGGTATGTGGGATCCTAGTTCCCAGGCAGCGATGGATCCTGTGCATCCTGTGGTGAAATGAAGAGTCTCGATCACTTAATCACCTCCCTGACCACCAGGGAAGTCCCTAAGACTCTTAGTGATGTGTTCTTAAAATGTTCTTTGGAGAAATATTTGTGACAACTCTCTGGATCTCAAAGCCAAATCTCACCCTTCAAAACACAACAATCATAACTACACAAGTTAATATGATATTGTGTATCAACTCTTTCCCTGACACTAGAACTGTGAAGTTGTCTGCACAACAATTTCAAATACTGAATTATAATTTTGCAGTATTTCACTTCTTTAAGCAGACATTTCCTCACAAATTTAAATATAAAAGGAAGAAAGAAATTCTATTTGATATGCATATCCAACCCTCAATCTTTTTTTCAAATATAGAACTACAAAAGTAATTGGTAGCATCTGTTGTCATTAACTGTTTTCATGATTTGTGTGTTACCTTAAAATTTATTGTAACTAAAAAAAAACAACAACAAAAAAACCACAGTTAGCTTGTTCATATAGTGATTCCAAGAATGCAACAACTGCATCTGGGACTGTCACTGACCAGGCAGTCAGATGAGTCACTCAGCAGAAATATGGTACAATCACATGTGATTGATACACTGAGAATTAAAGCTAACCATTAAGTGCTAATTGTTTTTAGTAAGTCTCCAGGCCATAGCCAACTGGATTGCTGCACCATCACTGGAAATCTTGAGTGGTTCAAAGCAAATTTTCAAAAGAAATTTTTTTAAAAAGCTAAACAAAATGAAAAACATAGGAACCAAACTTCCCCTATGGAAATGATCTGTAATCAGGGCTTCCCTTTAACACCAGCAATAACTCTGTGAAAGCATGTGTCTGCCTGTGGTAGAAAACACCTAACTAGCAGCTGAAGATACATGATGTCTTAAAAAAATTATTTCATCATTTATTATGATACAAATCTCCCATCTGTGTGGGCAGAGAGGAGATGCTGTAGTTTTCATGACAATAGAAGATTTGATCTTTGTTTTTAGATTGCTCATCCAGTACTATAAGCATTTCTAATAAGACCACAGTGCCTTTTGCCAGCATATCCTCAGTACAGCTGTATAAAAGAGGTAGGGATTCAACACCACCAGTGATGAAGAATGAGTTAGATAAGGCTAATAAATGATGACTAGCAAAAATCCTACTAAACCTGCCTTAGATTCTTTAGTTGCTTCAACAGCATGAGAAGTGAAAGTGAAGCCACTCAGTCATGTCCGACTCTTTGCGACCCCAATGACTGTAGCCTACGAGGCTCTTCCATCCTTGAGATTTTCCAAGCAAGGATACTGGAGTGGGTTGCCATTTCTTTCTCCAGTGGATCTTCCCAACCCAGAGATTGAACCCAGGTCTCCTGCATTGCAGGCAGACACTTTACTGTCTGAGCTACCAAGGGAGCCCTCGACAGCATGGATTTAGGCATATAATGTTCAATCTTTTTAAAAATAGAATCAGAATATAGCACTGAAATCTCAGAGCTGGTCCTTGAACTTCATCTTTTTTTTTTCCCCTCATACATATGTATTGAGCACCTTCTATGTGCCTCTGTTTACAGTGAAAGTTCCAATAGTGAACAAGACATTGTTACCATTCTCTAGACGATTAAAGCCTAGTAGAGACAACTGGCAAGGAAATAGGTATTTATAAGATAGTGTGATGAACACTACAGGAGAGATATATACAGTTGTGATAGGCACCCTGAATCTCAAAGCAGGAAAAACTTTTAATAGGAAGTTCATCTCAGAAGTAGGGACAAGTCAAATCCAGATTTTGGTATAAGAGCTGAAGCAAGAGACAACCTGATGTGCTAAGGAAATGAAAATAGTTTTGCATGAAATTGAGTATTTGAAGATGGATGTCAATGAGAGAATGGCATTAAGTGAGCAAGGTAAGAATGAAGAATCCAATCAGGCAATAAAAAGATTTGTTGAATGTAACCTTGCAGCAAAGAGGTTACCTATAATAGTTAAAACAGTGAGCAATTCTAAATTAGGGGATGAAAAGTAGAAAGACATAAAAAGCAAAGGTATATATGGTATACATATCATATTCACATAGAAAAAAGCAAGGCTTGAAAAAAACTGCGACCCCATGGGCTGTAGCCTACTAACATGCCTACTTTAAAAAGGGTATTCAGCATGTTTACCTGTGACTTGGGCTGAAGCATTCTGAGACTCTACTCCAGACAGCCAGAGACGTATTACAGAACAAAACCTAATGCAGGTCTGCTTGCCTGCCTTGCAGCAAAGTTAGTCTACTGACATTGGGTTGTGGTGAAGGAAAGTACAGTGTTTACTGCAGGGCGCCAAGCATGGGAGTTGGAGAAGGAAATGGCAAACTACTCCAGTATTCTTGCCTGGAGAATCCCATGGACAGAGGAGCCTGTCCTCTATGGACTACAGCCCACTGGGTCATAAAGAGTTAGACATGACTGAGTGACTAACATTTTCACTTTCACTTTCAAGAATGGAAGTGAGAGAAAGCCTCAGATCCACTCCAACTTGGTGTTTGAGTCAGGGTTTTTTCTAAAAAAGGAAGAACAAAGATGATAGAATTGATTACCATCTGTGACATTTCTGTGATATGACTTAATTGCAGTTTCTGAAGTCAGGATGACTCTCATTTACAATTCTCTGACCAGGTGATGAATAGCTCTGGGGTCTGTCCTGGAGAAATAACCTGAATTTGTATGATAATACTGATATATATATATATATATATATATATATAATAGCAGTTTTTCAGCTGGGTAATTGGTTTTGCAGCCCCAGAAATATTAGGAATGATTTTTAGAAGAATTGTAAAAGTTTGTAATTCTTTTCCAAAACTGGTCTGAAATAAAGACATTTTCCATGCTGTAATTTACAACTTCCTCTGTTAATAAATTCCTACTTTTTATAAAATGCATAAACAATTTGCTCACGAACTTTATAGGGATTCAGGTTTGTTCTACCAGTGGCCAGTTCATTCTCAGGATACTATTGATTGGCAGTCAAGAAGCTTAATGAGACATTTTTTAAAAATCTAATGTACTGAAGTATGGATTCTTAAAAAAATTAAGAACATTCATTAAAATATAAAAATGGATACTGTCAAAAATTTTATTTAACATATTAATGAAAAACCAATAAGTTGTTAAAACTGGTTCAAAGGAGAATTTGAAACAGACATACAGGCAATCAGGACTGCTAAAATGAATTTGCTAATAAATGAAGACTGATTAATAATTTTTAAAACAATGTTTGAGATGATCTTTCTAGAGTAGAAATGAGTTTGAAACCAAGCAGGACCCTATGGAGTTGCTGGGTACAAAAACCTTTCTGTATTCCCTGTTTCTTGTTTGTAGGGAATATACTCCAGCCTCCATGACCTTCCCTGAGTTTCAAAGGACAAATCTGAATTGTTGCTAATCAGAGCAGGGGACAACAGAAGATGAGATGGTTGAATGGCATCACCGATTCAATGGACATGAGTTTGAGCAAACTCCAGGAGATGGTGAAAGACAGGGAAGCCTGATGTGCTGAAGTCCATGGGGTCACAAAGAGTCAGACACACCTTAGCGACTGAACAACAATAATCAGAGAAAGGGGGTGATGTGGAGACCAGGGAGGAGCAGTTTAGAAGCAATTAGGCAGCCTTTGGCAGGGTCCTGGTTATGTGGGTGATACACATAACATTATTTTTGACCTCTTTACAGAACTAAAACCCCCAACAAATGGAAGATGTTCTTGTTCATCCAGAGAAGACTACCTGAGACCAGATTAAGAAGTGCAGGCCCTGCTCACGCCCTAATCCTTATCAGCAACTCAACCCTTGAAACATTATTATAAAATTCCTCACCATGTCCTTTCTGATGAGGACACACAGTCTTTGAGAGGCATGAGCCCACTGTGTTCCCCTTTGCCAACAAAGCACTAAAAGTCATTCTTTTCTTCTACACCCAAAACTCTGTCTCTGAGATTTGATTTGGCAATGGTGCACAGAGGCCAAGTTTTTGGCATCAAGGTGTGTCTCTATAGCACATAATTTATTTGCAGTGCTATGAATGAGAATAATATGAAAAGTGCAAGTTTTCTACAACCTAATTTTTTTCCCTACAGATTGTGAAATTGTCATAGAAGGACAATCAAAGTTGCACAGTCCTATAAAGTCAAAAAACCTCTGAAGGGAATACTCAACACTCCTTTAAAAGGACAGTCATCTCTTATGCCCCTTTCTAAATCTTTTAAGCTTTTTCTTGACAAATCTAACCTTGATCATGCAGTTCTTTTTTTTTTCCTGCATAATATCCCTACAAAAATGAGTATTTTAATTGGTCTACTAGGACCCTATTCCTTTGCATCAAGATGATAATAAAACCTTCACACATGCTCATAACTAAATTGCCTGAAACATTTTGTTTCACAGCGTATTTAACAGTTCCAAATGTTTGAGAAAATCTGACATAATAGCCTTGTCATCTAACACTGAAATATCTAATTGATATTTTTATCTTAATGTAAAGGGCATCAGTTCAGTTTAGTGCAGTTGCTTGGTCATGTCTGACTCTTTGAGACCCCATGGACTGCAGCACATCAGGCCTCCCTGTCCATCACCAACTCCCAGGGTTTACTCAAACTCATGTCTGTTGAGTAAGTGATGCCATCCAGCCATCTTATCCTCTGTCGTCCCCTTCTCCTCCCACCTTCAATCTTTCCCAGCATCAGGGTCTTTTCAAATTAGTCAGTTCTTTGCATCAGTAAAGGGCATAAAAGAATTAAGTTTGTTGAAAGAATATGCATTTTTAAAAGAATCTACATTTACAGGTTTGATTTATCAGATTTATAAAATTAAAATGCTTAGAAAGACTTTTCAAAGCATTACTTAAAAGTTTATTTACACAACAGTATGAATGTACTTATTGACACTGAATAATACACTTTAAAATGGTAAAAGCAGTAAGCTTTAAGTTATGCATATTTTATTATAATAAAAAAGCACGTTTACTTGTTTTTTAAAGTGTCTGAGATCAAGATATTTAAAATTTTTAAATGCAGTTTGAAATACTTAAGGGAGTTAAAAAAACTAAATTTATATATGGAGTTACTGTAAGGGATAATTTAATAAACTAATTTATGAATTAACTGATTAATTTTTTAAAAGCTAAAGGCACTAATTCCTGTTTTTAACATTATGTTTATAAATAAAATCAAGAAGTTGTAGATTTTGAGTAGAGGAATTATAAAAAGAGGCAGGAAAACTAAAGAGAAACCAGATCACAATGATGAATTTAGAATATGAGGAACAGAGAGCTACTTATGTAAAGCAATAAGAGCAAATACAGAAGTAGCATATTTGCACCTTAAAAAGGATCACTCTGACTTGTCCTGTGGAGAAAAGACAAGAGAGAGGGTTAGATTTCTGAAAAAAAAATAGAGGTTATTGCTATTACTCAGGTAAAACAATAACTATAACCAATTTATATTGAGCATCTATTTTTTCTTTATTTTTGGCCATGTGTCATGAGCGATCCTAGTTCCCTGTCCAGGTATTGAACCTGTGACCCTGCAGTGGAAGGGTCTTGATTCCAGCTTGTGCTTCTTCCAGCCCAGCGTTTCTCATGATGTACTCTGCATATAAGTTAAATAAGCAGGGTGACAATATACAGCCTTGACGTACTCCTTTCCTGATTCAGAACCAGTCTGTTGTTCCATGTCCAATTCTAACCACTGATCCTCTAGGGAAGTCCTATGAGTGCCTGTTTAGGTGTCAGGAGCTCTTTTAATCACTTCACCTGTGCTAATTCATTTAATTCCTTATATCATAAGGATATGTCATAAGAAAAATATGACTAGTACATTACATAGCAAAAGAAAAAATCCTTCACACAGTATCATAGTTCAAATCATAAGGAAAAATCAAAATCAAAGAATACATGATTTAGCAAATGCCATAGCCTGACTAGGGAAATGAGAAGTGGAAAATCAGTTAATACTGTTAAAAGATAAACTGAGGGCATATTCAAAATTTTAAGAGTTTATCTGAGGAAAAAAAAAAAAAATCTATTTGAATCAGGTGGAACCAAACAAGAAACAGTTAGAAGCATGCCACTGGAGGTAGCTTGAGGAAAGACTTTTATAGAAAGACAGCAGAAGCAAAATAAATAAGTTATTGATTGGTTACAGCTTGAAGCCTTAGTTGGCTGTTTGTAATTGATTGTCCTTAGGTTTAAATACATAACTTTGAGGCCATTACAGACCTAGATTTGGTTTGTTTACACAGGTTCAGTTCAGTTCAGTTCAGTCACTCAGTCATGTCCGACTCTTTGCAACCCCATGAATCGCAGCACGTGAGGCCTCCCTAACCATTACCAACTCCTGGAGTTCACCCAAACTCATGTCAATCGAATTGGTGATGTCATCCAGCCATCTCATCCTCTGTCGTCCCCTTCTCCTCCTGCCCCCAATCCCTCCCAGCATCAGGGTCTTTTCCAGTGAGTCAGCTCTTCGCGTCAGGTGGCCAAAGTACTGGAGTTTCAGCTTCAACATCAGTCCTTCCAATGAACACCCAGGACTGATCTCCTTTAGGATGGACTGGTTGGATCTCCTTGCTGTCCAAGGGACTCTCAATAGTCTTCTCCAATACCACAGTTCAAAACCATCAATTTTTCAGTACTCAGCTTTCTTAACGGTCCAACTCTCACATCCATACATGACCACTGGAAAAACCATAGCCTTGACTAGAAGGACCCTTGTTGGCAAAGTAAAGTCTCTGCTTTTTAATATGTTGTCTAGATTGGTCATAACTTTCCTTCCAAGGAGTAAGCGTCTTTTAATTTCACGGCTGCACTCACCATCTGCAGTGATTTTGGAGCCCAAAAAAATAAAGTCAGCCACTGTTTCCATTGTTTCCCCATCTATTTCCCATGAAGTGATGGGACCAGATGCCATGATTTTAGTTTTCTGAATGTTGAGCTTTAAGCCAAATTTTTCACTCTCCTCCTTCACTTTCATCAAGAGGCTTTTTAGTTCCTCTTCACTTTCTGCCATAAGGGTGGTGTCATCTGCATACCTGAGGTGATTGATATTTCTCCCAGCAATCTTGATTCCAGCTTGTGCTTCTTCCAGCCCAGCGTTTCTCATGATGTACTCTGCATATAAGTTAAATAAGCAGGGTGACAATATACAGCCTTGAAGTACTCCTTTCCTGATTCGGAACCAGTCTGTTGTTCCATGTCCAATTCTAACTGCTGCTTCCTGACCTGCATATAGGTTTCTCAAGAGGCAGGTCAGGTGGTCTGGTATTCCCATCTCTTTCAGAACTTTCCACAGTTTATTGTGATCCACACAGTCAAAGGATTTGGCATAGTCAATAAAGCAGAAGTAGATGTTTTTCTGGAACTCTCTTGCTTTTTTGATGATCCAGCTGATGTTGGTAATTTGGTCTCTGGTTCCTCTGCCTTTTCTAAATCCAGCTTGAACATCTGGAAGTTCAAAGTTCACATACTGTGGAAGCCTGGCTTGGAGAATTTTGAGCACTACTTTACTAGCGTGTCAAATGAGTGCAGTTGTGCGGTAGTTTGAGCATTCCTTGGCATTGCCTTTCTTTGGGATTGGAATGAAAACTGACCTTTTCCAGCCCTGTGGCCAATGCTGCGTTTTCCAAATTTGCTGGCATATTGAGTGCAGCACTTTCACAGCATCATCTTTCAGGATTTGAAATAGCTCAACTGGAATTCCATCACCTCCACTAGCTTTGTTCGTAGTGATGCTTTCTAAGGCCCACTTGACTTCACATTACAAGATGTCTGGCTCTAGGTGAGTGATCACACCATCGTGATTATCTGGGTCGTGAAGATCTTTTTTATACAGTTCTTCCATGTATTCTTGCCACCTCTTCTTAATATCTTCTGCTTCAGTTAGGGCCATACCATTTCTGTCCTTTACTGTGCCCACCTTTGCATGAAATGTTTCCTTGGTATCTCTAATTTTCTTGAAGAGATCTCTAGTCTTTCCATATTCTGTTGTTTTCCTCCATTTCTTTGCACTGATCACTGAGGAAGGCTTTCTTATCTCTCCTTGCTATTCTTTGGACCTCTGCATTCAAATGGGTATATCTTTCCTTTTCTCCTTTGCTTTTCACTTCTCTTCTTTTCACAGCTATTTGTAAGGCTTCCTCAGACAGCCATTTTGCTTTTTTCCATTTCTTTTCCATGGGGATGGTCTTGATCCCTGTCTCCTGTACAATGTCACGAACCTCCGTCCATAGTTCATCAGGCATTCTATCAGACCTAGTCCCTTAAATCTATTTCTCACTCCCTCTGTATAATTATAAGGATTTGATCTGGGTCATGCCCGAATGGTCTAGTGGTTTTCCCTACTTTCTTCAATTTAAGTCTGAATTTGGCAATAAGCAGTTCATGATCTGAGCCACAGTCAGCTCCCAATCTTTTTTTTGCTGACTGTATAGAGCTTCTCCATCTTTTGGCTGCCAAGAATATAATCAATCTGATTTCGGTGTTGACCATCTGGTGATGTCCATGTGTAGAGTCTTCTCTTGTGTTGTTGGAACAGCGTGTTAGCTATGACGAGAGCATTCGCTGGGCAAAACTCTATTAGCCTTTGGCCTGCTTCATTCTGTACTCCAAGGCCAAATTTGCCTGTTACTCCAGGTATTTCTTGACTTCCTACTTTTGCATTCCAGTCCCTATAATGCAAAGGACATCTCTTTTGGGTATTAGTTCTAAAAGGTCTTGTAGGTCTTCATAGAACCATTCAACTTCAGCTTCTTCAGCATTACTGGTTGGGGCATAGGCTTGGGTTACCGTGTTAGATTACACAGGCTAGCAGGGCGTTAAAGCCACCTCACGCTAATGGTCTTCTTGTTTAATTGATTTAACAATATCAAAAGGCAAACAAAGAATAATCAGCTCCTTCTTTTTTTGTTTGTTTTTATTTTTAACAGGCAGATAGTTGCTTACAATGTTGTGTTGGTTTCTCTCATACACCGGTGTGAATCAGCCAAAAGTGTATACATGTCCCCTCCCTCCTGAACATCCCTCCTCACCATCCCATCCCTCTAGGTCATCATAGAGCACTGGGCTGAGCTCCCTGTGTTGTACATCAGCTTCCTGCTAGCTAGCTATTTAACACATAGTACCGTGTATATATCAACACTACTGTCTCAATTCATCCTACCCTCTCCTTCCCCAGCTGTGTCCACAAGTCTGTTCTCTATGACTGTATCTCTATTCTTGCCCTGCAAATAGGTTCATTAGTACCGTTTTTATAGAGCCCATATATTTGTGTTAATATATGCTATTTTTTTTTCCTTTCTGACTTACTTCACTCTGCACAACTCCTTACTTCTTAAATTTCCATCTTCAAAGGAGAATGGGTCCAGTAAAGGAAAGATTGTATACAATAGCAACTTATACTGATTTAAACAACCAAGTATTAGCTTGCAAAGAAATCAAGTTCTAAATATACAAATAATTGATTTTGACAGAAACAAATAAATTTTTTGTAATAAGGCATTTGAAGGAATAGTTAGTTATTGATTTATTTCTTTGTGCAGATAGTGGTAGTGGTGTTCTATCTCCCAAGAAACTTTGTTTCATTAAATGAATAAACAAATGAGAGTAATTAGAAAAATGGGTAAGGTTTTACATATGTCATGAAACCTCACAGGTCATATTTTCTCTCTCAATGACAGCTTCAAATGCTGGCAATAAACTAAGAGCTAAATGGCTTCTCTCTTGAAAAATGTGAGATTTTAAAGTCTGCATGTGCAAAACTCACAGTTTCTCAGATGCTTCCTCTGAGCTCAAAAACAGGATTCCAGGGCCTCTCTGTTTCTAAGTACACCCATTGGCCAACCCACCCTCAACCTTGCCTTGCTTCAGTTCAGTTCAGTTCAGTCATTTAGTCGTGTACAATTCTTTGCGACCCCATGGACGGCAGCATGCCAGGCCTCCCTGTCCACCACCAACTCCCAGAGTTTACCCAAACTCATGTCCATTGAGTCAGTGATGCCATCCAACCATCTCATCCTCTTTCCTCTTCCCTTCTCCTCCTGCCTACAATCTTTCCCAGCATCAGAGTCTTTTCAAATGAGTCAGCTCTTTGCATCAGGTGGCCAAAATGCTGGAGTTTCAGCTTCAACATCAGTTCTTCCAATGAACACTCAGGACTGATCTCCTTTAGAATAGACTAGTTGGATCTCCTTGCAGTCCAAGGGACTCTCAGAGTCTTCTCCAACACCACAGTTCAAAAGCATCAATTCTTTGGTGCTCAGCTTTTTTAGAATCCAACTCTCACATCTATACATGACTACTGGAAAAATCATAGCTTTTACTAGATGGACCTTTGTTGGCAAAGTAAAGTCTCTGCATTTTGCTAAGCTGTCTGGATTGATCATAGCTTTTCTTCCAAGGAGAAAGTGTCATTTAATTTCATGGCTGCAGTCACCATCCTCAGTGATTTTGGAGCCCCCCAAAATAGTCAGCCACTGTTTCCACTGTTTCCCCATCTATTTGCCATGAAGTCACAGGACCGGATGCCATGATCTTAGTTTTCTGCATGTTGAGTTTTAAGCCAAGTTTTTCACTCTCCTCTTTCACTTTCATCAAGAGGCTCTTTAGTTCTTCTTCACTTTTTGCCATAAGGGTGGTGTCATCTGCGTATCCAAGGTTATTGATATTTCTCCCAGCAATCTTGATTCCAGCGTGTGCTTCATCCAGCCCAGCATTTCGCATGATGTACTCTGCATATAAGTGAAATAAGCAAGGTGACAATATACAGCCTTGACGTACTCCTCTTCCTATTTGGAACCAATCTGTTGTTCCATGTCCAATTCTAACTGCTGCTTTCTGACCTGAAAACAGATTTCTCAGGAGGCAGGTCAGGTGGTCTGATATTCCCATCTCTTTTAGAATTTTCCACAGTTTGTTGTGATCCACACAGTTGAAGGCTTTGGCGTAGTCAATAAAGCAGAAATAGATGTTTTTCTGGAACTCTTGCTTTTTCGATGATCCATTGGATGTTGGCTATTTGATCTCTGGTTCCTCTGCCTTTTCTAAATCCAGCTTGAACATCTGGAAGTTCAAAGTTCACGTATTGCTGAAGCCTGGCTTGGAGAATTTTGAGCACTACTCTACTAGCATGTCAAATGAGTGCAACTGTGCAGTAGTTTGAGCATTCCTTGGCATTGCCTTTCTTTGGGATTGGAATGAAAACTGACCTTTACCAGTCCTGCGGCCACTGCTGAGTTTTCCAAATTTGCTGGCATATTGAGTGCAACACTTTCACAGCATCATCTTTCAGGATTTGAAATAGCTCAACTGGAATTCCATCACCTCCATTAGCTTTGTTTGTAGTGATGCTTTCTAAGGCCCACTTGACTTCACATTCCAGGATGTCTGGCTCTAGGTGAGTGATCACACCATCGTGATTATCTGGGTCATGAAGATCTTTTTTGGTACAGTTCTGTGTATTCTTGCCACCTCTTCTTAGTATCTTCTGCTTTGGTTAGGTTCATACCATTTCTGTCCTTTATTGAGCCCATCTTTGCATGAAATATTCCCTTGGTATCTCTAATTTTCTTGAAGGGATCTCTAGTCTTTCCCATTCTGTTGGTTTCCTCCATGTCTTTGCACTGATCGCTGAAGAAGGCTTTCTTATCTCTCCTTGCTATTCTTTGGAACTCTACCTTCAAGCGGGTATATCTTCCCTTTTCTCCACCAGAGGGGTAATTTTTTATGAGAGAGAAAGATGATGCATCTGGGTGATGTCTTTTCTTTCCTAGTGGTAAGGAAATCCATTGTCTGCCTTACATTTACAATGCAATTACTTACCACAAGGTCCAGCAAGTAAGGACAGGTCAAGAATCACAAGTTCGGAGGTATAGAAAATGTAGCTAATATTCAGTTCATTAATTACTCAGTTTCTCACGAATGATCAGTACCCGACAGTTAATGAGGACCCAGTTAGCCTCCAAGGAGAATTCCTGGAAGGTGACATCACAGCACAAGCAGCAGTCTGGCAACAGGTCTCTTGCTAACCATGAGTGGGAAGAGCCCTCTGTGGGAACAGGGCCTCCTGCAACATCAGTTTGGAACAGCTCTCCACAGCATGGAGATGAGTCCTCCAGCTGAGTCACTCAGCTCAGTGGTCTCTTTTTAAGGAGTAGCAGTTATTCTAGGGGAGAGGGTCATGACTCTATCAGTTGCCCTTTCAGTTACAGTGACACACGTTGCCCATCAAATGTCTCATCTAAAGTAACATTCTCAGTTTATTTCTGAGATACTTTCCGTCTCACAGTAGATGTTTTAAAACAACTGATATGGAAGTGATAGCTTACTGTGTCAGATTTGTGATCTCCAAAGAAGAAAATTTATCTTTGGGACCAGGCTTGATATCTCAAGAGCTTTTGTGTAGCAGAGTTTTATTAAATTATGAAAAGGGACAAAGAAAGCCTCTGACATAGACATCAGAAGGGGGATGGAGAGTGCCCCACTTGCTAGTCTTTTAGTGAATTCGCTCAGTCACGTCCGACTCTGCGACCCCATGGACTGTAGCCTACCAGGCTCCTCCCTCTATGGGATTCTCCAGGCAAGAGTACTGGAGTGGATTGCCATTTCCTTCTCCAGGGGATCTTCCTAACTCAGGGATCAAACCCGGGTCTCCTGCATTGCAGGGAGACGCTTTAACCCCTGAGCCACCAGGGAAGCCTGCTAGTCTTTAGCAAGGGAATAATATACTTTTTAAATTAGTTTTTACAATAAATCAAAAGAATGTCTCAAGGTTGTAACAATTTTACCAGACCCACTCCCACAATTTACATTTTAGGATAACAGGATTAGAATTTAACAATAGAAAGATCCTACCAGACCCACTCCCATAATATACATTCTAAGATATCGGGATTAGTCAGAAGGTTTTCGGGAAGGAGAAACTGTCCTCAAGCAGGATACATTGTTGTTACATAACCCCTAGTTCAGTTCAGTTCAGTTCAGTTCAGTCGCTCAGTCCTGTCCAACTCTTTGAGACCCCATGGACTGCAGCACACCAGGCTTCCCCATCCATCAGCGACCCCCAGAGCTTACTCAAGCTCATGTCCATTGAGTCGGTGATGCCATGCAACGGTCTCATCCTCTGTCATCCCCTGATCCTCCCACCTTCAATCTTTCCCAGCATCAGGGTCTTTTCCAAGGAGTCATCTCTTCACATCAGGGGGCCAAAATATTGGAGTTTCAGCTCCAACATCAGTCTTTCCAATGAATATTCAGTACTGATCTCCTTTAGGATGGACTGGTTGGGTCTCCTTGCAGTCCAAGGGACTCTCAAGAGTCTTCTCCCACACCACAGTTCAAAAGCATCAATTCTTCAGCACTCAGCTCTCTTTATAGTCCAACTCTCATATCGATACAGGACTACTGGAAAAACCATAGCTTTGACTAGATGGACCTTTGTTGGCAAAGGAATGTCTCTGATTTTTAATATGCTGTCTAGGTTGTTCATAACTTTTCTTCCAAGGAGCAAGCGCCTTTTAATTTCAAGGCTGTGGTCACCATCTGCAGTGATTTTGGAGCCCCCAAAAATAAAGTCTGTCACTGTTTCCATTGCTTCCCCATCTATTTCCCATGAAGTGACGGGACCAGATGCCATAATCCTCATTTTCTGAATGTTGAGTTTCAAGCCAACTTTTTCACTCTCCTCTTTCACTCTCCTCTAATCCCCAGTACAGAGTTTAAGCTGAGTTGTTTGTTGTATAATCATCAGTTTCAGGATTAAAGAAAAAAACTGTTTTATGTGACTAAGACTAAGGAACGTAGAGGGGGGAAAAATGTCCTTTCCTCCTTTTTGAGAATTACAGATCCCTCTATCCTCAGGGACGCCAGACTTCTTATTAACCTGCCTAGGAATTGACTCTCTCAGAAGTTCACATTGGCCACTGTGACTCCATTTTGAACAAACTCACAGACTTCAAAACTGCTTAAATCCTATATGTTTTTTGACTAAAAAAAGATGTACAACTTGAAAGTTGTGAGTTAAGTTTTATTTGAGGCAAAAATGAGTACTGCGGCCCAGGAGGCAGCATCTCAGATAGCTCTGAGAGATGGCTCCAAAGCAGCAGTGGGGGAAAGTCAATATATAAGGTTTTGGTGAAGGGGGAGTTCAATACCATGAAGCACTCAATTTACAAAAGGATTTTGTTAGTCATAACTTCCTACCAAATGGCTCAGATGGTAAAGTGTCTGCCTGCAATGTGGGAGACCTGGGTTTGATCCCTGGGTCTGGAAGATCCTCTGGAGAAGGAAATGGCAACCCACTCCAGTACCCTTGCCAGGAAAATCCCATGGACAGAGGAGCCTGGTATGCTATAGTCCATGGGGTCTCAAAGAGTCGGACATGACTGAGTGACTTCACTTTCACTTCACTTTGTTAGTCCTGAGGGTTTGATGTCACCATGAAGGGATTTAGTGCTTCTCTAGATATGGGGAGATGCAAGGATTGAGATCATAAAATCTGTTCCTAAAAACAGCCAACTATCTAACGACCTATCCCACCAGATTCCCTGGAGCACAGAGTGCCTCACTCCACCCTGAACTCCCTCAGGGGTCATTGAAGGTCAACAGCTATAGCAGCATGGGGTTCAATCTCTGTAGAGGCAGATGGCAAATGCCTTTGTTATTCAGTCATTGGCAGTGCTTCTGGTAAGTGCCAATTTGTAGTTGGCACATTTCACATGAGAAGAGTAGGAATCAGAACTCAAAATAGATCACATTCTAACAGCAATGGGGCAAGAGAAAAGGAAATATCTCTAAACAAGCTTGAATCATACCTTGAAGAACACATGACTGGTCTGACTACTTCTGGGTATTCTAAAGGAAGGCCATTCTAAAGTTCCACCAGGTTTTCCCTTTAACAGTCTGCAAATTAGGCAGAAAACTTTAAATGTGCAAGCCAAAAGCAATACCTGCTGTCTCAACTCCAGTTGAACACTCTGCTTCACAGACTGTTCAAACCATCCCAATAACAATTATTATGTGGTATTTCAACCCGTCCATTCAGTGTCTGTATCAACTGACTAGAATGTTCATCCTCTCCTCTTAATTGAGACTCCCTAAAATAGTCTCACCAGAAATTCCTAGAAAGAAATTCCAAAATTTTTATATATCCTTAGCATTTTAGAAATTCACATTTTAGCTTGTTATCTTTAAGAACAAAAATGCTTCTCTGGGAAAAAGATATCATGAATGTGACTTTAAAGTGTGGTCATAATGCTGGTTTAAATATTTTATTTTTCGGTAACTTCACTTACGTTATTACTGCACACTGTCTGACATTAAATAGTAAAACAACTGGGCTCTACAACAAGGTGTTGAAATATTTCAACCAACTAAAAATGAAGCAATGGCCATTATAATATCCCAACTCCTTTAAATGGACTGCAAGAAGTGAAAGTCTAGTATCAGGTGGAAAATAGTACTATGTAGTGGAATCAGTACAATTTTTTTCTTCAGACTTGAGTTCAAACCAAGTTTTTCCATGAATCAGTATTGTGACCTTAAGAAGTTAATGTCAGGAAGAGGAAATTTTTCCTTTCCTCTTCCCTTTTTTCTTGTTCTTTTGGCTGGTCAAATTAAATGATGTAAGATAGATTAACAGAAGAGAATCAAATTCAATTTGATATGTGCAGGAATCCCATGTACATGAGAGGTTCAGAGACAGAAAGGTAAAATGGGGTGTATATATCATCTTGAGCTAAGAAATAGGATGGGGCTGGGGCTTCTAAGGACAGAAGGGTCATTCACAGGATGATGAGAAGAAGGGGATATGTTTGGTTATTATATGTTTGCCCTACCATACAGATGGGGCCAATTAGATAAAATTTATCTCTGACAATAACTCTTTTTATGGAGAAAACCTCCAATTTAAATTCGTCTAGGTGGTTAAGGGAAAGCTAGTAGTTTCCCCTGAATCCATAGGGTCTCCATTGCCTTTAGCTAAAGACAATCTTCATGCCTGAGAGGAGATTTGTTCAAGATGGCTGAGTAGAAGGATGTGCACTCATCTCCACCTGTAAGAGCACCAAAATCACAACTAGTTGTTGAAAAACCATTGATAGTAGGACGTTGGAACCCACCCAAAAGAGATACCCTACCTCAAAAGACAAAGGAGAAGCCACAGTGAGATGGTAGGAGGAGAGAAATAATGATAAAATCAAATCCCATACCCACCAGATAGGCAAGCCACAAACTGGAGAAAAATAATACCAAAGAAGTTCTCCCATTGTTGTGAAGGTTCTGAGCCACACATCAGTTTTTCCAGACTGGGGAATCTGACAAAGGGACTAAGAATCCCCAAGGAATCTGGCTTTAAAGGCCACAGGGGTTTAATTGCAGGACTTCTAGGACTGGGAGAAACAGAGACTCCACTCTTGGAGGGCAAAAACAAAATATTTCATGCACCAGAACACAAAGGAAAGGAACAGTGACCCCACAGGGGATTGAACCAGACCTCCCTGCTAGTGCTGGTCTCTTGGGGAGGTGCGGGTTAGCAATGGCTTCCTGTGAGGACAAGGGCACTGGCAGCAGAAGTTCTGGGAGATGCCCCTTGGCATAAGCCCTCAAACAACCAACAGGGAGGGCTCACATCCCCACCCATCAACAGACAATCACAGATTAAAGTTTTGCTGAGCATGACTCTGCCCACTAGAGCAAGACCTAGTTTTTCCCATGCCAGTCCCCCAATTAAGAAGCTTACACAAGCCTCTTAGCCTTCTCCATCAGAGGGCAAGCAGAAGAAACAAGAAGAACTATAATCCTGTAGCTCACCAGAATGAAAATCACATCACAGAAAGTTAATCAAAATGAAAATGCAGAGGGTTATGTCCCAGATGAAGGAACAAGATAAACCCCCAGAAAAACAACTAAATGTAGTGGAGAAAGGCAACCTTCCAGAAAAAGAATTCAGAATAATGATAGTGAAAATGATCGAGGATCTTGGGAAAAGAATGAAGAAGATGCAAGAAATGTTTACCAAAGACCTAGAGAACTACAGGGGGAAAAAAAAAAAATAGAGGTGAACAGCACACTAGAAAGACTCAATAGCAGAATAACTGAGGCAAAAGAACAGAGAAGTGACCTGGAAGGCAAAATGGTGGAAATCACTGCAACAAAACAGGTTATAGAAAAAATAATGAAAAAATAGTCTAAGAGACCTCTGGGACAACATTAAACACTCCAACCTTCCATTATGGGGTCCCAGAAAGAGGAGAGAGAGAGAGAAAGGACCTGAGAAATTATTCAAAGAGGTAATAGTTGAAAACTTCCCTAACATGGAAAAGAAAATAGTCATCCAAATCCAGGAGGTGCAGAGAGTCCCAGGAACTCAATGAGGAACACACCAAGATAAACAGTAATCAAGCCAACAAAAATTAGACAAATAAAATATTAAAAACAACAAGGGAAAATGATAAATAACATACAAAGTTATCAGTTGATTTCTCAACACAAACTCTACAAGCCAAAAGGGAATAGCAAGATGTATTTAAAGTGATGAAAATGAAGACCCTACAATCAAGAATACTCTACCCAGCAAGTCTCTCATTCAGATCTGACAGAGAAATCAAAAGCTTTCCAGGCAAGCATAAGTTTAGAGAATTCTTCACCCCCAAACCAGCCTTACAAACAAAAGAACTCTGGGCAGCAAACACAAGAGAAGAGAAAAAAACCTACATAAAATAAACCCAAAATATATCAGAAAATGGTAACAGGATCACACATATCAATAATTATCTTAAATGTAAATGACTTAAAAGTATCAATCAAAAGACATAGACTGGCTGGGTAAATGAAAACATGTGCATATATGCACTTCTACTTACCACTTCACTCTATTTAACCTCCCAAATTGTATGTAAATATTTTATATTGTTAGGTTAATCATGTTTCCATGAGGGCTTGCAATTGTAATTATCATTTATTTTTTGTATGGCTATTGATTGTGAAAACTAATAAACATCTTTTACTATTGTGATTTTGTAACTATTAGTCATTTTAACACCATTGCAACATGATTGGTCAACAGAAAATAATAGAACTCTATACCACCAAAACTAACATTTAATAGAAAAACCTTTAATCACTTCTTAAGATCCAGATACACATTAAAGTTATCTTGGAATTTTTTTAAAAAATACAAATGCCCAGGTATTGTTTTTTTCTCTAAAGCTCCAGATGTAATTCTAATAAGCAGCCATGATTTAAAACAACTGGACTACATAATGACCTTTTACTTTTATCTAATTTAACATTTTCTCTTTCATACTCAGTGCACTCATTTCATTTAGTTTATATTTTCCAAACTCTCTATCTCATTTTTTATTGTTCTTTCTCAAGTCTCTGTAGAGTATAGTAGAATAGCTTTTGTATATGTATAAAAATTATGACATTTTGGTCCTGTTTGACTAAATATGAATAGAATGCTAAGGTTTCTAATCTATATTCACTCAAAATGTTGATATAGTTCCATTTATTCTGGCATCTACTATTACTGTTAAAAGTCTAGAAAGCTTATTATCTTATTTTTATAGTGATTTCTAAAATACTGAATGAAGCTTGAAACTACTAGTCCAATTCTGAGCATATAAAGAAATATTATGTTGTTAAAAAAAAAAAAAGCAAGTTAACATGTGATCCAGTATTATTAACTAAAGTACAGATTTTGTTCAAATTTTACAAAATTTTCTGCTGGTGTCCATTTGTTTTCATAGCTTATTCAAGATTCCACATTGTATTTACAGCGGAATTTTGAGGAAAACGTGAGCTGCACTAATTTTGTGTTGCAGGATGGGGGAGTCGAGGGGTACTGGGGAAATGGACACATTTTCAATAGGTTTCCCATGTTTTTCTACATTTGCTTCTTTTTGTACCCCTTGTCTACAAGGATGGTGGAGAAGCTTCAGTTGTATGCAACAAATTCTAATAAATTCTCTTTTCATTTTTATTCTGTTACAAATATTTTCGTATTTCCCCCTTTTTATGGCTTCTTACAAACACCCATCACTTAAAAGTGAGCATTTAATTTCCAAATATATGGGGTTTTTAAAGTATCTTTGATATTAATTTCTTATTTTGATATTAATTTCTCATTTAATTTCTTTCATCTCTGCAATCATTCTGGGTGTTTTTTCAGTTTTTCAACCTTAGTGAGGCTTTCGATGGCTAAGTCAAAGATCTCTCTTGGTGAGTGTCACACTGTACTTGAAAATATGTGGGTTATTTTTCAGTATCTTTTGAAATTGATTTCTAATATAATTCCACAGTGATAAGAGAACAGACTCTAAGATTTCCATACCTCTAGACATGAAATTTTTGCACCTTGTTTTATATCCCTGGATATATTCCTATGTTTCCTGGTTTACAGTCTATGGTAACTTGAATAGAATTTGTATAAGGCTGCTGTGTGAAAACTGTATATATTTTAATTATGTTGAATTAGTTCATAGGGCTTTTCATGTCTACTGTATTCTTCTACTTTTCTGTATATTCATTCTGATGGTTTTTGAGAGTTTGACTTTGAGACTCGAACCAAAAATCTTAATTTATCTACTTAAAAAATAATTGTAATACAAAGTAGAACTGTACATAACTTTGTTCTGTATTTTCCAAGTCTCCTGTAAATGTGTTATCATACTTCCACATTTGAAAAATAAAAAAGAAGAAAAAACAAATAAAAAATAATAATCTTCATGCCCAAGTGGAACATCCTGGGGAGGCCTGTTCTGAACCCCTCTATTAACTTAAATATCTGTATCTTAGTTTTTTCATTAACAAAATAAGCAGTATGAAAATTTCCCTTTAATCATTATGAATTTTATTTTAAAACATGTAAAATGCCTGGCTTATGATTGGCATTTCTATTACCTTCAGCATCAGAATTCTCAAGCAACTACTCTCTTGAAAATGTGTTAAAAAAAAAAAAAAAAAATGTAAGCCAAGCAGAAAACATATTTGAAAAACGATGAAAATTTTCTCCCATAAAACTCCTAGAAGAGAACAGGCAAAACATTCTTTGACATAAATCATAACAATGTTTTCTTAGGTCAGTCTCCCAAGGCAATAGAAATAAAACCAAAAGTAAACAACTGAAACCTAATCAAACGTGTAAAAATTTGCATAAAAAAGGAAAACATAAGCAGAATGAGGAAACAACCTATGGACTGGGAGATAATTTTTGCAAACAATGAGACCAACAAAGGCTTAATTTCCAAAATTTATAAAAGCTCATACAACTCAATAACAAAAAAGAAACAAACAACTCAATCAAACCATCAGCAGAAGACCTAAATAGCCATCTCTTTAAAGAAGACATACAGACGGTCCACAGGCACATGAAAAGATGCTCAACATTGCTAATTATTAGAGAAATGCAAATCAAAACTACAATGACATATCACCTCACACCCGTCAGAATGGCCATCATTAAAATTTTTACAAATAATAAACACTAGGGAGGGTGTGGAGAAAAGGGAAATCTTCTATATTGTTAGTGGGAATATAAATTGGTGCAGCCACTATGGAAAACAGTATAAAGAGGTTCCTTACAAAAGTAAAAATAGAGTTACCATATGATCCAGCTATCCTACTTCTGAGCATATATCTACAGAAAACTCTAGTTCAAAAAGATATATGCACCTCAATATCCATAGCAGCACTGTTTACAATAGCCAAGATATGGAGGCAACTTAAATGTCCATTGACAGATGAATGGATAAGGAAGATATAGTAAATATGTATATTTATATGGACTATAAATAGAATGGAATCGAATACTATCGTCATAAAAAGAAGGAAATAATGTCATTTGCAGCATCACAGATGGACCTAGAGAATCTCATACTAAATGAAGTTAAGTCAAAAAGAGAAAGACAAATATATGATTACTTACGTGTGAAATCTAAAATACAATATAAATGAACTTATTTCTAAAACAGAAGCAGATGCAAGGACATAGAAACTCTATTCAATATTCTTTGATAACCTATGAGAGAAAAGAATCTGAGAAAGAATGAATACACTGAATATACTGAATCACTTTGCTGTACAGCTGAAACTAACAAAACATTGTAAGTCAGCTATACATCAATAAGATTTTTAAAAAAGACAAATTGTATTTGCAGCGTCTAGTGATAAAAACATAATCAAATAATATCCATGACTTTGCAAAACATAGTCTTTTCCCAAGCACCTATTGCAGCTAACAAATGATCCTGAAGATTCAGGAAATATCCTACACATCACTTAAAAATGATTGTGAAAATTTCAGTACATTGCCTTCAAGTCCTCAGTAAATAATGGCATATCTACCCCGATAATCTCATGCTCACTAAAACATTTTCATGCTG
The DNA here is from genome assembly GCF_033118175.1 of Dama dama. Lineage (NCBI taxonomy): Eukaryota > Metazoa > Chordata > Mammalia > Artiodactyla > Cervidae > Dama > Dama dama. The sequence goes on from NC_083700.1 coordinate 41,963,835, forward strand.
TTTTCTCTCTTTGAGACATTTGTGCTTACTTCATCATAGAGCATAACTTAGTGTCTTATACATAAGTATTTCATAATTACCTTACAGAAAATAGACACAGTGAACACAAATGAAATTCTTTAATCAAACAATGGAAGATTTCACTTTAAAAGGTGTAATCCTAGTGAAACATCCATATTAAACATGAGCTTTGATTTGAAGAGGATTAAAGCCTATGAGTCAAATAATTATAGGTTTCATGTCTTGCATATTTATTTCCAAGTCTATTTTCCTTCTTTCGTCTGCAAAAAGTTTGGACTCATTGACCACATAAAGATTCCTGAATTTCTCGTATCTGTTGTCTTCTAATAAGAAAAATTAGTATTTAATCACTTAAATCATAATGATGTAAATTAGCTGCTGTAGAAACTTTTGATGACCTTACATATGTGACAACTTTAATGACTTGTAAAAGTTGAAATTAGTGTTCCTCATTTTGGTTCAGGACAAAAACCAGACAGTGTCCCATGATAAATCGCCCAAGAAAGTGCACCAGAACCAACAGGGAATCAGCAGAATTAACTGCTTTATCGGCAGAAGAAGTGACAGCTCTGGAGCACCTGTGTAGCAGACTGCATCGAGGTGCTGTGATTTTCCTCCACGATGCTACTAAAACAACTTATCCCTGATGATCACATGAAAAGTCCCATACTTATTTCCTCATAGTTTACAAAGGGACTACAAATGACATATGTTACCAGCACATTAGTACCACTTTCCTCTACAAGACTTCATAAAGATCCAACAATGAGGCTCTCAACAGAAAAGAAATTAGAATTTTGTTTTCAACAAATAGACTTTTCCTTCCCACAGGCAAACAACAGCTGATATGGTGGCCTCATTATCACCTGGAACTTGGACTGCTTTCAGTTCTACAACATGATTACTTATCCTAGGCCCACATGGTGTTCTAGCCATCATGTCTGAGTTCTAAAGAGTAGGAAGAAAGTAGAGAGAAGAGGTTCTGTTCACGTCAATCCCTCAGTTGTGTCTGACTCCTTGCGATCCCATGGACTGCATCACGCCAGGCCTCCCTGTCCATCACCAACTCCCGGAGTTTACTGAAACTCATATCCATTGAGTCGTAGATGCCATCCAACCATCTCATCCTATATCATCCCCTGCTCCTCCTGCGCTCAATCTTTCTCAGTATCAGGGTCTGTTCTAATGAGTCAGCTCTTCCCATCAGGTGGCCAAAGTATTGGAGTTTCAGCTTCAACAAAAGTTCTTCCAATAAATATTCAGGACTGATCTCCTTTAGGATGGACTGGTTGGATGTCCTTACTGTCCAAAGGGCTCTGAAGAGTCTTCTCCAGCACCACAGTTCAAAAGCATCAATTCTTCAGTGCTCAGTTTTCTTTATAGTTCAACTCTCATCCATACATGACTACTGGAAAAATCATAGCTATGACTAGATAGACCTTTGCTGGCAAAGTCAAGTCTCTGATTTTTAATAAGCAGTCTAGGTTGGTCATAGCTTTTCTTCCAAGGAGCAAGCATCTTTTAAATTCACAGCTTCAGTCACCATCTGCAGTGACTTTGGAGCCCAAAAAAATAAAGTCAGCCACTGTTTCCATTGTTTCCCCATCTATTTGCCATGAAGTCATGGGACCAGATGCCATGATCTTAGTTTTCTGAATGTTGAGCTTTAAGCCAAATTTTTCACTCTCCTTTTACTTTCATCAAGAGGCTCTTTAGTTCTTCACTTTCTGCCATAAGGGTTATGTCATCTTCATATCTGAAGTTATTGATATTTCTCCTGGCACTCTTGATTCCAGCTTCTGCTTCATCCAGCCCAGCATTTCTCATGATGTACTCTACATATAAGTTAAATAAGCATGGTGACAATATACAGCCTTGACGTACTCCTTTCCTGATTTGGAACCAATGTTGTTCCATGTCCAATTCTAACAGTTGCTTCCTGACCTGCAAACAGATTTCTCAGGAGGCAGGTCAGGTGGTCTGATAGTCCCACCTCTTTCAGAATTTTCCAAAGTCTGTTGTGATCCTCACAGTTAAAGGCTTTAGCATAGTCAATAAAGCAGAAGTAGGTGTTTTTCTGGAATTCTCTGGCTTTTTCAAAGATCCAGTGGATGTTGGCAATTTGATCTCTGCTTCCTCTGCCTTTTCTAAATCCAACTGGAACATCTGGAAATTCACAGTTCACATACTGTGGAAGCCTGACTTGGAGAATTTTGAGCATTCCTTTGCAAAGTGTCAGATGAGTGCAATTGTGTGGTAGTTTGAGCATTCTTTGGCATTGTCTTTCTTTGGAATTGGAATGAAAACAGACATTTTCCAGTCCTGTGGCCAATGTTGAGTTTTCCAAATTTGCTGGCATATTGAGTGCAGCACTTTCACAGCATCATCTTTTAGGATTTGAAATAGCTCAACTGGAATTCCATCACCTCCACTAGCTTTGTTCATAGTGATGCTTCCTAAGGCCCACTTGACTTCACATTCCAGGATGTCTGGCTCTAGGTGAGTGATCACAGCATCGTGATTATCTGGGTCGTGAAGATCTTTTTTGTACAGTTCTTCCACGTATTCTTGCCACCTCTTCTTAATATCTTCTGCTTCAGTTAGCACCATACCATTTCTGTCCTTTACTGTGCCCACCTTTGCATGAAATGTTTCCTTGGTATCTCTAATTTTCTTGAAGAGATCTCTAGTCTTTCCCATTCTGTTGTTTTCCTCCATTTCTTTGCACTGATCACTGAGGAAGGTTTTCTTATCTCTCCTTGCTATTCTTTGGAACTCTGCATCCAAATGGGTATATCTTTCCTTTTCTCCTTTGCCTTGAGCTTCTCCTCTTTTCATAGCTGTTTGAAAGGCTTCCTCAGACAAACATTTTGTCGTTGTGCATTTCTTTTTTCCTGGGGATTGTCTTGATCACTGCATCCTGTACAATGTCATGAACCTCTGTCCATAGTTCTTCAAGCACTCTATCAGATCTAATCCCTTGAAACTATATGTCACTTCCACTGTATAGTCATATGGGATTTGATTTAGGTCATACCTGAATGGTCTAGTGGTTTTCCCCACTTTCTTCAATTTCAGTCTGAATTTGGCAATAAGGAGTTCATGATCTGAGCCACAATCAGCTCCCAGTCTTGTTTTTGCTGACTGTAGAGAGCGTCTCCATCTTTGGCTGCAAATAATACAGTCAATCTGATTTTGGTATTGACCATCTGGTGATGTCCATGTGTAGAGTCTCCTCTTGTGTTGTTGGAAGAGGGTGTTTGCTATGACCAGTGCGTTCTCTTGGCAAAATTCTGTTAGCTTTTGCCCTACTTCATTCTGTACTCTAAGGCCAAATTTTCCCATTACTCTAGGTATTTCTTGACTTCCTACTTTTGCATTCCAGTCCCCCATAATGAAAAAAAAAATCTTTGGGGGTGTTAGTTCTAGAATATCTAGTAGGTCTTCATTCTATTCTAAGTCACTTCACTCATGTCCGACTCTTCACGACCCCATGTGCTGTAGCCTGCCAGGCTCCTCTGTCCATGGGGATTCTCCAGGCAAGAATACTGGAGTGGTTTGCCATTCCCTTCTCCAGGTCTTCATAGAACCATTCAATTTCAGCTTCTTCAGCATTACTGGACAGGGTATAGACTTGGATTACTGTGATATTGAACAGTTTGCCTTGGAAATGAACAGAGATCATTCTGTCGTTTTTGAGACTGCATCCAAGTACTGCATTTCAGACTCTTGTTGACTATGAGGGCTACTCCTGCCGGGCACTGGAGCGGTGGCTGCACTGCACTGGAGTAGTGGCTGCGCGGTGCTGGAGCAACTTTGAGGAGATATCCCACCTTCAAGGGCAAAGGAGAAGGCCCAGCAAGATGGTAGGAGGCGCAAAATCGTGTTTTGAATCGAACCCCATAGCCGTCAGAGACACTCAGAGGGCTCAAACATACCTTGTGTGCACCAGGACCCAGAGACCCCATAGGGACTGAAACAGAGTGTGTTTGGGTGTCTTCTGGGGAGGTGCAGGTCAGCAGTGGGCTGCCGCGGGGGCAGGGGCTCTGGGTGCAGCAGACCTGGGTATGGCATCAGCCCTCTTGGAGGAGGTCGCCATTAACCCACCATAGAGCTGTCAGAACTTACACAGGGCTGGGGAAACAGACTCTGGGAGGGCACAAACAGAACCTTCTGCACACCAGGGCCCAGGAGAAAGGAGCAGTGACCACACAGGAGACTGGCCCAGACCTGCCCATGAGTGTCCAGGAGTCTCTGGTGGAGACGTGGGTGGCCGGCTGCAGGGTTGGGGGCACAGAGTGTAGCAGTGCCTGCATGGGGCCTTTTGAAGGAGGTAGCCATTATCTTCATTACCTCCACCATAGTTTGGCCTCAGGTCAAATAACAGGGAGGGAACACAGCCCCGCCCTTCAACAGAAAATTGGATTAAAGATTTACTGAGCATGGCTTTTCCCATCAGAACAAGACCCAGTTTCCCCCTCAGTCAGTCTCTCCCTTCAGGAAGCTTCCATAAGCCTTTTAACCTTCTCCATCATAGGGCAAACAGAATGAAAACCACAGTCACAGAAAACTAATCAATCTGATCACGTGGACCACAGCCTTGTCTAACTCAATGAAACTATGAGCCATGTCATGTAGGGCCACCCAAGACAGACGGGTCATGGTGGAGAGTTCTGATAAAATGTGGTCCACTGGAAAAGGGAATGGCAAACCACTTCAGTATTCTTGCCTTGAGAGCCCCACGAACAGTATGAAAAGGCAAAAAGATAGGACACTGAAAGATGAACTCCCCAGGTTGGCAGGTGCCCAATATGCTACTGGAGATCAGTGGAGAAATAACTCCAGAAAGAATGAAGAGATGGAGCTAAAGCAAAAACAACACCCAGTTGTGGATGTAACTGGTGATGGAAGTAAAGTCCAGTGCTGTAAAGAGCAATATTGCATAGGAACCTGGAATATTAGGTCCATGAATCAAGGCAAATTGGAAGTGATCAAACAGGAGATGGCAAGAGTGGACATAAACATTTTGGGAATCAGCAAATGAAAATGGACTGGAAGGGGTGAATTTAACTCAGATGACCATATTATCTACTATTGTAGGCAAGAATCCCTAAGAAGAAATGGAGTAGCCATCATAGTCAACAAAAGAGAGAAGAAAGATCAAAGTAAAATTTCCACCTATCTTAAGAAAATTTCCCAGAAGCTGCTACACACTTCCATTTATATCCCTTTGACTAGACCTTTGATATATGACCATACCTATTTGCAAATGTAGTCCTTTTTCCAGCCAACCATGTACCCAGAAAAAATTGGGAGTTCCAAGAAGAGGACATGGACATCAGGATGGGCAACACTCATCTATGCCACAGCAGGTAAAATGTCAAGAATACAAGTAGATTACAAGACAAAGGATATTTTCAAATGTGGGTGTTTAATAACAGAGTACAGATCCAGAAAGAAAGGAAATGCTGTGATGTTTGGCTTTGCTACTGATACATGAATCAATACAACTTGCAGAGTTCTCTTAAAACATTTCTGAGATTCTCACACATTAGAAATTATTTTCAGTGCCACAGTTTCACAGCCCTAGTTTAGTCATCAATCAATCACAAGTGTCTAGAATCCCTTGTAAGACTTACTTTGGTCAGATATTCTTCTTGGTCAGAATGACTTTGATCACCAAATTGATCTAGATGTCAAGCAGGTGCCAAGGGAGCAGAAAAAGTTGAAATGGACTGTAAATGAAGACTTAGAGTAAGATCTTTGGAGCTGGGAGCTGCAATGTTGGATTGACACCTAGACACCTACTCACTACTCCCCTCCCAACTCTCCATCATCCAAGATCGGGCCAGTTCATCAGTACACACTGGAATAAAAGTCAATCAAGTATGATACCAGTCCCAAACACTAATCAACAAGTGTGGAGAAAAAAATGTCTCCATTTAGCAAAACATGATAGTTTCAAAAATACTATAATAGTCATAAGCTCAAATAAACATAATAACAGACTCAAATGAAGAGTACAGTTCAATGGCTGAGGCATTTGGCAGAAAGAAGAAAACTGCTTTGCAATCATTTGTGCCATGTTTCTGAATATTCACAGACTACAAATTTCTTCCTTTCTCTTTTAAGGTAGAAAATAGTTATTTCTCAAAATAAGACAGGTTTTTCACGTTGGTCTCAAAAGTTGATGAAGTTTCTTAGCCATTCCAGGAACATTCTAGTTTTTATTTTGTGTGTTTATATTTGGTTTTTGCTTTTTTAATGTGACAATACAACAGGGGGGTGTCTTCCCTTTCGCTGTTAGAAATTCCAGCGCAATTATCACACAGGGTAATCACAACCCACTCCTGCCTCCCATCAGTGCTTCTACGTATAATATCATGAATCAACATCACAATCTTTTTTTTTTTTTTTTTTTTTATTATTTTTTTTTCCCAGTGGGTTTTGTCATACATTGATATGAATCAGCCATGGATTTACATGTATTCCCAATCCCGATCCCCCCTCCCACCTCCCTCTCCACCCGATTCCTCTGGGTCTTCCCAGTGCACCAGGCCCGAGCACTTGTCTCGTGCATCCCACCTGGGCTGGTGATCTGTTTCACCATAGATAGTATACATGCTGTTCTTTTCAAATATCCCACCCTCACATTCTCCCACAAAGTTCAAAAGTCTGTTCTGCGTTTCTGTGTCTCTTTTTCTGTTCTGCATATAGGGTTATCATTATCACCTTTCTAAATTCCATATACATGTGTCAGTATGCTGTAATGTTCTTTATCTTTCTGGCTTACTTCACTCTGTATAATGGGCTCCAGCTTCATCCATCTCATTAGGACTGGTTCAAATGAATTCTTTTTAATGGCTGAGTAATATTCCATGGTGTATATGTACCACAGCTTCCTTATCCATTCATCTGCTGATGGGCATCTAGGTTGCTTCCATGTCCTGGCTATTATAAACAGTGCTGCAATGAACATTGGGGTGCACGTGTCTCTTTCAGATCTGGTTTCCTCAGTGTGTATGCCCAGAAGTGGGATTGCTGGGTCATATGGCAGTTCTATTTCCAGTTTTTTAAGAAATCTCCACACTGTTTTCCATAGCGGCTGTACTAGTTTGCATTCCCACCAACAGTGTAAGAGGGTTCCCTTTTCTCCACACCCTCTCCAGCATTTATTGCTTGTAGACTTTTGGATAGCAGCCATCCTGACTGGCGTGTAATGGTACCTCATTGTGGTTTTGATTTGCATTTCTCTAATAATGAGTGATCAACATCACAATCTGATGACAGGTATTCACAAGAATTCCAGTGAAACCATGCTCTATTCCAATTATTTGCTAAAAGAAAAGGAAATTTTCTCAATAGACTGTGGTAGCCAGACTCCAAAATGGCCCCCTGTGATCTTCACCTCCTTGTGTTCATGCTGTGTTAGTCTTCTTTTATTTTGAATCTGTGCTGGTCTATGTAGTAACTAATATATGGCAAACATGACTGTATGTAACTTCCAAGGATAAGCTATATTGAAGCTTTGGAGTGTTTTGATGGCTCACTTTGCCAGAAACCAGCCATCATATCATAAGGACATTCAGTCAGCCCTATGGAGAGACCTGCAGGGAGAAGGACTGAGATGTCCCACCAACAGTCCACTCCAACTTGCCAGCCACAGAAGCTAATTACTTTGATGGAGGATCCTCCAGCTTCAGTCAAACCTTCAGATCACTGTTGCCCCAGCTGACATCTGACTACGTGGGAGCCTTCAACAAAAACAGTCCAACCATGCTGTTCTGAAATGCCTATCTTCCAGAAATAGTGACAGACAATAAATATTTAGCCTGTTTTAAAGTCTCTTGTTTTCCACTAGTCATGTATGGATGTGAGAGTTGGACTATAAAGAAAGGTGAGCACCGAAGAATTGATGCTTTTGAACTGTGGTGTTGGAGAAGACTCTTGAGAGTCCCTTGGACTGCAAGGAGATCTAACCAGTCCATCCTAAAGGAGACCAGGCCTGGGTGTTCATTGGAAGGACTGATGCTGCAGCTGAAACTCCAATACTTTGGCCACCTGATGCGAAGAGCTAACTCATTAGAAAAGACCTTGATGCTGAGAAAGATTGAGGGCAGGAGGAGAAGGGGACGACAGAGGATGAGATGGTTGGATGGAATCACCAACTCAATGGACATAGGTTAGGGTAGACTCCAGGAGTTGGTAATGGACAGGGAGGCCTGGCATGCTGAGGTTCAAGGGGTCGCAAAGAGTCGGACACGACTGAGTGACTGAACTGAATGGAAAGCCTCTTAATTTAGGGGCAGTTGTGTTACATTGCAATAGACAGTTAACACAATCATACATAACTGTCACCTTCGTAGTTTTTACCCACTGGTTAATTCCCATAGGGAGATACATTGACCAGCATTTTCCTTCAAAACACACATACACAAGTGTAATCAGACTGAATGTTTGACAATATTGAGTTAGACTGCATTCATCACTCCAGAAATCTAATCTGGCCTGACTAATTCTATGCTCACGCCTTCCTCCTCTCTCAAAAATCTCAGAAAATATCTCCACGATGTTGTATTTTAAAATAGTCATGTTGGTCCAATGAATCAAGGAGACAGGATAAGGTTAGGGGAGATATAGCCTCCTCCAGCTGACTTTCAAGTTATCAGACTGTGAAAAATGTCTCTCATTTGTTTAGATGTCTTCATGTATCTGCCACATCTGAGTCATTAAGTTCTCTCTTGTTTCGGAAAAGATAATCAATTTTCTCAGCCAGGGACGTGCCCAATTGTTGCTCACTAGTGCCACCTCCTGGACAGCTAACCCTTCATAAATATTAAATCAGTGTTTGAAGATGCCAGGTCTTATCTAAACCCACTGAAGAAAGGCTTTCAGTGCAACAAAGTTATGTTCACACTTCAGTCTCTTTAGTTTACTCGGGCAACAAGCACTTAGCCCAGTGTATAGTAAAGCATGATATTACAATGTTGTTGTTTAGTCACTAAGTCATGTCAGACTCTTTTGTAACCCCATGGACTGTAGCCCACCTGTGATTTCCCAGGCAAGAATACTAGAGTGGGTTGCCATTTCCTTCTCTAGGGAATCTATCTTCCAGATCCAGGGATCAAGCCTGTGTCTTGCTTCCTGCATTGCAGGCAGATTCTTTACCACCAAGCCACTAGGGAAGCCCGATATTATAATAGGGCTTAGCCAATAATTGAGACAAGAGAATGAAGTTTCTACCCACAGCTTCTCTCAAAGTCTATCTCTTTCCGGAACCAGCCAGATGTGTGGGTAGGAACAGACCCCCTGAAAGTCTCATGCCACCATTTAAAATAATGCAGTAATTCTCATATACTGATCTAAACAATGGAGAAAACTAAACCAAATTATTCTAAATTATAAAGTTAAATTATGCCAGTATAAAAAATGTTCAGAGTAGTGATTTAAGGTAAGTTCTCACAAGCATCCCCCTCCTTATGCTATATATCTTGAAAGTTAAAACTCAACTAATAAAAGTTAGCCTTAACGATTAACAACCTCAATGTTTTAGTCCCTTCATGCTTCTAGATGAATGCTGTGAATCCCATTCTCATCAAATGCATATCTAATTCAGAATATCTTACCTATTCAATGTGACTTCTCTTGTTTTCAAGTGTTTATCTGTGTTTCTAATTAGATTTATAATTTACCTATGCTTATTTCCCCTATTTTCAAAATATATGCTTGAATCGCTTCTCAAAGTGTATTGTAAATTTGTATATTTGTGAATATAGGATATCCCTCTTCGAGGGATCCCAACACAACTCCTGGAAAGGGTGGTGTTACTCCTGGAAAGGGTGGTGTTGCTCCTGGGTTGTATTCAAAGGAGAATTTGTAAAACTGATATATTCGAAACTGAGATGAACAGTCATGTGGCTTCTGACTTGTGAACGTTCCCTCTTTTCTGCCGCTTACATATCCTGAGTGAAAAAAACCGTGTTTCAAAAATGTCTGAATTTGTGGTCTTGTTTCCACAACTGAAAATGCTGACAGCTCTCTACTAAACATTTGCACAGACATTAACCTTTCAACAAACAGTTCACTGTCATGAACACCATATTTATTTAGCATGTTTCCTCTTCGATCATTCCACCGAAAACAAATAACACAGAGAAAGAAATTTTTCTAAGTACTTCTCATGGAATGCAGAGGTTGGTGGCTGTTTAATTAAATCCTGTTTGAACAGCCTTTTTTTTTTTAATTTCCTAAGCTCTTCTTATCAAGCTTTTAAGAAACCATGTTATACATAGTTAAAACAATCTGACGGAGGGAGGGAGAAAGCATTCCTGGTGACTCCCATTGTTCAGCAAAAGCTCTCAGAAACTAGCTTTAACAAAATACCAGCAAATGATTAGTTAAGAGATTGGATATGTAAATTCTATGGCACACATTTAAATTCCAAGGCGCTGCTTTAATCTATCTTGACCTGAGAGGTCAGTTTCATTCTAATAATACTGAAATATAGTATCTCAATAAAGGAAAGTCTCTAGTGCTTCATCCTTGGCACTTTTTTCCCTTTGTGGTTGCCATATATACTTGGAACAAATTCTGTCTGAGCAGATCAAATTTTTAATGTCCAGTGGCTGACAGATCATGTCTAAAATGAACATGCACCCAGGATAAGGAGAAGAGAGTGGGTGGTGGATTGACAGGGAGCCAGCTTGTGGACCATATGCAAATCAAGCAGCCTGCAGTCAAACTTGCTTGTTCCTCCCACTCCCATCCTCTTCAACTTGCAGCCCAACTGTCAGAGACGCCCACCTCCCTCTCCCACACCAACCAGAGAACACCGCCTAGACAGACTAGCCTATTTTTTTTCTTTCTACCTCCCATAGAGTCTCCAGCTCCCCACTGTGCAAGGAGCAGGCACCCCGAGTATTTCACGTCAGTATTTTGCTATTCGCCATCTCATGCTGCTCATATAATTTCAGCAGTGTGCATGTGAAGAATTATCCATTTATATACTTAAAAGGCATGAGAGGCTGCTAGGCTTGCTCACATATTTGAATGTTTCTTTCCAGTAACAGGGTGAGCTGTCTGGTTTGATGGATTTGGGGAGTTGTGATCTTTGAGGTATAAAATGTCATGCAGAGCCTTTAAATCCTGGGACTGAATTATTTGGGGGGTAAAGTAAAAAGTACCTTCCCAGTAGTTATATTTTGTGATGATTAATGCTTATGAAAAAATAATAGGTGCTACGATGTAGAAAAATATCAGATGTCAAAGATGCAACTCTTCACATGTTTTGCAGGAATTTCATTTTTATCCTCCTTGCCTCTCCACCTCCTCCTCACTATCCCATACTCCACCAAGGAAGCATTGAAATGGAGAAAGGGGAGAAACCAGAATGACTCTTTTCTTTCTCAGCCCAAATGGTAATTATATTGCCCTTCTCTTCCATAATAGCAGATCAACACACATAAACACAAAGATGCTTTGCTTTCTTAAGGCTTTGTAAGAATAATGGGTGAGGATGGGTAAGTTGAAGAAGAAGGAGGAGGCTTTTGAGGGTAGAATTATTGTATAACAGGACACATCGCACCTACTCCAAAGAGGGAACAGGTGTTATTTCCAAGGAATACACACTTCTTCTTGATATTTTCCACTGAATTTTTTAAAAATAGGTTTTATATTCAGAAGGATTTTAAAGTGAAAATGAAAGTTGCTCAGTCATGTCTGACTCTTTGTGACCCCGTGGACTATACAGTCAATGGAATTCTCCAGGCCAGAATACTGGAGTGAGTAGCCTTTCCCTTCTCCAGGGCATCTTCCCAACCCAGGGATCGAACCCAGGTCTCCCGCATTGTAGGCAGATTCTTTATCAGCTGAGCCACACCTCTTCCCACATACCTCCTGTTCCCATATACACACACCTCTTCCATTATCAACATCCTTCACCAGAGGTACATATGTTACAACTGATGAATCATCATTGCCACATCCTTATTATCCAAAGTCCATTGTTTACACTAGGGTCACTCTTGGTATAGCACATTCTATGGTTTTTAGCAAATGTATAATAACGTTCATCTATCATATTGAGGGCTTCCCAGGTGGTTCATTGGTAAAGAAACTGTCTGCCAATGCAGGGAATGCAGAAGATGTGGATTTGATTCCTGGGTTGGGAAGATTCCCCGGATAAGGAAATGGCAACTCACTCCAGTATTCTTGCCTGGAAAATTCCATGGACAGAGGAGCCTGGTGGGCTACAGTCCATGGGGTTGCAAAGAGTTGGACACAGCTGAGCAGGCATATCATTACATTATTGTTCAGATAAGTCTTACTGCCCTAGAAATCTGTGCTCTGCCTGTTCACCCCTTCCCCCACACAAGCCCTGGAAACCACATGTTTAATTTTCTCCATAATTTACTTTTTCTAGAATGTCATATAGTTGGAATCATTTGGCTTGTAGACTTTCCAGACTGACCTCTTTCACTTAGAAATACACAGTTAAGTTTCCTCCATGTCTTTTCACAGCTTTTCCTCTTCATTTTTGATGATTTTAGATGTGGATACTAACCAAATCCAATGCCACAGTTAAAATGAACACAGGGTTGATGGACTAGATGATATGTTTCCCAAGAAAGAACTATAAGCCACACAGTAAAGTAGTCTTCCCCTGCCTTTAATGACAATTTCTATTTTAGCAATTTTCAAACAAAACATCAAAAACAAAATATGTGAGGCTGAGAGCATAGTGAAAATAGCTAGAGACCTGGCTGGACTCCCACTGCTGTTCACCTGTGAGATTTGGGGCAAGTGTCTTAGCCTTTGTGATACTCAGTTTTCTCACCTATAAAAAGAGAGTATTCTTAGGATTTCACACAATACCAGCCCAGTATCCAGCACACCACAGCACTCAAAAATATTATTATAGTATAATGATGCAGATTTGTGGCAATCTATAATGATTAACAGTGAGGCATTCTCTACCTAGGAACTTAAAACTGAAGAAAATGAATGTGTCTTCTGAACTAGAAAAATGCATATATGATGGTTGCATTAACCACTGGGTTTTAACTAACAGATGTAAAGAATTTAGGGAAGCTCAAAACTGAAATCAAAGTGATTTCAATCGGGCAAGCAAGAGTCATTTTGGTTAAATTGTACCATGTCTAAAGAAGGACTAAATGAACTAAAGGAGTATGGTCAGATTGAAAAAAAAAAAAAACCAACATTCCAGAGATTAGCAGCCATTTCCAGACAGGAAATATGGAGCATGTGACCTCCCCAGATAGGTTACCCTGCCAGAGAGTAGGTAAGATTCACTGGGTCTACCTGGCCTGGATGAAATAATGCCTTAAAATTATTCTAGCTTCCTCTGCACTGATTACATGCTACTGAACTACTTTCTGATTATTCATTTGGCTTCTGGGGATAATAATTCCAGAGGTGAAAAAGTGTCTAGAAAATAGCACTGCTCATTGTATGTTTATAAATTGTGGATCTGGGTTATCTACTTCCATCTCTTTTGTTTGATTGATATATCAATACTTCTTCAAGTCCAGTGACTACTTGGACATTGAAGGATTCAGACGTGATCTGAACCACAGTCAATTCACCAGCTGATTGGTCTTTTATAGTCACCCCATCTTCACTTGGTGGCATCTTACCTTCCTCTTATTTACTTTTTGCCCTACCCATTTCTATTTCTAATAGTAATATATAATGTTTAATTTCCACTTGAAGATGGATAAGTTTTTCTAGTGAAAATAATGCTCTCATAGGAAACAAAAGGAAGGAGATGACCTGTTAAGATAATAGTATAGGAAAGCAATTCCTTCAGTTTTTCAGTTACTTAAGTGGGAGTAGGGGAATAATTCTCAAAGCAAAAATTCTCAAGTAAAATACAACAAATGTTAAAGCAAGAAGATACAGAGATTGTCACAAATGAACAAGATAAGAAACAATCCCAGTGATCTCTGAAAGGTAGTTAATATGTCCCTAAGCAAAAATAAAATGTAAACATTTGAAAAACAAGAAAGTAAAATGTGTGCGCCCCCAAAAGAAAGATACAGGAAACAATATTTTCAGAAAGGATTGTTCTGAAATAAAAATAAAGATCTTCTTGTTATAGAGCTTGCTGATTAGAAATCTACAGAATTTAAGACAAATGGCCTTGAAAGCTGAACCAAATTGAACCCGTTTTAGTGGGCTATTCAAGATAGAGAACTATCTCTCAGGTCCTTTGGAAAATAATGGAATTCGAGTGCAGTACTAATCCAATAAGAATTTTCAAGAGTCAATACCAGCTACTTAGCATGGCAGTAGCCACAAAGCCATTACTGTTGACTCCACTTCTGCTACTCAGAAGTATTGCCTTGCTATTAAACTATGGCTTTAGGGGATATTTAGACCTCTTCCCTCTAAGCATCCCTCATAATTTATTCCATCTGGGATATTTGCATGAAGGATAATTTAAAATCTTCAGGCTCTGTTCTCTCCTGGTTCAGAAGTATAACTCCCATTAGCACTAATGAAAGCTATTTGTACATCTCAAGCAGTGTGCCGCTCCTAAGTGTTTAAGAACCAAAATGCTTCATGTCTTGTGAGAGGAGCAGCACTAAAGAGAATCTGAATACAATTTAGCAAGGTTAAAATGCAAAGTGTAAGTTGTTTTCCAGATGACTGTATTCTTTAAAAAGCATGTCATGTTTCTGTCAAAAAAACAACAGAGTTCTCATAGACTCACTGGGGAAAAAAAGAAGTCCCCACCAACTTTGAACCTACACAAAGAATAAGAAATACTTCTGTTTCTAAAAGGAAGTTTGCAGCTTGAGATGGCTATTCTTACCTTTTATTTTTCTTTTTTAGAGGAGAAGGGTATTTGTGCTCTGAATATAATACTTTTATCTATGGAGTATCTCTTTTGCCTAAGGTCAGAAGCTCACCAAATCTGGGGTACCTCCTTTAGCTAGATTATTAGGTTAGAAAAAATTTGTTTGTAAATTCTTGACTAAAAGCCTGTCATTTCCCATCTCCATGGTATTCAACTGCTGTTGCATTCTTGTTTTCCTAGGCAGTGTGCTGCTGGACTGAATATCCCAAAATAGCACTCCGGGTCAGCCACAGATGTTTCTTCTAGCAGCATCACCAACCTTGGAGCTTCCTCCTGCAGGTTCTCCTGACGAACTGATGAGCTCATCTGGTTTACCAAAACCTCGTGACTGCTGCAAGCGTAAATTTATCCTAAGCACCGCCCCCACCAACCCTTTAATGAAACAAAGGAGATATTTAGTGTTTCCTGAAAACACAGAAATAATCCTGAGGAAAGTAAAGGATTTCATCATAGTTTGGAATCAAACGGCTGTTCAAAAAACTGGGATAGTCTCCAAGTCTTGATGTGGGGAAAAATTTGGTTATCACAACATTATCACTGAGGCTATACTCAGCACAAAACATTGATATAAAGCAACATCACTGCTGATTAAAATCTATTTGCATACTCAGTTGGAAACACAAATGTAAACACAGATTTCCAATGTTTGTGTCACATACAACTGCAATACTCATCTTTGTGTAGGCATGAGTAAATAGAAACTCAGAAGAAAAGCTGGTGTGCACACTCAAAGAATGTGTAAATGAATACTTCCAGTGGCTTTGGAGGTCCTATTTATCTTTAAAAGAAACTGGTTAAGTTCTCTTTTACTTTTTTCTTTATAGTTTGTAGCTATTACATACTTGTGATCTTGCCAAGTGGATGTGACTGGGAGCATATGTTTAATAAAAGTGTGTGTGGGCACATACACTCACTCACACACACCAAAGCAATACTGTGGTCTCCTCTTAAACTGACAGATGCAAGGCACTTCGGAAATTGAGGCACTCCTCTCTTTTAACTCTCCACTTTATGTTCAAGCACTTGGAGTCTGAGTACATTAGAGCAGAGGGAAAGAAGTAAGCCTCATATGCATGTCAAGAACAGTAACAGCTGACCGGCCGTCTGGAGCAGCAACCTTTGTTTGTCCAGATTTCTTTTAGTGCTCCCCTCCCACCCCCAGCTTTCAATTTCATACGTTTTCGAGATACCAGAAACTCTATGCTGTGTTTCCTCTGCACTGATCTGTACCAAGCTCCCATCCAGCTATAGCCCACCTCCACTGGTGGCTCGAATGGTAAAGTATCTGCCTACAAAGCAGAAGGAGACTCAGGTTTGATCCCTGGGTCAGAAAGATCCCCTGGAGAAGAGAATGGCTATCCACTCCAGTTTTCTTGCCTGGCGAATTTCATGGACAGAGGAGTTTGGTGAGCTATAGTCCATAGGGTCACAAAGAATTGGACATGAGCCCATAGGGTCACAAAGAATTGGACATGAGCCCATAGGGTCACAAAGAATTGGACATGACTGAGTGACTAACACACTCCACAACCATCCAGACCTTAGTATAGATATTTTGCACCTCTAGTTCCACCTCACTTTCCCTCCCTGAAATTCCTAATTTGTTTTAGCAAGCCATTTCAAATTCTTCTCAGAAGAAGTTGGGATAGAAATAATAATTTTTAGATGTGTATGCATATTCATAGAAAAATATATTAAGATAATATTAAAGTCATGTTTATATTGAGCTAAAGTAGCTCTTTATCTTACGCTTTGTATGCATCAAGGAAGGAGCACCTAAGAGAGAAAAACTTGAGATTCAAAAACCTGAATTCATATCCAAATTTTGCTTCTACCTAATGATATAATAACTGTGTAATTTTCTCATAGTCACTTAACCTTTGTAAGCTTCAATTTCTCAATTTGCAAGATGGAATAGTTGCTATACATAAGTGGTTTTCAATTTTTTAGTAATAAAACCCTTATTTCATGTGAACGCCTACTAAGAACCAATATTCAAAAGCTCAGAAGTCATAGCAGCTCAAGTCAAATCTGGATTTCCTTCTACACAACCTTCTCTTCCACCTCCCACTTCACCTTTATGGTTACCACACCTCTTCCAGCACCTCTTCTGTGAAACCTTGAGAGGTGAGGAACACTATTGAAAACCTGTGAAATATATCATCTCCATGGACTCATTCAAACTGAAATTATTTTATCCAAGTATACTTAGGACAAGAAAATAGTCAAAACATTTTAACATATGTAGAATGGGCACTAACCAGTTGGACCAGACTCTAGCTGAAACCAACCAGTAACTTATACCTCCATCTACCAGGTCAAAGTCAGTCCTCAGTACTCATATTAAGTATATTTAATCAATGATGAATAATGGTAGCTCATTTATAGGGTGAAGATCTGGCAATACCTATTCAGCAGGGCTTTTGGGAAAACACAATGAAATAATAATTATGATTATTAGCCACCTGATGCAAAGAACTGATTCACTGAAAATACCCTGATGCTGGGAAAGATTGAAGGTGGGAGAAGGGGATGACAGAGGATGAGATGGTTGGGTGGCATCAGTGACTCGATGGGCATGAGTTTGAGCAAACTCATGGGAGTTGGTGATGGACAGGGAGGCCTGGCATGCTGCAGTCCACTGGGGTCACAAAAACATTTTCACATGTCAGCTCACTGTGTGGGCATTCCTTTGGGGTTTCTCAACCAATATGCCTCTGGTTTCCCTCACAGTAAGTGATGAAAGAGGAAAGGAGAGAGACCCAGAATGGAAGCTGCAGTCTTTTTTTTTTTTCCTTATTGAAGGATAATTGCTTTCAGAATTTTGCTGTTTTCTGTCAAACCTCAACATGAATCAGCCATAGATATACAAATATTCCCTCCCTTTTGAACCTCCCTCCCATCTCCACCCCTTCCCACCCCTCTAGACTGATACAGAAGCCCCTGTTTGAGTTTCCTGAGCTATACAATGGAAGCTGCAATCTTTTAATAACTAGCTTCAGAAGTGATATACCATTACTCTTGCTGAATTCTATTTGTTATTAATAAGTCACTAAGTCTAGGCCACATTCAAGGGGAAGAAATCAGACTTCTCTTCTTTAAGTGAAGAGTACCAAAAAAATTGTAAACATATCTTTAAGATGATCACAAGTTATTGGTGTCTTGAGATTTCTAGGTGTTTGTTTGTAATTTTCTTGGCCATGAATGAACCAAATTTGGCACTCCAAGTTGAGTCATTTCCTGGGAAAGATATAAAGAAAAGATTAGCTGAGACCACTAAGTACTTTGGCTTTTGCCATCTTCTCCAATTCCTATAACTCAGGCAGATATATCTTATAATGAATTGGCTTGATGATAATAAAAACTGAGAAATTCAGACCTGGGAGAGCCAGACTTTTTTTCTATTGAGACCTTCAGTAGATTGGATGAGGCCCACTCACATGAGGGAGAGCAATCTGCTTTATTCAACTATTACTTTCATCCAGAGAAACCCATATGGACAAACCCAGAAATAATGCTTAATCAAATACCAGTGCACTCTGTGGCCCAGTCAAGTAGGAACTTGACTAAGCAAATTAATACTAAACAAATTAATATACAAGGGTGATGGGATACAAGTGATTGTGTTATATAATATTCCTCTCTCTAGATTTTCTTCTTTGTTGGCTTTAAGGAAGCAGGCGGTCATACTGAAAAGGCTCACTTGTCAATGACCAGGGAGTGGCCTGCAGCTGACAGAAGGTAAGAGACTGAAGTCTTCATTCCAACTACACACAAGGAACTGAATGTTGCCAGTAATCATATGCACTTAGAATGGGATCCTACCTCAGTGGAGCCTCAGATGAGACTTCAGTCCCAGCTGAAACCTTGACTACAGTGTTGTAAGGTCCTAAAACAGAGGACTCCATTATGCCATTCCTAGATTTCTTACCCCCAAACTCTGTGAGATAATAAATATACTTTGTTTTCAGCCTCTATACTTGTGACAATAAAGTTACACAGTAACAAAGAACTAACATAGCCCAGTTTTAGGCCATTCTTCCTCCTAAGATGAAGGGTAGAGCATTATCACCTGGGCACTTTATTAATTCAGTTCTGAACTGTTGGATGATGTGGTTTGATAGTGTGTAGAGTTTCTGATGGCAGTCATTCCAGCACTAGAAAGAGTCAGATTTTCTTATTTTGTGTGGAAAATTCATTATGTGGATCATTTCATAAACCAGTGATCTCTTTGCAGCATTCAAGACTCTGAAAACCATACATCTGAGCACTGAAAAATAAAACTAAATACTAACTGAAGAATAGTCATCATAGTACGTAGTCCATGCGTAACACAGGAACCAAGAGAATATATCCCATTCGAGCCAAAGAATCCTCAAAATCAGCTATGGAAATATAAGCCAAATTACCCAATTTCATTATGTCTTTGTTCCCTAGTACTTTTCAGTAATATAAAAGATCCTGAAGAGGAATACAGGAATGTAGGTAGAATGTTGTACTTACATTCTTCTTCTGCTGCCATTAACATTCTTCCCGTAAAATGGTATATTCTATCTCCAGATGCCAATGTCCTAAACATTTAGTACTATCACTTGTCTAATTTCAGAAGCCTCTCCTGTAAGTTCTACAGCCTCAGTGGCATTGTAAAACTCTCTCTTACCATACGTTGACCCATTGCATGAAGGATTACCTACATTTGGCAAGGAGGGGTGGGTGTAGGGAGGGGTTGTAAAGTATAAACTGAAGAAGTCTGGAGGCAGAAAAAAGCTGTTCAAAATTCTCTTTCAATGTTGAATGCAAATTGGGACCCAATTTTTCTACTTCTTGAGTTTAAATATCTAAATAACACCTTTTTCCTGAGAAGAGACATTGACAGGCCAAAATGGACCTTGTATAATATCAGGGACCATTCTGAAGGCCGTCATCAGATTACCAAGACAAAAGATCTCTACAAAATTTGTTGGAATATTCAATAATCTTTTATGACACAAGTCCAATCCTAGTAACTTGGAACCAACCACTAATCATTTGGCCGCAATGCCTCACATGATTGTTATATAATATGGCTATGTTTTAGCATCAATTATCAGGAATGGTGCTATGCCAGGTAATAAAATTTAACATACAGAGACCATCAGGTAAATCTAAAGCACATACCTTTCTTATAGGATCTGAAAAGATGAGACAGCCTCTGAGTACATGCCATCTGTCCTCCACCTCTTTTCCAAGCTGTGATTTGATGAAAGTTCTGTAACAAAGTCTAGCTCCTCTGAAAGGTCCCCAAGTGTAATTTCATCAGGGAGAAAAATCTACCATTTTAGATACAATGAAATTTAAGGTTTCAGATTTCTGGCTCTCTTGCCTGTTGTAATTTCTTTTTGCCATATGAAAAGTGACTTAGTGGGTTGACTCTTCTTACCCAGGAAACTAACTGGAACTAGTACCACCTGTGCAAAGGAAAGTGGATACAAACAAACCTTCTAGGTTCTATGCACTATGAGCACTGAGCCTCAGTTTCTGATTAGAGTACAGTCTTGCAATTTTAGTGGCTATTTTTACCATCACATGCTTGCTGTAGGCCAAGTTCATAGTTTCTTAAATTACACAATTCTCTAAAAGTCTTAGTAGGCTTCTGATCTATAAATTACACAATTCTCTAAAAATCTTAGTAGGCTTCTGATCTATTTGCTTCCAACCAATTCCTAGTGCCCATAAACATCCCCAAAGTTGTGAATCCAAGCCCTCCATACTTGTTGCTTCCCTAGACTATTCCTCTTTCTCTTCCAACTTAATGGAATTTGCCTTGAGGTCTTCTGAAACAATATCTTGAAAGGAAAGGTAATTATCCTTAATGTGGTTTCTGCTGCTGGGAAGAGTCTTTTGTTTAACTGTAAACTCTTAATAGGGTTTTTTTTTTCCATTCAAAACTTTTTGTTACTTAATTACCTAAAGTTTGGTATCTAATAGTTTGCTCTTCCAACTTTGTAAGGTGACAAATTTCTGAACTTTCTCTCATCTCTTTAATTATGCTTTCACAGAACAAATTTCTTTCTTTTAAAATACCTAAGTGCATCAGTAAGCAATTAAGTAAGGAGCCTGGTGTACTATAGTCCATGAGGTTGCAAAGTGTTGAACATAACTTAGCATCTGAACAACAACAACAAAGCAATCCATGCATACCAATATCCTTGCTCCTCCCAGACTTTCCACTAATGTCATGACGATCCAGTAAGAACTTGGTCTGTCTGCCTTTCATGTTATCACAAACAAGAGTTTTATAAAATCATGCCCATTTTTATAGCCTCTCGTGTACATTTTCTCACCATTCACTATTTAACCTTCAACTCAATGTCACTATTTTAGGTTTTTGTTAAGGCATAACCCCATTTCAATTCTGTATTAGTTAACATAATACTAAAAGGTATAGCATATTTCATTGCTTTTACATGATAGATATTTGGAGATTTTCTTGCTCATGTAACAGCAGTTGTACGTAAACAGGTAGTTGTACATAAACAGTCTTGTTCTGTGGTAGGCAGAATAAGACCTTCCAAACATGTACACATCCTGATCCCCCAAAACTTACATGGCAAAAGGAACTTTGCAGATGATATTAAGGAGCTTAAAATGGAGAGATTATCATGGATATCCTGGTGGGCCAATGTAATCACAAGGGTCTTTATATGAGGGAGCAGGAGGGTCAGAGTGAGAGGAGATGTGACTGTAGAACCGGAGGTCAGAATAATGAGAGCCAAGGAATTCAAGTCAATTCCAGAAGCTGGAAAATGCAAGTAAACAGATTCTCCTCCAGAGCCTCCAAAAGGAACATAACCCTACTGACCTACTTTATACTTCTGATCTTCAGAACAGTAGATAATAAATCTGTGTTGTCTTAAGCTATTAAGTTTGTGGTCATTTGTTTTAGCAGCGATAGGAAACTAATAAATACATCTACAGAGTCAGCTAGGCATCCAAACAGAAAACCCACTATCTTCAAAATGTAAATCCAAAGTTTTGCCTAAAGTTTACTCCTATTATAACCAGCTGAGAAAAAGAAAGAGTGTAAAGCATTTTCCATGCAAAGATGTATGGACTAGGCACCTGGAGACACCTAGATATATTCGAGGATGGACTGTGTAGGCTCTGGTTGAGAAGCTGCTCCCAATAACTCCACATATGATGGATGTGGAAGCATGAATTCTGGTGGCAAACTGCCACCATGTCATAACCCCAGACTGAGAATAGGGAGGCTAAGACCATCTGTATGTACTAGATGGTAAGTTCCCACACTCCTTTCCCTCAATTGTTTACCAGAATTGGGCAGCAGGTAATCCTCAGAGATTAGAGGGGTCTCTTCAGAAGGAACTGAGTATCCCAAGAGAACAAAAAGCACATTAATATGGATATTTAATATTCAGCGATTCCCCCACACATCCGACATCTGACCACTCTACATACCTTTTGACAAGCCTCTTCCCCACCCCTCCCACCCAGCTGCACAAAAAGGTTTTAATCATCTTTCTTGTGTCATAAATACAAAAAAAAAAGAGTCAAGGATCACCAGACACTTTAGGAAAGCCTCCAAGAAAGACAAACAGAAAGGGGAAATCTGAAGAAGCAACGGCAATGTGTTGGTTAGCGGCAAAAAGAAAACTTAAAACTTAAATTAATATCTTCTGAGAAAAAGAATATATATATTGAATTAGTGAAACCAGAAGGAAAAATACACTTACAAAAAAAAGGAAGTCAATAACTCTTAGAAACAAAAAATGTGACAGCAAAATTTAATTTTAAAGACTGAAAGATTAAGTTATGACTATATTATAATAAATAAAACAAAATATGAGTTGAAAAGCTAGAGAGAAAAAAATGAGAGCCCTTACAGATTTGTGGTAAAGGTAGTTATAGTCATCAAATATTCCACTATATTTCCCAGCATCCTTGGGACTAGGCAAGGTCATGTGACTAGTTATTTCCAATGAAAGCTGGGCAGAAATGACCAGGCTGACATAGAGAAAATTCTCCACTCTCTTCTCTATTTGATAAAAAGCCTTGCAGCAAGTGGTGATGCCTCCATCAGCTGAGTACCTGTGTAGCCGTATGGAACAGAAGTCATCTCACTTAATTCACTTTGAACATGAGTATGAGACAAACAGTTGTTGGGTTAAGCACTAGAACTTCACGATAGAAATTTATCACAGCAAAATCTTGCCTGTATGAGAATCAGCCCAGAAGGTTAACATTTGACTGATAGGAATTTCAGAACAAGAACACTAAAAAATAATTGTTGTTTTTTAAAAGATAAGTTTATGCTTCTACCTTATAAACAATATACATTCATAAATTTGATTAAAAAATGAAGATATTTAATAGCATAATTTTAGTATTCAGATTGGAAAATGTTAAAGATTGATACTAGTCATATTTGCAAGATAATAGGAAAATGGAATGCTCATGCATTATTGATGGGCTCAAAAACTAGTAGGACCTTTTAGAAAAATAATAAGGCATTGCAAATTAAATTTATAATTTACACACCAGTTATTCCAATTCTAGGTGTCTTCAGAAATACACAAATATATTTACCACAGTATTCTTACTAGTTGAATAAAACTATAAAATTAGAAATTACCAAACATCAGTAGGGAAATAGTTGTATATAAAGTACATATATACTCATCAATGCATGGAATATAAACTACATCCATACTCATCAATGCATGGAATACTATAAACTGTGTGTTTTTTTTTAAGAAGTAGATGTGTATGTGGATATAAAAAACGTCCATGATAAATTGTTGAGTAGATAAAACAATACACAGAAAAATATATACAGTATGATTTTCCACTTATGTAACTAAAATAAGGAAAGAGAATCTGCAAATGCGTGTGCGTGTGTGTGTGTGTGTGTGTGTGTGTGTGTGTGTGTGTGTGTGTGTTGAGAGGGATAAAAAGCAAAGATGCTATAATGTTTACCATTTTCTTCCCTCTCCATCTCCATCACAAAGAATAAAGCTGACTTATTTGCTCAGTCAATTTCACAGTCCTACTTTGTTTTGCAGAATCTAGCTATTGAAGGCTGGGCTTCCCAGGTCAGTCAATGGTAAAGAATCCACCTGCCAAGGCAGGAGATGCGGGTTTGATCCCTGGGTCAGGAACATCCCCTGGAGAAGGAAATGCAACCCACTCCAGTATTCTTGCCTGGGAAATCTCATGGACAGAGAAGCCTGATGGGCTACAGTCCATGGGATTCCAAAAAAGTCAAAAATGATTTTGGACTGAAACAACAGTAATGATGATATATTGAAGAAAGAGAAAAATGATTAACTGATAAAGAACTACACCAGAGAGAGATGAAAAAAGAAGACAAGAGGGTTGTTTTGGACTGAATTGGGTAGAGAATTTAGAAAGCTTGGAATGAGAAAGGAGTAAATCTTCAAAGTATTTCTATGGGTATGAACAATATTGACCATACGTGGGGGAAAGGCATTTTTGAAAGAAATTCTGTGATTCATGGGGAATGCTCTCCCCTTTGGACAGTTTTATGCAAGACTGGAATATGATTCATGTTAGTTATTTTAATTATTTTCTTGGATTCTAGACTTTTTTTTCATGTAATTAGATCTTTGGGTATACAAAGATTTCAACTGTATTGTAGACAAATCAGAAGATAACATACAAAGATATATGGAGATGATCTACAATTAGGAAAATATATTTATGTTTCATGTTAGGAAAATTTTTGAGGAATAGACATCAAACTGCTAATAGTAAAAATCTTTACGATTTCAAACTAAATGAGGGAAAGCATAACACACAGGTAGGAGGACTTTTTTAATATACACACATAGGCGTTATTTGTAACATGAACTTAAACTGAAACAAATGAATAAAACAATAAATACAAGCTATTACTTCTTTGAAAATGTGACATTCTCTTATTTATGACCGTTAAGTAAAAACTATACCTTATAGGTAATTTTGTTCTTCATTTCAAATTCCTCTCTTAGTCAGTAGAGACCGTTTCTGTGCACATACAGGTCACGGTGGTAGTTTAGTTGCTAAGTCGTACGACCCCATGGACTGCAGCCCGCCAGGCTCCTCTGTCCATGGGATTCTCCAGGCAAGAATACTGGAGTGGGTTGCCATTTCCTTCTCTAGGGGATCCTTCCCACCCAGGAATCGAACTCTGGCTTCCGGCATTGCAAGCAGATTCAACACCGACTGAGCTATGAGGAAATCCCTCATAGAGGCCCTTCAACTAAAACATTGAAATAACTGCAGCAAAAATGTTTTTAAAGTTTAAAATAAGCATGAAATTACTCAATTTGCATATTCAATTTTCAAGTATAGATACCTATCGAAACCTCAATTTTCACCAAGAATTTTCTTTCTGGAAAAGCTCCTTCTGGACATGTTCAATCTTCTAAGCTCCAAAAATAAATATTCAAAGAAAATATTTTTATATTATGCTGTCAGATATTTTCAAGTACAAACTAGAGGAAAATGACAACTCAGATGACGTTAGACAAAGTAACACTCTGTGGACACTTAATAAATAACACTTTAACACTTCAAGCTAATATGATTTTAAATTCGACCGATAATGACTCTAAAAATAAGGGACTGTTCTCCAAATAGCAATATATTTAGACAGTTATGTGAAGTCTAGATAAGCGATATGAACTCTAGCGCCATCTAGCAAACATGATGGGTAACATCACTAACATTCTCTGTTAACAGATCTAACAAAACAAGGTTAAGTGTCCTTGAGTTCTGTGTTGTCAACCTTGAAAATGCCAGTTAAGCATTCTTTAGACTTTCTAGAGTTCTGAACTTGGCATACAGCCCTTTAAAAGGCAATGAGAAAAACGCTTTTCAATTTCAACAGGCCCAATATAGAATGGTGTCTTAGAAAAGAATAAACACCACCTAACTATGTGTGTGTGTACTCAGTCGCCGCTGACTCTTCGCTATCCCTTGGGCTGTAGCCTGCCAGGCTCTTCTGTCCATGGGATTTCCTAGGCAAGAATACTGGAGCATTGCCATTTCCTTCTCCAGGGGACCTTTCCGACCCAGGGATTGAACCCGTGTCTCCTGCCTGTGCCTCCTGTATTTGCAGGCCAATTCTTTACCACTTGGGCCACCTGGAAGTCCCCTTAACTACAAATTTGATAATATATAAATGTCTCCACTCCCACAGAATGTTAGTATCATTTAATTTCTTAATAAAAGCATAATGTTGCTAAATTTACTAATTTATATTCTGGACTGCTTTCAGTCATTAAAGTAAACAAGAAAAAAGTAAAAAACAACACATTCTCACCCAAAACACACACACCTTTAATTTACTGATATTTTATTACATCCTCATATGTGGTATTTGTCAATCTACCCAAACCTCAGCTGCACAATAATTTTCAAGCAAAAACATGTATTTAAGTACATATTTGTGAACCAAAAGAGTTAAACTCAAAAGCCTCTTGGACTTCTAATACCTTGAGGTCGGTATAATATGAAAATACAGTACCTGATGTTTTGATGCTAAAATTCCTAAAGTCGGGGACTACAAACATATGTTTTAATGATGAAATCCCATGTGTCATAATCAAAGATGGAGTTTAGCATTAATGTAAAAGGTGTCACTTTATAACAGAGAAGACATGAGTGAATGACTGGAAGAATTAATAAACAAAATTTCTATCACACTGTTATCAACCACAGGGGAGATTTCAAAACCAATGTTAATTTATTACTTTCTACCTATGAAGAACTTCTTCAAGAAACTCATTATGTTTGCAGCCTTCAAAATGCTTATATGATGTTGCTTTTACTGCTCCCCAGCAGCAAACAAACAAAAAAAAAAATGTAATAATGGGTAATAATACGACTCTATTGGACTGCAGCACACAAACTTCAAATAAAGAGAAATGTGGAATTGCTTAATTGCTTAATTATGAATATCCATCAAAATTAGATAGTTTATATCAGTAGTGTTCTATCAGAAAACAAAAATTATACAGGAATACATGGGTAATGTTTAATATGAATATTTATTAAATTTAATGAGGGATTGGCTAATGAGAAGCAAGGAAAATACCAAGGAATATAGAAATTACAGATAAAAGAGTAACCACTCCCGTTAGGGCTGAGCTGTTGCCCCACAGAAGAGTCTCCTCCAGCAGAGTTGATCCACTCTTTCACCGGAGAGGGAGCAGCTGTGCCTCATTGGTTGGTAGAGAAATTGCTGAGGTCCTACACCAGCAGAACCTGCTAGAAATTTGCCATCTGAGATCCTGGAGGAAGCTATCTACAAGGTTGTCCTTCATTAGTGGCTCTGTCGCAAAGCCACCTGAAGGGGTGCCAGGAAAAGCTGCACTGATGCTACCGGAATTGGATGCTGGAGAAGTTGTATGCAAAGTCAGACCTTGGAGAAGCCATGTGTGCTACAGGAGCCTGGAGAGAGGTGTACACTGGGTCCAGTAAAAGAAAGTCTTCCCTGCATTGTCCTAACAGCACGCTTCACTGACAAATCTTAACAACTTTTCTGCTGGCAAACAGAGCCCAGCTCCACCTTCATAAACAGGAGCCTTGAGAGAGGTGTACACTGGGTCCAGTAAAAGAAAGTCTTTCCTGCATTCTCCTAACAGCACGCTTCACTGACAAATCTTAACAACTTTTCTGCTGGCAAACAGAGCCCAGCTCCACCCTCATAGAGCTGGCATTGGAGTGTGAATTTGGAGCTGAGAGGCAATAAATTCATAGCTGGTGCACAACTCTTTATTTGTACCCACTGTCATACATCACATCATGCTTTAGGAATTGCTTATTCACAGCTCACCGGTTTTCTCAAACTTAATTTCCACAAGAGGTTTCTTATTGGTTTAGTGCCTTTAATCTCCACTTTCAAATCTACAGAGCCCTATCAGATCGATTTCCCTAAACCATCATTTCACTTTGTCTGTATAGTGCTCAAAAGCCTTCAAAGAACTCATATTGCCTTAGAGTAGTGACCCTAAACTTAAGTGTGAAAACCTCTTTACAGTATCAACAATATTGTACAGATCAATATGTGATAGTAGTCTTATTATTAGAACACTTTAATTAAAAATAGATGATCAAATGCTGTAATACATTTAGATATATATGATTAACCCATATTTTACTAAGTCACATGACCTATAGTCAGCACAAACAGTGGCTCATATACATGGGACAGACATATCTTTTCCATATAAAGACTATGCATGGTATGCATATGGATCCTACATTGATAACTCCAGGCCCACAAGTTAGGACCCCCTAACCTGAAATCAGTTCCCATTCCTTCAACCCAGCATTGAACTTTTCATAATCTGACCCAATCTATCTTTATATCTGTCACTGACTTTCCACATGACTTCAATTTGCCACAATCCATGCACACTGAACATATCCTTAGAAATATCCTAAGCCATAGCTCCACCTGGAATATTCACCTTCATTCTTCCTTCTTATCCAAATCTCACTTCTCTTCAAGACCCACATTATATCCCTGTTTTAGTTGCTTTTTTTTGGCCACTGCAGAAGAATGTCTATTGATTCTCAGAAACCCCACTGCCCTCTAAGCCCTCTCATGAACTGAAGGGGATAAATGCAGGGAATTACACTTCCAGGTTCTTTTTAGCAGGCTCACTGAATTCTACCAATAAGGGGCTGCATCAGAACGTAGGAGTGAACAGGTCAATACTCCCCTGAAACATCTGAAAGTAGGTGAATGGGTGCTCTCAGATGGCAAATGTGAGGTTTGACATCCCCTTCTCTGTGCCCATTTTGTGCTCTGTACATGCCTCTACAGGGCTTCCCAGGTGGTACTGTGGTAAAGAATCCATCTGCCATCACTTCTTGGCTTTTCGGCTAAGATCAAGAATCTGCCTGCCAAAGTAGGAGATGCAAGATAGGCAGGTTCAATCCTCAGGTCTGGAATATCCCCTGAAATAGGAAATGGCAGGAAATCCCACATTCAGAGGAGCCTGGCAGGCTGCAGTCCATGGGGTGGCAAAGAGCCAGACACAGCTGAGCGACTGAGCACACACATACACACACAGTACTCTACCACATCACTTATCTCACTGTATTTTGGTTGAGCTTACCTGATTATTTCCTGCAGCACAACAAACTCTCCATAGAATTGAGAACTGGTTTTTTTTTTTTTTTTTTTTTTTTTTTTATTAGTTGGAGATTAATTACTTTACAATATTGTAGTGGTTTTTGCCATACATTGACATGAATCAGCCATGGATTTACAGGTGTTCCCCATCCTGATCCCCCCCTCCCACCTCCCTCCCCATCCCATCCCACTGGGTCTTCCCAGTGCACCAACCCTGAGCACTTGTCTCATGCATCCAACCTGGGCTGGCGATCTCTTTCACACTTGATAATATACATGTTTCATTGCTATTCTCTCAGATCATGCCACCCTCGCCTTCTCTCACAGAGTCCAAAAGTCTGTTCTATACATCTGTGTCTCTTTTTCTGTCCTGCATGTAGGGTTATTGTTACCATCTTTTTAAATTCCATATATATGCATTAGTATACTGTATTGGTGTGTATCTTTCTGGTTTACTTCACTCTGTATAATGGACTCCAGTTTCATCCATCTCATTGGAACTGATTCAAATGAATTCTTTTTAATGGCTGGGTAATATTCCATGGTGCATATATACCACAGCTTTCTTATCCATTCATCTGCTGATGGGCATCTAGTTTGCTTCCATGTCCTGGCTATTATAAACAGTGC
The DNA here is from genome assembly GCF_033118175.1 of Dama dama. Lineage (NCBI taxonomy): Eukaryota > Metazoa > Chordata > Mammalia > Artiodactyla > Cervidae > Dama > Dama dama. The sequence goes on from NC_083700.1 coordinate 41,993,516, forward strand.
TGCGATGAACATTGGGGCAACATGTCTCTATCAGATCTGGTTTCCTCACTGTGTATGCCCAGGAGAGGGATTGCTGGGTCATATGGCAGTTCTATTTCCAGGTTTTAAGAAATCTCCACACTGTTCTCCATAGTAGCTATACTAGTTTGCATTCCCACCAACAGTGTAAGAGGGTTCCCTTTTCTCCACACCCTCTCCAGCATTTATTGCTTGTAGAGTTTTGGATAGCAGCCATCCTGACTGGCGTGTAGTGGTACCTAATTGTGGTTTTGATTTGCATTTCTCTGATAATGAGTGATGTTGAGCATCTTTTCATGTGTTTTTTAGCCATCTGTATGTCTTCTTTGGAGAAATGTCTGTTTAGTTCTTTGGCCCATTTTTTGATTGGGTCATTTATTTTTCTGGAATTGAGCTGCAGGAGTTGCTTGTATATTTTTGAGATTAATCCTTTGTTGCTTTGTTTGCTATTATTTTCTCCCATTCTGAGGGCTGTATTTTCACCTTGCTTATAGTTTCCTTTGTTGTGCAAAAGCTTTTAAGTTTAATTAGGTCCCATTTGTTTATTTTTGCTTTTATTTCCAATATTCTGGGAGGTGGGTCATAGAGGATCTTGCTGTGATTTATGTCAGAGAGTGTTTTGCCTATGTTCTCCTCTAAGAGTTTTATAGTTTCTGGTCTTACATTTAGATCTTTAATCCATTTTGAGTTTATTTTTGTGTATGGTGTTAGAAAGTGTTCTAGTTTCATTCTTTTGCAAGTGGTTGACCAGTTTTCCCAGCACCACTTGTTAAAGAGGTTGTCTTTTTTCCATTGTATATACTTGCCTCCTTTGTCGAAGATAAGGTGTCCATAGGTTCATGGATTTATCTCTGGGCTTTCTATTCTGTTCCATTGATCTATATTTCTGTCTTTGTGCCAGTACCATACTGTCTTGATGACTGTGGCTTTGTAGTAGAGTCTGAAGTCAGGCAGGTTGATTCCTCCAGTTCCATTCTTCTTTCTCAAGATTACTTTGGCTATTCCAGGTTTTTTGTATTTCCATACAAATTGTGAGATTATTTGTTCTAGTTCTGTGAAAAATACCATTGGTAGCTTGATAGGGATTGCATTGAATCTATAGATTGCTTTAGATAGTATACTCATTTTCATAATATTGATTCTCCCAACCCATGAACACGGTATGTTTCTCCATCTATTTATGTCTTCTTTGATTTCTTTCATCAGTGTTTTATAGTTTTCTATATATAGGTCTTTTGTTTCTTTAGGTAGATATACTCCTAAGTATTTTATTCTTTCTGTTGCAATGGTGAATGGTATTGTTTCCTTAATTTCTCTTTCTGTTTTCTCATTGTTAGTGTATAGGAATGCAAGGGATTTCTGTGTGTTAATTTTATATCCTACAACTTTACTATATTCATTGATTAGCTCTAGTAATTTTTTGGTAGAGTCTTTAGGGTTTTCTATGCAGAGGATCATGTCGTCTGCAAACAGTGTTATCTCTCTGTATTTTGATTGAGTTTACCTGATTATTTCCTGCAGCACAACTAACTCTCCATAGAATTGACATGATCTCCTGAGAATCAGCCTCTCCAGTGTCACAGACAGCTAAGCTCATCAACAGCAGCTTCCCTGTGCTGCCTACACTTCCAGTTCTCCTAAAAGCCAGCACTCCAGCCCTTTCAACATTTCTGTAAACCTCTCAGTCCCTGCATTAAACACCTTTTTACTCAAAATACCTATGGCAGCTGTCACTCTTCTCATTAGCTATTCGGCCCTTATATAATTATTTACTACTTTCACTGTTATTTATCTTTTCACATGTATTTAGATTGTCTTCCCAACTATGCTACTCAAAGAAATGGCTGAGTGTTGTATTTTTATGTACAATATAGCATCTTCCCTTGCAAGTATATTTTCAATAAATAATTATTGATTTGATTCATTTAATTAAACATTGGGATAAGTGAGACTCAGCTGATGGCCTTCAGACTTGTATCTTAGAAAAAATGGACAGACTTTCAAACCGCCAAGTCAATACTTAGAGTTTCAGTGGTTTACGACTTTTCAGTGGCTCTTACCATCCTACCCTCAGTATAATAACTTACCTATTTTGAATTAAGTTGCTGACCTCCAATCTAAATATTTATAACCGTTTTTTGATGAACAGCTTTGGGAAAATTAGGCTATCATTCATACACTTCCTGCTTTATATTCTGGTCCTAAGCTCTTCATATTTTTCTACATGTTAAACATCCTTATCTCTATCATATCTTAACTAACTACTCTTAAAGTCTACCTTTTCCCCACTTCATTTTCTTTCTACTATGAGGTATAAGATAATACAAAACATGTTTCTTTTTCAAATGGGAAGAATAAAGCTTTTATCCTTGATCTGCAATTATCTTTTGCTGTTTCTGTAAATCTAAGTATAATGGGTTGGATGGTGCTCCTCACAATTCATGTCCACCTGGAACCTAGAATGTGAACTTAGTTTGGAATAAGGTCTTTGCAGATATAAAATTAGTTAATTGACTTTAAGATGAAGTCATTCTGGATTTAGAGTGGGCCCTACCTTCAGTGACTAGTGTCATTTTAACAAGAGGAGAGCATCAGAGAGGCACAGGGAAAAGGCCATGAAAAGATGGAGGCAGACATTAGAGTGATGCTACTACAAACCAAGAAACATCCAGGGCCACCAGAAGCTGGAAGAAGCAAGGAAGGATTCTCCACTAGAACCTACTGAGCATTGCTCAGAAGCATGGCTCTACTGACAACTCACTTTAAGCCACACCATTTATGATACTTTGTAGGGCAGCTCTAGAAAACTAATACACTAATATTGCTGGTACTTTTATTACAGTCCAAACAACCTTATAGGCATAAAAGAATGCATGAAATTGTAAGCTGACATCACTGTATATGCTGCTAAGCACCAAGTATTCCTAACACATACCCTCTATTCTTTTAGGACCACTTCCAGAAATGTAAACGAAGCATCTCCTAGTGAAAGGACTTCCTGGCTAAATAGTTTATTAGCAGAGTCAATTTGACATTTAGAAGCTAGTTTCAGAGAATTACCTTAGTAAAATTAAGCTATTTTCCACTTTCTAAAGATAATAATTTAGCAATTGTTAAAAAAATAAAACTTTAAAATTAAGCAAAGACATAATTCTCTTTTTCCTCTTTTTCCCAGCTGAAAAAATATTGCACAGCCTACAAGTATACTTGCTTCTCCTCCTGAACACATCACACCTTCTGATGTTTATGTTCTAAGGGATGCTGTAGAATACAAATTCCCAGGAAGAGTTAGACACCCCCTTCTCAGTGCCCTCTTTGCCCTTCATAGGCAGCTCTATTTTACCACAGTGAAAAAAGAAGTGTTAGTTGCTCAGTTGTATCTGACTCTTTGTGACCCCCATGGACTGTAGCCCGCCAGGCTTCTCTAAACCATGGAATTTTCCAAGCAAGAATGCTGGATAAGGTTGTCACACTCTACTCCAGGGGATCTTCCAGACCCAGGGGTTGAACCTGGGTCTCCTGCATTACATGCAGACTCTTTGCTGTCTGAGCTATTACATTGTTATTACTTGTTTACCAGATTGTTCCTCCCAACAGACTGAGAACTCTGCAAGGGCAAGAATGTATATAAGTCATCCTCATACTCCCAGGCCCTAGTACCGTGTTTGCCAGCACTTAGTGCTTGATAAATGCTGAACTAATTAAACTGTTGACCTTGCTCTGTTCATAAGAGAGTAGACAAACTTAAAACACATTCCCAGCTGCAGTTCTGAAATTGAGCATTTATTCTTAAAGCATATGCAGCAGACATATTTTTATTACAAAATGTGTTTTATATACTTCCCCCTTCTCAAAAGAAAGCAGCAAGACTCAGCAATTAATTATCCAAACCTAATGAGGGAAATGTTCACAAGTGAATGCAGCCTGACATTTACCAGGAAAATATAACAGCCTGAGAGATGGCAAGTACAGGACATTTTTCCTCTTCCTGTGCCAAAAGCAGGTTTCAAGAACAATGGGAAGGTGTGGCTGAAGGACAATGACTTTTGCCTAGAAGTGAAGTATGCCAGAAGTCTTCAAAATTCTTTGGCCTGGAGTCTTAACCAGATTCTGCATCTCCTACATTTAAAATTGATGATAAATATATAAACATTCTAAAGTGATTCTAAAGCTTTTCTAATCCTCAAAATTGCTAAGTCAAAAGAACTTAGGCTGTAACTAGTATACCCATCTCTGAGATCATACCACCAGTCTAACTCTTCAGTTCAGTTCAATCGCTCAATCGTGTCCAACTCTTTGAGAACCCATGGATTGCAGCATGTCAGGCCTCCCTGTCCATCACCAACTCCCAGAGTTTACTCAAACTCATGTCCATTGAGTCACTGATGCCACCCAACCATCTCATCCTCTGTCGTCCCCTTCTCCTCCCTCCTTCAATCTTTCCCAGCATCAGGGTCTTTTCCAATGAGTCAGTTCTTCGTATCAGGTGGCCAAAGTATTGGAGTTTCAGCTTCAGCATCAGTCCTTCCAATGAATATCCAGGACTGATTTCCTTTAGGATGAAAATACATACACAGGCCATGGCTAATTACATTACAGAGCAAATACTTAGGAAAAGTTTTCCAGGAAAAAGGTCCATGAAAGTGAAGAAATTGGGAGATTCAGGACAGAGATCCCAAATAAGAAAGAATATTAAGGTTCTTGGTTGCAGGAATTTGACTAAGAGGGGTCTCAGAGAAGAATTCACACTTGCCAGGTCTTCCCAGTTTGCAGTTGGCAGCCTCTGAGATGGCCGCAGTGCTCCCCGCCTCCTAGTATCCATGCCCTGTGAAGTCCCCTCCTGTGAGTGTGGATTGGACCTGGGACTGGTTTCTAACAAGTAGGATCCAGCACCAGTAATGGGAGGTCACTTCTTGGATGGGGTTACAAAGAGATTGTGCCTTCCATCTTATGTTGCCCTCCCTAATTCCCTCCCTCCCAATCCTGCACATTCACTCTGAAGAAAACCAGCAGCCACAGTGTGAGCTGTCCTACAGACAGTCTCATTTGGCAAGGAACTCAGATCTTGCATCCAACACCCACTTGAGTGAGCTTGGAAGATCCACTCCTGGTTTAGCCTTGAGAAAACTGCAGCACTGGCCACCTTGATTTCAGCCTTATGAGAGACCCGGAGCCAAAGGCACTCAGCTCAGTCACACCAGATTTCTAACCCACAGAAATGGGGAGATAATAAATTCTTGTTGTTGTAAGCCACCAAATTTGGGGGTAAATTTTTACATAGCAATACATAACTAATGTACAGCAACTCCTATTTATGATACTAATACTTCCTTACTTTTCAAAACTCATATCTAGACTTGTGTGTAGTCGTCTGACCCCTTGGAATGAAGCAGAGACCACTCTCTTAGGAACTAAGTACTTTTTCATATATGCAAACTCAGGGAGCAAATCATTATAATCCAGAATTGGGCTATCACCATTCCAGAAAGGGCAGTTAAGCAGAATGTGGCAAAACTGACCTCAGGGTAGTCTTCCTAAGGCCAGAAACCAGAGTAGCCCAAGTATCAGCCCATTCACTCATCATCTCATAACCAGTAGTGGGAACAAAATCATTTTATTCCTTAAACATGTAACTGTTTGTTTATCAATCTTTTCATTGCAGAGTTTTATAGGGAACTGTAAAGAACCAAGAACTTCCTATCTCCTCTGAATCACTAGAGATGCCCTCCACATAAACAAAATTGATACTAAGCACTTACTCTGTGAAGGAACATAATTGCTTGGCTGCTATGAGACAACATTTTATTTCAGATTGTATTCATTGCTTACTCATTTCCCCAAACAATTTCCTTTTTGCTCAAACTTTGCTAAACAATAGAGCATTTTATTAGATAATGTTTACTAATAAACAGAAGGCATGGATAACTATTAAAAGAGACAAAGTATTCAATTAGAACAGCTTAATTACAATGTGACTTTGTATAGAGTTCTAGCTTGTAATTTTATCTGAGAGCAACATTGTGTTTGTTCAAAATAAGAATAGCACATTTGATTCTTTCCAAATTTAACCAGATGAGTTGGACAACAGAAGACTTGTACATGGATTCTTGCTCTCTAGGCCTTCACAAATAATGCTGGTGTTTTTTATGTTTTATTATGAGAACATATCATATTAGAACACCCACTTAAGACACACTGCATGTGTACATGTTTAGTACCATCCAGTTCTTTGTGACCTCATGGCTATAGCCTGCCAGGCTCCTCTGTTCATGGAATTTCCTAGGCAAGAATACTGGAATGGGTTGCCATTTCCTCCTCCAGGGGATCTTCCCCACCCAGGGATCAAACCTCTGTCTCCTGCATCTCCTGCATTGGCAGGTGGACTCTACCACTAAGCACCTGGGAAGCCCCAAAACATGCACCGTCACCATGAAATTTTGTGTAAATGTTTCTCAAGTAGGGTAAAGATCAGAATTTGATATTGGAGGTCTGTTCCACATTCTCTTTTCTACTTTTTCAATATACCAGTATAGCTAAAACTGAAGATACACATGAATTCTTCTCCTTGAATCTTTTTTTGAACTCTTCTTTTTTAATGGATAGAATGTTTTGAAGACTCAATTTCTCACTCTCCCTACATCAATCCTAACTGAACCAATGACATTATTAAATGATGGTTTTGTCCTGCTGGTAGACTGATTGAGATGCCTGCCACCATTTACAAAATTGCCATTAACTCATCTCTTGGACAAACACTGAACAAATCACTAACTTCCAAATATTGGCAGCTGTCAGAACAATGTTAAGGCTGTCATAAGACCTCACCTTTGCTTATCGATAGTAATTTAGGTCAGGCCTTTCTTGACATTATATTTTTCTTATTATATCTCACATCATTGATAAAGCATTATAGGTTATTTTCCTTGAAATCTTGTGCCTTATTCAAAGAAGGAATAAATATTGTTTCATTCACACAAACTCTACCACATTACCCACTACATTTATATAGGTCTGTAAGAAAATGGCACCCCACTCCAATATTCCTGCCTGGAAAATGCCATGGACAGAGGAGCTTGGTGAACTACAGTTCATGGGTCGCAAAGAGTCAGACACAACTGAGGACACACACAAACACACATACACAACAGTTCAGGTAAAGTGAGTTGGCAACAATCTGGAAACTTGCCAGGAAAAAATCTGGACCAGAGAGATATTTGAAACCAAACTGAGTCCTTAGTTCTAAGTTATGTGTTTTCTTCAATTCGGTGCTGTAACTGCCTCCGGCAAGATGGCCTTACCCGCAAATACTAGGTTTCAGCTTACTATCTGTTTTCCAGATTAGCTCCAGAGAGATCAGTCTAAAATACAGATATTTTCTTCCTTCTCTACTTAAAACTGTTCAAGGCATCTCAGCACCTTCAGGATAAGCCTGACGCTCCTTAGAATGATATATAATGTTTTGACTTACCTGGATTCCCTGGATTCTACTGCTTAGGTCACTGTTTAACAACTGTACCTTAATGACCCAACCGTACCCCTTCTTCAGATCTCAGCTCAGGTCACTTTCACCTAGGAACACCTTCAGTCTCCCTATTCTGGACACTCTAACAAACGAGTAAGTGTTTGTGACTGGGATTGAGTGCAGAGAGTACCCTCCTGTTCCTTGAGTCATTTCTCAGTCACAGCTGATAGGAAACCTCCTAAGAAGCCTTTCCTACGTCCTCCCTCCCAAAGAACGGACTCTTCCTGTCTTGGTACTCCCTCTATGCTCTTCACATCCTTACACATTTTAAAATTATGAGATATGCAGAAAAGTGTATGGGCTTCCCACGTGGTGCAGTGGTAAAGAATCCACCTGCCAATCCAGGAGATGCAGGTTTGATCCCTGGGTAAAAATATCCCCTGGAGGAGGAAATGACAACCCACTCCAGTATTCTTGCCTGGGAAATCCCATGGACGGAGGAGCCTGGCAGGCTACACTGCATGGGGTTGCAAAGAGTTGGACACGACTGAGCACAGCACACACAGAAGAGATATAAAACACTGTACAGTTTACTAAATCATAACAAGCTGTACAGTTTAGCAAATTACGGTAGAATAGATCCCCGTGTAACACTCATCAAGACCAACTAACTGAACATCATCAGTATCAGAGAATGCTGCTGTCACCAACAAAGCCCATTAATAATGACGGGAAAATAAAAATAGAATCTGGATAATAAAATCTAACCTTTTATTTTTTCTTTTCCACTGTGCTTTGTCTAGTTTTAGGTGCTCACTGGGGGCCACAGGTAGGAGCCTTGCACCCAGCACTTCAGAGCAGAGTTAGTGCAGACACCCAACTCGGCGGACTTCTGCAAAAGCTCCGAGTGTGACACCACTATTCAAGATGGTGGCAGCAGCGGGTTGTTGGCAGGGTCTCTGCAGCCCAGCACTGTGATCTGGAACCCCAAGCAGCCGTCTGTGTGGTCCTGGGAGGACCCCACCCTCTGCCCTCCCCACTGATGAGAACCTTATAAAGCAGCCTCGTCCACCGGCAGCTGGGAAGAGCAGCTCACCCCGCTCCGTTCTTTCATCAGAGAACAAAGCTTTCCTTTGGTCTCATTCTTTTGGCTCAAGCAACACCACGCTGGGCAGAAGGAGCCTCGTGGAGGACCAAGGAGGTAACTCCCCACCATATTTCTCCCCGGTCTCAAACTCTTGCCTTCCCCAGGGTAACCACGATCCTGACTATTTTGATCATTTGTCCCTGCTTTGTTTCATTGCTTTGCCACATAAGCAGAAATCCTTAATCTATGTGGGTCACTTCTGTCTGTTTTTATCATGTTTCTTTGGTCAATGTGATGTCACAGACAGCTGTAGTTTTAAAATTTTCACTATGTCATTCCATTACATGAACAAACAGTTTGTTCATTTTAGAAGATGTAGACGTGTGTTTGGGCAGGATCCCGTTTGAGGATATTGCAAGCCACATTGCACAATCCTGTCAAGCATATCATAGTGCATGTAAGTATGCATTTCAATAATAGAACATCTCTCTCTGAGAGAGGGATTTCTGGATATGCACATCTACACATCGCTGAGTAATGCCAAAGCATTTTCTAAAATGTTTGGACCAATGTTTACTGCTACTAGTTTTTGAAAATTTTTATTACTTCATGTTCTTGCCTTGGAATTATCCTACTTTAAAATTTTTCCCAATCTAGTGGGTAAGCAATGGTTTCTCACAGAGGTTTTAAAGGGCTTTTTCTGATTCTTAATGAGGTTGAACACCATTTTAAATGTACATTGGTCACTAACATTTCCTCATCTGTGAAGTCTCTTACCCATTTTTCTGTTGAATTGACAGTATTGCCTTTTTTCTTAAATGATTTGTAACAACTCTCTATGTACTCTGTATATTTTGATTAAAATTGTTGCAAATATGTTCTCCCATCCCTATGGCTACCTTTTACTATCTTAATAGTGTGTGTCAATGACCGGCTTAATTTTAACAAAATCAACTAATCAGTCTTCTTTAAGTTAGTGCCTTTTGCACCCTGTTTATAAAATCATTTCCTATCTGGTGTCACAAAGATATTCTCATTACTTAGTACCAGTTTAAATTTTTTGATATGTAAGTCTGTAATCCACCTGGAATTGATTTTTGTGTTAGGTGTGACAGGGGGTTCAATTTCTTTTTTCTACAATAAAGGTTGTCCAACTGTCCCAGCATCATTAGTTGTCCCAGCTCCATACTAATCTTTCCTCTTCTGCTCCCCAGTGTCACTTGGCCATAAATCAAGTGTGTGTGTGTGTGTGTGTGTGTGTGTGCATACACATTATACAGAATACATATAAGAATAGAGTGTCTAAGAATGGAAATACATGTACACAATTGGAGTAGGAAATGGAAACCCACTCCAGTATTCTTGTCTGGAAAATTTCATGGACAGGGGAGCCTCGAGGGCTACAGTTCATGGGGTCGCAAAGCGTCAGACAAAACTGAGCAACTGAGTACACTTGCATGTGTGTATATGTATATATATACACACACACACACATATATATAGTTCTATTCTTAGACATGCTATTCTTTTAGTTTTTCTGTCTGTCTGTCCCTGTGTTAATACCACAGAGTATAAATTTATGTAAACATATTAACTTGGCTATTTTCTTTAGTCTTTGTAGTTCCATATAAATTTTAGAAACAGCTTTTCACATCACACACACACACATACACACTCACACAAACACTTTTTTTACTGGATTCGAATTAAATCCATAGATGAGTTTAGAGAAAAGACATTTTGGCAAATATGAATCTTCCAGTCTATAATCAATTTCTATTTCTCTATGTTAGTCTTTTTACTTTATTTTAATAAAGTTTTGTACTTTTCTCTGTAAATTTATTTCTAGGTGTTTGATATCTTAATCCTACAGTGTCTTATTTAAACTTCAATTTCTGCTTGTTGCTAGTATATGCAATTACTTTTGCATATTAGTTTTCAAGATTCTAATCATTTATCCATAGATTTTCTTTAATTTTCTACAGACAATGTTATTGTACCATCCAAGATTAATTCACATTTGGTTTTTTATTTTAAATGCATATGTCTTATTTTGTTTCCTACTATGCAATATTACATACTGCAGGATATGGGACAATGTCCTATTTTTTTAATTCCTGATCATTATTATTCATATTTCATCATTTTTCATGGTCAGTCTTGGAAAAATAAAAAGCTAGACAAAAAATAGAATTGAATGTTTATACTTAATTTGATTAAAAGTATCTACTAAACACCTGTAGCGCATGGTGTTTAATGGGTTTGGTAGAGCTCTACTGTGTACTTCCAGTTTCTGCCATGGTCTCACTTGTGTATGTGAGACACGTGCCATAAACTCTAACACATCGTTAAAGCTGAGGGACAACTAGAAATTTCTCTTTTTCCAAGTCTTTCTCATACACAACAGAATTAACATTTTCCTTTCAAGGAAAGCACACAGGAGCTTACTGGTAATACAACTGCATTCAAACAGGAGTGCCACTGCCCTTGACAACAGTCTGGTCCATCAGCTAACTAGGCCAAACCCTGTGCCTATGATATGCATAAAGCCATAGGCCGCCCATAAGCAGAGTCAGTGGAAAATGGAAAACTCTAGGCTGCATCTACATGAAGTATACCTGAAAATAGATGATGAGCAATCCTGCCGTGTGGCATAAGGAAAGTAGTATGAACACACTTGCTACAGTGGTCTTTGTCATTATCTCCATATGAATTATAAATGTACAGCTGTTTGTTCTATTATTTTTCATCACTTTTCAACTTACAATAAACCCTGTTAGCAGTAATGAGTTCAAATGTGTGTGACAGTGTGTTTAATGAAAAAATGAGTGCTACATGTTTATCTCTGAGAAAGTTAATGCTACCCATGTAACAGGCAAAACTTGTCAACATTTACCAACAACTATGAAGGTCATAGGGATATCACTGAATACATTCAAAGACACAAATCTGCTAAAGAATTCTCAGCTTCTGTTTCAAAAGTAACTAAGACTGAGTGGGAAAATAATGACTCAACATGTGCTGCTGAAGAAAGTGCATTTACACAAGACTCTGTAAAGCTTATCTTTTCATTTAGAGCAAATGCCTGTTCTTCTAAACAAATTTTACTCATTTTGATTCCAGGCTTTTCTGTGCACAAAGAGTGAAGCAATGGCTGTGAACAAGTTGGCTCCATTAGCAGCAGCAGAACTTTGCAAACTGTTAAATGGTACAAGTTTACAGGACTATTTCCAGATACTTTAAAGAGAAGAAAAGTTAACTCCAACAAAGATTTTATTTTCTCATCCAGTTCAAGAAATTAGAGTATTATGTTGCAGGAGAATGATCTGACTTATCATGAATGCTATAGTAAATTCTGTTTAAAATTAATGATGATTAAACTATTTGTTTTGTGGTGGTAACACAAACACAAATTTTGGTGTAACATAGAATCATGGCATAAAATGACCTTATAAAGTCAAGAGATATGCAGAGATTTTCATGTGTGTGTGTTTATATGCATATATTAGGAAACTTGGCCTATTTCATATATGTATTTGCATATGCTTCACTCTGATATGTGAATTTCTTTTTGCTTGTCATCCTGAGGATTGTGATATTTGAATCTGTATATTTCATAAGATACAGAAAATTTTCAGACATTATCTTTTCAAATATTTCATCTTTCTTTCTTTTCATCTTTCCAGCTACATCCCCCTTCTTTCCTCTCCTTGGATTCCACTTAGGGTAGCACTTCTTACTGAATTCTCTATTTCTGTTACCCTTCTTTCAATATTTTCCATAAATCAGCTTTCTCTACTTAATTGTGATTAATTTCTTCCATCATATCATTCAGTTCACTAAATTTCTATCAGTTTTATCTAATTTATTATTAAACTCATTCATTGTGTTCTTCGTCTCAATTGTTGAAGTAATTTCTAAAATTTACAGTTTAATGTGCTGTTTTATTCTTCATAATATTCAGTTACCTGCCATGATTTTGTGTTTATTTTCTCAAAACCATAGTAACCATAGTTTCATAGTTTGTGTCTGATAATTTCAGTACCTACAGTCTTTGTAGATCTGCTTCTATTGACTGTGGTTTTCTCACCTAAAGGAGTTTTTGTTCTTTGCATTTAGATGTTTTTATTGGTTATTTATTATTAAATAGTAAATATTAATAACAGTCATATCATTGTGATATTAATATTGTATTATTTATATGATATCACTATCATATATTTATATTATTTAATAACTATTTAATAGTATTATTAATAACAATAAAATGTTATTGTTTATTGTTAAATATGTCATTTGAAAATTATTAGTACTACCCATTTATTATCTTCCAAATAGGATTTTGAACTGTGATGTTGGAGAAGACTCTTGAGAGTTCCTTGGACTGCAAGGAGATCAAACTAGTCAATCCTGAAGGAAATCAATCCTGAATACTCATTGGAAGGACTGATCTTGAAGCTGAAGCTCCAATACTTTGGCCACCTGATGCAAAGAGCCAACTCATTAGAAAAGATCCTGTTGCTGGGAAAGATTGAGGGCAGGAGGAGAAGGGGACGACAGAGGATGAGATGGTTGGATGGCATCACTGACTCAATGGACATGAGTTTGAGCAAGCTCCAGGAGATGGTGAAGGACAGGGAAGCCTGGCATGCTCCAGTCCATGGGTCACAAAGATTCGGACATGACTGAGCGACTGAATAACAACAAAACAAGTAGGATTTTATAATGCTTTTGCCAAGCACCTGGGGAAACCAGCAAGACAAGATCATTTTAATCCAAGTTCAGAGTTCGAGATTTTACACAGACACAGACACATACACACACACATATATTATTCAGCTATGAAAAGGAAGGAAATCTTTCCATTTGCATCAACATGGGTAAAACTGGAGAACAAGCCAGTCACATAGAGAAAATAGGATCATAATTATATGTGGAATCTTAAAAAAAGAGTTGAATTCATTGGAACAGAGAGTAGTCCATAAGTTAATAAAGGCTGGATCAGGGTGGGGGAGGAGAAATAAGGGAGATAGTGGTCAAAAGGTACAAAGTTGCCATTATTTAGTATGAACAAGTCTAAGGACTAACATACATATAGTGTGATGACTATAGTTAATGATACTGTATTGAATATTGAAACTGTGATAAGAGTAGTTTCCAGGTGTTCTCATCACACACGTACAAAAATAAGTGTCTGAGGAGCAGCATGCTGATCAGCTTAACTACAATTGTCATTTCACTGTGTGCTCACGCAGTCGAGTCTGACTCTTTACGACCCCAAGGACTGTAGCCCACCAGGCTCCTATGTCCACTGGATTTTTGCAGCAAGAGTATTGGAATGGGGAGCCATTTCCTCCTTCAGAGGATCTTTCCAACCTAGGGATTGAACCTGCATCTCTTGTGTCTCTTGCACTGCAGGCGGATTCTTTACCACTAGTGCCATGTGAGAAGCCCCATTTCACTACACACATGTATATATCAAATCATGATACCGTACACTTTAAATATACACAGTATTGTTTAAAACTATATTTTAAAATTATTAAGGCTTATGAGTCTGGAAAGAATGTTGGATCCTTCCCAGGAGACCCATCAGCAGTGCTCTTGTGTGTATCTTATGATTCATCTCCTCTCTCTCATCATCACACAGAATCTTTATCTATCTGGATATTAGGGAAAAAAGCCTCTGACTCACAGTATATTCTTCAAAATCTGTCACTTAGGGCATAAATTCCACCCACTGATCTCAAGACTAAGGCATCTGATGCTCAAATTCCAGGTTCTTGCAACTCATAAGCCAAGAATTTCAGTCTTGTTGTAGAGCTATGCTTTAAAACCCTTCCCTGGAGCTAATGAATGACCATGAATAAATGTAAGAAGGTCAAGAGTTCAAGGTAAAAAAAGATAGGGAGACATACATGTGGAAGCAGTTAACCTATTTACTGAAATATGTTAAGCTTGTCGTTTTCAGTCTGTGTTCTACATAACTCTAAGACATAATGATTCCATAAACATGCTTTTTAAATTGCCACATGATCCACTGATATAAACAGTGTGTATAACTTATTAATAGAAACAAACTACACTGAAATCCGCTTTTGTGTTGTTAGGATGAACAGTCTCTAGCCACTGAGCCACTGAAACCTCCCAGGAAGCAAATTGTCGGAGGCCTGTCAAGTCTTCCCTGAGAATCTCCAGAGTTTTCTCCTGGGACAGAGCTTTCCCCTGAGGAGCTGTTCAGTTGGGAGCATTGAGGAGGTCATGGAAGGGGCACAGCAAGGACCACAGAACTGTTCTAGTTGTGACAAGCAAGAAAGTTCCACCATTTCTCAAAGCTGGTTTCTCACATGTTAACAAAATAAAAGGAGCAGGGAGTGGAAGTCCCTGTTTCTCAGAATCATTTGAGAATCAGTGATCTAATATGTGCCGTAGAACATACCGCAGTGCTATACAAAAGTGTTTAATGAGTGTCAGCCCTTGTCTTTCTTCTAACGAGTCTCCAAGCCTCATAGAAAGGACTATTTCAGCTCATACTGATTTACAGTTTCTACAGAAGCTACTCTATCTACATCCACATGTGTGGGGCTATGAACAAGGTAACTTTTGCGCTTAGGTTTGATGCCCTCAAGTGCCTCTTTTCAGTTTCTCCTCATCTACCCCTGCCTTCTAATCTGGCAGCACCTTACAGACTTCAGATGAGCTTGGACTCAAAAACAACTGACTTCTGCTTCTGACAGCCCATAACAGAAAACATTTTGATAGAGGCTAACAGAGAGGCTGGCAGCATAATGGAGAATCTAGCGCAAGACTTAAAATGCTGCAGTTATCCGTCAGTCACACAACATAAGAAACAGCTGCTTTATTAGCTTGATGGAGCAGCATACAAATATGAAATGATAGGATGCAGTCACAGACTAGTCGCAGGAAAACATGCCGTTGTGGGCCAAATCATGGGTGCCGCTGACAGTAATGCCAGAGATCAATCCTGACTAGCACACATCTCCTTATCAGGAAACCTCTGGGAGATGATGAAGCACAGGAGCCAGCCATCCCCACAGGAGTGGCAACCAGTGTCCAGACTGAACTCCTCTGTCAGCTGGTAAAAATCGACTTTCCTCCATGTGGGGATGCTACTAAATAAATCTGTATCATGAATAAAAATAAACTATCGGAAGCCTATTTCTCATGTTAAATTAGAAAAGATATTTGAGGATTTGTTTCATGGCTTTAATCCAGGCATATTTGCCCCTCATCTTTTTCTGAAACACCCACATTTCTGTTTGTGACATTACCTATCTTAGGAGTATCTGTTTTCACATGTTGAGAATTGGGAATTGGTTAGCCAGCAAGTCAAAATGAGCAGATAGTATAAACTTCATAAGATAGTATAAAACTCATAAGGCAGAAGAAAATGCAGGGAAAAGCCAATAAGTTCAAGACTCCTCACCTTCTGATCACCAACACATTTCCTGAAAGGCAATCAAAAATTCACCATCCAATACTGGTTTGAGATTAGTAATTCCACATTCCAGCTAATGGAACATGAGTTCTATCAATTTTCTAATGCCTCTCATAATATTATTTTGACCTTTCCTTTTCCAATTACATTACTTATGTGATTTCATTTTGTCCTATATAATGACTTTCTGATCCATAAGGATATCACAGAATAACATACTGCTGAAATCATCAAATTACTGAGCATCTGCCTCAGACGATGTCCAGCCAAATTAAAATTGAACATTTCAAGGCGGAAAAAAAAAAAAAAAAAAAAAAAAAAACTTGCTCAATGAGCTAAGTATTTCTCATCTTAAAATTCTTTAAGATAGTATTTCAAGTCAATTTTTATGTCCCTGCAAAATCCAAATAATTTCTACAATTTTCTATTTCACTTTCCCAGTATTCATACAACATTAGATGTAACATTTACAAGAACCTACCACAACCAGTTAAGGCTGGCTTTATAGACAGTGACCATATTTTCTGAACCAAAATAGGACACAGGGCTGACAGCAGGGCAGAGCAATTTATATCCAACCTATATCATTGAGTTAGTCCCTCCTTCATCAAATGAGTCCTCAAAACTACCACTGAGGTTATCTTGAGAAAACTGAAATCTGATCAAGCCACTCCCATGTTTTAAACCCTTTAAAATCTCTTCTTATAGGATAAAATCCAACTTTTTGTTGGGAAAACTAAGTTCCTAATAACCTGGCTCAAGCTGTTCTCTTTCACCACTGCACTTTCCATCCAGCCATTCTGAACTTCTCACTGTGTCTTACCACAGTCTTTCCTAGATTCCATATTTTTGCACCTTTACCTTTTCCCTGGAAACATTCTTCCCTAACACACACACATAAGCACATCTACTTATACTTCAAGACAAATTCTTTCCTATGTTCTCCCACCCAGTTAGTTGTTTTAAAAACAGTTTGTGCATCTGTGCCTCTATCAAAGCATTCACCACATTTTATATCAACTTATCTATTTGTATATTTAGGGCTTCTTCTAAGCTACAGGTCGCCATGGTTTTAAATAAACTGTATTAAGGAATAACTAAGTTATAACTGTCTGCTGGACTCTGGAGTCTGCTTTCTCCTCATTCTCATTAGGTGGATTCTATCATGATCAAGACAACCACTTGGGGGAGATGTTGTAAAGATGTTACCAGCATAAGGTGGGTGAGGGGATAGACTAGTGACCTTTAATAACTCTAATAACATTAATATCTGTAATAATTCTTCCAAACCTAAGATGATGGGTGCAACAACAAAAATAATCAGCATCAAAACAGTCTAGTTGTTTAATCAATAACCAGCAGTTGTAAACCAGGGAATCCATCAAGTTCTACTGTGTGGGAAGGCAGCATGCTTACAACCATTCATTAGACTGAAACCCCACATTAGATACAGCTTGGGTTTAATAGCTGGGAATTTCCTATCTCTAGAAAGCTAATTAAAAGACTACCACTCCTCTTTCCGTTGGTTACTAAAGCAGTTTACAAAGTGTACCTATTGGAGGAGTGTGAGAAGTTAGAGAGGATTAATTTAGATAGGTGCTAATTCCAAAGAAGAGGAACAATAATAACAAAAAGGCTTTCTTTCCCTTACACAGAAGTTCTCTTTGAACACAAAAACTCTGGGCAAAATGCTTTGGCCCAAATAATTAGAATCCTGCTGACAATCAGAGTCAACGGCGGACTGATGTCATGCCAAAGGACACGCATTGTGAGCCTTTAACGTAGAGTTCCAGGGCTAATTAGACAGAAAAATTACTCCATGCCACATCCAGTTCCGGAGTCTGCATTTCAGCTGCAGAAGGTGATAACAGTAATGTGTGGTGTCACATCTTCAGTCTCAGTCTAAGACAAGAACAAAATACCTTTAAAAGAATTCCTGAAGAACAGAAGGGAATTCAGCCTTACCTGCCTCTATTCATAAACATTAAACACAACAACAACAACAGACAAAAGGGTTGCCTACAACAAGCAAATCTTTCTTATTCTCAATTTTCATCCACCTGATTTGCAAGTTAGTCTTTCCACTCTCCTCCTGGCAGTAAAACAATAAAAAACCTAAACCTCCTCTAGTCAGTTTCCAGTATAATGCAGTACAGTGCCAGCCTTCAGCCTGGATGGGAGAGGAATTTGGGGGAGAATGGCTGTATGTATATGTATAGCTGAATCCCTTCACTGTTCATCTGAAACTATCACAATATTGTTAATCGACTATGCCCCAATGCAAAATAAAACGGTTTGCTTTTTTTGTAAATTTATTTATTTATTTTAATTGGAGGTTAACTACTTTACAATATTGTAGTGGTTTTTGGCATACATTCACATGAATGAGCCATGGGTGTACATGTGTTCCCCATCCTGAACCTCTCCCCCATCCCATCCCTCAGGGTCGTCCCAGTGCACTGGCCCTGAGCACCCTGTCTCATGCACCGAACCTGGACTGGCGATCTATTTCACATATGGTAATATACATGTTTCAATGATATTCTCTCAAATCATCCCACCCTCGCCTTCTCCCAGAGTCCAAAAGTCTGTTCTTTACATAAATAAAAAGTTTAAAAAAAGAAAAATACAGTGTCAGCCTTTGTTCCCAGAGCCTCAGATCCCACACCAGGCTGGGGAACCCCATGTGTACTCTCCAATGTCCATGGCTGGAACTTGGGAATGGTACCTTCAGTTGACATGAGCTATTTCAGCCTTGTCCAGAGTGTGAGGCCAGTTCTGTCCTGGGTGTCACTCATCACCCCTTGGGGATCCTGATCCTATTTTGCTCTAAGCCCCAGTTTCCTACTAAATGTAATGACTTGAACTAAGACTCTGTCCCACCTCTCCCTCCTCAGGAGCCTCCATGCCACCACAGGGATGCTAATAGTTTTTTTCAGAAGCAATCATCTAAATTAAACCTAGGTCATCAAAAAGCCACAGCTAAGAGGTAATCAAAGAAGTTTCTAGGAAAAGGGTGGAATCAGAAAGCATTGATCATAGACAACATCTGATGAAAATTCTTCATCATCTCTAGACAGTCAAAATTATCAAAATAACAGAGTCATTTCAAAGCTGCTCTTTCCTTATCAGTACATTATTTGAAGAAAGTAACAGACCTTATTCCTAAAGCATTCATTAAGCTCTGGAGTTCAGTTCTTCAAAAGTTTCACAATCCGTCTTTTCCAGTTGCTTCTTTCAGGAATCATTGAAAGTCATCTAGTGCTGATGTATTAACCAAATGAAAGTTATTCTGAGACAAATGTTATTCAGGCCAGATTATTTTAATGTCAAATAGGTTACTAGTAGCTTTTCAGAAGTGTAAACAAGGAAAACACACAGAGCAAGTTTAAGCAACCCTTTATCAAATAAACAATGTGAGTTTTGGCCCATTTTTCTGCTGAAACAATAGAAGTCCAAGTGACATACAGGAGAAAGCACCAGAGACCATAGCAGCATTTGAATCTCATATCCAGACTGTTTCACTTCCTTCTCACAATGACCATTCTGCCTGCCTTTATCCTAGTGAGCAAAGCCAAAATAAAATTTCAAAATCCATTATTAAAACACAAGATTATTTATAGATGCCCAATGCCTTATGACATGGTTATATGAGATTTGATCTAGTTCTGCATGACTAGGAAAATTAAGCATGTGGCATCTTCCTCAACCTACTTCTCTCACAGCTGGAGTGCTTTGCCACAACTCAGCATGTGTGCTTTCTCTTTGGTGTAGAAGCAGAAAGATAGATGGCACCTGAAAAGCAAAAGAAGTGAGGGTCTAAACCTGTGGAGGCAGTTTAATCACCAGCAAACAGTTGATCATTCAACATAATAACACAGGGCCTTAAAAAGTCTGCTCTGACACTCTCATTTGTCCTGTGATAGAGCGCCCACTGCATGGGAATTCAATATCCCGAATGCACTCAAACTTAGCTGTGCATAGAACGTGCCTATTGTCTGTAAGCTGGAAGTCACAGTGCAGGCCACTTCGCTGACAGACATGACCAGTCTGTCTCCCACAGGTTAGCACCTCAACCCGGGTTAGCACCTAAGACACACTTGGACACCCAGGCCCCACCTCAGAATGCCTGGGACCAGGGCCTGGGAATTTTTCTCAAAGCTACACAGTGATTCTGTCACAGAGCTGCATCGAGAATCACAAGGATGCTGTGCTAACCTTGCAACATCACGGCTGCCGCACTGTTTTGAAATTCGGTCCAGGGGCTGGAAGTATACCGCCTTCCAGAAAATGAAGGCAGCCTCTTTTGTGGAGGATACATAATAGTTTGCCCTGTGGGTGATCAGCCCCCAGGGAAGCTTTCTGGTGGGTTGTAAATCTCCCTCTTCATAGAAACAAGCCAATCTCCTGGCTGTTCTGCTCCTGATTAGTCTGGGACAAAATCTCTTGTTCCAGGCAAAGTAGGTGTTATTATCATCATTTTATAAGTAAAGAAATGTAAAACATGAGAGGTAGAATGACTTGCATACTTTCATACTACAAACTAAAAAGTGGCTGCTTCAAAACAAGGACTAAGATTTTCTACTTCCAAGCTCTTTTCTGATTTTAAAGTGTATTTTCTATTCGGTTAGGTTCACATGTGAATCAAATCTCAGGGTTAGGAAAGCAGGATGTCCTCTTTAAAAAAAATAAAAATCAGTTTATTTTAGAAAAGAGGTTCTCAAAGTTTGGTTTCTGAATGAGTAGCTTGAGAATCACTTAGGGATTTGTTAGAAATGCAAATTTTCAGCCCTCGCTCAGAAAATCAGAACCTCTGGTTGTGGGCCAGCCCTCCAGGCAATTCTGAACTTTTAAGAACCACTGTTTTAGACAAAAGCCAAGCTATAAATCCTTTCCCCAAAATCTTGTTGAAATAGAACCTCATAAAAATATTTTTTTAAATACTCAAAGGTAAAGTCAGAAAGAAATAATAGTTTTGGGGAAGTAAACCAGCTTGATTGCCAGAGGTGGAGTATTCTTGGCTGGAAGACAATCATTGGACAATTGTGGGAAATCACCACCAAATGTTTTTCTCTCTTGAGAAGAGAAGACATTTAAGTAAAAGTTAAGAGCAGCAGGCAGAAACATACATTTTAGTAAATATATTTCATTTTCTAAGTAAAATATATTGAGTAAAGAAAAAATTCTCTCAAGGAAGGTTGTTGTTGCTTTCAGTGGCTCAGTCGTGTCCGACTCTTTGCAACCCCATGGACCGCAGCATGCCAGGCTTCCCTGTCCTTCACTATCTCCTGGAGTTTGCCCAAACTCATGTCCATTGATTCAGTGATGCCATCCAACCATCCTGTACTCTCTCGCCCCCTTCTCCTCTTGCCCTCAATCTTTCCCAGCATCAGGGTAATTTTCAGTGAGCCTCCTCTTCACATCAGGTGGCAAAAATATTGGAGTTTCAGCTTCAACATCAGTCCTTCCAGTGAATATTCAGGGTTGATTTCCTTTAGAATTGAGTGGTTTGATCTCTCTGTTGTCCAAGGGACTCTTAAGAACCCTCTCCAGGTACTAGAATTTAATTAGGCCCTCAAACTAACTGAACAAATGAAAACAAGACCCTTAGGAGAGAGATTGATAAGTTTATCAAATCTGTTTTCTTTTCCACTTGATTATACAGCCCAGCCTCCCTGGTAGTAGAATGTGGTCCCAGGATTGTCTTCTGACTGTAAGTAGGAGGTATGTCTGCTAACAAACTGTCATAATGCTCGCTCTTCTCCCTTCTTTCACTGGCCAACTAGAAGCAGAGGGTTCAGCAGAGGCATCTGTGGCTTTAAGGGTCGGTGGGTCCACAAGCCAGAAGGACCCAGAGTTCATAAATCATCCTAGGGAATGCCAACTACTATACGCCGACACATAAACACTACAAAAATGAGACAAATTCCACTGGGCTACGCCAGTGAAGTTTAAGGGTTATTACAGATAATACCTACCATATGTAATCTAAGTCTTTGCCGGAGTGATTAACACAAATGCACATTTAGCCAAAGCAGCAATGTTTCACACCAGGTTCTAAAGCCTGTACCTCAAATGGATGTAGAGCAGGAGCTACGGAATCCCCCGTAGATCAAAGAGTGCTCCAGGAACTGTCAGCCAAACACACCTGCGACCGTGTTTCCTCTGTTATTCCTCTCAGATAACTCAGGGCCTGCTATTCCTCTTCACCGTCAGACAGCCCCTTCTGGAATTTGCCATCATATCCACACAATGTTCAGAAGACAGAGAGGTGATCTATTTAGTCTGTATTTTAAGTCTAACACTAATAACTGACCAGAAGGATCATTCATGATGGATACATTTTCAGAAGTCTCCACTCCTCTCCTCAATCCCACATATTGTTATGACTTCCCCATTCCCCCTTAAATGAGCTTCCCTTGTGGTTCAGTTGGTAAAGAATCCACCTGCAATGCGGGAGAGCTAGGTTTGATCCCAGGTTGGGAAGACCCCCTGGAGAAGGGAAAGGCTACCCACTCCAGTATTCTGGCCTGGAGAATTCCATGGACTATATAGTCCATGGGGTCACAAAGAGTCAGACATGACTGAGCGGCTTTCACCTTCACTTCTCACTGTTATTTTCACAGTCAAACATGACTGAGAGGCTTTCACTTTCACTTTTATTTTCCCTTAATGCCCTATATATTGAAGATTTCATATCTTTTGTTCAATATTCATTCATAGATTTAAAAAATATTTATTTAGTGGGAGATATAGACAAGGTATTTTTTAGTCTGTACTCAGCTTCTGACATGGATGAGTCTTCCCTTGGCTTCCATGATACAACTGTCTCAGTTTATGCCTCTTGTCTGGAACTTCCTCCTCTATCTGCTTTGCATGATCATTCTTCTCTATCCAGTAATTAAATGATATTAAATGATGGAACTTCCTCAAGTCTCTGTCTTAGCCTTTCTGTCTCCGATTTCTATATTCAGGCCATTATATCTACATCGACAGCTTCTATTTTCACCTATTTAGATATGTCTCTCAGGGACTTTCCTGGAGGTCCAGGGGTTAAGACTGTGGCCCCAGTGTAGGGGGCTTGGATTCAATCCCTGGTCAGAGAACTAGATCCCACATGCCACAACTAAGACCAGGCACATCCAAATAATAAATATTACACATGACCCTCAAATTTGTGGCTATTTCTCTGGTACAGATTTTCTTTGGTGTTCCAGACTCACATAACCAATTACCTACTAAATATATCTACTTGGATGTCTCAAAGGCATTTTAAAGAACATAATGCACAATTGAATTCATTGTTTCCAGCCTCATACCCCACCTCTGTGGTCTTCTTCCTGGGACCATTATCAGTGAATGACACAAGCTCCCATTCTGATAAGCATATAAGAAGCTTAAGAATCATCCTGGACACCTTCCTCTCTCATGCCTCTGATAGCTACTCCAAAACCACATCTTACTGACTTGACTTACAGAATAGCTCCTGAATCTTTCTGCACTGCATCTCTTCTACAGTATCCCAACCCAAATGGCCCACATCTCTTGCTTGGATGATGGCA
Organism: Dama dama; assembly: GCF_033118175.1. Classification (NCBI taxonomy): domain Eukaryota; kingdom Metazoa; phylum Chordata; class Mammalia; order Artiodactyla; family Cervidae; genus Dama; species Dama dama. The sequence goes on from NC_083700.1 coordinate 42,017,104, forward strand.
TTGCTTTTCCTATGTAAACCACCACTAAGTCGTCTATTCTCTACGAGGCACAGTGATTTGTTTTCAAGTTGCAGATCTGATCACACCATTCCACTACTATTTAAAACTCATCAGAGGCTCTCCATCAATCCTAGGCTAAAGATGCAAATGCTCAACATTGCCCACAAGTGCCTGCCTTGGCCTGGATCCCACCTGCCTGTCCAGCCTCATCTCAGAACTATCTTTTCACCTTCCCTCTGCAAGCCAACCACACTGGCTTTTTTCTTGAATGAGCATGTTCCCTCCAACCACAAAACCTAAAACACAGAAGTTCCTTGGTTTCAAACAATCTCCCTACTTGTCTCAACTTCTTTCACCTCTTCTTTTAGATTTTATCTCTCCTCATTGCCCTTACTTGGGGATCTTGGGATGACCTCCATTTTACAGTTAATTACCCCATTTCTAAGTCCTCCTAGAATGGCTCCATCTCCACACTAATGATAGTTGTAAATCTGCATTAAACTGTAGGATCCTTTGATTAATGTCTATTGTTAAACAACAAGCAGCCCCACCTATCAGCAACCATGTCCACTTTTGTTCCATCATTGTATCCTAAGGCTCTCATTTAACGAATATTTATGTACCAGGAAATATTCTAGGTGCTTAAGTGATAACAAGAAAGGGAAGTTTCCATCTGCTGTGGTAAATACATTGTAGTAATAGGAAACAGAAAATATACTTTTGAAATAAGAAAAAGAACAGATAATAATAAATGCTATGTAGAGAATTAAAATAGGACCATATGACAGAATGTGACCAGATGTTTATTTTAGATTGAAAGATCTTTTGGAGGGGAAGGGGGTTCCCATTCATTATTTTTTGCTGGAGTTTGTTTTACAATGTTGTGCTAGCTTCTGCTGAACAACAAAGTGAATCAGCTATAAATATACATATATCCCCTCCCTCTTGAACTTTCCTCCCACCCACCCTCCACCATCTCACCCCTCTAGGTCATCGCAGAGCACCGGGTTGAGCTCCCTATGCTATGCAGCTTCCCACTAGGAATCTATTTTGCACAGAGCAGTGTGTATATGTCAGAGCTACTCTCTCAATTCATCCCAGCCTCGCCTTCTCCTGCTGTGTCCCCATGTCCAGAAAGAAGAGGTTTTTGGAGTGGTGACATTGAAAACCTTAGTTAAGATTTTGCATGACAAGATGAAACTAGTCACATGAAGATTGTGAGGAGAACCTTCCAGGAAGAGAGAATACCTATAGCAAAGGCTTGCAGGGTGGGAGCTAACACCTGGCAGAGGGTCAGGTGTTCATTAGGAATGTTCGATAAATATGCATTGATTGCTCTCAGACAAGCGGGGCCCAACGAGGGGCCACTCACCCAGGCTTCTTTCTCTCCTTGAGGCTGAGAGAGATGGAGAGGACAAAGGAGAAAGGTGCAGGTGACATGAATGGTATCTGTTGTGGTTGCTGGGGATTGGTAGATCCTCAGTGCTGCTCTCCAGGGAAGTGAGGTGTGACCATCGATTTTTGTAATTTCTGTTGTGAGACAGGGATGACTGGTCATGTTGACAAGAGTGATTCAGTAACTTGCACACAGTAAGATTCTGGATAGGCTGAAGGAAAAGCTGCATCTGCTGTAACTACTACTGTTTTGCTCAAATTATAGCTGACTCTAAGACCTGGCTTTGAACTTGGCACAGTATGGTTAAAACTATTTTCTGGATTTAGAGGTTCTCCTTTCAAAGTTAAGCTACGTGTGTAAACAAATTCGTAATATCTAGAGGATGCTTTGAACATAAAATACATTTTTTAAGTCTAGGATCATCTCAGGTCTTCTTCCCCACCCTTGGATACTCCCTCAAACTGCCTATCCTTGGTTATTTTTCTTCTCCTCTAACGCTGGAGTAACAATAAAACTTTACACATTGAATGATGAATAAGACATGTTCTTCCCCAGGTAGAAACGGGAATCAAAGCAAAGTACGTTACTTAAACCATCAGCCTTTTCCAAAAGCAAATGTTTCTCCCCAGGATGGACTGAAATATTTAAGGTTTCTAGAAAATATGGTCTGGAAATTCCTTTTAAAGTTGTTCTTCAACTACATAAACAAATTGTTCTATTAAATAACAGCTTTAAACTATCAGTTTTCATTTTTTTTTTCTAAATAACTGTGTGTGTCTGTGTGTGTCTGTGTGTGTGTGTGTGTGTGTATGTTATATAGAAAGGGACTTTGGAAAATTTCTGAATAAAACTGCTTAAATTAAAGAGGTAGTGTGCTTTTCTTTTTGAAAGATAACTTTTGATGTCAGAACTTGAAAATGTTTCAGTTACTCCATAACATTATCACAAATGAACTAATAATCAACCTTATGTCAACCAAATCAATTTATTTAATGGCAGTCCCTTTGGGAAAGTTACTTATGCTTCCTGCTCCTCAGCATCCTATTCTGTAAGGTGGTGATAATATTACCTCCCTCACATTTAGACAATGCCAATGGCACCTATTCCACTGCTTACAAGTGGAAGGTGTGAAGGTAAAGATAACAATTTCTATTAGTGTGATGTCTTCCTATAAGGAAAATAAGACTTTATAACTTGAAGGTAGGCAGTAGGAAACACCTATGGATGAAACACACCATCTGCAGGGTACTGACATCACCAGTCAGTTGGTTTTCTGTGAATATGACCTAAGAGGTTTTTTTCCATTCTAGTTGATCATCAGAATCACCTGAAGAGTGTTTTCAGAAGTACGAATTCCCAAGGGAATCTTATAGTCAGCCAGTTTGGGGAAAAGTGAGTTGGAGAATATATTATAATGACTAATACTCTAGAGTTTTTTCACACATTATCTCTTATAAAGCTCATGACAACTCTTACTGTATTGAAAAGAGAACAGAACTTGGAGTCAAAGGACTGGACTTTAGTTCCCACCTTGTCACTTTTTAGAGCACAGAGAACTTAACTTCTGTGATCCTCACTTTCTTCACCTATAAAATAGGAATTAAATGTAGTTATATCTGCCCTACATGCCTACTAGGTCTTTTTTTTTAAACATCAAAGCAAAGCAATAAATGAGAAATAGTGTCATTGTTGAGATGGGTTATGTGTCCTGGGTGTCTTTATTAAACTGTAAAGCTAAATAAAAATGAAAGTTTGGGCATCTGAAGGAAGATATGTAAGTGTCTATATATGTATATGCAAAGATGTGTATGTATGACAATATTAGCGATAATATTAGACAATATTAGCTGGACCAAAAACGCTTTAGATGGTATTAATGGCACTCATTCCTTTTTTTTTTTTTTTTATTTTTGCTTCAAGATTTCCAATTGGTTGAAAGAATTCAGATTGAGTATTAAAAGAAATATCTCAGTTTTAAATCTGAACTCTGGAAGGAAATTCATCTTCTAGAATGAAAGACAATATCTATATAGTAAATTAAAGTATTAGGGCAAGCTCCTGTCATTCTTTAACTTTATATGTTGTCTTGTGAACTATTCTATGAGTGCTTGTGATAAGAAACCATAATGAGATCCTCACCCCTCCTCTATAAAATAACTTTAATTTTGGTTAGTTTTACTTTAATAGTTTTCATTCTTCTAAATCACCACCTAAATTAGATTTTAAAGTAAATGAGAGCACTTAGAAAAGAATAAAATTAAAAAGTCATGTGGTTTTTAATGCATATGCCACAGAAACGGAATTTTTTTCCTACAGATACAGAGTCAGCTTTCACTTATGAGCCTAGATTATGGGTTATAAGACAATTGCAATGGTTATGTGAAATGAGCATATAACTATAATGCCAGTTTTAAGAAGAAAGTGTGTTACTCTTTATCTGGAGAATAAACAGAGACCACTTACAGTACAAGCGTAAAATATCCTATTATTTTCTTAACTCTGGACATTAAAAACTAGAGAACAGGTAGGTAGAAAGAGTAAGGACATAAAAAGGACACACTCTCTGAGACCAAAAGTAATTCACATAAAATGAATAAGAGTCATTGGCACCCAGAAAACATCCCAGAAGCAATTAGGAGACAGTCCATTGAAAAGGTAGTCACTGTAAAATTGGATGTTGACATTGTAAGGATGTTTGGAAGGTATTTCAGTGAGGTAGAAAATGGAAATAGTTGAGTTTGAGGCCAAAGCAGGGGCTACAGAGGAGAATTGAAAGATAATATTTTAGCCGTGTGCTTCAGTCACATCCAATGAAAGACTTTTTTTTAAAAAAATCCAAATTATGAGAAAGACAAAAAAAGGGATTTTTGTCAAGCTAATATACATAAGTCAAAATTATTCCTACATATCCATTCCCTTTGTTGTAAACCTGAATTTCTCAAGCTCTATTTTCTTATGCCATTTGGTTCCTAAGTGAACCCAGCCGCAGAGAAACCTCAACTATAATAGGCAAAAAAAAAATAACTCATGTTGTAAATCAATATGAACTTTCTGAATCCAGAGAGGTCTCTCGAGAGTATGGTTAACATCAATAAAACTCACAGAGATGGATGAAACAGAGGATGCAGAAAAGTCATATAGAGCTAACTATGAAAAAATATGATAATCAAGAAGCACCAGTGTTTATCTGCCTAAAACACACATGCAGTCACATGCACAAATACATGCAAAGAGCACCTTCAAATCTGAGAAGTCTCTGGGAGTAGATCTCAAAATTAGGATTGCTAGATTTAACAAATAATAATACAGGATTCTCAGCTAAATCTGGATTTCAAATAAACAACAAAAATGATTAGTGTAAATATGTAATATTTATATATAAATAAGCCTCATGCAATATTTGGGACATACTTATATTAAATTATCATTTGTTGCCTATCTGAAATTCAAATTTAACTGGGCCTGTTGTATTTTATCTGGCAACCCTACACAGAAGTCTGTGTACTCAAGTTTTGAAAATATACCAAAAATTATAATGCTGTCACTTTAGACAGTCACCTGGCTCCAACAGTCATCACCCTATCACAGACTTCATCACTGATATCATATAATGGTCCTCTGATAGGAAATGAATATCCAGATGATCCTGAATATGAATGTCTAATTTTTAAGATTATTATTAAATGTAAACACAAAATTTTTAAATTCTCATTCTGAGAATCAGAGACCATGGCCTTACACTCCCCCAAGGGAATCCTTGTACCATGGTGTATCATCAGCGTTACGCAAAGAAACAGAGCCCTTGGGAGAGAGTGCTTGTGGAGGTCAGCAAGTTCAAAATCTGCAGGGTAAGCCAGCTGGCTGGAGACCCAAGGAACAATTGCAGTTCAAGTTCAAAGGCTGTCAGCTAGCAGAATTCCCTCTTCTAGGGAGGCCAATCTTTTTCTAACAAAGCCTTCAACTGACTGAATGAGACCTACCCACATTTTGGAAGGCAATCTGCCTTACTCAAAGTCTAATGATTTAAATGCTATCCTCATTTAAAAAGACATCATCACAGAAACATCTAGAGAAAAATGTTTTACCAAATATCTCAGTACAGTGACCTAGCCAAGTTAACACATAAACCTAACTATCACACTCACTTTGCTCTACATAATACTATAGTGCACTACATACCATATATTTCCCACCAGAATCACAGTGACCCTCATCACCTGGTTTCTCTCCTGATGCCCTAATCTATACATTGATTCTCAATCTTTAGTGTGTCTAAGTATCAGCTGAGAAGCTTGTCAATAATGAGATACCTGAGCTTCCCTCATGGTCCAGTTGTTGAGAGTCCTCTTGGCAGAGCAGAGGATGCCAGTTCGATTCCTGGTCCGGGAGGATCCCACATGATTCAAAGCGACAAAGCCTGTGCGTCACAACTACTGAGCCTGCGCTCTGGAGCCCATGCTCTGCAAGGAGAGAAGCTGCTGCAATGAGAAGCCCAAGCACCACAACAAAGACTAGCCTCCACTCACCACAACTAGAGAGAGCCCGTGCAGCAATGAAGACCCTGCCACCAGCATAGCCATAAATAAATAAACAAATGTGTGCTCAGTTATTCAGTCATGTCCAACTCTTTGCAACCCCATAGACTATAGCCCACCAGGCTCCTCTGTCCATGGGACTTTACAAGCAAGAATACTAGAATGAGGTGCCATTTCCTACTCCAGGGGATCTTCCCTACCCAGGGATCAAATCCAGTTCTCCTGCCTGCATCTCTTGCATTGCAGGTACATTCTTCACCACTGAGCCACTGGGAAGGTCCAAATAAATAACATTAAACACACACACACACACACACACTTGACATCTTTTAAAAAAATGAGATATCTGAGACACCACTTCCAAGATTCCCATATATTAAGTCTGGGGTGAGATCCAGAAGTCAGAATTTTTAATAAGCACCTCTTTGAAAATATCACTATATTGAGTACAACTCAACACAATGTAGAAGTTTCATTAGAGCAAGGTATGTGGCAGAGTCTTACACATCACAGTTGAGTCAATGAGGTTCCATGTTCTTCAAATTTATATCTGCAGAATCTATAGTTCTTTATTCAACTGAGCATTCCACATGTAAAAAATATTCAGCAAGAACACCAGTGAGAATCCCTACTCCATCCTCTCTACTAGCTCAATCTCTTTCTAGCCTAGCTTAAAGCGTGTCTGGACTATAAGTGTCCAGTAGGTTTGTCCCAGGAGAGAGGGACTCAAATTATTCTTGATTTGAAGTCCTACACAAAGATCCTGAGTGGTAGGAGTCATTGACCAAAACAACAAACTCAGGTAAGACCCGTAATTTTTGGACAAGCAACATCAAGTTTCTGAATTCAGGCTTATTTCTTTATGGTTCCTCTATCCTTTAACAAGACTTCATCTGCCTCATGTTTATGATGGTAATGCATCTCAGAACCAAGAAGATAATGAGTTTTCACACGAGAATTCTGATGGTGACAATAGTGACATGTATTAGAGACTGTAACAGGTCTGAGATTTTAACCTACTTGCAGACGAACAAGTTTCATGGATGTTGGTGAAGACTTGAGTAACCTGGTTCAGAGACAGAGGACCTCATGGCACATGGGGCAGCAGGCATGAGTATTATTAGCATATTTACATTCGTTCCACTTGGCCCTAAGTCCCACAAAAGTGATATGGATGGGCCCGGATGAATGTGCAGATATACAGAGAGCTGTCTTTTTTTTCTGATTGCACTGGGTCTTCATTGCTACACAGGCTTTCTCCAGTTGGAGAGATCGAGGGCTACTCTCTCGTTGAGGTGTGGTGGCTTCTCCTGAGAGCTCAACCACAGGTGCACAAGCTTGCAGCCTGTCAGCTCAGTATTTGTGGCACACAGGCTTAGTTGCTCTGTGGCATGTGGAATTGTCTCAGACCAGGGATCGAACCCATGTTCCATGCATTAGTAGGCAGATTCTTATTCACTGTATCACCAGGGAACTCTGAGAGTTGCATTTTAAAAGAAGAACCCTAAACTTAGGGCTCCAAAGCCTTTTCTAATGGGCAGTAAGTGTATTTTTCCTTTGCTCCAGAGAGAGACACTATCTCTGTGTTCCAATGCAGGATACGTGATAGACACAGGTTCAATCCCTGGGTCAGGAAGATCCCCTGGAGGAAGGCACAGCAACCCAATCCAGTATTCTTGCCTGGAAAATCCCATGGATAGAGGAGCCTGGTGGGCCACAGTCCATGGAGCCGCAAAGAATTGGACATGACTGAGCATGCACGTACGCACGCACATGCCACCTTAATTACATCCATAAAGGCCCCATCTCCAAATGCAGTCACACTGGAGGTTGGGGCTTCAGCATATAACTTTGTGGGAGAGGACACATTCAGTCCATGATACCAACCTATCTCTTTCTACCAAGAGTCAACTCAGTAGGATTCATATAAACATACTAATATAAAAGAATTGGCTGTGTTCTTCAACATGAGACCAATTCTAACACTTTGTCATTCCTGCTTCTAGCAATGTGGGAACTCAGAGAAGTAGAGTGGCCTAGAGTTCATGTAGCTTGTCATCTCCGGTCACTTAGTGGTGACTCCCTGGAGCACTATGCTGAGAGCTCAACTACGGGGTCGTGATCTGTGGTCACACCTGCCAGGACTATGGCCACATATTTGCATATACCTACCATGGACATAAAGGACTCTTAACAAAGACATGAATACTTATGCCATTACCCTAGTCTATTCATCCAATGTAATTCTTTTATTATTGTTTTCATCAGCAAAAATAATGGGGATAAGTTAGGTAAGTTACTTCTTCCCTTGCAAAAATACACAACCACTAAATATATGATAGGCACTAAATATATGATAGGCTTTTATTAGGTGATGTAGAAAGATGTTTGTGATGGATTTATTATGTGAAAAAGTAAATTTCTAACTACATAAAATATGATCACATTTTTAAAATATGAAATATTGAGAAAGTATTTACAAATGTAAACAACACAAATCAAAGTTACCTTCCTTCCTCGTCTCTTTATTTTTCCTGTCTTCTAATCCTTCCTGGGAGGAGTTTTGACTTTTGTTATGCCATTATTGTTGTTGTTAAAGTCATTTTTTTATTCCATTTTATTTTGTTTGTGTCTTTTTAAGATAGGAAAAAAAGAGACAGAATCTGTTAACCTAGTAAGGTACTGGATTTATGCTATACAAGGCATCAATATAACCAAAGTGGGGTGTTTTTTTTTTTGCCCTGTAAATGTTAACTCTGTATAAAGTTCCTTCTAAAATAGATCAGGATGAAAGGTGCTTGACCACCTCTCCAGGAGGAGCAGTCAATCAAACCAATAACCTAGGAGAGAGAGAAAGAAGATAAAAAATTCTAAGATACAAGAAGAAAGCCAAAGACATGGGAGCAGCCTAAGTGTGGATCAAAAGATGAATGGATAAAAATGTGCACGTGCATAAAGGGATAAAGATGTACACAGTGGGATACTACTCAGCCATAAAAAAGAAGGAAATTTTACTATTTGCAGCAATAAAGCTGAAACTGGAGGGCATCTTGCTAAGTGAAATAAGTCAGACAGAGAAAGGCAATTACTATATGATATCACTTACATGTGGAATCTGAAAAATACAACATACTATTGAATATTACAAAAAAAAAGAAGCAAACTCACAGACACAGAGGACAAACTAGTGGTTAACAGTGGGGAGAAGTAAAAGAAGAGGGAAAATATAGGGGTAAGGGATGAACCCCTGGAGTAGGAAATGGCAACCCACTTCAATAATCTTGCCTGGAAAATTCCATGGACAGAAGGGTCTGGCAGGCTACAATCCATGGGGTCTCAAGAGTTGGACACAACTGAGTGACTTTCACATTCAGGGGATGAACAGATACAAGTATCAAATACAAAATAAACTACAATGATTTATTATACACCACAAGGGATAAAGCCAATATTTTATATTAACTATAAATAGGGTATAGCTTTTAAAATTGTAAATGACTATATTATAGACCTGTAACATATAATACTGTACAGAATCTATACTGTAATAAAATTTAAAAAATGGAATTTTAAAGAACAGAAAAAAAGGAGGCAAGGAGGCCAGAGAAAGTCCATCGGAGGCAAACCTGGATGGACTGACACATAATCCCAAAAAGAAGCAGAGGATCTTCCTGTTGCCCCTCCAAACTCTGGATGTGTCCTGAACATCTAGCAGTGATGGTTTCTTAACATACCTCAAACTTAATAAACTTCAAGACACACTGACATAACTAAAGGGTCTGTGTGTGTGTTTTAAAATGTCTGAAAAAAATGTCAGAGGGAATATATACCACACTGTTAACAGTAGTTATCCAAGAGTGGTGAGATTATGCATAGTTTTTATTATTTTCATTTGTCTCTATTTTCTAACCTTTCTGTACAACAAGGATAGAGAGTTTTGAGTAAAGATTTTTAAAATTACAGCTATGATTTTAAGAGAAAGAGAGAAAGCCTGCAAGGGAGATTCAGACAAAGAAGAAACTCTGATATACTCTGCATGTTCCTTTCTGCACAGCAAGCAATAAAACATGTTATATACTTCTAGAAACTACAAAGCTAGAAGGGATTGGTGATAGAGTCCCTCACCTTCCTTGTGCAGGTGAAAGAACTCGGGCCTAGAGGTGTCTAGCAATGCACCCAGTAAAAAGTAACAGCAGAAAGTGGGGAAATAGTTTAGATTTATTCACTCTTAACCCAGTACTTTTATTAGGTACCTGGAGAAGCAGTATCATTACAGTTTAAAGTTCTACAGTGTCTCTAATTAGGTCCAAAGATAAAAAATAAAAATGTGAGGGTTTTTTGGCCAACAGCAAAAGAATGGAATCAGCAAAGCTTGAAGGTATTACTCCAATCAATTTGGAGACACCTTCCAGTCAGTAGACAGTCTCCCAGGATGTGTTGAGTGGATATGCATCTATAACATGCCCCTCTTTTAGTTGAGTGCTAATCTCTACACTGTATTCTCATCCTTTATAATACTCTATCCTAAGGGAAACCTGTCTTGGGATTGCATGACCAGTGACCTTCTTATCCCATCTCAACAGAGTGAAAAAGGTACGGTGGAAATCAACACAACATTGTAAAGCAATTACCCTAAAATTGGAAGAAAAAAAAAAGGTGAAAGAACATTATTATTAAAATCCATAGCTTTCCTCAGTGTCATATTTTTAAAATGTACCTAACTGACACAGAGATGACATTTTTATCTCTTTTATATTTATGAATAGAGCTTTAAAGAAATTTTTACACTCATGCATGCCTCCAACCTGCCTCAGGTAAAATGAATGTGATAGTGTATACAAAGTTCTTAGAGTTCCCTAGACACGGACATCAGAAGCAAACAGCAGTCGCCTTGCCCTCATGAAAAGTTATCTACTGAGCCTGGCAAGACGCTGAACCATAAAGTAACTTTCCTGTATTTCTCAATGAGATCTAACCCTATTTGTATTTCTCAAATAGGTACAGAAATCGAAACCAGGAACCAGTAGTTTGGGGGAGAATCAAATGCCAAAATTGTTCAGCAGTGTGGGTAAAAATTGAGGTGAGAGGTACAAAGAGGAAGCTCTCCGAAAGCAGAGAGTATAATTAAGTCAACCTTCAAATTTAACTTCTTTCGTTCCCACGTAGATTTGTCTTTCCCATAGGCCTGCAGATGGTGCCTCGAGGGTGGCTGTCACTGATCTCTGAAGAGTGAGACTGGAACTGAAACCCACAAGCCTCGCACCTGTGGGGTCAGCTTCATTCATAGTCTTGACCCTTGCTGATTTCCAAGATCTCCCCCAATAAATGTCATGCCCACAAGAAACACTTGGAATGCCTACTCCTCTTTAGTAGTCCAGCTTTAAGTCTTGCTCAAAGTTGATTTAGGGCAGATATTTTAAGTCAGAATTCTATTTAGTGAAACCTGAGATGGATACTTCCTGAAAGACACATCTCATCCAGGAAAGGAGAGTTTAACTATTACCTTACAACTTGGGCTTCAAGTAACATCTTTTGTTGTTTTAAATGACTTAAATTGCCACAAAATCATTGTTCTACCCTTCCTCAGACAGCGTCCATCACCTTGATTTTCCCATTTTTACCTGGATTCCATAGAAAGCTTGCAGCGGACACACAGGTAAGGTCAGGTAGAGGTCTTATCCCACGTAAATCACCATTTTCCACCATAGGAGCTGTCCCCATGTACAGAAGAAATCTGGAGAATCCTGTGAATAGTGAAAATATTAGATCCCATCAGTGGTGGGTAGAGGAAAGCTGTGAAGTAGAGGTAGAAATACCAGGAATAACTAAAAAGAAAAAGGACACTGAGGTTTGTCCCCAATACTTATCCTCATTTTACAGAATAAAAAAACCTAGGCACACAGAGGTTAACCTGGCCAAATGATACAACTAAATTATAAAGATTCCTATAAATACTTTTTCAATATGTGAATCACATTGTAAATCTTTTGAAACATTAATATTACTAAGTAATTATCATTCAAACAATTTAGGAACATATGCTTTAAGAAATAAGGAATTGATCTTTTTCAAGAAGGTTTTGGGCTGGCAGTGAATCCAGGTGACGATTTTATACTATTTGAGAACGGCAGCTCTCTGCACAGTAGAAATAGTCTTTACTCACAAGATAAACTTGCTTCCAGGGCAAAAAAGAATGTTTTATTTCAACTCCAAATACTTCGGAGTACCTACTGCAAACTTATCCCCCTGCTGAGCTGGTAGGCCACAGAAATATGTCCATACTCTCTTTTTTCAAAATTCTGTAAGTCTAATAAGGGTGGAGAGAGAACCAACTCTAACGTATGTATGTGCTCAGTCGCTCAGTCGTGTCTGACTCTTTGCGACCCCATGGAATGTAGCCCGCCAGGCTCCTCTGTCCGTGGGATTCTGCAGGCAAGAATACTGGAGTGGTAGCCATTGCCTTCCCCAGGGAATCTTCTAGACCCAGGGATTGAACCCGCGTCTCCTGTATTGCAGGCGGATTCTTTACTGTCTGAGGCACCAGGGGCTTCCCTGATGGCAAATTCTAACATAACGCAGAGTAAAGAAGTGGCCAAACAGAGCTACAAATGAGGAGCATGTGAGACCCAGAGGAAGTAACAAGATGACCAAAGAAATTTTAGAACTGTTTGTCCAACATTCACTTTTCAGCCACAACCACAGACTTAAACACCCGTCTCCTCCTCCACCCACCAAAACAAGAGTCAGCTATCATTACAGGATTGAGTCCAAGAGAAATTTGGCCCCTAGATGGTGCTAACACAGTGAAAATAATTAGAGGACATTCTTGAAGGTTTCCTGGAGGAAGGACAAAGTAAAGCAAGGTAGGGCTTGGTGGTGTCTGGCAGAAGAGAGAATGGTTCAGGCCTGTTGGATACCAATAGGAAATGTCAATTTAAAAGAAGGAGAGGGGAAAACAAACGAAAAGCTGCCTGGCCAAAACCTGGTTTAAGCCATTTGATCCAGAGATAAATGGAGATAGACTAAAACCATCAGAACGAGCAAAATGAAAAACCTAAACAGCACAATGGGGCTTCCCAGGTGGCACTAGTAGTAAAAAACCTGCCTGCCAGTGTAGGAGACATAAGAGACATGGGTTCGATCCCTGGGTCAGGAAGATCCCCAGGAGAAGGGCATGGCAACCCACTCCAGTATTCCTGCCTGGAGAATCCCCATGGACTGAGGAACCTGGCGGGCTAGAGTTCATGGGGCCACAAATAGTTGGACATGATTTAGCACACAAACAGCATGATGCTCTCATCAGCAGCAGTTTTCTGAGAGCTTACTATTTGTAGACTGTTATGCTTCTTGCTAAGACTGCAAGGCAGACAGAATTCATCCTTTGCACCAAAAGAACATACAATGTAGTTAGGGACACAGGAAATGCCAAATGAGAGTTATATGAGAAGTAAGTGCTTTGGGACACAGAGGACAAAGTAATCAGAGACCCAGAGGCCAAGAGGCAAGCGAGAAAGGGTCTATGGCAAAGGAGGATGAGACAGCTGGGACTCAAGAGAGAAGCAGGGATATGGGACACTTTATAGTAAAAGTTTAAAAAGAGCAATTTGAGATTGTATCAAGCTGCTGTAAAGATACTCAAGTGAAGCATAATATTCTGTGGTACAGAACACGTCCACCCACAAACTGAAACCATTTGAGCCCCAGTGACTTCTGATGTGAAGTTGGCAATCATGTCCTCAACTAGTTAGAGGGTTGTTGTTCGGTCAGTAAGCCCTGTCTGACTCTTTGTGACCCCATGGACTGCAGCACGCCAGGCTTCCCTGTCCTCCACTATCTCCCAGAGTTTGCTCAAGTTCATGTGCATTGAGTCAGTGATGCTATCCAACCACCTTATCCTCTGCAGCCCTCTTCACTGACGGTATGAACACTCTAAAAATAAAAAATCAGTTCCCTTATGCTAACCATATTTACTCCAACATGGCCAAGAGGCAAGCCATGCTTTGAGGCTGAGGAATGATGCCTCTAATACAACTGGCACAATTAATTAGCAGCATCTTCTGTGGAGATGTTTATCTATAAACCGTGCATTTCTGTGTTTAATTATTCAGATGTTTACATTTATATATATGATAACTTTCAGAGAGTAGTTTATACCTCACATGGCATGGGGGTGGTCTTGTACTTTAAAAATGTGAAATGAATCTCTTTTGTTTAGAAAGTGCAGTGGAAAAATGATTATGCTTGTTTGGAAAGTGCTTTATTTATGCAAATATGCATCATACTTATGCAGTAAATAATTAATTTACTTCCTAATGCAACCCAGATTCAATCATCTCCCAAATATCTCTTCCTTTTGAAGAACCAAATGTATTTCATGCTTTACATTCAAAACACAAATAAAATATCTACAAAAAATTCAAACCACTGTTTATTATTATTATTATTATTATTTTAGTACTGCTGTGCTTGGCAGGAAAAATGTTATAGAATGTTATATGGGCAGAGGCCATGTGCAATATTATCTGACCAGAGAGAACAATTGACATGGGAGATTTCTGGGACTGGATATAGGAAATGCAAATTTAAACCTAGAAATTTGGCCTTTCCATGTTCTAATCAACTAGCAATGTTTAGCAAGCTTTTCCTGTAAAGGGTCAGAAAGTGAATATTTTTGGTTTTGTGGGTCATACGATCTCTGTCGAAACTAAATAGTGCAAAAGCAACTATAGACCATGCAATTGAAGGGATGGCTGAGTTCCAAAAAACTTCATTTAGGAAAACGTGACTGGGCTACATTTGGCCATAGTATGACCCATGGACTAGGTATTGACATGAATCAGTGATAACAAGCAAGGTTAAACAGTTCTCCTTTACAAGGGCTTGGTATCTGGAGACAATTATACACATGGATGGAACTCTTTGCCTAAGCAAAGAAGAGTCCTAGGGACTTCACATCAACATATCAGAAGAGCTGAAGAAACCAGTACAAGAGATTTACTATAAAGGATTAAAGGTTCTTCTGTCACAAGGTTTAATCATGGATTAGAAGGAGTCTGAATTTTCATTTCAGGGTTTTATCTATTAAAATGCATTTCTTCCTACCTCCACACATCCCGTCCCTCTTGAGATCATCCCATATTTTTTCCTACAAAGGTGCTTTTAGCCTAAAGAAATCTTTAGTGTTGCTATGGCAAAGCTTAATTTCAGCTCCAGACTGGGTTCAAAGCCAATACAGGGGCAAGGTTGACATGCTGAATAACTTCCTTTGTTCTTTGTGTACAATTTAGTTCCTCAATTTCCTACTCTAAAGCATATGAAGTATTTCCATTCCAATTATCTCCACAGGAAGGAGGACTTCCCCCTTCCCTTATTTTATAGTTTCGAGGGGACTGCATATCCCCTGTGAAGATAAAAGATTTTTTAGAGTGGGTCGAGGGTAGGGGGGGAACAACTACCTACAATTAAAGAGTTCTTGATAAATAATTCTTCCCAATATTTTCAGTTGCTGCATTTATTATCCTTTACTCAAAAGAAATCACATGAAGAGTTTGGGAGAATAATGCTAAGATTCTCATTTTAATTTTAATCTAAATCCCTGGAGTCATCGTCCTAAAAACAGAGTCTAAACTTTCTGAAGGGGCTACTCATCTTGCTCCCCACCACGCCCTCTGCTTCCTATTGTTTCTCTGTCATTTCCCATACATTCTGTTGAGCAAATCAATCCTTCATCAGGAAGGCAGCCTCATTCATAGTGTCCGGGAAAGGATCTTTATCGCACACTCAGACAATGGCAACCTTCCCAATCACCTCTCCATTTCTGCCTTCTTGTCCCTTCTTAGAGCTTCAGTTCCATAATCTAGTATTGAACAGGCAGCAGAGTGAAAGGATATGGAGGAGCGCTGTGAGAGAGATGCCCTTAAGAGTCTGAGATACTTGCCAATGAGTGAGAGAAGTGAAATCTCCTACGTTCTAGCGCATTAGAATGATGTCAGGGAAAGCTCAAACTCGCAAGACTGAATCAGGAAAGATTTGAGATTGCACCTATATCACAAAGCAGTGTTGAAAGGTTAACAGATGCCCAAGTGGTCAATTTAGATTAAAACACAGCTGTGATGACAGACATTCGATACAGAAGTCAATAGACCTGGGCTGATTGAAGTGACTAGCACATAAGGACTGAATCTTAATGAAATCCTTTTCTGCCCCCACAGAATTTTATATATAGAGAGACAATATTTATATATACATCCACAAATATTTTATATATACAGGCAAATGTAGTTAAGCATGTATACATGTAAATAAAATGATTACACTGTGTTTTAAAAACCAGACAATATTTTTAAATGGTCTAAAGTATTCTCCCAAATTATTAACAGTATCTAGGGGCTTCTCCAGTGGTTCAGACAGTAAAGAATCCACCTGCCAATGCAGGAGACACAGGAGGCATAGGTTTGATCTCCGGGTTGGGAAGATCCCCTGGAGACAGAACAGTATCTAGGAGTGATTTTTATCATGATATATTTCTATATTTTCAAATGTTCTTTAATAAGTGTAACTTTTATAATTAAAAAATAAATAGTGGTAAAAAGCTATCTTCTTCATTCCCTTTCTTAAAAAAATAAAATGGGCTCTCAAAAATGTCTCCTAAGTTACCTCTGAGAAAAGACTATCAACAGTAAAAGAATTACAAACAAGCACCTGTGCTTCCATGGGAGTGGGATGCCCCAAATCCTTAATCCTGGACCCATCTTATGCCTTAGAGGAAGAGAGAAAAGGTGGAATAGAGGATATAAAATAAGGTAAAAGTCCTAAAATAGAGGAGGGATTAATAAGCAGGCAGGAGGACTTCCTTAGTGGTCGCATGATTAAGACTTTGTCTTTCTAATGAAGGTGGTGTGGGTTAGATCCCTAGTCAGGGAACTAAGATCCTATAAGCCTCCTGGCCAACTAATCAAAAAGTATGTAAAGCAGAAGCAAAATTACAACAAATTCAATAAAGACTTTAAAAGTAATCACATTTTAAAGAAAACGTCTTTAAAAGGGGGGCATGGTAGGTGAAGAGTGGTTTCAGGAAAGCAGGTGGGACCCACAGACCCTGTGAAGGGCCAGGTGGTGGTGGCAGTTTAGTTGCTCAGCCGTGTCCAGCTCTTTTGACCCCATGGACTGTAGCCCGCCAGGCTCCTCTGTCCATGGGATTCTCCAGGCAAGAATACTGGAGTGGGTTGCCATTTCCTTCTCCAGAGAAGGGCCAGACGAGACAAAGCTCTGCCCGAGTGACGGGAAGGGAGGATGAGTCTTTCCTTTTGTCTTCAAATTTTATATTTATTCATGAACAGTGTAATAAACTTTTATCAGTATAATTCTCCCCACCCAGTTGTCCTTGTCTTATATCTCACTTCACATATATTTTTAACATACATACATATATTTTATGTTTAACATACAAACATATATGTATTTTTAACCCCAAATTTATTTTGGCATTAAACAGTATAAATCTTTGAAAGAAATTTGTGTATGTGTATAAATAAAAGCAGAAACAAAGAAAACTCTCAGCATAAAGTTCTATATCCAGCCAAATATCCTTCAAAAACCAAGGTGAAATAAAGACATTTACAGAAAGGCCAGCCAAGTAAATTTGTCACCATCAGTGCAGAGACACATGAAATAATAAAGTGAGTTGCTTAGACAGAAGGAGAACGATGTCAGAAAAACTCCAGACCTATAGAAAGGAAGATAGAGCTCCCAGAGCAGATATGAATAAATACATAAACATAAAAAGTAGGATGTGTCTTTTCTGAAAACTTTTTGTTTTATATTGGAGTATAGCTGAGAAGGGGGTGGCAGAGGATGAGATGATTAGATAACATCACCAACTCAATGGACACGAATTTGAGCAAACTCCAGGAGAGGGTGGAGGACAGAGGAGCCTAGTATGCTACAGTCCATGGAGTCTCAAAGAGTCAGACATGACTTAGTGACTGAACCAGCAACAACAATAACCATTTAACAGTGCTGTGATAGTTTCAGGTGAATAGCAAAGGATGGAGCCATGCATATGTTAATCAAGGGAGGATGTGTCTGGAGGCTGCACATCCACGCTCCTAATTCCCCTCTTCTTCCCTGCCCTCCAGCCCAGGGCTCCTCCCTCTCATCCAGTGCCTCAGATTCTCTGCTGACTCACCACCTTAAAGACCTGGTGAACTTTGCAGAAGGACTTTTATCTTCTGTGGGTTAACCCTATCCAGTGGTATTTGCACATTGACAAGAGGAAAACCCCTTCTGTGACTAAAACCAAAAGAATGAAGAACATTGTGAGAAAAGTCACAAGTTAAAAAAGATGAAAGGGGCACTTTCCTGGTATTCCAGTGGTTAAGACTTCACCTTTCAATGCGGGGTGTATGGGTTCAATCCCTAGTCAGGGAGCTATGACCCCACTTGCCTCCCAGTCAAAAACACTAAAACATAAAACAGAAGCAATATTGCAACAAATTCAATGAAGACTTTTTTAAAAAAGAAGAAATGAAGAATTTGGGGAAGGAAGTATTTCTTCCTCTAGGAATACGTTCCTCCCTCCTACCCACACACCTCCACTAAAGTGGTGTAGTTCATGCACCTGACCCTACCTCATCCTAGCAAACTAGGATAACTCCTTAAATTCAATTGCCTCAGTTTAATCATCCATAGAATGGGCATAGTAGGAGCATATTCCTCACATATTTGACTATGGGGATTAAATGAACTAATCCATGCAAAGTACTTAGAGTCCACCACATAGCACACAGACAATAAATGTTAGCAATAATTATTGTCACAACATACACACAATACACAGTTTCTGCATTCCAAGGGAAATGAGAATCTTTGAGAATGGGACCCATGTCTGGGTTATCTTTGAGCCTAGTTGACATTAGGGGTTCCACGAATATTGACTAATTTCATATACTAGTGAAGTCCAGTATCACATATAAGAGAACTAAAATGTACATCCAAACACATCTCCCTAGACTTTTGAATGAATAAAAATAATATTTTTACCAGGTAGTAACATTATTACATTTAGTGAAGTCTTATATTGTCCAATGTTCCTATTTAATCCTCATGGCTAGTGGTACTTTTATTAACTCCATTTTATACACCCCCTAAAAAAATGAAGCTCAGAAAGGAAAATTATCATGAGTTCATACAGACATAGGGTGCAAACTCAGGCCCATTTGGCTCATAACTGTGTTATGCAAACTTTTCTCTAAAGAGCTGGACCCAGATTTATACACAGAAAACTAGAGGGAGAAATCGTGTTCATACACAAATTCCTTACCAGCTCTGTTATTTATGTTTTCCCAATCTAACTTTGTATTTTAATTAAGTAGTGGATTTGAAGGATATGTTCTGCATAAGTCTTATTGCTAAGAACCTCGGAGGAAAGAAAGAGGTCAGCAAATTTTAGTAGTTCTGTTTTGAGCAATGCTGGTGACAGAGGGGAAGAAATCAATAAAGAAAACTGCATTCGGAAAGAAACATTGGGCTAATGGTAAATCAGAATGTTCTCTGCGAAACTAGACAAAACTGGATCTATTTCAGCCTTTCCTAAGCTTAATTCTTTGAAATCCATGTGCCAGAATTCAAGGGGAAATAATACATATTGATGTGGGTGAGAGAAGAGATTTAAAGCATTTCCTGTATATTTGAGTCTGTACACAAGAACTTCAGTTCTTGCCTTTTTTAACGGCAGCCTCTATGCTGGGAGAGTGCAGATGTGCCCAGCATGGAGGAAATAGCTTGTAGAAAAGTTCTACCAGCAAGGCACTGGGGAACTGAGATGATGACGGTGACACCCAAGAAAGGCCACAGTCATCTGGAAGTATTTGAAATGTCCTAGAAAAGTGATGGGCCTCTGCTCTGGTCAGAAACCTTATTTGATTGTGATTGCTGCAGCAACACTCTATTAGATGCTATGGTATGTGTGATAGGATTGCATGTGTTATTTTGTGTGTGAGGGGGCAGAGATTGTGTTGTGGTGTGTTTGTGATGGTGATTTGTGATTCTGTGGTGTGTGTGTGTGTGTGTGTAGAAATACAGTGAGAATCTATATAAAAGACAGAAAGAAAATACACCTCTGCTCAGCAAGGGGAAAAGCAAAAGAATGATACAGCAAAAGATCAACAATGACCAGCAGTGCCCTAACAAGCTGGATGGGCCAAAGCTGGAAGCAGGGACAGAGCAAAAGGTTAGAGGCTCCCCAAAGCAAAGGATAGAGCCTTCTCCTGAAGAAAACACAACTAGATCTACGTTTGGAAAGAGGAAAAAAACAGTTCTTATGTAAAGTATAGTAAAATTAGATACTGGTTTTTGCCTATCAGTTTGACAAATATTAAGAAGACTGACAATATCCAGTTTGGGCAAAGATGTGGGAGGTGTATGCTTTCGTACACATCCAGTGGGAATGTATTTAGGATATTTCTGGAGGGCCACTGGCAACGCGCACTACGGTGTAAATCACACATGCTCTTTGACCCCACAATTCCGCATTGGAGGGATTTCTCAGAGGAAATGAAACATTAGGCATGGAAAAATGGAAGTGAAAATATATTCCTTGTGCATCATATATAACACAGGTAATGCCCATCATTTTAGGTTCTGTGAAATAAATAATAATAATGCAGTTTGAAGAATGAGCTATAGGTCTGTAGATAGCTATGCAGAGAGATGCCCAATATACAGTGCTAAGGTAAAAGAGCTCACAACGAAACAAAAAGGCATATTTTCATTTCCGAGAAACAAAACTATGTTCTCATTTATAGGAAATATCTAGAATGATTTATAACAAACTATTAATCAGGGGTTATGTCTAGGAGATGATGGCATTAGGGGAAGGGGAGAGAATTTCCCTTTCTACATCATACATAATTTTTTCCTCAAAGTATATATTATTTCTACATTTGAGAGGAAATAGCAATAAGGGTGTTGCCATTTAGGAGGGAAGAAAGAGAGATTTTTCTAATATGCTATGGTACAGCAGATTCAGTCCATGTCTCTCCATTTCAGATTTGAGTCCGTGGCCAGACCCCCAGGCTATGTAAGTAAAACACTGAATGACTGACTCCCTAGATTTCTGAATCTGCTTCCCCACCAACAGTGGAAAGCAGTATCACAGCCTGGTATTTCCTATGCAGCCTGCATATCTGTAGCCATCTTGGCAAAACAAAGCTGCTATAGCAGATGAGCAGGGGAAAAGTCCTTTTCTGAGAGCCCAGCTAGTTCTTGCTGACAAATAGAGAGAAAAGAGCTTGGCTGTTTAGGACTTTATAGATGGTTTAATTTACTTCGATGGTAAAAATGAAAGCAAGGACTAAATATGCTCTTACAACAAAATCACCAAAAGGCATTAAGAATGCATGCTATTCAGCATACAAATGTACAGATCACCTTTTTATATTTGGCAATAATGTCTAGATTTCAAAGTGCATGGTAGAATAATGAAACAGTAATCTACTTTCAACAATGCTGGAGCTCTATCCAGTTGTCTGGGGCTTTGTTTTCTGCCAGTGATTTGCTGAAATAGAGCCCTTTATCATTTTCATCATTCATGGCATGTCTTGTTTTCACAAAATACACAATCATACCTCTCCTTGGTGTGAAAGATAGCTATTATTATAAAGGAAAAGACACTTTCCATCTTACAAACCATAAAAGTGTTCATTTGATATCACATTTTTATGAAACTTATTATGAATTTAATATTTTCCTCTTGGCCTAACCATTTTCCAAGTGGGTTTTTTTCTTTTTCATTTTTTATTGATCTTTAATCACTATTGTTTCCTAAAACATTTTACCTTTCTCGGGCTTCTCTCCCATCATTACCTCCTGTTTCCTTGTGATCTATAAACAAAATACTAAGTGTATTAGATTCATGCCATTTAAAGGAATTTCTTTTATAAATTAAGGAATTATATAGTTTAACTCTCTAAATTACCTGTTTTGTAAAATTTCACATTTTTTAAGAGGATACATATGCATTTTTCTTTTCCTTGTTATATCACTATAAAAACTAAGTAAGAAGGAAAAAAGGATATCTTGAGACAATTTGCACATTAATGACAGTTGAATCATGACCCCAAATTCTCAGTTATAAGCAAGATATGTTCACAATTAACGCATGGAAAAATTTTTTAAATCCTGACTACAGAACCTTTCTGTGAAAGAAAACACAGATCTATTGCTGGTGCTAATTTCTCTAAGAAGACTATGGATCAATTCTACTGGTATACAGCTTCTATTTTCTGGGTAACACCAAAGACTTTTTTAATCTTCCCACCATCAACACTTTTTTAATAACTTGAAGGGGGATATGAGGAAGCAGTAAAGCAAAATTAAATAACTATGACCTCATATACAAATGCTGGAATTAAAAGAAAACAGCCAGAAATATAGCCCATATGGTCATTTTTCTTTGTACATGCTCAGATGACAACAGGAAAATATGCAAGGCACATACAGATGGGCAAAGGCAGGTACCAGACAAAGTACACCGCAAACAATTCTGAATTAAATCCAGCTCTGGATTTTGACTGTTGAGTGACCTTGGATGTGGCAAGTAGCAGCTCTCAGCCTCAGACTCCCTCAGTTGCTTGGATTCTTGTTGTAAAAGATCCAAGCACTACAGAGGTTTAAGGAGAACTGGAGTCTTTCTTCATCTATTTTACATTTCTAGCCCCATGTCAGAGAATTGCTAGTGCTTTGAGATGGGTATCTTTTTAATCATTTTTCTATGTCACTGTGTAGGTTATTCCTGCATATATAGAGAGAAAACCTTTTTTCCTCCTATCTCATTAATAGACTCACACAACTTCGGTGACCATGGCAAAAGGCATTATTGCTGCCTGCTATTGGCTGTCCTCCCTGAGTGGAGAGCACACATTGCTTTCTATTGCTATGTGATTTGCAGTATCGCCCAACAGGTACATTTGAGACCATGGAAATTTACACATGCAGTTGGAACTCCCCATCTGGATCTCAGAAAAGTTTGAAACAAAGTGATGTGAAAAATTGGGGACTGTCGTATGAATAAGGATGCTGGTCTCTGAATGAGGGAACCATGCAGAAGAGCCAGTGTTCTATTTACTGTGACTATGTAACTACCCACCAAACCTTAGTGCCTTAAAAACTGAATGTTTCTTCACATGGTTGTGGGATTTGACTGGACCCAGCCGGGCAGTTCCCCCTCTGACTTTCTCACATGGTTGCAGGCAGAGGGTGCTCATTCACTCACATGTCTGGCACCCAGGCTGGGAAGATTGGAACATCTGGGAATCCTCTGATGGTTTTCTCTGTCTCCCTTTGGTCTCTCCACATGGTCTTTCCAGCTTGGTGGTTTTAGAGTATCTGGATGTCTTACATGATAGCTTGGAACTTTCGAGGTGCATATCCCAGGAGAGAGCAAGTCATGCACAAGTTGCATCCTATTTATGGGCTAGCCTCTGATGCCACACAGCATCACTTCTAACTGCACACTTAGTCCAAGTAGTAGTCACTATTCCCCTTCAAAAAAAATTCAAGAGGAGAGAGCACACACCACACCTCTTGAAAAGAAGATTGTCTTAATTCAAGAAGCACATGGTGAATGGAATAAGTATCTAGCCATTTTTAGAAAACAGAACCTGCCATTTTTAGAAAACACAACCTTCCATGGTCAGGTTTAGGAGGCTAGTAAGATGAGATCATGTCAAAATCCCTGGGAGTTAAAAAATACTATAGCCATCATTAAAATAACCACTTCGTTAAATATTTTCACCCAACCTACTGGTAAGAATTTGAGATGATTCCTATTAAATTGAGTTATAATTATGCTTTTCTTTGTCACTAGGGGGAAGCATTTTACTCTTTGTGTCACATCAATATGTATGTTAATAAACACTTATGTGAATAAGTTTATTAATTCCTGCTACTCCAAACTTTTTTTGCATAACCTTTTCAGAAGATGATTACTAAAAACATGTGAAGCACAGCATAAATAAGATTAATGGGAAGAACTTATTGTAAATACATCAATAAATTGTTCATAATAAACCTAATTTCCTTATCTGCTGGGGATAAAGATCTAAGAGGAGAAAATAGAACTAGAAATGAAGTTATTTATCCAGAAAGCTGCATGTTTCTGGGGTCTGTGTACTGTTAAAAGCAAAAGATCTCATGGAGAATGGAGCCATATATAAGAAAGTGATCAGGAAGAGATTTTTATCAGCATGTCTGAACTATTCACATCAAATTGATTTCAGCTATTCTGTTAATACAATTCAGAAAACACAAAGAATTATAAAAATGCTCTTGTTTTTAATAATGAAGATAAGAATACCTGAATGAAAATACTACTATGGAATTTACAATTTTATGGGAGCCAATGTGCTAATTCATAGACATAATTTCTAGTTATCAAATGTTCCATCACCTACTGGTTTGTGATACAAAGACTGCTATATTTACTCTCCTAGATTAATGTTAACTGAGCTATATAATGTTTCTTTAATGGATATAGGAAGCCCTTTGCCATCAATTCTGTACAGTTCCTAATGAACAAAATAGTTTTCCCATTGAATGTCAAATCTTAATCTTTATACTGGTATTACACAAGAAGTATATTTTCAAAGGAGGCCAACATCACATTATTTTATTTATGTCTCCATAGCTGAATACTATAAATTAAACATATCACCTACTGGATACCAATAGCATGAAGAGCAAGTTTATTTGGGAATTAGTTTAAGTGCAATGATCTTGAAAAAAAAAGTTCTGAAATCAGTGTGCCAAAATTTCTGGTCAACTTGAAAATTTTGCATGTGCCAGAAACCTAACTCAGTGTCCCTTGAAAAAAGAATGCATTGGCTTAGGTAACTGAAAAAGGAAAAACCTTCCTGTGTGCAGATGTCAGCAACTTGGGTGATGCAGAGTCTCTTTGTCACTATGTATATAAAATGTAGTCTGCTCATCCAGTGTGGTGACTTAAAATAGTGGCTTTCACTTTAAAACACTTTAGCAAGGGAGAAGGGAAGAGAGGGAGCAGGAGAGCAGAGTAGAGAGGAGAGGGAGGAGGGAAAAAAAGAGGCTCATGTATTAAATGTGGCAAACGTGACAATTTTTTAATATGAGTGATAAGTATATATGGATTCATATTCTCCCTGAACTGTAACTTTTTAATTTTTTAAAAATTTAAGTTTTAATTTAAGAAGAATTACACCAAAAAAAGTGAAGGAATTAAATGAGGAAGAAGAAAGTACATGATTAAGGAGACGGGAAATCCCACACAAAAGCAGGTTGAGGTCCCAAGCTGATTCTGTGCAGCAGGCGTGGAGAAAAAAGAAATTGAAGCAGAAGCGTGTATACACCAGAGTGACGACTGATGAAGGATCATGTTACACTGTTTGGGGAAATCTTCTTAAACATGTGCAGTAGATCTAGTAGAGCATTTGGAAAACATTTGTGGGTATATAGGAGATTGTGGGACTGAAAAAAAAAAATAAAGCAGTTTTACATTCCAAGAAAATGTTTTTTAAAATAATAAGGAGAAACAATGATATAATAGTAGATTATTCAGTAAAATATATTTACTTACACCATCATAAGAATGTGAAGACTGAATTTCAACTCCACTAAAACTGTGGTCTTATTATATGCCATAAGTGAGAAAAGGAAGGGAAGAAATTTGGAGGGCGGTGGAGAGCCAAGTCCTCAGCCACCATAAAAAGAAGCCAGTAGAAATGTCGAAAACTTAAGAATCAAGTAGTAATAGTATATTAAGGTTAAAACCAGAGGAGAGAGCAAAAAGAATTAAAAATGTTTCACTCAGGAATGGGAAGAAATAGGACAGAAGATTATCACTTATCATTATTTCATAGCTATGTACATGTATTGACAATATTTTTAAAGTAAGAGTAAAAAAATTTTAAGTTGAAACAGAAAACCTAAAATTTTAGATTTTTGTTTGTTTAATTTATACCTGGAAATATCTAGCTCAGTTTTATCCTTTTCAGGAGGTTTGAAAACGCCAAACACACTAAGCAGAAATGAGTATCTGCCTTTGACCGTGGCAGGAGGCAGTCTCACAGATCACCAGTAAGGTGTCCCTTCTTAGGAAAGAAGCCATTCACTGAGGGCTTTTAATTATCCTCTCCCATGGTGGGGAATGAGGGTAGTCATATTCCAAAAACTTATTCTGATAAATTAATTAGCCAGCTTATAAAATAACTTATAAATCCATGGAAGTCGAAAGGATTTGATTTAGGTCTTAGTGTACTATTCATCACAGGTATGTTTTTCTGAATCCATTTAGGATTTTAATAGCTGTGGAACTGTGGATTCAAATCAAGGGTGGTAGGGTAAATCTTGGTGAGTTAGAGTGTTGAAATAGACACCACATATCTGTTTTATGAGACCAATTAAATGAGCAGCACTACTGCATAACTTAAATACTCTGAGCCTCTGTTTCTTGGTCTTTAATTGCCTTCAAGTTTGAAAATATGATGATTTGGGACTTGGTTCTGATTAGAAATGACCATGTATGTGAGTAGAAAATAGCAGGCTGTTTTTTGTTTTTATTTTGTTTTCATTTTGAATTTTAGGCCTGTTGTCTCATGTTTGTTGGGAATTATAAATGTTCAGAGTTCATGAAAAGAATATGTTATATATGTAATAAACCTCAGCACAAGCAAGATAAGAGCTAGAAAGGATTCTTTTGAAGCCAAAAGTAGCAGAATATCATGTCCTTTAAATTTCAGATACATTTTGACATGAAGACACTCAACACACACACACACACACAACCTAAAAGGACAAGAGAAAATAATGGCTCTGTGAGAAAGGCTATTTGATCACTTGAACAGATAAGGCCAAAACATTCACTTACTCTCTTTCCCAGAGTCCGTCTACTTGGCCTTGTGCTGCAAGGACTCAGGAAAAAATATTATCCCTTCTCTTGGGTATGACCAGACAGATGCAGAAAAATAAAATAAGTCAACAAAATGAGAAACGGTGCCAGGCTTTGGGGCCACACTGAAAATAGCTCCAGGCTTTATGGTCTCTTTTGAAGCTGAGAAGTTTTCCTCATTTTTCCTGACTATCCTCTTCCACCTCTTCTAATATCCCTCTCCTAAGTCAGTACAAACATGTCCATCCATCACTCTAAGTGTCCATGAGCATCCATTGCAGAGTCCTGGAGAGTGTAGCAGGAGGACATGTGTGGCATTATGAATGTGGATGGGACCTGTAACCAAACAGGCAGTAAACCACTTCCCAAAGAATCTCTGTATCTGCTCACTTGTCACCAGCACCACCCGGAGCAGTCTTTTTCTCTCTGCTCTTAGGTTCCCAATCCTTCTCATCTTTTCCTTTGCTATTCCTCCCACTGATGCCTTTCTTGATTCATGTCAACTGGGATAGAAAACTAGGAAGAGAGTCTCCCCCATTCCAGAAGAGACAGGTCTAGTGGGTCAAACCAAATATAACCCTACTGGGAATGGGAAATAGGAGGAAATCACAGAAGAGCTACTATTTATTGATTGCTTACCTACTAAGTATCAGATACTATGTTAACTAATTATTACGAAGTACTCGTCTCATTATTCCACTCTACAAATTAAAGAATTTAAAGCTCCAGGGACTTCCTTGGTGGTCCAGTGGTTAAGAATCCTCCTTCCAATGCAGGGGATGCAGGTTCAATCCTTGATTAGGGAAATGGGATCCCACATGCCGTGGGACAACTAAACCCATGAGCATGGAAAAAGTCTCAGGTCACAACTGAGACTCAACACAGCTAAAATAAATAAATAAATATTTAAAAATAAAGAATTTAAAGCCCCAAATGATTGTCTTATTGTCCAAAGTCACCCAAATAAAAAGTGGCATACATAGCACCTGAACCCTTCTCTATCAAGCTCCAAAAATCCTGGTGCTTAACTCTATACCATAACAATACTAATAAAAGGTAAGAATATGACACTGTAATCACCTGCTTATGACCCAGAGCACAGTGGTGGCTGATGGCTTGAAAGAGCTTCATACAGTTTAACAGAGTGGGTTACAAGCCTTACTGATGTCAGACTCCCCAGGAGAATTTCTTTAAAACAGATTTACAGTTTCTCTCTAAAGCTACTAATCCAAACCTTTGGTATTAGGGCCTGGATAATCAGAATCTTTAACAATCTCAACTGGTGATTCCTACACAGATGACCTTTGTCCTACACATTGCAAAACACTGGTTGAACAGCTCTTGACAAACTATTTCTCTAATTCAGCAGTTCTCAAATGAGATTCCCAGGCTAACAAGCACCAACAGCACCTGGGAACTTGTTAGAAATGCAAATTCTTGAACTTTACCACAGATTTAAAAATCTCTAGGGGTGGAGTTTTAAACCAGCAATCTGAGTTTTAAGAATATTTTCATCCATATTAGACTATGAGAAATAATGCTTTAATAATCTAACCTTTTATAAGATTGGGCTTTCCTTGTGGCTCAGCTGGTAAAGAATCCACCTACAATGCAGAAGACCCGGGTTCAATCCCTGGGTTGGGAAGATCCCCTGGAGAGGGGAAAGGCTACCCACCCCAGTATTCTGGCCTGGAGAATTCTATGAACTGTACAGTCCATGGAGTCACAAAGAGTCGGACACGACTGAGTGACTTTTACTTCACTTTATAAGATTATCATATACAATATTGAAGTTCGTTTACCAAAACTCTGATGTGGATATTAGAATATCCGTTTGTATGCATGCATGTTCAGTCATGTCTGACTCTTTGTGATCCCAAGAACTGTAGCCTGCCAGGCTTCTCTGTCCGTGGGATTTCCCAGGCAAGAATACTGGAGTGGGTTGTCATCTCCTTCTCCAGAGCATCTTCCCAACCCAGGGATCAAACCTGAGTCTCTTGCATCTCCTGCATTGGCAGGCTGATTCTTTACCACTGAGCCTTCGTATACCAATAGTTAGTTGGCATTTTGACTAACTAAAAAATTGGCTCTTCACCATCCTTCTTCACAGTCAAATAGAGTTGCTATGAGTGTCAGTCTGCAACACCATCATGAGGGGAGTTCTGTGCTCTGTGACAGAAGGTTCATCATTATTCATTTAACAAATGAACATGTTGGATGCTAATCTCCAGAACCTGTGAATACATTACCTCATGTGGCAAAAGGGACTTTGCTGCTGTGATATGTTAAGGGTCTTGAAGTGGGTCACTACCCTGGATTATCAAGGAGGGACTAAGGGTCCTTCTAAGAGGGAAGTAAGAGACCCAAGAGTCAGAGAAGACAATGTGAGAATGGAAGGAGAGGTCAGAGTGATGTGGTATCACCAGGCAAGGAATGCATGCCTCCTTGAGAAGTGAGAAAAAGGCAAGGGAATGGACTCTCCCTTGGAGACTCCAGCCCTGCCAACTTGGTTTGGTGTTCTGATATCAAGAACTTTAAAATAATAAATTTGTGTTGTGTTAAGCCACTATATCTGGTAAATTGTTTTAGTAGCAATAGGAAGGAAACCAATACATTCAGTTCAGTTCAGTTGCTCAGTCGTGTCCGACTCTTTGCAACCCCATGAATCGCAGCACGCCAGGCCTCCCTCTCCATCACCAACTCCCAGAGTTTACTCAGACTCATGTCCATCGAGTGGGTGATGCCATCCAGCCATCTCATCCTCTGTCGTCCCCTTCTCCTCCTGCCCACAATCCCTCACAGCATCAGGGTCTTTTCAAATGAGTCACCTCTTCACATGAGGTGGCAAAAGTACTGGAGTTTCAGCTTCAGCATCAGTCCTTCCAATGAACACCCAGGACTGATCTCCTTTAGGATGGACTGGTTGGATCTTCTTACAGTCCAAGGGACTCTCAAGAGTCTTCTCCAACACCACAGTTCAAAAGCATCAATTTTACGGTGCTCAGCTTTCTTCACAGTCCAACTCTCACATCCATACATGACCACTGGAAAAACCATAGCCTTGACCAATACATTAGATATCATCAAAATTAAGAATTACTATTAAGAGAATGAGAAGTCAAGCTACAGACTGGGATAAAATAGTTACAATGTATATATCTAATAAAAGAATTGTATCTAGGATATATAAAAGCATCTTGAAACTCAAAATAATAACACAACCCAATTTAAAATTGGGTAAAAAAAAATGTTAATAGATTCTTCACAGAAGATATCTGAATAGCCATAAACACATGAAAAGATGTCCAAAATGATACATGAAATGAAAAGGAATACCAGAATAAGATTTTACTGAACACCCATTCGAATGGTTAAAATTTAAAAGATTATACCAACTGCCAGTGGGCATATGGAGCAACTAGAACTTTCAGATGGTGCTTGATGCTCATAAGAGTATAAAATGGTATAACTAGTTTGGAAAATAGTTTGTTAATTTCTTATAAAGTTCAATGTAAATTTACTTGTGACCCAGCAATTCCACTCCTTACTATTTACTGGGATAAAAAGAGAAAATATATGCTATCACTTATATGAAGAATCTAAAATATGCCACGAATGAACCTATCTACAAAACAGAAACAGACTCACAGACATAGAGAAGAGACTCTTGGTTGCCAAGGGGAAGTGGGGTGAGGGAGTAAAGGACTGGGAGTTGGGATTAACAGATGTAAACTATTATTTATAGGATTGATAAACAACAAGGTTTTAGTGTAAATAACACAGAGAAATTTATCCAATGTGCGTGTGTGCTCAGTCACTCAACCTTGTCTGACTGTGACCCCTTGGGCTATAGCCTGCCAGGCTCCTCTGTCCATGGAGCTTTCCAGGCAAGAATACTAGAGTGGGTTGCCATTTCTTCCTCCAGGGGATCTTCCCAACCCAGGGATCAAACCCCCAGTCTCCTGCATCTCTTGTGTTGGGAGGTGTATTCTCTATTACTGCATCATGTGGAAAGCTTATATAAACCATAATGGAAAAGAATATACAAAAAAAAGTCTGTATGTGTATAACTGAGTCACTTTGCTGTATAGCAGAGATTGGCCAAACATTTATAAATCAACTATACTTCAATAAAAAAAAATCTGAACACAGAGTGATTAATAAAATGTTGGAGACAGTGATTGCAAAATGCCATCAGACTGAGATGAGGGCCAGAACCAGAGCAGCAGGAACAGGGGCTCATCTGTTCAGTGACTGCATGTAGCAGCAGAAGTATTCACTTTAAATGATCACTTAGAGTACTTGGACAGATTTGGGGGTTCAGTTATTAGGACCAGTCTCACAGCTAAGACATCAGCTCTGTTCAATGCTTGACAAAAGTTTTCTAATGAGAAGTTGTTAGCTAGTATGTGAGAAAGTCAATGCTACACATCTGGGGGGAAAAGAGATATTACATAGAAAACTTTATATTTTATACATATTTTGTACATCAGAGGACTGAACTAAAAAGACTTGAGAGAGCTACCTGAAAATATTGTCAACAGAAAAGAGCTTTCTGAAATAGTTTGACTAGTAATAACTCTATTACAAAAGCAAACGAGAAGAGCACAGTCTTAGACAGAGCTTCAGGGATCCTTCACTTATTGTACCTTTACTCCTTTGAAAATGGACAGCCTCGGGTTGAGAAAGGCTCCCTACTGATTCCATAGCAAGTAAATGGATAAATAAATTACTTCTTATTGATGTTTATCTGAATTGGCTCAAGGCAATGTTGATGCTGTCCTTTGCAGTAACAGTAGAAGAATTTGTATGTAGGCTACACAGTTGTATGTACATGAATTACAATTAATCACAGAAGTTGTTGATAGAAATAAAGAGGCCTTGTTATTCCTTGTTATTCCATTCATTTATAAACCTGCAAGACTTTCCTGACTTGGGGTTAGCCAAGCTACTATCCTTTTGGAAATTGCCTGTCAAAACTCAATATAGAGACCAAAATTCTAGCAAATACTCCTACTGCTATTCCTGTCCAGCTCAGCGTAGGCCAGAGAAAAGGAAGAATAAGAGGACATGGCTTCTTCCACTCACTCATTCCTTCATTTAACTAATTGATTCAGATAATGTTTAAGTTACAATAATAGAATGGGCTACCTCAGAAGGAGTTCAAAAAGAGGTGTAAACCTAACCTCAAGGGCTTCCCTGGTGACTCAGATGGTAAAGAAACTTCATGCAACCCGTTAGACTTGGGTTCAGTCCCTGAGTCGGGAAGATCCGCTGGAGATGAGAATAGCAATCCACTCCAGTATTCTTGCCTGGAGAATCCCAAGGACAGAGGAGCCTGCTGAGCTAGCATCCTTGGGGTCGTAAAGAGTCAGATACAACTGAGCGACTAACATATACACACACACACACACACACACACACATCTAACCACAAGGATCAAGTGTTTTAGGAAGGAGGGGTAGACTAAGAATGGTCCCCCAAAGATGACCACACCCTAAACTCAGGAACCTATGAATATAATGCTTTACATGAAAAAATAAATAAATAAAGAATTTTGCAGGTGTGGTTAAGGACCTTGAGATGGGGTTACCTGAGTGGGCCCAAATAAGAGGATTCATATAAGAGAGGGATAGGGGTAGTAGAGTAAGAATCAGAGAAGGAGTTGAGATGATGGAAGCAGAACTGGAATAATATACTTTGAAGATGGGAGAAGGAGCCACAAGCAAAGGACCACGGCATCTGGAAAAGGCAGTGAAACAGATTCTCCCCTGGAGCCTTGTGGAGAAATGCAATTCTGTTGATTCCTTGTCAGACCCATTCCCCATAAGATCCACGTTGGACTTCTTTTTTTTTTTTTTTTTTTAGTTGGAGGCTAATTACTTCACAACATTTCAGTGGGTTTTGTCATACATTGATATGAATCAGCCATAGATTTACACGTATTCCCCATCCCGATCCCCCCTCCCACCTCCCTCTCCACCCGATTCCTCTGGGTCTTCCCAGTGCATCAAGCCCGAGCACTTGTCTCATGCAGCCGGTGAGGGTGGGATGTTTCAAAAGAACAGCACGTTGGACTTCTGATCTCCAGAATTGTAGGATAATAGATGTATTGTGTTAAACCTCTGAACGTGCGGCAATACATTAGAGCAGCATTGAGAAAGTAATACCAGCAGGATTCTTAGATCTTAGGAGAATTAGACCAAGAGACATATATACCTATGATTCTAAAATTCTAAATGTAAAATGTTAATATAGTAAAATCATTTGCAAATTCTACATCCGCCGTCCTCTTTCCAAATTCAAAGGACTGTATCCTTGCTTTAGTGTGTATGTGTGCACGTTTTCAATGTATCCCCCACCTCAGCTTCCTCAGCTTACAAACTGATAAAAAAGAAGTTGAGATACAAAAACACAAAGGAGATATAAGGCACCTCTTTCCCATTTTCCCTCATTAACTCTATCCTTGCCCCAATTTGGCCACCAGAAACTCTTATTTTCTTGCTTCACCTGGATCTGTTATACTACATATCCTCATATTCTTCCAATAAAATCAAGTTCTGCTTGGTCTTTATGAACTGACCAGGTCTCACTTCCCACCCTCAGCACTGAGACAGCAAATACCTCATTTCCAAGAACCCACCACCTATGAAGTTTCATTACTTGAAACAGTTGGCAATTTGGCACAGAAGCTAGCATTTCTTACAAAATTTACAGCAATAATTTTGGTGCCCCATTCTAACTGGGGTAAGGAATGGCCTCTGGAGGACCAGTCCAGCAAAGCTAGTCATGCTTGGCCATTAAGATGTTAAGAAAAGGAAGGGTGGAGCCATTAACTGAGACATACCTTTTATCCTTAAATGATCTTGTGAAAAATTATTTTCTCTCTTTAGATGAAGAAACAGAGGCACAGAGTGGTTAAGTTGCTTGCCCAAGGCCACCTAACTAAAAACATGGCTAAGTTCTAAGTTCTAACACCTGAACTCAGGGGTTCCCCAAAACTGTTTTTAGCTAAGTAACTTGTAAAGAAGGTAGAGTAGAATGAAAAACTTTCACTGTCTGCTTGGGTGCCCACAGTCCCAGGGTTGGCCCCCTGCTCTTCAGCCGCCAACTCATTCCAACCCCTGATTTTCATTCCCCCCTCCTTTTGATGGTGCATTTGTTGGGCCAAGTTCGTGGGGTTGCAAAGAGTCAGACACCACTAAGGGACTAACACTTTCTTTCTTTTTTCTTTTATTTCTTGTCAACCTGAGAGTAGGAAATGGAAGCAATCTCATTTAGCACTTAGCACTTAAGTTGATGTTTCGTCACTAAGTCATGCCCCCGACTCTTAGAACCCATGGACTACAGGCTGCCAGGGTCCTCTGTCCATGGGATTTCCCACGCAAGAATACTGGAGTGGGTTGCCATTTCCTCCCCCAGAGGACCTTCCCAACCTGGGATGGAACCCGTAGCACTTCAGTATGTTGAATCAAATGTGAGCTCTGCTGTTTTCCCAGGCTCCTACTCAGCCATCACTGCTCAAACCCAGCACCCACTGCAGGAGGGAAAAACTGCTTCTCTCTGAGACTGAGCTCACAGGCCTGAAGAAAACACCAGAATCATTTCCTTGGGCTCCATCAAGAGTCAAAGCATCTTGACCTGAATCAGGAACAACTTAACAAGTGCAGGTAAGCTTTCTGATTCCATAGTTCCATGAGTCTCTCCTCCAAGATCATAGGCCAAGCATGAACCCTGGAGAAGCAGGACAGAATGAGTCCAGCTGCCCAGAAGAGAACTTGAGGACAACCAGAACCTGGCCTCCTATTTTCTTGTTATTTATCCCAGAGAGACATCAAGAGAAATACACTGTTCTTCCTAACCGCCAATTCTCAGTAGAGGCGACAGGAATCTCAAGTAACCATTGCCTAAAAATCAATTTTGAAATAGTGGCTTCACAAAATATGGAACATGCAATTTTGAATTTCTTGGTAAATTTGAGCTCAGAAAGTGTTACCATAATTGGCATATTGTATTTGTGTCCAGGGAGCCTAAATGTGCAGGGAGGGAGATGGGGTTAATTAAGCACTCTTGTTTCTGGAGCTTGTTTGCCAGCCACTCATTTCTGCTTGATGACCATCTGAAGACACTGAATCCATCTGCATATGCATGTCATGCTGTGCTTGGCTAATGCTTCCTGACATGCTGCTGATTCAAGGTTAAAACCCCACACAGTGGAGAATTTCCCTGGTCTCCAAAGTTTCAAAAATAAAGCTATGTGGAGGATAAAGATGCATCATTTATTTTATTCTTCCTCTAACACAGAACCAAAAAAAAAAAAAGGGGGGGGGGGAACAAAGATAAGCAAAAGGCACTCTCATACAATTATACTTTCAAAGGACTTGTGGATAAAACATTTTCAGTTGCCAAGTCAGCAATTTTTCAAAGATAGCCTAACAGAAAAAAAAAAAAGGATTAATGGAAAAGAAATGATCAGGGGAAATTTCGCTATCGTTTAAAGAACAGCAGGTGGTACCCAGCACATTATTACTTTTTTATTCATGACTTGCCTCAGAGACCCCTCAAAAATCTAACCAAACTGACAGACAGCGGTCCAGTATCATAACATTAAGAATACCAGATTTGTGCAACAATGACATCAGTCTGACCCGCTGCGCTCTGCCTTACCGCATCCATCACTGCTTTCTTTAAAGCCCACAGCAAGCAACATCTTTCCCGATTTGCAGAGAGAATCTGAAGCATCAGGCGACAAAAAGACCTTACCAGGAGCAGAGGAGAAGCCTGTGGGGAGAAACATGCCAAGAGCCCTCCCCTCTCCAGCTCCTCACTGACTCCCCCTCTCCTCTTCCCACCCCCAATCCTCCATGGTCAGTTACGACTCCTTTCTAACTCCCAGCCAAACAGAGCCTTCTTTCCATCCAGACAATGGAAAACCCCCGACCAGGCTTGAGCAAATGGTTTCATGTAACTCCTGAGTTTTCCTTAGAGATTTTAATTTCTGAACTTAGAAGATTTATGCCACGGATGATTTGGTGAACATTTTTTATTTTGAAATGCACATGAATTTTGGTCAATTTCCATTGGAAAAATAGCACTATTCCTGTGCTTATTCCATAAGCTTTCAATTTATTATAGACCTGCTTGTCCAGTTTGTGTGTTATTTATATTTTTAATTCTCCTCTTTCTCACTGCCTACTTTTTTTTTTAGCCATCTTAATGCTCTCAAAACTTCCACAGTAGCATGGCAAGGAATACATTTCACTGCTTTGTTGTGAAATACCAGAGTATGGAGAGAAATTTAAAATATCTTAATTACTTCATATTTTCAGCAGTATAATACAGTACCTGGTGGGAGAGAAGAATAAATCATTGCTATAATTAAAATTTGACAACTGGCTATACACTTTAATATTTATTTTACTATTAATATTGCAAATAGTATTTAAGAGCTAACTATATGCAAAATATTCTGAAAAATAATTATGTGAGAGAAGAGAAAGAAGAAAAAGATACATAATTTTCAGCCTGACAATCACATCTTCTATTTGGTTAATGCAATTTTCAAAGTATTCTCACTTTGAAACAATATTTATTTCTTTAGTAATACATATTGAATATCTCAGATACACAGTACATTCAGAGGGTCTGAGATAGCTTCTGGAGACACATTAAATTACTCACCGGCAGAAACTGTCTCATTATTTTCAGCTAGACACCCAGCTCTTAATAGCTACCACTTTACTGAGTAAATATACACCAGGGCTTCCCTGGTAGCTCAGCGGTAAGGAATGCAGGAGATGTGTAGGAGACTAGAGTTTGATCCCTGAGTCAGGAAGATCCCCTGGAGTAGGAAACGCCAATCCACTCCAGTATTCTTGCCTGGGAAATCCCATGGACAGAGGAACTTGGCAGCCTACAGTCCAGGGAGTTGCAGAGTGAGACATGACTGAGCGACTGAGGCGAAAGCTAGCTACCACATTAAGTAACTTATCAACAGTAACGACACTTGGAATTCAATGAACTCATCCGAGCCATGTTCTGTTTGGGATAACAATCCTCAGTGGATCTCTTGTGTTACTGATGATCTTACAAACAGATGCCCTGACTGCCTTTGTTTTGTTCTCTCTTTTTAAGGATGTTTATATAGCGAATATCCTTGGACGACATAGAGATTGTTTCCACAAGACCAAAGGAGCAAGTTTACTTTGGAGTCCCCTGAGATCAAATTTCTTCCTGCAACAAGTCCACTGCATGTGCAGGCTCCACCTGGCTGTCAGGGCTTCGCCTCATGGGAAGTAGAGCTCAGGCAACCAGCATCATCACTGATCCTCTAGCTACCACTATGGCTGTGAGTGATAGTCATTCATCTCTGACCCAGGAGTCTTATGTCTCTTGCTGGCATCTGTGAAACTGCAGCAAGCTAATTTGTTAGTAGGATAAAACTTATCAGTAGGGTAAAACCTCAGGTCCTTCAGAATTCTTGACACTGATGTGTGTTTTACACATGCTGCTTCACTAAATCTTCACAACAAAATATTCAGATTGTCCAGATTCTGTTGCCGGTCAGTTGCTAAGTTGCATCCAACTCTTTTTGACCCCCATGGTCGCAGCACACCATAGCTGTCCTTCACTATCTCCCAGAGTTTGCTTCAACTCATGTCCATTGAGTCAATGATGCCATCCCACCATCTCATCCTCTCATCCTCTGTCACCCTCTTCTCTTTTTGTTTTCAATCTTTCCCAGCATCAGGGTCTTTTCCAAAGAATCAGTTCTGCGCATCAGGTGGCCAAATGGAGCTTCAGCTTCAGCATCATTCCTTCCAATGAATATTCAGGGTTGAATTCCTTTAGGATTTACTGGTTTGATCTCCTTGATGTCCAAGAATCTTCACCGCACCACAATTCGAAAGCCTGAATTCTATGGTGCTCAGCCTCCTTTATGGTCCAACTTCACATCTGTACATGACTACTAGAAAAACCATAGCTTTGACTATATGGACCTTTATTGGCAAAATGATGTCTCTACTTTATAATACACTGTCTAGGTTTGTCATAACTTTCCTTCCAAGGAGCAAGTATCTTTTAATTTTGTGGCTTCAGTCACCACCTGTAGTGATTTTGGCACCCAAGAAAATAAAATCTGTCACTATTTCCACTTTTTCCCCATCTATTTGCCATGAAGTGATGGGATTTGATGTCATGATCTTAGTTTCCTGAATGTTGTTTTAAGCCAGCCTTTTCACTCTCTTCTTTCACCCTCATCAAGAGGCTCTTCAGTTCCTCCTTGATTTCTGCCATTAGAGTGATATCATCTGCATATCTGAGGTTGTTGATATTCCTCCTGGCAATCTCGATTCCAGCTTGTGATTCATCCAGCCTGGCATTTCACATGATGTACTCTGCATGTAAGGGAAACAAGCAGGGTGACAACACACAGCCTTGTCATATTACTTTCCAAATTTTGAGCCATTCCTTTGTTCCATGTCCAGTTCTAACTGTTGCTTCTTGACGAGCATACAGATTCTGAGAAGGCAGGTAAGGTGGTCTGGTATCCCCATCTCTTTAAGAATTTTCCACAGTTTATTGTGATCCACACAGTCAAAGGCTTTAGGATAGTTAATAAAAAAAGAAGTAGATGCTTTTCTAGAATTCCTTTGCTTTTGCTCTGATCCAACAGATGTTGGCAATTTATCTCTGATTCCTCTGCCTTTTCATCTGAAAGTTCTTAGTTCATGTACTGCTGAAGCCTAGCTTCAAGGATTTTGAGTATTTGCTATCAGGTGAAATTAGCATAATTGTTTGGTAGTTTAAACATCCTTTGGCATTGCCTTTCTTTGGGATTACAATGAAAACTGACCTTCTCCAGTCCTGTGGCCACTGCTGAGTTTTCCAAATTTGCTGACATATTGAGTGCAGCACTTTCACAGCATCATCTTTTAGGATTTTAAATAGCTCAGCTGGAATTCCATCACCTCCACTAGCTTCATTTGTAATGATGCTTCCTAAGACCCACTTGACTTCACACTCCAGGATGTCTGACTCACATGAATGACCACACCATCTTGGTTATCCAGGTCATTAAGACCTTTTTAATATAATTCTGTGTATTCTTGCTGCCTTTTCTTACTCTCATCTGCTTCTGTTAGGACCTTGGTGTTTCTGTCTTTTATTGTCCCCATCTTTGCTCAAAATTTTCCCTTGGTATCTCCAATTTTCTTGAAGGGTCCATATTTTAGAGATAAAGAATCCAAGGCTTAGAGATGTTAAAAACCTGTTCAAGGTCACAGAGCTGGTCTTTCCCCACCCACTTCCCAATCCTTGTTGCTCACGGTGAATGCCCTGCTTCTAGCCCGGGGTGTAAGCATCCACAAGTATGAGTGTGAGGAATGTCTCTAGGAGGACACACTGATGGAGGCGGGGGAGCCAGCGGGCCTGGGAGAGGAGTAACAAGCCCTTTCCCAGAGAGAGGAGTCGCTTTTGGTTCTGCGGGTCAAGCTCCACACTTGTGCTCTATGAGACAGACAGGACAAAAGCAGTGAGTCAGAGAGGGAGGTTGAAGAGTTGTGTTTTGGAAAGTGGTTCTCTTGCAAAAACTGTCACAGGGAAAGAATCAGGCTGGGCTTAGAAGCAAGAAGGGGGGCCAAAGTCAGAGAGGAAAGAGATGGAAGCACAGGCAGGGAGACTATTATTGCTCAAAACCCAGGCGTGGTGGGAGTGGAGGCACACCCACAGGCAGAATTCTCACTTCAGAGCTACTGAGAATAAGGTGACCTATCAAACTCTCAGATCTGACTCATTCTGAGAAGTTTCTCTGGAAACAAAGAAGCCTATCAGCTACCAAATCTGTTAACCTAGAGTGTCTTTCCCATTGACTCAGAGAGAGGACAGAGGCACAGGGATGAGCCTCTGAAGATCCTCCCGGGTGTAGATCTACCGACCGACAGCACAGGGGCAGGAACATTCCCAGGCTAACAGGCACTGTGGGCAATGACAGGAGCCTGTGCCCTAAGAGAAAACAGGAAGTGGGTCCCCTCAGGCCTGACTTCTGCCCCTAGAAGGCAGTTTCTCAAAGAGAAAAGCAACACAGGCTGTCAGCCTAGCGTTTCAGTAGGAAAATGTGAGTGAAGAGAAATCAAATGACTTTCCTCATATCTCAAATTGTGCAGCTAGAAATAGATGGACAATCATGATTTCCATATACTGGGACTTTTTTTTTTTTTTTTTTTTTTGGTGATCCTTTGGGGAAAATTTACAAGTGCTATTAATAGCCTTTGACCTTAGAGATATATTATGGTCAAACAGAAGAAGTTATAATTAGGAAGCACAGTCTAAGAGGTAAAGGCAAAGGTCAGACCATGCACTAAAATACTGCTTAATATACAGAGCACTGTGCAAAAGTGCTGATGCAGGAGAACTAAGTATTGATTAAATCAGGTGCTTCAAATCCCTGCTAATGCCATAAAATTTAATGGATTACAAAGGGAATGCACAAACCACAAGGAAATCTATGAGAAACACAGCTTCAGCGACTCTCCTAATTAAGGCAAGTTCGGAACACATACCCTGATTTTTTTTTAATCCAAACCTTGAAAGATGCAATAAAAATGGCATCTTTATTTATACTTGCCTGACATGGCTTTCCATTCCTTCTTCTTGCAGAGAATTTACTGCTCACATCAGGAATGGCCCTGGAGACTGCAAGGCTGTTGTTTTTCTTTACGGCCAGCAGAATGTGGGTTTTGAAAAAGTTCAAGCTAAACGTCCCCTCAGTCCTCAACCAGACTCCCTGCTCAGGGCTGTTAGTATGCCCAGCAACAGTGGTGGAGGGCAGCTCAGGTCACCTCTCCCCATTGTCATCCGCTGTGGTCAGTCAAGGCTCCAAGAAGGACATTAATGGGAGGTCTTATTCTCTTTCCGCTTTGCTTGGGGAAGAAGATGACTGTTCAGCATATCGTGAGCAGTCTTAACAGCTCTCCTCGGAGCAGGACAAGACAACCCCACCCTGTGATGGGAGTGCATTCACTTGCACCCTCATTTTTATCTTTGGCACGCCTGCCAGTGACCCCTTGAAGCATGAGCCTGTGACTTCACTTTGCAAACAAGGGTTCATAGTTACACAAAACAGACACTGATTCTGGCTTTCCCAAGTAGAAAAAGAATGTTCTGGAAGGAGGACAGAGAGGGTCAAAAATGCAGCCTAGGGAACCTGGTTTGGAAAACAGACATGCATCCAGGGAGGCAAAGCCCAGCCAAGATGCCGTTGTTGTTCATTCGTTCAGTCGTGTCCAACTCTTTGCAACCTCATGGAGTGCAGCATTCCAGGCATCCCCATCCTCCACTATCTCCCAGAATTTGCTTAAGTTCATGTCCATTGAGTCAGTGATGCCATCCAACCAACTCATCGTCTGTCGTCCTTTTCTCCTCCTGCCCTCAATCTTTCCCAGCATCAGCGTCTTTTCCAATGAGTCAGGTGGCCACCTTTGTATCAGGTGACCAAAGTATCAAAGCTTCAGCTTCAGCATCAGTCCTTCCAGTGAGTATTCAGGGTTGGTTTGCTCTAGGATGGACTGGTTTGATAAGGGCACATCCAAGATGAGGGCATAGAAACGATCTGCTCAGAACACTGCTCTAGGCACCACTTCCTGTGACTGGACCACAGCTTGGCTCACCTCCACACTTGTAGAGACAATCTCTTTTGACTTTTGGAATT
Organism: Dama dama; assembly: GCF_033118175.1. Taxonomy (NCBI): domain Eukaryota; kingdom Metazoa; phylum Chordata; class Mammalia; order Artiodactyla; family Cervidae; genus Dama; species Dama dama. Next base: position 42,058,665 of record NC_083700.1, read on the forward strand.
CAAAGTCCCAGGCCCAAGCATGAATCTGGGTCACATGCCTACCCCAGACCTGCCTGGTAGCTGTAGGAGGGAACGTCTGCCTCCAGAAACAGGCTGGTCTGCAGATGCCAGGGAGTCACCAACTCAACACTGTTCAGTAAACCTCCATTTCCTATGGCTTAAAGTCCAAGTCCCTTACCTGCCATAGAAGTGAGGTGATGATGTGTCCCAGTTTTTCTGAGTCTTGTTTTTAATATTTATCCTAGAATAATTATTGGGGCTTCTTTCACTCTCAAAAGTGCCTGGGTTTTTAAAAATTACATGGTCACCTTACTTATGAAGCTCTTCATGACATGGCCCCTGTCTACCTTTGCAACTTCACTATTCCCTGATCCAGCTTTATTCTCCAGCATAACAAAAATCTTCTAGTTCCTCATGTACAAATGCTATTTTTATGTCCAAGTCTTTGCTCATACTTCCTCTCTGCCTGGAATCTCCTTTACATGGTCTCCATCCCACCCTTTAATACCTAAAATCCTTCTTGTTTTATGGATAAGTTGAGTTATCTACCCCCATTCTTGTTTTCTGTTCGTACATACATCTCTCTATGTGTGTTTACTGACTGTGTTGCCATCATCTGCTTTGGAATCTAACTGCTCCCTTAGACTGCGAGGTCCTACGACTTGTTCACCTTTGATCCATCAGAGCTGAGCACATTGTGTAACACATCTAAAGTGATGCTCCCGGGACTTCCCTGGTGGTCCAGTGGCTAAGACTGTGTGCTCCCAATGCAGGGGACCCAGGTTCGATCCCTGGTTGGGGAACTAGATCCCTCATACCACAATTAACAATCCAGCATGCTGCAATGAAAAATGAAGATCCCTCATGTCACAACTAGCACCCGGTACAGACAAATTAATTAATTAAAATAAATATTTAATAAATGAATAAAGAAAATGACACTCTCAAAAACATGTGATGAATGACTGAGTCCTGCAAGTTTGAAATAAAAGGCTGGTCAGACAATTTTATAATGGGGCAATAAATGAGAAGAAAGAGAGGCAAGGAAAGAACACAAAAGAGTTAAATTACTGAGCAGACCATACAAGGGAAGAGTGGTTAGTCATCCAAATCACATGCCTTGGAGTCATTCTTCAAGTCAATCTCAGAGCCCAAAGGGGTTCGATCTGATGGATGGGATGGCGCAGAGTCTAAAAGGGAGAGGAATGATGTTTCCCATTGGTATGTTAGATTTTAGAGCAAGATCCTGAGGTCCAATCCACAGATAGGCCACATAGCTGGGGGAGGATGAAAGAGACCTCAGGCACACATACACCCTGCCTTCTCTAGAAGACAGTAAGCCCACCAGAGCAAGATGGCTTCTTGATGGTCAGGTCTGACCCCTGGTCCTGGACTAGTAGAAACATCAAGCTAAGGAGCACTGGCACCTACCCTTCAGCAGGGCTAGGAAAGATAGAGGCTATCAGCAGCAATTAAGGAAAACTGCGAGCAAGGCTTTAGATGAACAAGGTCTGTCTGGAGGGAGCGGGGAGCATCCATATGCTTACCCTCTGAAGAATCCAATACACATGTTCAGGTCTATTAAATGACATGTTTATCTTCCTTCAAGGCAAAAAGAAACATCTGTCACCAGGCCCTTGACTTCATTTCCATTGTGAACACTAAGCTTCATCAGATGCCAAGTCAAGCCACAGGACACAGAAAGCTTAAAGGCCAGGGCAGCAAGAGAAGCCCCACAGAACTGCCCCTTCAAAGTTCAAAATGGGCCCCCAGGTGTCCCCAATAGCTGTTCTTTGTCCAGTGCTTTTTTCTCTAAGTGTTATTTCTTTGTTACTCATTTTGCTCTGGGTCAGGGCTATTCCAGAAACAAAATAGTACTTTTTCTCCCTTGATTCTAACATTATTCTTATTAAGGAGAAGACAGAGACAGAAATGGTTAGGGAACTGCAAAAGACATACAGAAAATGTCTGTGATTGCCAGCTGAGCGTGTGATGGGTTTTGGAGTCAGACCCGAGCTCTAGTCTCGGCTCTTCCACTGGCCAGCTGCATGCTTCTCAATGAGCTGCTTCTCACAGCTTTTACATACCTAACTTTGCATTTTGGGTAGTTCTTAGATGCAGGTTCGATTGCTGGGTCAGAAAGATCCCCCAGAGAAGCAAATGGCAACTCAATCTAATATTCTTGCCTGGAGAATCCATGAACAGAGGAGCCTGGCAGGCTCCACATGGGATCACAAAAGAATTGGACATGACTTAGTGACTGAACAATAAGTTCTTAGCACATAGCACACATGTAGTAAATATTAGCTATTACATGATTTCATGTACAAGATATATCAAGCAGTGCGTGTGTGACTGCCAAGTCACTTTAGTCACATACAACTCTGAGCAACCCTACGGACCATAGCCCACCAGGCTCCTCTGTCCATGGGGTTCTCCAGGCAGGAATGCTGGAATGGGTTGCCATGCCATCCTCCAGGGGATCTTCCCGACCCAGGGATCAAACCCGAGTCTCTTCTATCTCCTGCATTGGCAGGCTACCTGGGAAGCCATATCAAGCAGTACTGGTCCCTAAACCAGCTAGGTAGAGGGAGCATAATCCCTCTTTTTACTAAGTTTGAATGGTGTGTATCTGTCTCTGTATCAACAACACTGTTTAAAATCGACTTCCAAAATTCAGACTCCCAGTTCATCCAGAACCTGGAATGTCCCAAATTCTAGAGCATCAAGACTTTGCCAGTAACTTAGGGTTCTAAGCCCCTAATGGCTTGATAACATTTCTGTTTCCCAGGATGTTTCTTTATCACTTAGGAAAATAGCAATAACCCCCTTATCAGTAAACAACAAACACTATTTAAGGAGATGGTGTCTAGTTGGGCAAAATTTCATTGAACCTGAATTATTTGTTTTCTGCCTAGGAAATTACAGATAATTATTAACTTATTCTCTAATAAATTCCAGCAAGGCTTTCCTGTAGAAAAACCTCAAAGTGATATTTAGAACTATTCTTTCCTCTTAAAAGTTTCTATTGATGGAAGCCCTTAGCTGAACTAAATCAACCTTGAAATTTGAGATGCTGGTATGTATACAGTACCTTGGAATCCAATGGCAATGCAGTGGTGAAAATAGGAGAGCTCGTGGAATAAGATCCGGATGCACGTTCTCTTCCTTAATCCCTCCATCTCCTTATAATTCTTATGATCCCCTTGCCCCTATTTAGACAGTTTCCTCTTATGATGATGCTGCGATCCTGCATCAGGCATGTCTGCTCCCCTCCTTTTATGGAGGGGCTTGGAAGCCACAGTCCTCTTACAGCCTCCACTCAGGAAGGTCCCCAGATCTCTGGGGTACCAGCCTGAGGCCAGATCAAGAAGGGCCTGAAGTCAAGAAACCCCTGAAATTCTCTCTAAGGTTATTATTTTTTCATCCACTATTGAAATTATTCCTCTTCCAGCATCATATGTAAGCCTTCCTGACAGCTTCTGAATTTCCATAGAGAAGGGGTTTAGTGGTAGCAATCTACTTTAAAAGGGATCTAAACGACTGGCCTTGAAGCTACATGCGTGGAAAGTACACAGCTTGGGGTTGGGTCATATATTTGAAGTCAGTTTTTTAAAATAAATTTGTATAAAGGTACATAATACAAAACATATTTTTCATTGTCATTATCAGAAAATGGGCAGTTAGTGGAGATAATGCGGGCAAAAGGCCCAAATGATCCGGTGACACCACATTATGGTTTCAGTCTTCTAGATAGCCTCAGTACACTCAGTGAAGAATAATTCTTTAATCTCTACCTCCAGTCTAGGGACTTTTTTCAGGGTTGCAAGCCAGGCCATGGGTACCACTGGGATGGAGCTGCCGCTAAGCATGCATTTCTAGTGCAGCCAGGGACTGTGGCTCCTGGAACCCAAAGCTCGAGTGCAGTTTCCTTCTTCACCTCTGCCCTCTCTACTCCCCTGGGTGGTGGTGGTTTAGTCACTAAGTTGTGTCCGACTCTTTGTGACCCCAGATAGTACACCAGACTCCTCTGTCCATGGGATTTCCCAGACAAGAATACTGGAGTGGGTCGCTGTTTCCTTCTCCCAACCCAAGGACTGAACTGACCCAGGGACTGAACCTGGGTCTCCCACTTTGCAGGCAGGTTCTTCACTGACTGAGCCACCAGGGCAGCCCTCCCTACTCCCTTAACTCAAGGCACATCTCCCCAAGCTTCCTGACCCACTGGAGAATGTCGGTTACGGTCCACGGGTCTCACCCAGGGAGAGTCAGCTCAAGATATTCTGGTTGTCCAAAATCACTGCAGATGGTGATTCCAGCCATGAAATTAAAAGACGCTTACTCCTTGGAAGGAAAGTTATGACCAACCTAGATAGCATATTAAAATCAGAGACATTACTTTGCCAACAAAGGTCCATCTAGCAAAGCTATGGTTTTTCCAGTGGTCACGTATGGATGTGAGAGTTGGACTATGAAGAAAGCTGAGCGCCGAAGAATTGATGCTTTTGAACTGTGGTGTTGGAGAAGACTCTTGAGAGTCCCTTGGACTGCAAGGCGATCCAACCAGTCCATCCTAAAGGCCAGTCCTGGGTGTTCATTGGAAGGACTGATGTTGAAGCTGAAACTCCAGTACTTTGGCCACCTCATGCAAAGAGTTGACTTATTTGAAAAGACCCTGATGCTCGGAGGGATTGTGGGCAGGAGGAGAAGGGGACGACAGACAATGAGATGGCCAGATGGCATCACCGACTCGATGAACATGAGTTTGAGTAAACTCCGGGAGGCCTGGCGTGCCGCGGTCCATGGGGTCGCAAAGAGTCGGACATGACTGAATGACTGAACTGAACTGAACTGAAAGACTTCCCACGTGGCACAGTGATAAAGAAGCTGCCTGCCAATTCAGGAGAGGCAAGAGATGCAGGTTCAATCCCTGGTTCAGTTCAGGAAGATCCCCTGGAGTAGGAAATGGCAACCCACTCCCATATTCTTGCCTGAGAAATTCCATGAACGGAGGAGTCTGAAGGGCTACAGTCACAAAGGGATCACAAAGAATCAGACACGACTGAGCACACACATAAAGGCTAAAGTAATCATCCCAACATAATCCTTACTTTCGCAGGCTACCCTGACCCCTCTTCAATACTATCTTGGGAAAACAAGGCTGGTCTACGCTATTTTCACTTCCAGGTCGCCTCCTCTCCCCAACAGTTCCCAAAGTCTCTAGCAAACTGAGGTAGGCCGTTTTTCTCAGTTGTTGCTATTCTCTCGTTCACCACATGGTGGCACTATTCTCCGGGAATGAAAATGCCAATAGAGACAATTGCAGGAGGGGTTCTCCCTCCACCAGGATTTAGGGTGACTATTAGGTGGTGCAGTGGTAAAGAATGTGCCTGCCGATGCAGAAAACACGGGCTAGATCCCTGGGTTGGGAAGATCCCCTGGAAGAGGAAATAGCAACACACTTCAGTATTCTTGCCTGAAAAATTCTGTGGACAGAGGAGCCTGGTGAGCTACAGTCCATGGGGTCACAAAGAAATGCTTGAGAATACTTGAAACTCATCAGCCTACATTAAATTTAAAAGTGTCCCCTCTCCATGAAACATGAATCAGAACCTAAAGACAGAGTTCAATATCTTGAATCTCCAAACTTAAAAACAAGTTTCCTGTTAGAGGGAGTATAGCATCCTAAGGTCCATCTTTGGGTCAGAAGTCACTCGTAGCATTTTCCCCAAGAGGCCTTCATATAAATAAGACTCCCAGGTGATTCCCTGTGATGTCCCCACTCTAGATTTCCTCACATCCATAATGCTAACGCCACTTCCTCCCCCAGCAGAGAGACTCCAGGCTTTGAGATCAGGTCTGTGGCTAAACTCAAGTTCTATCCTTACTGGTTAGTAGCCAAATACTCCTGCTAAGTCTCAGTTTCCTCAGACACAAAGTGGGAATAACAATACTTAAGTCAGGGATGACTTGAGATGTCCTATGCAAAGCATGGTACTCTGTGTATAGTAGATGATCAGTAAATGCTTGTTCCCTTTTCCTCTCTCCTTATCCCCATGCTCAACTCCTTGACTTGGTAATCTTTGCCCAGACTCCAGGGCCCATCAAGCTAATCTACTTTCAATGCTGTATGCTGTGCTCAGTTGGGTCTGACTCTTGGCAACCCCATGGATTTTAGCCCGCCAAGCTCCTCTGTCCATGGAATTTTCCAAACAACAATACTGGAATTGGTTGCCATTTCCTCCTCCAGGAGATCTTACCAACCTAGGGATCGAACCTGCCTCTCCTGCATTGACAGACAGATTCTTTATACTAGCACCATCTGGGAAGCCTACTTTCAATATGAAATGAATGAAAGTTGCTTAGTTGTGTCGGACTCTTTACAAGCCCATAGACTATATAGTCCATGGAATTCTCCAGGCCAGAAAAGTGCAGAGGGTAGCTGTTCCCTTCTCCAGCAGATCTTTCCAACCCAGGGATTGAATCCAGGTCTCCCACATTGAAGGCGGATTCTTTACCAGCTGAACCACCAAGGAAGCCCAAGAATACTGGAGTGGGTAGCCTATCCCTTCTCCAGCAGATCTTCCCCACCCAGGAATCAAACCAGGGTCTCCTGCATTGCAGGCGGATTCTTTACCAGCTGAGCTACCAGGGAAGTCCTCTCAATATACACTTCCAATATACAGCTCTATTTATTTACATGTCTAAACAGCAATTATGAGTCCCTGGAGGCTCAGTTGGTAAAGAATCTGCCTGCAATGCATGAGGCCTTGGTTCCATCCCTAGGTCAGGAAAATCCCCTGGAGAAGAAAATGGCAACCCACTCCAGTATTCTTGCCTGGAGAATTCCAGAGAAGAGGAATCTAGCAGCTATATCCATGAGGTTGCAGAGTCGGGTATGACTGGACAACTAACACACACACAAACAGCAACTACCACCTTGATATACAGGAGATGAGGTTTTAACTGTAAGATTATAAAGCAAAGACAGAAATGTTTTACTTTTTAGGATAGGATTTTAATTGGTTGATAAGATGAAGATACTAATAGTGGCTTAAACAAGGTTGAAGTTTTTCCTCTTGCAAACTGGTTTCCTCTGATAGGAGCTCCCCACGTGGACACCCAGGCTTCTTCTAAGATGTCACTCATCCATTCCTAGAGTATTGCATTCGCTCTATAGCCCAAGGAGCCATGCCATCATATCTGCCTTGCAGCCATCAGAGAAAGGGAAAAGCAAAGAAGGAGGACAAACTGTACCTCCCTAAGGACGCACTGGAAGTTTCTCAGTCACACTCAACTCCAAGAAGGCTGAGAGGTCAGAGGCTGCTATGTAACTAGTTCAAAACGCTATTTCAGTGGAGGAGAGGGAATAGAATGTGAGAAAACCCACAGCTGCTGCCAGAGTGCTAATCAGGAGTTTTTCTCTGACAAAACAAATAGCAAAGCCAGGATAATCCATGTAAGCCGAAAACTATCCAAGCTGCAAGTAACGACCCATTTATTTCAAACAAATCCATAAAGAAAATTTAACATCAGCCTGGAACACATATATAAATGACAAAGACTTTCAGCTAAATCAAGGGAATATAGCCATATAAGAAAACATTAAACATTTTATCCTATAAAATCACTGGTTCTTAGAGCTGGTGAGGATCCTAAAGCTGATTTAGTGAAAAACCTTCCACTTGATGCAAGCATTTTCTTTACAGTAACCTTGACCACAGCTATCCCATTTTTTGTCAGAACACTTTCAGGCAATGGATCCTGTAGCCTGAAGGTCCACAGTCCCTAGGAGTTGTGGACAAAGGCAGAAAGAGGAAGCTGGCAGGGGACAGTGGTCAGAGCCTGCATCTAGGGTACCCAGCCATGTGCATGGCCATGGTGTAATAGCTCCCACCCTGGGATCAATTAAGAGTAGGAAGCATGGCGAAGGGAGAGGGATTCTCATTGGTTTGCGTTTAGAGGTAAATTTTCAAAAAATGTGCATATAGTATATATACATAAATATATATATATATATATATATTTTTTTTTTTTCTGCAACATAGGTTTGAAAGCCCCAAAACAGAGGATTTTTGCTACAGCTATCTATGCCTGAAAGGAGTAACTCTCAAAAATATTGCATTAAAGGAGCCTATTAAAAAAAAAAAAAAAGGAGCCTATGAGAAGTTTGGGTGGAGATTTCAAGTAAACACCTCGGCATATGTATCTGGAAGTCAGGGAGAAGGTCCCTGATTATATTTAATCAGCTGCCTGTGCCTATGCTGTCACTTCAGTCATGTCCGACTCTTTGCGACCCTTTGGACTGTAGCCCGCCAGGCTCCTCTGTCCATGGGCATCTCCAGGCAAGAAACTAGAGTGGGTAGCCATGCCCTCCTCCAGGGGATCTTCCCAATCCAGGGACTGACCCACATCTCCTGCATTACAGGTAGATTCTTTACTGCTGAGCCGCCAGGAAAGCTCATTTAATGAGCTACACAGAGTTTATACTTGAAGTATTGAGATAGAAGAACTAAAAGACAGAGAGGTAAAAGAAGCCAGGAAAGAACCTCTCTTTTAGAAAATGGAAAGCAGAAATGCGGGCAGATGAAGAAGCATTTTAATAAATAAATAAACGGGAGGCAGAAAGGTGTGAATTTCAGGCAGATCCCTCATTTATGGGACAAGGAATTCTGAGGTGCAAACCCAATGAGGGTTCCTGAGGTCAGGCTTTGACCTGCATTTAGGCTGCAAGATAAGTCATGGTTAGTAATAACTGAAGAATCAGCTCCATGTTTTAGAGAGGTGCAGTTAAGGGAAGGGAGCGTCCTTTCCCCAAGGCTAAGTAAGAAAATGAGAGGGTCACCAGCAAAGGACATCAGTGCCCAGGAGGCTGGGGTCTGACCAAGGTCACTGGCAGTGAGACCAGAAAATAGGGTTCAGAGAGCAGGAGCGACCTGGGACAACCCAACTTGAAATGACAAGAAGGACGTGCAGGGAAAATGTCATATTTGGGCTGGCCCCTTGGTATGACCTGTGACAATCAGAGTAAAATATATGAATCATGAAAGAATTCCCTGGACATCTCCAAAGATGTTGAGAAAGAAAACTCGGTGAAACACTTAACTTCTTTCAAGGGAGTCATGATTATTTGCATATAAAAGGTTATTTTTGTGATCATAGCTTGGCAAGGTCCAGGATATAGAGATCACAGAGAAGGAAAATTAAATTTTCAAGGTTTGGTATATGTGGTGTCTCATGCTCTAGACAGAATGAGAAATATGGAGATTAAAAAAAAAAAACAAATCCTTAGATGAGTGGCCAGTTTTATTAGTGACCTTGAAGAGGTTTAAGAAAGAAGATGGGGTAGAAAGCTAATTCAAGCGAATGAAGAGATAAGTGAATACTCAGACTGCATAGGCTACAAGAATTGACTATGCTTTCAAGAAGTTTGTGGAGAGAGGAAAGAGGTGGGATCACAGAAAACAGGATAAAGAGGCTGAAGGGAGAGTGGCTGGCAAAGAGAGTAGAGAAGGATGTGAGGAGTGGCTGAAGAGACCCCCTAGAGGCAGGGCTCAGCCTCTGGAACCAGCTGGACCCCAGCCTGAGGCGGGGCTCTGCCCTTCAGGAGTGTGAGATTTACCTTCTGTCAGGGTGACCTGAGAAGTCAATCAGTTACTTCAGGTGAATGACGAAGCACTGCACCAGTGATAAGTCAGACACTGCATGGTGGGAGCGGGGAGCTGGGCAGAGATAGACGTAGAGTTGAGAGGCCACCCAGGAACCAGCCTCACAGCTTTGGGCGGCAGGAGGTTCCCATCAGGAAAGAAGGAAGATAGGAGTCAATCCTACTGTGACTCTGGTCAGGTGACCTTCGTGAGTGGACGGTCAACCTGCCACCTGTCACCCACTCGAAAACAGGGCAGGGGACAGGGGAGAGCGTCTTGTGTTCCCATCTCCCTCTACTAAGACTTAGACACACACAGTTTCACTCAAAAAGCTCAGGTTTCCCCTCTAAGATTCCAGTAATAAAATACAAACTCTGATATGAGTATTGTGAACCCCAAGGTTAGTAGAAGGAAAGAAATCTTAAACGTTAGGGCAGAAATAAACACAGAAGAAACTAAAGAGACCATAGCAAAAATCAACAAAGCTAAAAGCTGGTTTTTTGAAAAAATAAACAAAATTGACAAACCATTAGCAAGACACATTAAGAAACAAAGGGAGAAGAACCAAATTAACAAAATTAGAAATGAAAATGGAGAGATCACAACAGACAACACTGAAATACAAAGGATCATAAGAGACTACTACCAGCAGCTCTATGCCAATAAAATAGACAACTTGGAAGAAATGGACAAATTCTTAGAAAAGTATAACTTTCAAAAACTGAACCAGGAAGAAATAGAAGATCTTAACAGACCCATCACAAGCAAGGAAATTGAAACTGTAATCAGAAATCTTCCAGGAAATAAAAGCCCAGGACCAGATGGCTTCACAGCTGAATTCTACCAAAAATTTAGAAAAGAGCTAACACCTATCTTACTTAAACTCTTCCAGAAAATTGCAGAAGGTAAACTTCCAAACTCATTCTATGAGGCCACCATCACCCTAATTCCAAAACCAAAGATGCCACAAAAAATGAAAACTACAGGCCAATATCACTGATGAGCATAGATGCAAAAATCCTTAACAAAATTCTAGCAAACAGAATCCAACAACATATTAAAAACATCATACATCATCACTAAGTGGGCTTTATTCCAGAAATGAAAGGATTCTTTAATATCTGCAAATCAATCAATGTAATACACCACATTAACAAATTGAAAGATAAAAACCATATGATTATCTCAATAGATGCAGAAAAAGCCTTTGACAACTTCAACATCCATTTATGATTAAAACTCTGCAGAAAGCAGGCATAGAAGGAACATACCTCAACATAATAAAAGCTATATATGACAAACCCACAGCAAGCATCACCCTCAATGGTGAAAAATTGAAAGCATTTCCCCTGAAACCAGGAACAAGACAAGGGTGCCCACTCTCACCACTACTATTCAACATAGTGTTGGAAGTTTTGGGCACAACAATCAGAGCAGAAAAAGAAGTAAAAGGAATCCAGATAGGAAAAGAAGAAGTGAAACTCTCACCGTTTGCAGATGACATGATCCTCTACATAGAAAACCCTAAAGACTCTACCAGAAAATTACTAGAGCTAATCAATGAATACAGTAAAGTTGCAGGATATAAAATTAACACACAGAAATCCCTTGCATTCCTATACACTAACAATGAGAAAACAGAAAGAGAAATTAAGGAAACAATACCATTCACCATTGCAACAGAAAGAATAAAATACTTAGGAGTATATATACCTAAAGAAACAAAAGACCTATACATAGAAAACTATAAAACACTGATGAAAGAAATCAAAGAGGACACAAAGAGATAGAGAAATATACCGTGTTCATGGATTGGAAGAATCAATATTGTCAAAATGGCTATACTACCCAAAGCAATCTATATATTCAATGCAATCCCTATCAAGCTACCAACGGTATTTTTCACAGATCTACAACAAATAATCTCACAATTTGTATGGAAATACAAAAAACCTGGAATAGCTAAAATAATCTTGAGAAAGAAGAATGGAACTGGAGGAATCAACCTGCCTGACTTCAGACTCTACTACAAAGCCACTATACTATACTACAAAGTCATCAAGACAGTATGGTACTGGCACAAAGACAGAAATATAGATCAATGGAACAGAATATAAAGCCCAGAGATAAATACACACACCTATGGACACCTTATCTTCGACAAAGGAGGCAAGAATATACAATGGAAAAAAAACAACCTCTTTAACAAGTGGTGCTGGGAAAACTGGTCAATCACTTGTAAAAGAATGAAACTAGAACACTTTCTAACACCATACACAAAAATAAACTCAAAATGGATTAAAGATCTAAATGTAAGACCAGAGACGATAAAACTCCTAGAGGAGAACATAGGCAAAACACTCTCCGACATAAATCACAGCAGGATCCTCTATGACCCACCTCCCAGAATATTGGAAATAAAAGCAAAAATAAACAAATGGGACCTAATGAAACTTAAAAGCTTTTGCACTACAAAGGAAACTATAAGTAAGGTGAAAAGACAGCCCTCAGGTTGGAAGAAAATAATAGCAAATGAAGAAACAGACAAAGGATTAATCTCAAAAATATACAAGCAACTCCTGCAGCTCAATTCCAGAAAAATAAATGACCCAATCAAAAAATGGGCCAAAGAACTAAACAGACATTTCTCCAAAGAAGACATACAGATGGCTAACAAACACATGAAAAGATGCTCAACATCACTCATTATTAGAGAAATGCAAATCAAAACCACAATGAGGTACCATTACACGCCAGTCAGGATGGCTGCTATCCAAAAGTCTACAAGCAATAAATGCTGGAGAGGGTGTGGAGAAAAGGGAACCCTCTTACACTGTTGGTGGGAATGCAAACTGGTACAGCCGCTATGGAAAACAGTGTGGAGATTTCTTAAAAAACTGGAAATAGAACTGCCATATGACCCAGCAATCCCACTCCTGGGCATACACACTGAGGAAACCAGATCTGAAAGAGACACGTGCACCCCAATGTTCATCGCAGCACTGTTTATAATAGCCAGGACATGGAAGCAACCTAGATGCCCATCAGCAGATGAATGGATAAGGAAGCTGTGGTACATATACACCATGGAATATTACTCAGCCGTTAAAAAGAATTCATTTGAACCAGTCCTAATGAGATGGATGAAACTGGAGCCCCTTATACAGAGTGAAGTAAGCCAGAAAGATAAAGAACATTACAGCATACTAACACATATATATGGAATTTAGAAAGATGGTAACGACAACCCTATATGCAAAACAGAAAAAGAGACACAGAAGTACAGAACAGACTTTTGAACTCTGTGGGAGAAGGTGAGGGTGGGATATTTCAGAAGAACAGCATGTATACTATCTATGGTGAAACAGATCACCAGCCCAGGTGGGATGCATGAGACAAGTGCTCGGGCCTGGTGCACTGGGAAGACCCAGAGGAATCGGGTGGAGAGGGAGGTGGGAGGGGGGATCGGGGTGGGGAATACATGTAAATCCATGGCTGATTCATGTCAATGTGTGACAAAAACCACTAGAATATTGTGAAGTAATTAGCCTCCAACTAATAAAAATAAATGGGGGGGAAAAAAGGAATAGAAAAAAAAAACTTTACTGGGGAAAAACAAAATACAAACTCTGGGGGAATTAAAAAGTCAGCTATTACTTAGAAAACGAACTTCTGGTTGCCTGGGGGAAGCAGGTGACAATGGCCAGCTTTGAAGTACGAGTAGGAGTATGCCAGGCAGAAAAGGAAGTCAGACATAGTAAACAGAAAGATTAACACTGTAAGGGCAAGGAATTAAAAGTGTAGTGCGTTGAAATAAGGGGCTTCCCCGGTAGCACTGTTGGTAAAGGACATGTTTGCCAATGCAGGAGACATAGGAGACACAGGTTTGATCCCTGGATAGAGAAGATTCCCTGGAGGGGGGCATGGCAATCCACTCCAGTATTCTTGCTTGGGGAATCCCATGAACAGAGGAGCCTGGTAGACTATAGTTCATGGGGTCTCCCAGGGTCAGACACACCTGAAGCAAGTTAGCATGCACATACATGTTGAAATGAGAATAAATGTTCAATATAGCAAAATCAAGGGCTGAATGCAGTGCTTTGAAAGGTAGCTATTTTGCTCAGAAAGCTAGGAGCAGACCATGACGTGTTTTCTGTAGGTGCTGGGACTTTATCCTGTGGACATCAAAAACCAGCAAAGTTGTAAGCACAAGCAGATTTGCATTTTGAGAACTCAGGTAACAGCCTAGAATATGATCCAGAGCCAGAGCCATGAGAGAAAGATGTCTTTGTCACAATAATCCAGTGCAGAGAAAGAAGCAAAGCATCAAGGATCACTAAGAGGACTCCATCTTAGAAGACTGGCAGCTCAGTGGTCCCTCTAGTTGGACATAAAGAAAAACAGCTTCTGCAGAGAAAGATTGTAAGTTCATCTCAGGTCTTGCTGTGGATGAGGTAATGACTGACCGGTAGGCAGTTTATTTTTTTTATTTTTTTTCATTTATTTTTATTACTTGGAGTAAGTTTAAATGGATATCATTTGCAACAAATACCTTAATAATATTAAGATCAAGTATGACTCAGATGCTCCCCCCAGCCACCAACTGGTAATTTTTCCAAAAACAAACAAGCTTGATTTGGCATGAATTCTTTTTAGTGACATGGATGCCACGAAAATGCATGGAACTTCAAATAACAACAGCAGATAACAACTGGTGACTTCCATCTCCTTTTTTCAGCATTTACAAACCATCTGTTTAACATTCTATTTAATAACAAAAATCTATGGCAGCTCAATCGTTCATACTTTTTAGAAATTATCTTTTCTGTTTTTTTGGAAAATCGATGCATTGTGTATCTCTAAATGTCTTCATTTTGTTAGCCTCCATGATTCCTAAAAAATGAATGATAACTTTTTGGCATTCTACCTGCACATCTTCCTAAGAAATGAATGATAACTTTTTGGCATTCTACCTGCACATCTTCTCAGGACTCAGGGACACTGTTCTTTCAGGTCTGGAGTTTGATCTCACTAAAAGCAATGAATTCTTCATTTGTTACCCTGACCTAGAGTGGCTTGGAATTCCTTTTTTAAATTGCTTGTTTAGGTTTTCCAATTTTGAAATTATTTTTCTGGGTAATGAGTATGAAAACAAAATAGGACTTAAGCAGTTCTGCTTTTTCTTTGTCAGAAACATTCCTTGTTTCGTGTCTCTAACACATTAAATCAAAATTGACATGTTACTGTCCTTAGCATTTTGGAGAGTCTTGGTATATCCTTGTCTGCAGGTTTCCTAAGACTGGTCACATTGATTTATGCCACTCTTTTATTCAGTCTTAGCCCTGTGTCCCTCCGTCCACGTTTTATGAATATGCCATATTGTGGATCTTTTATCTGAGATCCTCAATACATCCTCATTGAAGTCATGTGTAAGAGCAATATCAGAGTGATGTTATTTAGACCAGCCTGTGTTTCTTCCCAGTTGGTGTTTTTGATGAAACTAATACCTATCTTTTCCCTTCAGAGTTTTCAGTCTGATTTTCCCAAGTCCAGTGAATATGTCTGATAATAACCAATATCCTTGACATCAAACCCCAGGACGACAAAGTCACTTCCTGTAACATTCAGATCACCATCATGTACCCATGTGTTCTCCTCTTTGTTGGTGATAGTTAAGCCCCAAGTCCAAGTGCATTGTATTCTCAAACTTCTGAGTGATAAAATTACCTCCAAGATGTCAGTGTATTGGCTGATCTGTTTTTGTCAGACTTCCCAGATGGTTCAGTGGTAAAGAATCTTGCCAAGTAGAAGACGCAGGTTCAACCTTCCAGTAGATACACAGAGGCTGAGGCATCCTTACCCTCCCATCAAATCAATGTCTTGTTTCCTTGCCAAATTTAAGTTTCTGTTGAGAAATCATCATCTATGTTCCTTTTTGGGTAAGTATTCAACAATATCACTACCTTTTATCCTTACAAAAATATTCTATACCATTTATTTATTCCATTTAACAGATACTTATTAAGCACATGTGTTTTATTAGTTTGCTAGAGCTATAGTTAATAAAGTACTATAGACTGGGTCTCTTAAACAACAGAAATTAACTTTTTTCAGAGTTCTGGAGGCTGCAAGTCTGACATCAAGGTATTAGTAGAGTTCATTCCTTCAGAGGGCTCTGAATCAGGGATGTGGTCCAGACCTCTCCCCTGGGCTTGTATATGGCTGTCTCCTCCCTCTGTCTCCACATCACCTTCCCTCTGTACATGACCATGTCTAAATTTCCCATTCTTACAAGGATACCAGTCACATTGGATTAAGGCCCTCTCTAATGAGCTCATTTTAACTTGATTATCTCTTTAAGAACCCTATCTCCAAATATGGCCACATTCTGAAGTACTTCAGGGTTGACTTTAACTTGTGAATTTAGAGGGACATAGTTCAGCCCATAACATGTGCTGCAAGCCAGGTCCTGATCTAGGCCCTGGGAATATAGTAATGAATAAAACAAAGTCCCTAACTTCATGGAATTGACACATGCTCCGGTGGGAACTGGAAAGAATGGGTAACAAACAGTAAATAGATGTTGTATCTAAATGCCAGACAGTGACATTTAGACTATAAATAGAGCAGGATATGGAGAGTGACCGAGAAGGAATGGAACTTGGAAGGGTTGTGATTATTTTCCTATCTTTTTAAATTGAAGTAGAGTTTTTCTACAGTACTGTATCAGTTATAGGTAGACAACAAAGTAATTCAGTAATTCAATTCTTTTTCAGATTCTTTTCTCTAATAGGTTGTTATAAGATAATTGAGTATAGTTCCTTGTGCTATACAACAGGACCTTGTTGTTTACTTTACATGTAATAGTAAGTATATGTTAATCCCAAATTCATAATTATCCCATTCTGCCCCCTTTCTCCTTTGGTAACCATGTTTGTTTTCTATGTCTGTGAATCTGTTTCTGACTTATAAATAAGTTCATTTGAATCATTTATTTTAGATTCCATATAAATGCAATACCATAATGATATTTTTCTTTTTCTGTCTTACTTACTTAGTATGATCATTTCTAGCATCAGACTAATGCCATGCAAATGGCATTATTTCATTCTTTTTATGGATGAGTAATATTTCATTGCATATAGGTATCACATCTTCTTTATCCATTCCTCTCTTGATGGACATTTAGGTTGTTCTTATGTCTTGGCTATTCTAAAGAGTGTCACAGTGAAATGCTGAAAACTATAATCTTTTTGGATTATAGCTTTGTCTAGATATATGCCCAGAAGTGGGATCTTGGATCATATGTTAACTCTATTTTCAGTTTTTTAAGGAACTTCCATACTGCTCTCCATAGTGACCACACCAGTTTGCATTTGGAAGGGTTGTGATTCTAAAAGATGTCACATTTCAGCAGAGACATGAAAGAAGCAAGGGGCAAGCTGTGAGCTCGTGTAGGATACACGTATTCCAGGCAGAGGGAACAGCCGAGACAAAAAGCTCTGAGGCTGCAACAAGGTGAGCACATTCAAGAAACATGAAGGAAGAAGTCAAGTAGTATGAAATGACATCAGACTGTATGAGGTCTTATAAGGATCGAGATTTTATCCTGAGTAGTACGGGAAGCAATTTGAGGTCACAGAGAACTGGCATGAGAAAGAAAATTGCACCAAACCTGGATTTTATAAGATATAAAGTATAACCCTTTTTGAGAAATATATGCCATTCCTAATAATGCTTGAACAATATCCTGGTATATTTTAATGAAATTAAGAATTTCTTCTGGAAAAGGAATTATCCATCACCCATCTACCTAACCTTATGAGGAGCCTAATAGTCTTATTGTCTGCAATTAAATTTTATATAAAATATCTCTACCAAGAATGAGTCTTTAAATTGGCTTTTTCAGAGGCCTCTTCATTTATAGCAAGTTTGAAATTAAACTTTGACACATGCTTGCCATCAATTTGTCTAAAGAGTTACTTTAATTAAGGAAATCATATTTACATTTTTGAAGGATAACTCTGATTACTGGATTATTCAGTATAGAATTTCTATCATGTATAATTTCTTCTATTATACCTTTTTATTCTGCATATACCAGGTAGAGTTATCGTAACTATTCTTTCAAAATCTATATTTACTCATTAGGTCCTCTACTGTTGATATAATCTATTTAAATTACAAGAAGATAAATCATTACAATGTATATAAAATGCCAAAACAAGCCCATTTCTGATACAAACTGACCTTTCTACAGCAATAAATAAAAAGCTTCCTAAAGACTCCATTTTTGGGAGGTGGGAGGGGGGATCGAGATGGGGAATACGTGTAACTCTATGGCTGATTCATATCAATGTATGACAAAACCCACTGAAATGTTGTAAAGTAATTAGCCTCCAACTAATAAAAAATAAAAAATTAAAAAATAAAAAAGAAACCAATAAAAAAAAAAAACTCCATTTTTCTGAATTCCTTCTTTAAATTCTAAATTAAGTATATAATAAGTCATCAATAGATTGGAGCCTACCTAGCCCATCAAATAAAACTGATTATCCTTTTCCTACCTAAAAAAATAAAAGGCAAACAACAGTGTTTTACTTACATTATTTATATTTTCTGACCTAAACATAGCACCAAGTATTCACTAAGGGAGTCTCAGTAAATATCAAGGAGAAATCACACGGTCAGCAAAAGTCACTTCATGTGTCACCTGGTAATACTGAGGTGTTCCTAGTTTCAAGTTTTAGATTAAATCTTATTAATGAAAAAAGGCAAACTAGAAGTTCTTAGGAAACACTGATGCTAGGAAAGATTGAGAATAGGAGGAGAGCAAGGCGACAGAGGATGAAATGGTTGGATGGCATCACTGACTCAATGGACATGAGTTTGAGCAAACTCTGGGAGATGGTGAAGGGCAGGGAAGCCTGGCGTGCTGCAGTCCATGGGGTCGTAAAGAGTTGACCAGAACTTAGCGACTGAACGACAACAAAGAGGTTCTTAGATAAATCGGGGCTCTACAAGGCTTTGTTTTGTGTTTGTTTACAAAGCTTATGAACCTGTCTCCTCACAAACGAGATACAGAAAAGGCAAGTTTTCAAATAGTCAAATTGAATCCAGGTATGTTTTCCCTCTCACCAGGATGGGCAAGTATTGATACAATATTAGCCATCATATTGGGCCTTTCTCTCTTCTCGGGGCTACCAATGGCCCCAGGAACCAGGTTGAGGCAGGTCCTTGGTTGCTACTGTTTGCTGCATGCCCCCCACCAACTTTGTTCCAGAGGGACTTCCCTGGTGATCCAGTAGTTAGGAGTCCACCTTCCAATTCAGGGGACATGGATTTGGTCCCTGGTCTGGGAATTAAGATCCCAGTTTCAGGGTAAGGAAACCTACAAGGAGCAACAAAGATACAGCACAGTCAAAAAAAAAAAAGGATAAGTACATGTAGGAAGCATGAATTTATCAGCTAGTTGAAATTTTATTTAGTTATGGAACCCAAAGAACAAATGGGTGAGGGACACAGGGATGTGCAAGGAAGGAAAGGCAGCAGAAAAGAAGGAAGGAAAAAAAGAGAAAAAAGGGACAGAAAGAAAAGGTAAAAGTTATTTAATATTTTAATAGGGAATCAGTATGTGCAAAGTAAATTACACTCAAAAGGTTATTTTCTTAAAGATAAAATCATATGAACATATTTCAAGATAGAAATTATTAGTGTCACATTAAACAACTGGGAAATTAGGGACTTCCTCACAGGTAGCACATATACCAAAAACTGAAACTTGGAAATTAGTAATTAATGTCACAGTAGTGATGCCTTTCTTCCAAATGAATCGTACCATTTTTTGCTTAAGGATTTCAAGCTTTCTGTATTTAATGTTACTGTCGGTCTTTGTTAACCCAAGTTAAATACTTCTAAGATGTTGTATAATATATTGAGCCCCATTCTGTTACCAAAATTCTAAGTAAAGAACATTATAGAAAATGCCTTCACTTTATTGGATGGTCTTTGTTTCCACAAAATCACCTTAACTTTGATATAGTCCATTATTTCACAGATACCATTTTCAATTTTATTTTTGCTATCAATCTTCCAAAAGCTACAAATCAGTTATAGCCACTGAATAGGAAGCATGACTTCACACATGTCATCCACCCTTGAGTTCAAACAGTGCATAAAATGTACTGCTGTAGCTTCCAAGAATCCTAGAGTTCTCCTTCCACAAAGCTGTAATTGTGCATCTTAGAGGTCATCAATCCATGCTGTGTGAAGACCGGGGCTGAGTTAAGTAAAGAGGTCAAAGAAAAGATGCTTCTCCCATCAAATGAACAGATTTGTTGGGGTATGTGCCTATTGATGGATTCCCACGTGGCTCAGCAGTAAAGAATCTGCCTACCAATGCAGGAGAGGTGGGTTTGATCCCTGGGTGGGGAAGATTCCCTGGAGAAGGGAATGGTAATCCACTCTAGTATTCTTGTCTGGGAAATTCCATGGACAAAGAAGTCTGGTGAGCTACATTCCATAGGGTCACAAAAAGAGTCGGACGAAGCACACAGACCCACACATGCTTGCACACATGACCACTGATACACACAATAAATTTAAACATTGCTACTTGATACCTTTTTGAGCTAAGTCACCTTGGCGTACAACAGGTTAATTGAATCATTTGGAAAGGTTCAGAGTAATACTGCCAGGTTCAGCCTAGCTCAAACACTGAAGGTTTTTATTATTGACTAAAGAATTAGGAACTAATTATCCATTTTCAAATTTTAAGGTAATTGCAAAGTAGAGATACTGAAAATAATTGCTTGGTTCATGTGCTGTCAATCACCCTGAGGTTGCTGGAACTTTGACTGCACGGTTCTGTGTAGAAGTGGGCTATAAGCCAATCTCTGCAGGAACAATCACTTATTCCCCCTTTGTTATGCTGTAGAAAGTTAAGTGGTGGATTCATTGAACTAAAATAGCATTGATAAATACTATAAAACTCATTGTAAAAATCAATAGGAATCCTGCAGGCAATTCTACTGGACATTAAAGTGAAAATTTAAATGTGACCCAGGGGTTCTTTTTGTTTTATTCATACTTATTATTTAAATCTTGCAAGTGTAGCCTATGGTTACCCTCACCTGATTTCTGGCTTGAGAAGTTATCACTCAGGCAATCTATAGCCCTAGGCTCCCAAATTAGATTCCCTGCTATCCACTCCCACCTATGTCCAACTCTTTTCCAGGATAACTGTTTTCAGAGAATGATAGCAATTATCAACCTCTCTGTAGCAGACAGTTGATGACATACAAAAACCTGGCTCTAGGAGATTAGCAACCGTGTTGACTGAATCACCATGGGTGTGCTCTTTCTCCTTAAGTCCAGAAAAAAAAAACCACACACACACAGACTCATCATTAGGATTCATGGCACTGTTCTTTAGAGGAGCAGAAACCCAGATCTTTGTCTAATGTGTTGGGTTTTGAGAAAATCACTCACTTATCTAAGCTTTAGTGTCTGCAAAATATTTCTTTTAATATTTGGAAAAATCGTAGGGAATATTTAGGTGTACAAAAAGGCATAAAATAAAATAAGACACCTGTGAAATGATTGCCTAACTTTAAAAACAGCATAACCATCCAAGTTGAAGATGCCTGTGCACCCCTCCCAGATAGAGAAGATGATCACCATCCAGGGTTTGTTGTTTATCTTTCACTTGCATCTTATTAGACTGCTACTGAGTCTAAGCTCACCCCACAACAGACCAATAAATCAAGAGATGAGTTGTTGGGACAAGGAAGAGTGACTTTATTCTGAAAGCCAGCAGGCCAAGAAGATGGTGGACTGGTGTCTCGAAGGATCATCTTCTCCAAGTTAGAATCCAGGCTTCTTTAATACGAAAAGGGGAAGGAGTAAAGTTCTAGTTCCAGTCAGTCTCTGGTGAGAATGTGTTAATTTCAACGTTCCTGAAGCCATTCACAGGTGGACCTGGTAGAGATGTTTCCTCTGAGCTACACAAAGGCATTTTGGCTTAATGCTCTTTACATGAGAGGCAGGGTTCTCAGAGACTGGCCATTTTGTATTATTTAAACTTATAGGAAACATCCCTGTAGTAATTAACTTGTAGCAAAAGTAATAGACTACAAAGGTTAAAGTAAAAGAAACAGCTCCAATACGGAGTCAATTTGTTCTTCCCTATTACGATAACTTTCATGGGCTTCCCAGGTGGCTCAGTGGTAAAGAATCCTCCTGCCAATGCAGGAGATGTGGGTTGTAGCCCTGTGCTGGGAAGATCTTGTGGAGAAGAAAATGGCAACCCACCCCAGTACTTGCCTGGGAAATCCTACAGACAGAGGAGCCTAGTGGGTTACAGTTCATGGGGTCGCAAAGAATCAAACACAACTGAGCAACAGAGTATGTACACATGCAATACAATAACACTCATAGGTGTCTGTGCTATCCAACATGTATTTTGGGTGTATAAATGTTATAATATTTCATATATTCTTTGGCAACTTGACTTTGTCCCTTAAGATTGTATTTATGAGTCATATATTGATATATGAAGTTGTAACATTATTTTTCAGAATATCCCACTTTATCTGAATATATCACAAGGTATCTATTCATTCTCCTGTTGATGAATTATTTTTCAATTTAATGTCCTTACAAGCAATATCGCTGTGAAATTTTTTAATAATTATCTCTTTTGCTAAGATAGGTGCTAAGCCAGGATGCTGACCTCCTGGGGCAAGCATGAATGGGTTAAGAGTGCATCTCTCCTGCCCTAAGATTGACCAATTCAGGTCCTGGGTTGACCAGAGCCCTTCTCTGGTCCACTCTATCCATGAGTTGCCTCACCTGTTTATGGCAGTGCTTGCAGTGAAACAAGAACCAAAATCATTTACTCCCATGCTCATCTAGGACACTGAAAATGGAAGTCAGATCTTCCTGTTGACAATAACATAGTTTTGTTACTTCACTATATTAGCATTACTTTACTTCCCAGGGGTCCTTTACTCACACAAATCATTTGATTATTCATAACAGAAATTTCCCCACAGACTTATCAACTCTTTAATGAAAAGCATCAGCAGACAGTTTTTGCCCTAAGGTTCTTTGAATTTCTTGCCTCAAAATCCTCACCCTGCTGTTTCCATCATCCTGAACTGTTGTATCATGATCCTTAATCTTAATAAAGCTCTCACAATGAAGTACCTGCCTTAAAATTCCTGTTTCCCAATAAGTTCTGATTCTGACTTCCTCCTTCCCAGATACTGCCAAAGTTCTGAGTCAGTGGTAGACAGTAAACAAAGCTTTGTCTTATCAATGAGTTATGTCTGTGATACTAGGGAAGATGGTATTTGCATGCAGAGGAATATTAATATTTTCAACATGTGACATGACAGCAAAAGCTTTGAGAAGCATGGCTATGGAGTACAACTTAGGTATAGAATGGTTGAATCTCAGGATAAGTGCTTTGTCAACTTCACTATATATTGGCCCACTGTATCAATTTAAGCCTTGTTTCCTCATCTGTAAAATAAAATGATTGAGCAAGATTATGTTTAAATATTTTTTTATCTTAAAAATGTTTTCAGGACTTTCCTGGTGGTCCAGTGTCCAGTGGGTAAGAGTCTACACGCCAATGCAGGGGATGCCAGTCAATCCCTGGTTTGAGAGGATCCCATATGCTGCCAAGCAACTAAGCCTGTGCACCACAACTACCAAGCTCTTCTTGTGCCCATGCTCTGCAACAATAGATAATATCTATGGACCCTTCGTTGTTTCGGGAAGATCCCCTGGAGAAAGGAATTACTACCCATTCCAATATTCTTGCCTGGAAAATTCCATGGACAGAGGAGCCTGGTGGGCTACAATCCACGGGGTCACAAGGAGTCCAACACAACTGAATGACTAACACTCTCACATTTTCACTTCTTTGCTTATCTCTGCTTCTTTAGTCCAAGCAGCCTGGTTTGCATTCTGCCTTCCCTAATTGCTGGGTCATTTCTTCCCTGGATGCTGTTTTTCCATCTAGGATTCCCACTTTTCTCACTTTGTCTACCCTCCTCATGGCCATTTTCAAAGTTAAATTCAAGTAGAATCTCTTCTGAGAAACTTTCACCTGCAACTCCACACCATGGTGAGCTGCCCCATGCATAAACTCTAGAGGACCTTCAGCCTGGGCATCCCCAGCGACCTGTCTTTCTCCACACATACATGCTCTTCAGGGCTCCCATGCCTTTGCATATGTTTTCCTGAGACCTGGAATCTCTTCCTCTCCCTTCTCAGTCTGGCCAGTGTTCAATTCAAGTTTATGTTCAGGTATCACCTGCTCTTTAAAGTCTGAAAGAAAATGCCTTCTTCAGTAGTTAGACATTCCCTTTCTTTGGTTCCCAAAGCATCCTTTGCCTTCCTCCATTATAGCAGGTATCCTATTGTCATGGAGCTGTTAGTCTTTCTTCTCCAAGAGGCAGTGGGAGAGCTGGGATTTGCAGTCACATCACCTATCACAGAACCAGGTGCAGGATGAGTAATCAAGAAAGGTTTGCTGAGTTGAAATGAAATAAACTGTATTTACTTCAACTTATAGACCTAGTCTAACTTTTTTAGGAAAACCTCAACCTCAAAAACTTGTGTTATTTTATTGAACATTATTCATTAATATTATAGCCATGACTCGGTTTATATTGTTCTTTTTTTTTACTTTTTTTTAACATGGACCATTTTTAAAGTCTTTCTTGAATTTGTTACAATACTGCTTCTGTCTTATATATTTTATTTTGGTTTTTTTTGGCCACAAGGCATGTGGGGTCTTAGCTCCCTGACCAGGAGTCCCAATTCACATCCTCTGAATTGGAAGGGGAAGTCTTAACCACCGGATGGCCTGGGAAGCCCCTGATTTATATAATTCTGTTTGACTTTACCCATAAATAAAGTCACAGATCAGGGGAAAAAATCCTTTGTCAGATTCTAGGCCCTCATGTTGGGTATGGGGATTATTGTCACTGAAAACCACGTTAGCCACAACTGGGAACATGGCTCATAGCTGCTTGCCTCTTTTCCCTACCTTACCTCCAAACTTGAGGCTGATCACAGAGCAAGAAAAGAACAGACTCACTGGTTTGTTTTTGATGTACATACAGACAGACACCTGAAAGAAACAGAGAAAACATGACAACCGACTAATGGGGTATGCCATTATCGTCAGGAAAGACCTCTCAGGTCAGCATAACTGCCAAAGCATAAACACAGGCAGGAAAGAACCTGAGACTTTACCCAGCACACATTGAACCCTTGAGAGAACACTAAAGAAAAAAACTGATGGATTTTCTGGAAATGTATTGCATGGTTGGTTAACAGTGGAAAGGGGAAGGAATCAGGTGTCTCCTTGAGTAATTGTTTTTTGCAGTCAGGCCATTTTTTAAAAGGAAAGTGTGTGGGAGTTGGTGATGAAGATGAAGTGTACCTGAGAGACGGACGTTTCTACTCCCTGAATTCTACTTTGCAGCCTTTTCTTCAGATATTGAAGTTGGAGAAAGGAAATGATATTAGAATTAAAACATCCTCTCCATTAAGATTATTGGCAGAAAAGGTTCATCTTGACTGCAAAGATTTAGTGATTATGTACAACTAGTCCTAAAGTGGGAAGGCCAAGACTAACAGGGAATCATCAAACAATTGTCAGCTCATGCTCCATCAACCTAGTTTTACCATTAGGGTAGCCCAGAGCAACTGGATGGATAATTTTATGACTCTTTGTTGTCTTGGAAACAAAATGGCTCACTCCAGTATGAAGTTGATCAGTTGCTCAGCAATCAAATTGCAAACAGTGCTCTGGCTGGATTGTACACCTCGCAGTTTTTGGATACCAGCGTAATCAGAATTCTAGGTAGGTTTCCTATCACAGAAGGTTAAAGAGACTTAACCAACACAAAAGATTGAGATATTACATATTTGAAATTACATGATTTTCTATTTCCTTGGTCCCTTCCCAAACTCACAATTGCTTTCAATAAAGTTATGTGTTTAATTGGTTTCTCTGCAACCAGTGAGACTGCTTATTTTAATCTTGGAACTGAAGGTAATGATTACAAACACAGCATTTTAATCATTTGTCATGTAGATACAATATTTGAAAAGCTATTCACATTTTTTTTTTATCCTGTCCTTTTGAAAGCAGCATAAATATTTTGTTAGAGGATCTAATTTTGAGGTATTCAGCAATTTGCCTCAGTCTTCTACAACAGGTCATGAGTGAGAATCTGAATGAAGGAAAAGGTTAATGAAGCTGTTAGAAAGCAAAATGAAGGGAACAGAAAGCTTATGGATGCTGTGATTGCTCTTTAAAAGAAAAAGAAAAGTGGGGACTTCCCTGGTGGTCCAGTGGTCGGGGAACTAAGATACTAAAAGCTGCAGGAAAACTAAGCCTCCAAGTGGCAGTGAAGATCTGGCACAGACAAATAAATAAGAAAAGAAAAGAAAAAACGGGAGGAAATCTCTTCCTTCTCCTAAAGCCTAGGATCAGAAGACTAAATAATTATAAAGAAATAACCAATGAACTTCCCAACATGTCACCCGTGTTATGCCTTGTTCTCTCTTTTCTGCTAGAGGAGACGGTGCACTGGCCTGGCCCTCCTCCCTGGCCAATTCCATGCTTTGGAGCTGTTTTCTCCCCCATCTCTGAAAACTTCTCTTTCCTACATCTTCAGTTTCCCCGCTTTCAACTGAATCTTTCCCATCAATAATTATACACGCTCAAGATTATCCCATCTTAAAAAAAAAAAAATTATCTTATCACTCTACAGTATTCAATTGCTCTGCTGCTTTTTACAGCTAATCTCTTGAAAGAGTTGTCTAAACCCACAGTTTCCATTTCTCACCTCCCACTCACTAAAATTCACACCTGTAAAATTCTTCTCTGATCTCCTCCTGCTTTGCTCTTTTTGCCTTTAACAGACCCTGTGATAAGCCTCCTCAAGACTGTGCCCTCTACCACACTCTTTTCTTATCTTTGTTCTCTTCCTAGGCAGTTTCATCCAGACCCCTGCCCTTGACTAACAGTTCTAGTCCCTAAGATCTCAAGACAAACCCCTCCTCTCAGCTTGCAAACAAGGTGTCTAACTCCCATTCTGTAACTGACAGCTGAATGGCTTAAATGCATCTTGGTCTTAGCCTACACAAGACCAAACTCATGACGCGCTCCCAAAACCTAATCTTACTCTAGTGTTCACCTCAGCGCATGGCACTGAGCCAGCATCCTTCCTTAAAGATACCCTTTTCAAATGCACCCTTGTCCAGTCCTACTTTTCCTAGCCCATGCTACCATCTTCTCTTGCAAAGGCTTCTGAAATGGCCCACTATTAATTGATCTCCCTTCATGGCAAATAGATGGGGAAACAATGGAAACAATGACAGACTTTTCTTGGGCTCCAAAATCACTGCGGATGGTGACTGCAGCCATGAGGTTAAAAGACTCTTGCTCCCGGGAAGAAAAGTTATGACAAACCTAGACAGCATGTTAAAAAGCAGAGACATTACTTTGCTGATAAAGGTCCATCTAGTCAAAGCTATGGTTTTTCCATTAGTCATGTATGGATGTAAGAGTTGGACCATAAAGAAAGCTGAGCTCTGAAGAATTGATGCTTTTAAAATCTTGAGACAAGATTCTTAAGAGTCCCTTGGACTACAAGGAGATGAAACTAGTCAATCATAAAGGAAATTAGTCCTAAATATTCATTGGAAGGACTAATGCTGAAGCTGAAGCTCCAATACTTCAGTCACCTGATAAGAAGAACTGACTCATTGGAAAGATTGAAGGGAAGAGGAGAAGGGGACAACAGAGGGTGAGATGGTTGGATGGCATCACCAGCTTCATGGACATGAGTTTGAAGAAGCTCTGGAAGTTGGTAATGCACAGGGAAGCCTGGCGTGCTGCAGTCCATGGGGTCACAAAGAGTCAGACAGGACTGAGTGATTGAACTAAACTGAACTGGTCTGCCTATACTCTAACCCTCCTCCAGCACACTGTCCACATAGCAGCCTGGGTAACACTCTCCAAACCAGATGATGGTAACACCATGAAAAACATCACTGTTGCCTTTCCACAAATCATAAATTGAAGATTGAAAGCCTCCATGTGGACCACAGGGTCCTTCGTTTCTGGGTCCTGCCCACCTTTCAAGCATTAAATAATACCATCCTCTGCATCATTCTCTACTCTCCAACCCCACTGACACCTTCCTTCAGTTCCTAGAGCTCACCCTAGAGTTCCAGAGCTTTAGCACAGAGCCTCAGCAAACGCCACCCCCTCTGCCTGAAACGCTTTCCTCCTCTCCTCATCCCACTGCCAGCCAAGTTAACAGCCCAGGCATCCTTTATGCTTCAGCTCCACCATTGCTTTCTCCCAGAAGATTCTTTGCCACCCTAGTTTGTGTCAACCTTTGTTACACATCTTCACAGAAACTCATTCTTCCTTTAAGAATTTAACTATCTTATAATTACATGTCCACTAGTACATTCATTTGTTCAAAGTCTATCTCACCTGCCTGCCCTAAAGCTCTGTAGGAGTAAGCTCTAGATCTGCTTTTGTTCGCCATC
Source organism: Dama dama (assembly GCF_033118175.1). Classification (NCBI taxonomy): domain Eukaryota; kingdom Metazoa; phylum Chordata; class Mammalia; order Artiodactyla; family Cervidae; genus Dama; species Dama dama. The sequence continues at coordinate 42,086,906 of NC_083700.1, forward strand.
CTTTCTCAGGAGCCTAGCAGAATATCCAGCACACAAAGATCACTTAATAAACAATGTGCTTAATAAAGAAGTGTTGTAAAAATAATTCACTTATATTTTATGCTTCTGCCATTGAAAGGGTGACCAAATATCCCCCAAATGGTTGTAGGATGATTTACTTTCTGTGAAGGAAGGTATCATAAATGTTCTGGGAGCTATGAGAGATAATTGAGACTCCTTTTACTTTAAGGCAAAGGGTTGGAGAATCCATCGAACAATTCCCCAGTAGTCACTGTGTTCGCTGAGAGAAATTACTAATGGGGATGTGCTGTGACCAAAAACATGTGGAAGGAATAAAAGGTTGTTCTCTCTTTTACATTGAACCCTCTCAATTTACAAAGTGGATGAGTTCCAGAAAAGTAAAAATACCTGTCCAAGTTCCTATAATGTGAGACACAATAACCACTTTATTTGTGTCTGGCTATGTACACAACACTGGGCTCTGTTCTCAGAGGATGTAGGATAAAGAGTCTTAATTAAAAGGACCATGGTAGGTATACAGTAAATATTATTCATTTAACACATGTTCATGCAGCACATTCTGCTTCTTGGGCCTGGATAGGTACTGCAGAACTGAAAATAAAACAGATGATATCTTCCCTCATGGATTTTATATTAATCATAGATTGTGGGAGTTTTGGTATAAAATGTATAAACAAGTCAAGGTAACAGATGCTAGTGATAGGAGGAAAAAGTCACAGCCACTTTCAACAGACTGGCCAAGGCAAACCTGTCTGGGGAATGACACTGCAATTTAGACATAAAAGATGAGAAGTGATCAACCCCTTGAAGAGATAGTGGGATAACTTCAGTGGAAATAGAATTCCAGACAGAAGCAATAGCATATGCAAAGATCCTAGAAATACAAGAACTTGTCTTTTTGAAAGCAAATAAGAGTAATGTGGCTGGGAGATGGTGGTTCATGGGCATATACTATGAGTTGAAGCTGGGGAAATTAGTAGGAGTCAAACCATTCAGGGCTTTGAAGCCTATGGCAAGGAGTTTCTTCTAAGTATGCATGGCCATTGAGAGATCTTAGGTCTGCTAGTTGGAACTGAATGGTGACATGACTTGATTTTCATTTTTAAAAGGCTACTGCAGCTGTTGGGGAAAATAAACTGGCTTTAGAGAGGCCATTTAGGAAACTATTGCTGAGGTCCTGACAAAAGAAATTGTCTTGGGTGATGACAGTGAAGATGAGGAAGTAAATGTTTATGCACTATGTCTGGAGAGAAGAAAGACAAAAAGGAGTAGAAATGGCAGTGGAAGCAACGATCAAGAAGTTAGTCTTCAGTAAATGAGATTGGTCAAGATGTCATAAAAGACAGCTTCAGAAAGGGTTAGTGGGTGGTGAAACAGAATGTCATAAGGTAAAAGGAGCTTAGGGCTTCGAATGAGAAAGAAAAAGCCATTTAAATGTGACCATGAGAAGTAAGGAGGGTCATGGGGCAAGAGAGGAATAAAGAAAACAGCCTCCACTAGCAAGGGCTGCAGGGAAAACTGTGTTAGAAGGGGGCAAACTAGGTTTCAGTGAAGACATGGAGACAAAAGGAATGGTCCTCTACAAGCAGAGTCTGTTGATCATAGATCAGGAGTTCCAGAGGACACAGTGAGAAAATTTAGAGGACTAGGAGGGAAGTTGCAAGGTTTGAGATCAACAGTAAGGCCTTAGAATAACAATGGTTGTGTACAGAGCCTGAGACTTCTGAAGGACTGCAGTAAACTGGAGCCTGAGGCATGACAAGATAAATATCAAGAGGCTCATGAGAAAGAGAACAATAAATTCAAGCCATAATCCTGAACAAATGACTTGACATCGTAAAGGTGTCCAGGTGATTTCTCCCTCCTATAACTCATGCAATAGGAGATCCAGGTGATGTGGTCACTGGGTGCCACCCCTCTGTCCTGCAAGGATAATGAGTTATGTGATTAAGGTCCAGAGGACTACTCTCTCTCAGATAGCTAGAAATGGAAGTTTTATAGGTGTCATTTTCTTATTAAATCCCATTTCCTTAGACATGATTAATTGGAACATGGGTGGGTACCTACCCCAATCTGGGCAAATTCAAGTCTTTTTCCAGACTCTTTCCATGTACAATAGGGAGTCCTTCACTGGGGAGAGAAGTCATTAGACATAAAACATGGTGTCTGTGGACAGCTATTTTTTTCAATCATGCAGAGAGAGCCAGTCGAAATGAGAACCATTCAAGTCTTTTTTGAATGTCTTGAGCCAAAAAGTGTATCTTTTTGCCTAAAATAAAGTTGGATTTCTGTGCCTCAAAACCAAGAGTACTAATCTGAAGCCAAAGACTAATAGCTAAAGCATGAATTCTGTAACCTTCTGCTATTGACCATGGCAAGACATAGTGTTAACAGCCCCATAAAGTTAGCTAGTAAATTTTCTTCACATCAGTGTGAGGAAGCCATAAAAGTGGGAAATACTAATGCTACAAAGTACTAGTCAGGTTTTTCCAGAGAAACAGAATAGGGTGTGTGTGTGTGTGTGTGTGTGTGTGTGTGTGTGTAGGAAGAAAATAAGAAATACAGTTATGTTGGTTGATAATTGTATGAGCCAATCTGCAGGAGGCAGAGACCCAGCAGACTCAGTGGCCTAGCTCCAGTCTGAAGGCCTGCAGGCTGGAAATTCAGGAAGAGCTGATATTTCAGTTTGAATTCAAAGGCAGGAAAAAAAAAAAAAACAATGACACCAATCAGTGACAGTCAGGCAAAAAGGAATTCTCTCCTATTCAGCCTTTTTGTTCTATGTAGGCCTTCAACTGATCGGATGAGGGTCACCCACGTTAGGGAGAGTAATCTGCTTTCTCATCCAATTCAAATGTTAATCTCATCCAGAGCCAGCCTCACAGACACACCAAAATAATGTCTGACTAAATATCTGTGCACCCTATTGCCCAGTCCAGCTGACACATAAAAATCAACCATCACTCTACAAAAACTTACATGACTGCCTTCTGGAGGTATGGCTGCCTTACATCGTGTTGAGCGCTACAGGATATATTAATACTGTTATTGAGGAGGTTCAGATGCCAAGACATTGTGTTTGTCATGGTGACCTTGGACTAGCTCTCAGGTTAGGCAAAGTCCTGATGAAGGAAGAGCAGAGGTAGGGAAACTGTGTGGAGGAAAGAAACAAAACATCCTGAGCTCCCTAAGTTGAGTGAGGAAACTATTTTAAGTAAGGAGGAGTTGTGAACATTTAGAAGACTCTGAAGTAGTTTGTCTAAGTCTATAAAGCAGGAAGAGCTTTAGAAAGGCTAATTGAAAGACTACTATAGGTGGCACTATTGGCACTTCATGGCAAATAGATGGGGAAACAATGGAAAAAGTGACAGACTTTATCTTCTCAGGCTCCAAAATCACTGCAGATGGTGACTGCAGCAGTGAAATTAAAAGACACTTGCTCCTCGGAAGAAAAGCTATGACAACAGTAGACAGCATATTAAAAAGCAGAGACATTACTTTGCTGACAAAGGTCCATCTAGTCAAAGCTATGGTTTTTTCAGTAATCATGTATGGATGCAAGAGTTGGACTATAAACAAAGCTGAGCGCTGAAGAATTGATGCTTTTGAACTGTGGTGTTGGAGAAGACTCTTGAGAGTTCCTTGGATGGCAAGGAAATCAAACTAGTCAATCCTAAAGGAAATCAGTCCTGAATATTCATTGGAAGGACTCATGCTGAAGCTTAAACTCCAATACTTTGGCCACCGGATGCAAAGAACTGACTCACTGGAAAAGCCCCTGATACTGGGAAAGATTGAAGGCAGGAGGAGAAGGGGACGACAGAGGATGAGATGGTTGGATGGCATCACTGACTCAATGGACAGGAGTTTGAGTAAGCTCCAGGAGTTGGTGATGAACAGGGAAGCCTGGCGTGCTGCAGTCCATAGGGTCGCAAAGAGTTGGACACAACTGAGTGACTGAACTGACTGACTGACTGGTAAAGGGATGACCTGCCAATGCAGGAGATGCAAGAGACGGGGGTTTGATCCCTGGGTTGGGAAGATCCCCTGGAGGAGGAAATGGCAACCCACTCCAGTATTCTTGCCTGGAAAATTCATGGATAGAGGAGGCTAGCGGGCTAAATACATGGGGCCACAGACAGTTGGACACAATTGAACGAATGAGTACACACACTTATTCCAGAAAAGTCATTGGGGGGGGGGGTGAAAATTTCATAATCTGGGCAGAATAGCAAAATAAATAAACAAACAGGGTAAGGCCTGAAATGGTATCAAGAAGAGCAGGAACCTATAGCTGTTACGTAGTTGCTAAGTCACATCTGACTTTTTACGACCCTGTGGACTGTGGCATGCCAGGCTCCTCTGTCCTTCACTACCTCCTGGAGTTTTCTCAAATCCATATCTGTTGTGTCAGTGATGCTATCTAACCATCTCCAAGGCAAAACACTAGAGAGTAGAGAGAAATCTCTCATTTTACTCATCTGCAGAATGGTTATAACAATAGTAGGTGACTTACTGGATTATTATGACGGTCAAATAAATTCTACTTTTATGGCTCTCTCTCATACTGTTGTGTTGGGGATTTGCTAGTTTATTCCATGGGGAGCATCATACTATGTCCTGCTATGATCAGTGGAAGAAGACTGCAGGATTTGTGCATTAGCCATAGTTCTTTAGGTTGTGAGATCCTAATAATGCAAGACACCATGCAACAACCTAGCACATCATAATGGGTCACTTACCTCTGTAGAACTATGCCCATCTGAAACACTGCCTGCCACCCTTGAACTAAGGGGCAGGGGCAACACAGAAAATATGAAGGATGAGAGCTATGAGATCAAGGATGAGGGCTGAGGGCCCAAAGATATAGACTTTAGGGGAGACTTCTCTGAAATTTCTGGAGTAGCAGTGGCAGCCTTAAGGTCCCCATCACAGGGATATCTTTGAACACTGGCTTAGGGAGCTTCCCTGGGCCCAGTTTGCTACCTATCTTATTTTTAATGCTCAACATTCTTTCACAACTATGATCTCATCTGTTCATAGATCATCCCTGAGAAAATTACTGAGAGGAAACCCTGGTTTTCATTGTACCGGGCCCTAGAGGAGTTTAGCTCCTTTCAATGAGATGAATCAGTTCAGTCCTCCCATGTTCTCAGGAGGCAGATCTCTCTCTCTTTGATACCTTGAAGGCTTTCAGGCTTGTGAGGTTGCAAGTGGTGGGAAAATGTTTGAGGTACATTTGGCTTCATTCCTGTTTCCCGGACATCAAAGCAAAGTCAAGATCCAAGCCCAGGAACTTAACTCCCAAGTCCCACACTCTTTCCACAAAACCACAACGAACTGATTTTGCCCTTTCTTATGCCTTAGCAGGCTTCCCTGGTGTCTCAGATGGTAAAAAACCCACCTGCAATGAAGGAGACCTGGATTCAATCCCTGGGTCGGGAAGATCCCCTGAAGAAGGGAATGACTACCCACTCCAATGTTCTTGCCTAGAAAACTCCATGGACAGAGAAGCCTGGTGGGCTATAGTCCATGGGGTCGCAAAGAGTCAGACACAACAGAGAGACTAACACTTTCACTTTCATGCTGTAGTTGACATCGGAGATATCAAATAGTTCCAATGTTTAATTCGGCTCATGAATTTTTGAGAACTTACTATGTACTCTTGCTCAATGCTGTGGTAAAAATGAAGGGCTGATGTTGTTAATCAGAGGAGGACCAAATATAACTCCTGAATTTCTCTTGAATTTGTCCTCTTCTGCAGCCCTTGCCCCTGCCTGTGCTCAGCCTCCACCTTAAGAATCATCTGTTCTGTCTCCAGCCTCTTCAGTCTCACTACTATCACCATCATTTGTATCCACTTGAAAGCTTGGCATTGCCTTCATTGAAAACCTTGATGATGCCCTAATCACATTAGCAGGGTTCTTTAACCCTGGTTATACAGTAGAATTACCAGGGCAGTAAATGTCCAGGCCCTGTCCCAGATATTCTGACTTTAATTGGTCTGGAGTAGGGCCATCATTCTTTTGGTTTTAATCTCCACTTGACATTAAAGTCCAGCCAAGACTGAAAGTTTTTACCTTACCAAATAAAGCCAGATCTCCTAAGCATTAAATCTGAAGCTCTTCAGAACTTGGAAGTGACTGATATTTCTTGTCTTATCTCTTCTGTTGTACACTTGTTTTTATAATCATATCTTAAAATACCTGTCATACCTGTTAGACTGAGTTTCTCAAGGCCAAAATCCCTATCATTCATCTCTATATCCCTAATATTCATCATAATGCTGGGAAAACAGTAGGTGCTTAATGAATCTTGGTAGATGGATAGGTGGACAGATGAAAACATTCTGAATTAACCTAATCCATGCTGAATTATCAGTACTAAGAATGAAGTTTATCAATGTGCCTCTACTGTTTGCTCCAGAAAATTCATGCCAAGGAAAATAAGAGAGTAAAGGGGGGCTTCCCTGGTGATCCAGTGTCTAAGAATCCATCTGCCACTGTAGGGCACATTCTGGAGCCTGTGAGCCACAACTACTGAGCCCATGGGCTGCAACTACTGAAGCCTATGCACTTAGAGCCCATGCTGCATAGCAAGAGAAGCCACTGCAACAAGAAGCCCACACACCATAACTAGAGAGAGCCCGCAGAAATGAAGATCCAGTGCAACCAAAAATAAAATTAAAATAAAATCTTTCTTAAAAAAAATGTAAAAGCGTGTAAACATTTTTGATTCACCAGTCCTAAACATTAAACTTTGCTTGATTGCAATCAGATTCCCTTATGGAAATTCCATCTACTTTCAATCAGATTTTCAAATGCCTCTGATCCCTCCCCTCTTAGATCCTAGACATCATCAAAGGGGTGTTTGCCATATTTCAGTAAGTAATAAACTCATCTTTGTTTGAGCAGTAGGTTATTCTACTGATCTTTTGGGGATCAAGTATCAATATCTAAGTTCTTTTCTTATCTTACAGTGTGGCTTTGTGTTAATCTGTCACATTATCAAATGTCTTTGGATATAAAATGAGTCCAATAATAGTTATCACTTATCTCCCTCACAAAATCGTTGGAAAATGGAACGTGCTATAATTTTCTTTGGCACTTTCTATCCAAGGATCTCAAAGCATTTTATTTCTGCTCAATGCAAATATACTTCATGATTAATAGCATTGCTTCTGAAAGTCACAGACAAAAGGATTTCATAGCTCCAAGAACTGTGCTGTCAAACTCAGCATTCTCTAAATGCAATGACTTTATCATACCATTACATAAGAGCAAGACGACAGGAAAGGTTAAGACCTTAAACTTGCTGCTAGTTTTCTAATTAAGAACTAAAGAATGCCTCCCAACTGATGATTTCTTTACTTGACTCATTCGAAAATCACACATGAATGGATTCATAATTACTCTTAAATTACAAGCATTTGTTTATTAATGTCACCAAACTGAGGAGCAGTACAACTGTCCATGATATGTCAATTTTTAAAAAAGCTGTGAAGCAAACTGTTAACTGTGTTAATTATATTGAACTTTTCACATTCTGGATTCTAAATGGTACTAATGCTTTTATAGGCTTGGAATAGTCTGTCTTTACACTTCCCAGGGATGAAAAAAAACTACCCTAACAAAAGGGTAGATAGAAAACAAAACAGTTAACACCTTTTAAGAATCATAAACTGAGTTTCATTAGACTCCATCCCATAAAATCTGATTATAGAAAGATCAGTATTAGAATTTCTGTGTAACAAAGTGTTGGTTTTTAGAAGTTTTCCTTTCTCAATTCTGGTGGGAAAGGAACAAAGTAAAGATTTAGAAAGTTAGTGAGCTGACTCTTAGAAAAAGACTACAGAATTTCTAAGTTTATCACTACCTATTGAGGTGTGTGTGATTCAAAAGATGCAATTTGACATTGAAATAAAAATACTGGATTTACTGGACAACATAGAAAAAAATAAGAGAAATGTGAGGGTTTTTTTATGAACTTGAAACAACTGCTTTACCCTTGCCAAGATTTAGTAAAACTGGATTTGTTGGGCTTCCCTGGTGGCTCAGTGGTAAAGAATCTGCCTGCCAGTGCAGGAGACACAGGTTTGATCCCTAATCCAGGAGGATCTCACAGGCCACAAGCAACTAAGCCCGTGAGCCATAGCTATCAAGTCTGTGCTCTCGAGCCTGGGAGCTGCAGCTACTGAGCCCACACACCACAGCTACTGAAGCCCCGAGCCCACGCTCTGCAACAAGAGAAGACACCACAGCGAGACGCCCCTGCTCTCTCCAACTAGAGAAAAGCCCGTGCAGCAACGATGACCCAGCACAGCCAAAAAAAGAGAAATATTTAAAAACAAAACTGGATTTGTAATCACTAAAGAGGGTCCTGTGGAGAATCTGTAGTGTGTAGGACCTTTCTAATTTGGACAGATTGACAAAACATTCATGATGAATTACAAAATTTTGTGAATTTAAGAAAGAAATAATATAACTACTAAGACTCCAAAGCAATAAATCAAGACAAGTGTCTTCATTGTAGATAGAACAATGCCCTTCAACGGTGACCAGACGTATCCTAGCAACAAAATAAGCTCTTCACTAACAAAGAACAGATAATAGTTAAAGCAAATAACTGCTCATATCTAGCTTTGTATTCTATTTTTGGTTCTGATACTCATTTGTAACCCTGGTACATCACTAATCTACCTTCCTGTGTCCAGGTCTGCTTCCATAAAATTAAAGATTTGGGGGCTATTTAGCAAAAAAATTCAAGGAGCCAGACTAAGTTAATATTAATTTAACTCAAATTTGAAGTCAATAAAAAAGGCAGGTAGACATCAGAGAAAGCTCAAACCTCCCCTTACTCACTGATACCAGATTTCACAAAATATACTTGTTCTTTTGATAGTTCCAGAGACCAACCTTTAAATTCTCAGTTTAAAATATTGTCAAAGCCTAGCCACATGGAGCAATAGCGATTTTTTTTCTATCTCTGTTAATCCTTCTTTATCCCTACTCCATTCTTCAGCTTTCACCAAGGGTTGATTTCTAGAGCAAATTAGGGATGAGAGAAAAGAATCTGGGATCTTATCTGTCTCCCTCCCAGCTCCTCTCCCCTCAGCATCTGTCCCTTCTGGGTACCACCTCATTATAGAAAGGGATGAGGTGGGGACTTCCCTGGTGGTCCAATGGCTAAGACTCTGGGCTCTCAATGCACGGGGCCTGGGTCCAATCCCTGGTCAGGGAACTAAATCCCACATGCTGCCACTAAGAGTTTGCATGCCGCAATGAAGATCGAAGATCTTGCATACCACAACCAAGACCTGGCACAGCTAAATAAATCAATAAAAAGAAGGGACAAGGTAAGTTAAACCCTGGAAAACTGCCGCCACCAGTGCCTCTGGCCCTACCCACTCACCTACAATGCCAGTTAAATCCCTACGTTTGGAATCTACTCCTGGACATGACACAAAAATATACTATGAGAAAGCATGCCGTGAATTTTTCTTCTCTTAGAGAATGATACTAATTCTTTAAAAAATAATAATAATGTAGCTTTGTTCTCCTCTAGGATATTTATTTTTCACTGCTAAAGACTCCAAGCCCAAACACTGCAGTGAGTCCACAAGAACTCAGCTATTAAAAGCTACATTCACATCTTACCAAAGGTGACCCCTCAGAAGCCATTCTCAGCATTCCTTTCAGCAAATGAAAATGCATCTTAGAGAGAAGCAAAGCACTCGTTTACAAATTAGTTCTCTTGCAGTTAATATATTGTTGGTAGGATTTAATGCTCTCATTATCTTTCATTATTTACAGCCAATGTATTAATATCCCATGAAATGTTTCCTTTGAAATGATTTTAATCTTCTTATTTAGCTTGTTCTAAACTCAACCGCTTTGTAGTAATGAACCTGCTTCCCCTAATGAACTGTTCATGGGGAGCCCACACTACCCTGCCAGGAAGTTATTACTATTGTGAAGTGTTCTAATGGCCCTGCTGGGGAACTGGGGTGCCTGTAGACTTGGTATTCACAGTTCCATCAATTCTTCCATAATCATGAGCTTAGATTCTGGGTAGCAATATTTTCTAATGAATACCTTAAAACCTGCACTGATGACTGTCTACATGTCCCAAACACGATCCCTTCAGTTGTGCCTAGGAATGCACTTATTAAATGCATTCAGTCAACACTAGGAATGCATTTATTAAATCAAATAGCTCTTATTGATATACTATCAAGACACTGTCACTGTGAAGGGCACTAGAGATTAAAGGATATAGAAGTCACAGCAATCTCAAAATCACACAATCAAGCAGAGGAAAGTTGTTTCTAAAAACATAAGATATGAAAGATAGAATTAATACTTCTGTGCACACAAAAAACTCGTAGAACATTAGATTAATTGCCAAATAAGTTGACTAAGTTCAGAACAGTAAGAGATCACTGCGGGCTAGAATGAGCTGGGGAGGCTTCACTAATTTTGTGTCAGGGTGGGTTGAATGGTTGCAGATGGAGAAGGTGATTCTTAGTTATTATAAGCCACTCGCTGACTGAGTACCTATTGTGTGAACACCCATCAACTCAGGGCGTTACCTCCACTAACTCATTTATACTGCAGAACTTACAATAAATAATTCTTATAGCCTGAATTTTTCAGGAGGCCACTGAAGCATAACCACACAGCTACTCTGTGGCAGTGTCATAGTTTGGACACACAGTAGCTCCAATCAGCACTTCCACTCTGATTAAGGTAACCCCACTCAGCACCAGGAGGAGGAAACTGAGTAAGAAAGAGCTTAGAGACCGTCTAAGTCGGTGGTCCTGACTGCAGGAACCGGCCCAGAGGGCGCCAAAGGCATGCAGTCTTCTAAGCAGATGCCATTCACCTCAGTAACTCGCCCAGGTAACTTTGCATTCATTCCTGTCCTTTCAGCTTCTGAAAACAGCTTACACAGTTTCAAGCCACTTGCTCTACAGGGCAAAGCTTGGAATATCATGACTGAAAGGACTCAGAGAGGTGATCTAAGGCAAGCCCCTTCCAGACCTGAGTTCTCTCTCTCCCCAACCAAACTCCTTTCATCCCCTGCATTCAAGTTTACGTCACTGACTGTGATACAAGACTCTGCCCTCTGACTGTGTGATCTCAAACCCAAGATGTAACCTTTCTGTCCCTAAATCTCTCCATGGAATGATCTCTGTATTTGCTGCCCAGACAATTTATGCAACACTAAACACTTCATCAGATGTTTGATGCCCCAGCCTCCAAAATGTTCCTGGTTCCTGGGTTCTCTGCACCCAGCTGGGAAAACTAAACAGGGTAGTCCCCCAAACACTGTGCCTACAAGACCCCTTATCTAACATTTTAAAATGCCAAGAGTCCTTTCCCACCATGGCTGCTGTTGGTTTTGTACCAGTTAATTGAGAAAATAATGACCAAAGCTCCTGCCGATACAGGCACTTTTTAGAGTGAATTTGCATTTCGCTGTTTGAAACAGCATTTCTACACAGTTGAAAAACAAAATTACCAATGTGTGGGCACCACTGTATTTATTCACACAGCGCACAGTGCCATTCTTCTAATAGATATAGCCTCACATTGATGTGAAGGTCTTTCCAAAGATATTCGGCCCTCAGATTGCAAACCACCAACCACAGCTAGTTAACCAGTTAGGTAATTATTATCCTCAGAAAGCTAATTTTTCCTACAGTTTCCTCATTTTATGGCACAGGATGTTAAATGCTAAAGCAACCACATGGGGAGTCTGGTTTGTTTGATGTAAGCACCATAGATTACAAAGATAGAGATCCTTACTCACCTTTACAGCCCAGTGATATTCTGATAAAGAACCGAGAAAGCAATTGCTTAAAGGGCAGAACTCTTGTTTGGTTGCTAGTTTTCCCCTCTGAACAGCCTCATTAAGCACAAGAAGCCGAACAGCAGAGGTTTTTTTGTTTTGTTTTGTTTTGTTTTGTTTTGAAAAAGGAAGCAAAACTGCCTTCCCAAATCCAAGAGTTCACATGAGACTGCATACAAATTGCTGGGCTCTCTCCTCATTCAGCCTAGCAGCTATTATTCCTACTCCTATGTGACTTGCATGGCAAACACGGGAACTGGAGGCCGAGACAAAGAGCCAGGACAGACAATAAAATCGCTGTGTGCGTTTGCGTCCACAATCTACCAGGCTAGTCTCTCCCTCACAAATTTTCTCCACATGCTGCTGTCCATTATACAGGTACTTTTAGAAAATGAGAGAGAGAGAAAAAAAAAAAAAAAGCCATCAGTTGTCATAGAAACAATAGCAATTTCTGCCACCTCTGTGTGAGCAGATAGAAAGATTGCTGCTGCTTGGCCGGTTTCCAGGGACCCAGGTTGAGGAACACTGGGCAGCTTAAAAGAGAGCCCCTGAATTTCTCCCACGCCAGCAAACTGATGTTCTTCAAGTGGGCTGTCACATCCTTGCCTGGAATTGAAGGTTAATTAAAAAACAGCCCTGGATGTGTGAACATTTTAAGAAAGACACATTCCTCAACCCCAAACTCCCCTGTGTGAGGTCTAACAAGGCAATTGTAACCTTCTGCACCGGGGTCACGCTGTGGTGTTCACCCCGCATTCTGATGGAATCTGTTCTCATCAGAGAAAGATGTAATCACCTCTAAGAGACTCTAATTAAGCTGGTAATTAAAGTTAGCTTTGGGAGATGAAATGTCCCCAGGGTGAGGCTGAGATGCCAGGATTCGTGCTGAGAGCATGCACGGCCAGGTGGCCACGGCTTTCCCCAGTTTATGGCCTCTTTAATAAGACACCTGCAGAATGGCTTCCCTTGTAAATCAGCAGGCCAGCAAGAAAAGTCACCCACCCGCTTTCCTCAGAACGTTGCAAATGGCCAGCAGTCACAGGAAGTGTCCAACCCAGAGGTGTGACACAGTGACCTTAAATATAGAGCTCATGTAAAAATGCTGGTGCTGTGGGCTGATGCAGAAAAAAACACTCCTGTTAGCAGAATTTATGGAAGTCTCTCCCTCTCACTCTTCACGCTGTTTCTACTTGTGAGTTCTACTGAAGCATTGTAGACCATCAAGAAGATAGCAGCGCTCAGTGGTGAAATAAGCTGGGCAGAGGGTCAGTGACAGACAGGAGGTCAAATCGAAGTGAAGTTTAGAAGAAACCAGAGCGTGGGAGGGAGAGGCATCAGGAGTCACACAGAGGGAAAGCAGGAGGGAGGAGGGTACGCAGCAACAAAGACAAGGAGGTGGTCAACAGTTTCCGCCCGCTGGGAAGGTGCAGACTCCCAGAACCGGCTAGACAGTCCATTTGAGGTTTGATTTTGAGACATGGCCCAAATTCACCCAGTCGTTTTACATGTGCTCATGCTCCAAAAAGAATAAATTATATACCAGATGAGTTGGATTAGGGTTAGCTGTGTGAGACAGAAAATCAAAAAGAGCCCTGGCAAAAGCCAGAGGTTGGCAGACCAGAGCTGCTAAGTTGTTTTATGGCAGTCAGAGACCCAGATTCCTTGTAGCTTTCCATTCCACCTCTAGGCTGAGGATCTCAGTCTCATGGCCCATAAATGGCTGTTAGAGCTGCAGCCATCACAAGCGCATCCCAAACAACAGGAAAGATGAAGGGCACACTCTTCCCCTTCTACAAAGGCTTTCCAGAATTATCACCCAACACTTTCACATAAAACTCATAGGCCAGAACCTACTCACGTGGTCACACCTAGTTGCAAGGTCCATATACAGAAAGTGTGTTTGGATTCATTGCTACACTAAATAAATTATTAAGTAAAAGGGGAACAGATACTTTAGGTACCTAGAAGTCTCCACCAGCTAGGGTATTTCCTTTTGGACTCTCTGATCATCTCTTTAGAGCGTGTCAGTCATGGTCACAAAAAGGAAAGCTGTTCCTCTTCACCACTCACCATGTGTCCCACATCAATCAATTCTCCAACCCTGCAGACATCAACTGGATGTCTCACAATTTAATTCTGATACTAACAGCCAGAGTCAGTGTAGACCTCACATGTTAAGGGCTCAGTCCCATAAGACTGCACCGGCCCCCACGCTCACCACCACTTCAGACACCAATTGCAAGTCCAGGCCTCCCATACTTCTGACCAACAGGCTGTAAACTAGGGGTCCCCATAAACCCCTCTTTGGGTTCAGTAATTTGCCAGAACAGCTCACAGAACTCAGAGAAGCATTTTACTTACTATTACCAGTTTACTATGGGCTTCCCTGGTGGCTCAGATGGTAAAGAATCTGCCTGCAATGCAGGAGACCTGAGTTCAATCCCTGGGTCAAGAAGACCCCCTATAGAAGGGGCAACGTACTCCAGTATTCTTGCCTGGAGAATTCAATGGACAGAGGAGCCTGGTGGGCTACAGTCTATGGGGGTCACAAAAGGGTCAGAAAAGACTGAGCGACTAACACATAACACACACACACCAGTTTATTATAAAGATATAATGATCAATGCAAAGAAATAGAGGAAAACAACAGAATGGGAAAGACTAGAGACTTCTTCATGAAAATTAGAGATACCAAGGGAACATTTGTGCAAAGATGAGCACAATAAAGGACAGAAACGGTATGCACCTAACAGAAGCAGAAGATATTAAGAAGAGGTAACAAGAATACACAGAACTATACAAAAAAGATCTTCATGACCCAGATAACCACAATGGTGTGATCACTCACCTAGAGCCAGACATCCTAGAATGCAAAGTCAAGTGGGCCTTAGGAACCACCACTACAAACAAAGCTAGTGGAAACAATGGAATTCCAGTTGAGCTATTTCAAGTGCTACAAGACAATGCTATGAAAGTGCTACACTCAATATGCCAGCAAATTTGGAAATCTCACCACTGGCCACAGGACTGGAAAAGGTCAGTTTTCATTCCAATCCCAAAGAAAGGCAATGCCAAAGGATGTTCAAACTACTGCACAATTGCACTCATCTCACACACTAGCAAAGTAATGCTCAAAATTCTCCAAGCCAGGCTTCAACAGTACGTGAACCATGAATTTTCAGATGTTCAAGCTGGATTTAGAAAAGGCAGAGGAAGCAGAGATCAAATTGCCAACATCTGCTGGATCATCGAAAAAGTAAGAGAGTTCCAAAAAAAATCTGCTTAATTGACTATGCCAAAGCCTTTGACTGTGTGGATCACAACAAACTGTGGAAAATTCTTCAAGAGATGGGAATACCAGACCACCTGACTTGCCTCCTAAAAAGTCTGTATGCAGGTCAAGAAGCAATAGTTAGAACTGAACATGGAACAACAGACTGGTTCCAAATCAGGAAAGGAGTACGTCAAGGCTATATATTGTCACCCTGCTTATTTAACTTATATGCAGAGTACATCGTGCGAAATGCCAGGCTGAATGAAGCACAAGCTGGAATCAAGATTGCCGGCAGAAATATCAATAACCTCAGATATGCAGATGGCACCACCCTTATGGCAGAAAGCAAAGAAGAACTAAAAAGCCTCTTGATGAAAGTGAAAGAGAAGAGTGAAAAAGTTGGCTTAAAAGTCAACATTCAGAAAACTAAGATCATGGCATCTGGTCCCATCACTTCAATGCAAATAGATGGGGAAACAATGGAAACTGTTACAAGACTATTTTGGGGGGCTCCAAAATCACTGCGGATGGGTACTGAAGCCATGAAATTAAAAGACACTGTTCCTTGGAGGAAAAGCTTTGACCAACCTAGACAGCATATTAGAAAGCAGAGACATCACTTTGCCAACAAAGGTCCATATAGTCAAAGCCATGGTCTATCCAGCAGTCATGCACAGATGTGAGAGTTGGACCATAAAGAAGGCTGAGCATCAAAGAATTGATGCTTACAAACTGTGGAGCTGGAAAAGACTCTTGAGAGTCCCTTGAACAGTAAGGAGATCAACCCAGTCAGTCCTATAGGAAATCAACCCTGAATATTCACTGGAAGGACTGATGCTGAAGCTGAAACTCCAGTACTCTGGCCACCTGATGGCAAGAACCAACTCACTGGAAAAGACCCTGGTGCTGGGAAAGATTGGGGGCAGGAGGAGAAGGTGGCAATGGAGGATGAGATGGCTGGATGGCATCATTGATTCAATGGACTTGAGTTTGAGCAAACTCTGGGAGGTGGTGAAGGACAGGGAAGCTTGGCTTGCTACAGTCCATGGGATCATGAAGAGTCGGACACAACTGAGCAAATGAACAACCACAAGGACAGAGAGGTGTGCGGAGAGCTGCACAGCACAAGCCATCCGTGTCTTGAGCAAGCAGCATAAAATTTCCAGGAGGAGGTTTCAGCCCTAAGCCATTATTGAGAAGGAAGAGCCCCGACCTTTGCCCAGAAAGGGAATTGCCATGTGATAAGAACCAAGATGCAAAAGGAAGTTGATACAATAGAAAGAGAACAGGCTTTGGGGCTGTCTGTTCATTCATCTAAACTTTCCTGAGCCCCCACCATATGTCAGGCACTCCCCAGGGGATGTAGCACTAAGCGCTGGTTCATTGGCAGGAGGTGAAAAGAAAAGATCTTAATCTCCAGTTTCTAGAAACGAAAATCAAACAGGGGTAAAGAGATCAGGTTCTCTGTAATTCACGAAATGATGCGGCAGCTTCAGATTTCAGTCCATTCGGAGGGATGTTAAAGGAAAGAAACTTATTTGTGACACTTCTTAGAGAAATTTAAGGCAGACTTTATTTGTGGGTTGAGGGACCACTGCAATGGGGTTCCACAGTAGGAGAGAAATGCTGACTTAACTCCAGATACAAAAAGAAAAAGTGGAAATTTATGGTGGAGAATCAGGGTGGGGTCAGTGGATAGAAAATTGCTAAGAGGAAACATCAGGAGTAAAGGAAGATTCTGGTAAACCGACCCCCCAGGATTCTTGCTGAAGGCAGCCAGGGTGATCAGAACCCAGGGTGATGGTGAAAGATGAGGAACTTAGTTAGACTCTGAGGCTAAATAGATATTAAGGGTGGGGGACTCTTGTTAAACTGATTTAGGATTCTTGTTAAAATTGGACAATGCAGAGACAAACAGGGAAGTCCAAAAGTCAAGGCCTAGTTGGAAAAGAGCTCAAAGGAGCCTGATTAGAGTTTGGTCAAGGAGAGAATCTTTGTCAAGGACTGGAAAAAAACAAAAACAAATAAAACCACAAGGAAAGAAACTCAATTATATCATAATGACAAATCAAGAACAGCTGTGGAATACACATACGTCTTCTATATTTCTTTCTTATTCTTCTAAAGTGAAGATAATAACCATGCAGTTTATACCATCATTCAAGTATATATTCACTGCAAACCGAAGCCCAACCTGGCCCGAGGGAGCAACACATCATACGAGTTCACTGCCTGAAATCTGTCATCACAGAGCCATGCCTTAAAAGATTTTGCCCTTCCTTTTCCCATCTTTCCTCCTCTCATAGGGAGCAGTAGGGCATTTTCCATTTGAATTTGTTGCTGAGAATAAATTTTGAGTACCTCAAGGTAAACTGAGAAGTGGTACCCATGTGGTATTCTTAAAGTTAGAATATTTGTCTCCCTTACATCTATAGGCATTTTTTTTCCTAGCACCAATCCCTACATGATCATCTTCCTTGCTGCCATACAAGTAGGAGATGCCTTGAAGAGATGCTCTGAACATTTAAAAACTAATGAAGCAAAGACATGGGAGAACCTTAGATGCATATTACAAAGTGAAAGAAGCCAGTCTGAAAAGGTTACACGCTGTGTGATTCCAACTATATGACATTCTGGAAAAGGCGGAGCTATGGACATTAAAAAAATTAGTGGTTACCAAGGATGGGGAAGGAAGGAGATGCTTACAAACTGTGGAGCTGGAAAAGACTCTTGAGAGTCCCTTGAACAGTAAGGAGATCAACCCAGTCAGTCCTATAGGAAATCAATCCTGATTATTCACTGGAAGGACTGATGCTGAAGCTGAAACTCCAGTACTCTGGCCACCTGATGGCAAGAACCAACTCACTGGAAAAGATAATAGGCAGAACAGAGAATTTTAGCGCAGTGAAATTTTTCTGTAGGCTACTATAATGTCAGATTACACGTCATTATACATTTGTCAAGACTCATAGAATGTACAACACTAAAAGTGAACTCTAAGATAAACTATGGACTTCACTCTAGGGAGTGATGTTAATAATCAGAGGCTATGGGGTAGGGGTGGAGGTAAGGGAGAAATTTCTATATCTTCCTCTCAATTTTGTTGTAAATCTAAAACTTCTTTTTAAAAAGTGTCTTATAAAAAGACGAATGAAGCCTCATTATTTTGAATTTTATACTATTTTGGAAAATGCAAACTTTTGTGTTGGGATGAGATTTACAGGACAGGGTTGCAGGAGTTTCTAAACCACTTAATAGCACAAACATCATAATAAGGCCTCTGACACATGACTTCTTTTCCGGAGATAAACCATTTCTCTTTTGGGGGATAGTTAAGCAAAAACCATCCCCAGACACCACCTGATGTGAATATAAAGGACCGCTATGCCGGTGCCGGGGGGCGCCAAGGGGAAGCGAGGAGGGAGACCTTCGTTCTGATCCCGACTACAGCCCAGTGTTCAGGGCCGTATTTAGCGCTGGTCACACCTCCTCTCTCTCAAAACCGGGTGGTGCGGTGAGTCACACAACAATGAGGACTCTAGGAGCTGAAGTCCAGGAAAAAGAGGCGCAGGCGGGGACGTTAATGCAAAGCTAGAGATCAAAAGGTGGTCTCCGACTAAAGGCGGCGGGTCTGGATGAGGAAGTGGCACGTGGGGGTAGGGGCATTCCCTGCTCCACTTGGCCGTGAACCCCGCAAGGGGCTGCAGAAACAATGCGGAACCGAAACGGCTGTGCTGCAGGCAGATATAACGCCTTTGAGGCCAGGCTGGGAGCTTGCCGACACTAAAACCTAACGTGGGGGGGGGGGGGACAAAGAAAAGTCGGAAATCTCACGTGTATCAAAGAAAAGGGCTCGAAGAAATGCTGCGGGTGGGGGGGGGGAGGGGCTTCAACTCGAGATGCTTCCGGAATTTCGGATACTGATGTAGCCGCCGCCGCTGCCCTCTGCAGCTGCGCCTCTGAGCGCTGCCTTCTCTTTAACTGCCGCTTTGATACCACAGTCTTTTGAAGTCTTTTTTTTTTCCGTGTATTTGTCATTCACTTCTGCATCAGAAAGAAGTCACTGTTCCAGGGCTTACCCGGTCGCGAGGCTCTGCTAGGAGCCAGGCAAAGACAGGTCCGCGGGCGCCCTCTCCTGGTTCTACTGCGAAGCTGCAGCTGGTAGAGCTGAGAAAAAGAGCGCGTGTGTTTTTCCCATAACCGGTGCAGCAAATTTTCATTACATTTAGCCCGTATCTGTGGCTATCGAACTTAAGCGAACACTAGAAACGCCTGGAGGGAATCGTAAAAACAAGATTTCTGGGTGCCGCCCCCAGAGTTTCTGATTCAGTAAGTTTGGCGTGCAGCCTAGTAATTTGCATTTCTAGCGAGTTCCCAGGTGATACTGCTTAAGGGAGCAGGGTCCCAGAAGGACTGCTGTCTACACAAGAGACTGGGCAAGGTAGGAAGGCACTTTAGAAAATCAGGGGACCTTATTTTCTGGAGTATTGGTGTTAATTTTAGGTATCCAAATAGACTTTCTGAGAAGACTGTTTCCTGAAATTGTTGTCAGATTTACCTTATTTTGGGTTTTCCAGTGGCTCAGACAGTAAAGAATCTGCCTGCAATGCAGGAGATGCAAGAGACAAGAGTTCAATCCCTGGGTGGGGAATATTGTCTGGAGAAGGAAACGGCAACCCACTCCAGTATTCTTGCCTGGGAAATCCCATGGACAGAAGAGCCTGATGGGCTATGGTCAATGGGGTCACAAAGAGTCAGACACGGCTGAGTGACTAACACTTTGTTCTAAAGCAGCTCTGTGGAAACTGAAAAAGCTTTCAACTTGCCAGGGTGTCACTCGAGGTAGTGAACGGTGCCAGCTGAATGAGACCAGAGGCCTCAGCGCCTGGCCAGAGCGCTCCCTCTTACAGTCTGCAGGAACCTCAGGTACCCTGCCATGACCCTGATGTGTTGCAACATCTGTAACTGCCACCTAGGGGAAAAACACACCTCAAATGTTGCTGAGACAGGAGAATTTACCACACACTCACATACTCACCACCTCCAGACTGCTTTCACCAGCAACACCCACCTTCTTCTGAAGATCTGTGGCACCAAAGCGCCCTGGGGTGTGGCGGTGGTAACTTTCCTCCCTGCTCCCCGGTGTGTGGGAGCAGGTGTGAGAAAGCCCAGTCTTGGTTGTTGCTGGGTTTAGCTGTTTTGTGGCTCCAGCCTGCCCTCAGGATAGGCTCTCTCATAGAGCTCTGCATCACACCTTCAACTTCGCTTCCTTCTCACTTGAGGCTTTACATGCTCTGAATATTTACAGTTCCTCCTCTCTGCCCACAGAACCCTTGGGCCTGTGGGCCTTGTACCTGGAATGCCTGCCCCTCACCTGCTCTTCCTCCCACCACCTTGTCTGAGGAACCCCCTGCCTTCCATGAGGATTCAACATTCATTTTGTCTTTAGACAACCTCCCTTCACACACACACACACACACACACACACACACACACACACCCCACCCCGAGACTGAATAGAAACCTGTAGCACAGTGTTCCCGCAGCACCCAGGCCAAATACAGCCCTCAGCATGTATGCGTGCTCGGTCGCTCACTTGTGTCTGACTCTGCGACAGTATGGACTGTGGCCCGGCAGGCTCCTCTGTCCATGGGATTCTCCAGGCAAGAATACTGGAGTGAGTTGCCATTTCCTCTTCTGGGGGATCTTCCCAACCCAGGGACCAAACCCGCATCTCCTGAGTCTCCTGCATTCCAGGCAGATTCTTCACTGCTGAGCTATGGGGGAAGTCCCACAGCCCTCCCCACTCTTGTGGCAACTGCATGTTCGCCAGGTTGATACCACTAGACTCCTTGGAGGAAGGACTATGACTTTTTCATCTTGGCACCTTCAGATCTAGCACAGCACCTAGAATGTAATGGGTGCTCAGTACATATGCTAGAAAGAGCAAACACCAGGAGGTAGGATGGAGAATTCCTACATTATACATCCACATAAACTGAAAAGCAGCATGCATAGGTGAGCCCAAAGAGCATTTGAAGGCCAGGAAAGCATCACCATTCTCAACCCCCAGACCATGCAAGAAAAGCCACACTTTCTGGAAGAGAAAGCTGCAAGCATGCTAGGTGGAACCCTGGCAATCCCAGGACAAATCATAAACTCAGATGGCTGGAGGGATCCTGGAGATTTCAGAAGATGTGAAAAGGTGCATGAATAATCCCTGGTCTCAAATTTTTTTTAGCACACAACACAAGTAGTACTCAGGCCTCTGGATTCATTATCTGATATTTTCAGCACACGTTATCATAAAGATATTGGATAAGCCCAATGATGAAAAAGTGGGGTAGAGAATAGTAAGAGGGTCTCCAGACAACAGTGGCAGCCCTGAAGATACAAAACTCAGATCTCACTTCAAAAATTAACTTACCGACAGCTACAAGGATTGCGCTGAGCTGACGCCTTACTGCTGTTGGCACCTCCAGGCTTCACCTAGGCTTTTGCATCTTGGCCAGGCTCATTCCTAGAGACTCCCAGGCAGTGACTCAACAGGGCACGGAGATGGGGACATAGTCATTTCTGCTAACATGGGACTGCTTTGAGGGCAGCAGTTACTTAAGAACTTCCAACTGGGTTAACTGACACGGTCAAATCTCTTTAGCAGTCTGGGGCTTTCCCAGCCCAAGCCTGCTTCTTCTCCCTTTTATTTCTCATAGACATCACCCCCTCACTAAACCTCTTGTACTCCTAACTGAGCAGGACCTTGGGGGGCCTTGCCAGGGACAGACCCCTCCCCCATATCCTCTGCTGTAGCTCCTCTCCAAAGTACTCAGATCAAAGAATTTCATGCCTATTTCCTGAGTTTTGCAGATGCTAAAAACCACCACCAAGTGGAAGAAATTAACTACTTGGTGGTCATGAGCACATAGCTCCCAGAATTGCTGGCACCTAAGGATTAATAATGATCTCCCTGTTACCTCACCATCAACCCATCAGATAATTTGTGGAGGAGCTGATCTCATACCCTGCGACTCCTCCCTCACTTTGACTTTAAAAATGCTTTGCTGAAACTTTTCGAGGAGTTGGGGTTTGGGGGACATGAACCACCTGTCTCTCTCTCCACGGCCCTGCAATAAACCTTTCACTGCCGCAAATGACAACAGTTGTTTGGCCTCACTGTGCGTCAAACACACAAATTTACATTTGGTAACAACTCCTTGCCATCTACATCACTGAGGACCTAGTGCAGCCGCCAAAGCCAGAAACAACAGTAGGAAACACAAAGGAAAAGCAGGGTTAGCCGGGGGAGGGGGGGTGGGGAGGGGTGGGGACGAGGGAGGTCCCTGCAACTGACCAAGTAAGTCAGACCCAAGGTCCTGCTGGTGACCTTGATCTCAAGTGGCCCCAGCCTGCAGCAGCTTGAAGCAGAGTCTCGGTTCCCTAACCGGAGTGAAGTCAGGCCACGGCAGTGGGTACTGAGTCCTAGCCACAGACCACCAGGCAAGTGGCCAGTGACAAGGCCCTGGCTTGTCTGCTTTGTAGAAATAAATTTCAACAAAGAGAAGAAAAGTAGTGAAACAAGTAGAATTTATTAGGAGGAAGAAAGTATCTGTGAATAGACAAATATAGGTGGGCTGAGAGAGAGAGCTGTGCTTTTAGGCTGAAGCTGAAGCTCCAGTACTTTGGCTGCCAGATGCAAAGAGCCGACTCATTAGAAAAGACCCCGATGTTGGGACCCTGGGCTCCCCTGATAGCTCGCTTGGTAAACAATCCAACTCCAGTTGGATTCCTAGAGTGTGGAAGATCCCCTGGAGAAGGGAAAGGCTACTCACTCCAGTATTCTGGCCTGGAGAATTCCATAGTCCATGGGGTCGCAAAGAGTTGGACACAACAGAGACTTTCACTTTGTTTCTGATGCTGGGAAAGACTGAAGGCAGGAGAACAAGGTGAAAACAGAGGATGAGATGGTTGGATGGCATCACTGAATCAATGGACATGAGTTTTCCAAGAGATGGTGAAGGACGGGGAAGCCTGGCCTGTTGCAGTCCATGGGTTCACAAAGAGCCAGATCTGATTGAGCAACTGAACAACAACAAAATCATTTAAATGGGGCATTTCTTCCTGGTTTCCTCTGGCCAGTCATCTTGCTTTGCTTGGCCCTGAGTCCATATTTGGTATAACTCAAGGTCCTCCCCTGTGTACAGGTATACCTCCTAGCTGAGATGGATCCTAGTACAGAGGGCTATGAGAAGGCTGATACCACCTACTATGCATGAACTGGTACCACCTCCCTTTTTAGCCCCCAACGAGTCTTTCTGCATGTGTAGTCAGGAAGTTCTCCTTGACCTGAAGAATGAGAAATATGTGGTCTCTTTATCTTTTATCTGGGCAGGGCCCAGTTCCTCCCTGCCTCTGCCATTATCATATTTTGGAGTATCTGCCCACAGGAGAGAGACTCCTACTCAGCCTGGGACTTCCATGGAGACAACAGACACTGGTATCTTCCATGTTATTAAATATCCTCATCACTTCATGTTCTAAGGCAAGTTCTTTCAGCTCCAAACTCCATGCTACAGCTGAGACAGGACTTGACAGGGCACCACCTTTGAATGAATGATATAGCCCCAGGACGTGTATAAACTGATTAGAGCAACTAAGTCCAAGATTGTGATCCACGTAGTCAAAGACTTTGGTGTAGTCAATAAAGCAGAAGTAGATGTTTTTCTGGAACTCTCTTGCTTTTTCAGTGACCCAAAGGATGTTGACAATTTGATCTCTAGTTTCTCTGCCTTTTCTAAATCCAGCTTGAACATCTGGAAGTTCACAGTTCATATACTGTTGAAGTCTGGCTTGGAGAATTTTGAGCATTACTTTGCTAGCATGTGAGATAAGTGCAATTGTGCGGTTGTTTGAACATTCTTTGGCATTTCCTTTCTTTGGGATTGGAATGAAAACTGACCTTTTCCAGTCCTGTGGCTGAGTTTTCCAAATGTGCTGGCATATTGAGTGCAGCACTTTCACAGCATCATCTTTTAGGATTTGAAATAGCTCAACTGAAATCCTATCGCCTCCACTAGCTTTGTTTGTAGTGATGCTTCCTAAGGCCCACTTGACAACTCATTCCAGGATGTCTAGCTCTAGGTGAGTGATTATATCATCGTGGTTATCTGGGCCATGAAGATCTTTTTTTGTACAGTTCTTCTGTGTATTCTTGCCACCTCTTCTTAATATCTTCTGCTTCTGTTAGGTCCATACCATTTCTGTCCTTTATTGTGCCCATCTTTGCATGAAATGTTCCCTTGGTATCTCTGATTTTCTTGAGGAGATCTCTAGACTTTCCCATTCTATTGTTTTCCTCTACTTCTTTGCACTGATCACTGAGGAAGGCTTTCTTATCTCTCCTTGCTATTCTTTGGAACTCTGCATGCAAATGGGTATATCTTTCCTTTTCTCCTTTGCCTTTAGCTTCTCTTCTTTTCTCAGATATTTGTAAGGCCTATTCAGATAACCATTTTGTCTTTTTGCATTTCTTTTTCCTGGGGATGGTTTTGATCCCTGCCTCCTGTACAATGTCACAAACCTTCATCCATAGTTCTTCAAGCATTCTGTCTATCAGATCTAATCCCTTGAATCTATTTCTCACTTCCGCTGTATAATCATAAGGGATTCAATTTAGGTCATACTTGAATGGTCTAGTGGTTTTCCCTACTTTCTTCAATTTAAGTCTGAATTTGGCAATAAGGAGTTCATGATCTGAGCCACAGTCAGCTCCCGGTCTTGTTTTTGCTGACTATATAGAGCTTCTCCATCTTTGGCTGCAAAGAATATAATCAGTCTGATTTTGGTATTGACCACCTGTTGATGTCTATGTGTAGAGTCTTCTCTTGTGTTGTTGGAAGAGGGTGTTTGCTATGACCAGTGCGTTCTCTGCGCAAAACTCTGTTAGCCTTTTCCCTGCTTCATTTTGTACTCCAAGGCCAAATTTTCCTGTTACTCCAGGTATCTCTTGACTTCCTACTTTTGCATTCCAGTCCCCTATAATGAAAAGGACATCTTTTTTGACTGTTAGTTCTAGATGGTCTTGTAGGTCTTCATAGAACCATTCAACTTCAGCTTTTTCAGCATTACTAGTTGGGGCATAGACTTGGATTACTGTGATATTGAATGGTTTTCCTTGAAATTGAACAGAGATCATTCTGTTGTTTTTGAGATTGCCTCCAAGTACTGCATTTCAGACTCTCTTGTTGACTATGATGGCTACTCCATTTTTCCTAAGGGATTCTTGCCCACAGTAATAGATATATTGTTCATCTGAGTTGAATTCACCCATTCCAGTCCATTTTAGTTCACTGATTCTTAAAATGTTGATGTTCACTCTTGCCATATCCTGTTTGACCACTTCCAATTTGCCTTGATTCATGGACCTAACATCCCAGGTTCCTATGCAATATTGCTCTTTACAGCATCAGGCCTTGCTTCCATCACTGGTCACATCCACAACTGGGTGTTGTTTTTACTTTGACTCCAACTCTTCATTCTTTCTGGAGTTATTTCTCCACTGATCACCAGTAGCATATTGGGCACCTACCGACCTGGGGAGTTCATCTTTCAATGTCCTATCTTTTTTCCTTTTCATACTGTTCATGGGGTTCTCAAGGCAAGAATACTAGAGTGGTTTGCCATTCTCTTCTCCAGTGGGCCACATTTTGTCAGAACTTCCACAATGACCCGTCCGTCTTGGGTGACCCTATAGGGCATGGCTCATAGTTTCATTGAGTTAGACAAGGCTGTGATCCATGTGATCAGTTTGATTAGTTTTCTATGGAAAACTCTTAAAGAGATGGGAATGCCAGACCATCTTACCTGCCTCATGAGAAATCTGTATGCAGGTCAAGAAGCAACAGTTAGAACTGGACATGGAACAAAAGACTGGCTCCAAATCAGGAAAGGAGTACATCAAGGCTGTATAGCGTCACCTTGCTTGTTTAACTTATATGCAGAGTACATCATGTGAAATGCCAAGCACAAGCTGGAATCAAGATTGCTGAGAGAAATATCAATAACCTCAGATATGCAGATGACACCACCCTTATGGCAGAAAGCAAAGAAGAACTAAAGAGCCTCTTGATAAAAGTGAAAGAGGAGAGTGAAAAAGTTGGCTTAAAACTCAACATTCAGAAATCTAAGCTCATTGTATCCAGTCCCATCACTTCATGGCAGATAGATGGGAAACAATGGAAACAGTGACAGACTTTATTTTTGGGGGCTCCAAAATCACTGCAGATGGTGACTGCAGCCATGAAATTAAAAGATGCTTGCTCCTTGGAAGAAAAGCTATGACCAACTTAGACAGCATATTAAAAAGCAGAGACATTACTTTACCAGCAAAGGTTTGTCTAGTCAAAGCTATGGGTTTTCCAATATGGTTTTTCCTGTATGTAACAGTTGGACTATAAGAAAAAACTGAGCACCAAAGAAATGATGGTTTTGAACTGTGGTGTTGGAGAAGACTCTTGAGAGTCCCTTGGACTCTCAAGGAGATCCAACCAGTCCATCCTAAAGGAAATCAGTCCTGAATATTCTTTGGAAGGACTGATGCTGAAGCTGAAACTCCAATATTTTGGCCACCTGATGTGAAGAACTGACTCATTTGAAAAGCCCCTGATGCTGGGAAAGATTGGGAGGAGGAGGGGATGACAGAGCATGAGATGGTTGAATGGCATCACCAACTCAATGGACATGAGTTTGAGTAAGCTCTGGGAGTTGGTGATGGACAGGGAAGCCTGGAGTGCTGCAGTCCATGGAGTCGCAAAAGTTGGACATGACTGAGCGACTGAATTGAAGTGAACTGAAATGAAGCCCAAGATGTTGAATGAATGGATTTCCACTAGATCTTGAGCCTGAGCTCATTGTAACATATCAGCAAACTGAATGACATACCCGCAAGCACCATGACAGTTCCAAGTCGCTCAGTTGTGTCCGACTCTGTGACCCCATGAACTGTACAAATTCATGGAATTCTCCAGGCAAGGATGCTGGAGTGGGTTGCCATGCCCTCCTCCAGGGGATCTTCCCAACCCAGCGATGGAACCAAGGTCTCCCGCATTGCACACAGAATCTTTACCAGCTGAGCCACAGGGGAAGCCCAAGAATACTGGGGTGGGAGCCTATCCCTCTCCAGCTCATCTTCCTGAGCCAGGAATCGAACCAGGGTCTCCTGCATTGCAGGCGGCTTCTATACCAACCGAGCTATCAGAGAATCCCCAGTTCCAAAGCCAAACATAAAAGGTCAAAAAGTGGGTGGTGGCTCAATTCTTGGAAATCCCCACCCCTTTCCCAACATAGTTGCAATAATCCTCCCACTTATTAGCCTATGAAATTACCCAGCCCTATAAAAACTGATAACCCCGTACCCTGGGGTCTCTCACCCTCTGAGATGGCCCACACTCTGTCTATAGAGCGTATATCTCCCTGAATAAACCTTTCACTTTTCTATGGCTGCCTCTTAAATTTTTTCTTTTGCAAATCAACACACACTTGGTGGCCATCCCAGGGACTCCCTGAGATATAAACATCTCTCCAGCCTCACTCTCTTTGCTTTTGCTTTTTCTTTTTTTGACTGCTGTGCCACAATGTGGCCTCTTAGTTCCCCGACTAGCGATCAAGCCTGTACCCCCTGCCTTGGCAGCTCAGCTTAACCACTGGGTCTGCCAGGGAAGTCCCCCCACCCTCTTTCCTGCAGCACAACCAGTCACACAAAATCACATCCTTGACACCTAGGGACTGTTTCCAGTGCATTAAATTAAAAACACCAGCCCCTCCCTCTCACAAGCATAACCTTGGCCTGAGTATCCTTTACTAGCTCACTACCAGCACCAGAGTTCTGCCCCTTTTGGTAAAATGTCCTCCAAAAGGCAAGGAGAATTTAAAGAATTATCTATGCCTATCATTGTAGGTGTCTGCCTACAATGCGGGAGACCCAGGTTTGATCCCTGGGTCGGGAAGGTCCCCTGGAGAAGGAAACAGCAACCCACTCCAGTATTCATGCCTGGAAAATCCCACGGACCGAGGAGCCTGGTCAGCTACAGTCCATGGGGTTGCAAAGAGTCGGACATGACTGAGCGACTTCACTTCACTTCATTCATCATTTCAGATCTTCTCAAATCTACATCTTCTGACATCCTAGAACCTTTTGGTTAAAAAACCTGAGGTGAGGTGGGGAGGAAGAAACCAAAATGAGGAGTCTTATCTAGTCAGATTGCTCCCAAATATTCCTCTGGTCCATCCACTAGCCATCCACCCTTGTTGCCAAAGATGCAATAGAGAAGCCAAATGTACCTCACATGTATCTTTCCACCAACTCCAACCTCAGAAAATCTTCACGGTATCAAAGGAAGAGAGTGAGAGATCTACCTCCAGGTGAGAACATGGGAAGGTTGGAGTAATTCATCTCACTTAAAGGAGCTGCCCTTTGGGTATTTATTTTATTTTTTTTCATTTATTTTTATTAGTTGGAGGCTAATCACTTTACAATACCGCAGTGGGTCTTGTCATACATTGACATGAATCAGCCTGGGTATTAATTTTAAAAGTAACTGGTGGTCCAGTGGTTAAGAATCTGCAGGGGACACAGGTTCACTCCCTCGTCCAGGAAGTTTCCACATATTGAGCAGAAACTAAGCCTGCACACCACAACTACAGAGCTGGCAAGCTGCAAGAACTGAAGCCCGAGTGCCCAGGACCTGTGCTCTGTAAGGAGAAGCCACTTCAGTGAGAAGTCCATGCACCACAATGAGGAGTAGCCCCTGGTCACCACAACTAGAGAAAGCCTACACAGCAAGGAAGACCCAGCACAACCAAAAATATAAATAAATAAAAATTTTTAAATGGTTTAAAAAGTTGTTTAATAAAATAAAAAGTAACCACAAAAACCAGCCATATAGATTTCTTTAACCCACCATTCAATATTGCAAAATAATTTTAATCCAGCTTGTTCAGCCAGCCCAAATTTCAGATGCATGCCTATCTTAAAATGTATCACTACCCACCTTCACACTGTTCATTGCATCCCCAAAAGGTCAGCCTAAGTATACCTTAAAAACACTGCCTTCTGCAACAATCATCCTTTCTTGTTGCATCTGGCTCCCAAGATATATTTCTTGGTCAGCATAGAACTCGGAACACACTGAATCATATAGTGACTCTATTTCTGCTCCTGCCATCCAAGACAGTTGAGAATTAGGTTCGTTTTCTTTGCCTCTAGGCTCTTACAGATCCCTGGGAACTGGAGGGTGGCTAAGAAGGCAGCGACTTTATCTACCACCTTTAATCAGAGTCATGCTTAAGCCTTCCCAACAGACGAGAATCAATGCTTAAAAATAATTCTCAAGATGCTGAATGAATAAAAGAGGTCATTTCATTAATTCTATGGTGAGTAATGGACAGTTATGCGCATAAAGGACATTGCCACTGGCTGTAATGCCCATAGAAATCCAGCCTGCACAAAAGTGCTGCCCAGAGAAGCGTAATCTCATCCGGGACACATTATCAGCAGATGAAGACGTAATGGGCCAGAAGTCACAGAGCTTTTCCCAGCTTGATACATGAATCAAATCGACTTTCTGAAGTCCTCTGGGAACATGCATAAAAACCTGGGAAAAAGAACATCTTTCTCTGAGCAACTGTGATCAACTCTCAGGGTATTTCCTGGAGATTCATAGCCAGTGAGGCCACTCAGTGAGCGGATCATACATGTCATGCCACTAGCCCTAAACTGGACACTCATTTCCAGGAAATCTGCTGCCCTTGAATCATCATTGCTATAATAAGCATGAAAGAAGAGGGTGTGATGATGTCTTCTGGAAGAAACCTTTTTGCCTAATTCTAGAGAATTATTTGCCAGACATCAGCCTGAAATAATTCGTCCAGTCTTCATGGCTCTTTTTGGAAAGAGGTTTATGTCTCATTGCCAGATGCACTGGAAAAAAAAAATGGAACCTCAGTGGCAGTTGATAAAACTGAACTGGGGTCCCAGGTCAGTCATTTATTGCATGTACATCTATGGGAAAGTTGTTTAACCTCACAAAGACTTCACTTTCTCACCTGTCAAATAAAGGCAATACCAACTGCCTTAAAAGAGGTGGCAAGGGTTAAATGGACACCATCACAGCAGTGGAATTTAAGAGCTGCTCACTGGCCTCAGATTCCTGTGTTCAGAATGGCTTCTCACCAGCTGTGTGACTTTGAACAAGTTATTTACCCTCTCTGTTCCTCAATTTCTTCATAACAATAACACTTAATTAATGGTGTTTATATGAGAATAAAATGAGTTAACACAGGTGAAAAAAGCTGAGAACAGCGCCTGATATAGTAACCACCCAAGAAGTGTTATTGTTATCATTTTATGTAAAGAGCCAAGTGGGTCCACACCGCATGTTATAGACACAGTAAACAGGAGCTCTCTGTGTCCCCTGTTCTCTTGGCAAACTCCAGGGGAAATGTTAGGTAACATTACTCAGTACCTTTTATTTTCCAGTTCCTCTACGTAAATGAGGATTACAGCAAGGGATTGTCCCCTTATCTCCATGGACGCAGACCTTTTTGCCTCATTTCCCATTGGAAATATTTCAGACGTGACTGACCCCAAGTCCAACAAACATGACCTCTAAAGCCCTCTTGACAAAAAATACAATCCCTCCAACCCACCCAGGTGCTTCAAATACTCATGATTCCCTAATCCAGAAAATATTTGCAAAGCACCTGCCGCTTACAAAGCAATGGGAAGAACACAAAGAAGGAGCAGTTGTGAACTCTGCTCGAGGACCTGATGATTAGTAGGAGAAAGGAAAAACAAAAGGCATGGGGTGATAGCCTCCATGATAGGGAAACAAAGGGGGTCAGAAACGACTTCAGGAAGGAAGTGGCATTGGGACTTCATCTTAATCAATGTGTAGCATCCATGGGAATGGGGAATTCCAAACGGAAGGAAGAATGGGAACAAAGGCTTAGTTGTTAGAAAGCATGAGAAAAAAAAAAGCAAGACAAACAACAACAACAACAAAACTGACAGCAGGTTCCCTGGTTGCCTAATGGTTAGCGTTCAATCCTTGGTCAGGGAACTGAGATTACACAAGCCTCACAGCATAGCCAAAAAGAAAAAAAAGAAAGCATGAGAGGTATGTTGGGAAGGATACAAAGTCGTCCCCTCTGACAAGAGCTTAGGATAAATAAAACATTCGAGTTGGAGAAAAAAAACTTTTAAAATGATATTTAGAGTAGAACTGTAAAAGCATAAGCATATCTATAAAGTAGGGAGACAATGAAGACTTTGGAAAGGTAAGTAGCGTGACTAAAGCTATTCTTGTTTTTTTTTAAGATTGCTTGCTTTTTTACCTTTTTTTTTTTTTTTTTTTAATGATCATTTTTAAAGTCTTTATGGAATTTACTACAATATTGCTTGTGTTGTTTATGTTCTGATTTTTTGGCCATGAGGCATGTGGGATCTTAGCTTCCCAACCAGGGATGGAACCAACATCCCCTGCACTAGACGGTGAAGTCTCAACCACTGAAGTGCCAGGGAAATCCCCTAAAAAGATGGTTCTTGGAGAGCAAACCTAACAACATGACAGAGGATGAGTCTGAGAGGAGAGAGATGGGCGTTAGAAGATTGTTACTTGAGTTCGAGTGAGAAAGGAGGCACCTGGTGAGGGTGGGAGGGGAGAGTGAGGGAGATATGGGATATGGTTGCCACAGATCTCCACCGATGATTGGACTGGGAGGCAAAAAGAGAAGGAAACCAAGGATAAACCTCGGATCTTGAACCTAGCTCCCTGATGGAACACAGGGGTAACATCCTCCACAGAAGCAGGGGAGAAGATCTTGGCTTTGATGAGAAATGATGACTTGAGTTTATCCCTCTAAGAATCAGTCCTGCCTTTTCCACATTCTCTTTTGAAACTGCAAAAGGAGAGAATTACCTTCTCATCTTCTGTCTTTATTTACAGGATGAGGTGTCTATGAAAATCATAAGGCCCTGGGACCTCTTGAGTAGAGAGGAAAAGGTGACAGAAGCAGAGACCATCTTCTCTTCCTTCCTCACAAGTTTGTCTCTGGCTCATGAGGGAGAAAAAATAACAGGAGGATTTTCCACTACTAGAATGTAAATACAATGGGGCCAAGGAATTTTGCTTTGTGTTGTTTTTCTCAGTGATGTATCTCTAGTCTAGAGCAGCCCTTGGCAATAGTTGGGAGCTCAATAATGTTTAGACAGTGTATTAAAAAGCAGAGAAATCACTTTGCTGACAAAGGTCTGTATAGTCAAAGCTGTGGTTTTTCCAGTAGTCATGTACAGATGTGAGAGTTGGACCATAAAAAAGGCTGAAGACTGAAGAATTGAGGCTTTTGAAGTGTGGTGCTGGAAAAGACTCTTGGGAGTCCCTTGGACAGCAAGGAGGTCAAATCGGTCAGTCCTAAAGGAAATCAACCCAGAATATTCACTGGAAGGACTGATGCCAAAGCTGAAGCTCCAATACTTTGGCCACTTGATGCAAAGAGTCAATTCATTGGAAAAGACCCTGATGCTGTGAAAGATTGAAGGCAGGAGGAGAAGGGGATGACAGAGGACAAGATGGCTGGATGGCACCATCAACTCAATAGACATGATTCTGAGCTATTTGCGGGAGATGGTGAAGGACAGGGAAGCCTGGCGTGTTGCAGTCCTTGGGTTAGTCAGACACGGCTGAGCAACTGAGTAACGACAATGATGTTGAATGAATGAATGATCCCTGTTTCTAGGCTTATGAAGAAATAAAGACTAAGTCTCTATAGCTCACTCAAGCTCTCCCTCCCAACCTCAGTCATCTACCCTGCTAATTCTTTTCTTTCTTTTTTTTTTTTTTAATCTTTGTCCAAATATATCTAGAAATAATTCTCAAATTGCCTTGCTTTATAGTTGCACACTCCTGCAAAGCTCTCAGGAACTGACAGTTGTGGGAAAGATAACAAGAAGTGGAAGCTCTCTGATGATCAGGAAGTGGGATATTTATGATGTAACAAAACACGGTTCTTTGCTGAGGAGGAGGCTGGATATGAAAGTATGCAAGTATCTGACTTATTTTCTTGATTTTATTTTCTATTTTTTGGCTCACTGTATAATTTTCACTTCCCTCTTAGAACATGATTGGGCAGCAATTTGGAGACTGGAATGCCAACCAGAATATGTTATGAGTCTCTTTTGACGTTGTGGGAGGATGCCTTAAAACCAGTTTTGGCAAATTTGAGGAGTAGAATCCCCTATAAGTTCTCAACAAGCATCTCAAGGTCAAGGAGTTGGTCCGAGAAAGAGGACAAGGTGGAATATGTTTAAGTGGCTAAGGATTGGGAATTGGAAGGATGTTATTCAAAGGAGCAGTTTATGAGTCAGAGTGGTCTTGACATCAGAAGCTTTAACGTCAGGTCCACCCATCCGGACTCATTATACTCAAATTGTATCTTATCTTCCTTTTCTGCTTCCTGAAACTGAATCGTGGTTTCCTCTGTGAGTATTATCAGCTGCCTAAAACTTTATAAGATAAAAAAATGTTTTCTTTTTTGGAAGTTGCTACTCAAGGGCTCAAATTGATTTCCAAACCTACAAGTTTAAACTTGATAATGTTCAACATGAACCACTCATCCCACTGTCTTCAAATTATACTCTGGAGTCATTTATTATGGGCCTATTGCATGCCAGGCACAGAGGGAATATGAGAACAGAAATGAATAAGACTGTCTGCCTTGAAAAAAAAAAAAAAAAGGAGGAAAAACACAATTCCTGTGTATAGAAAGACACACAACCAGCTTTTTTAGAACAGGCCATGGCCAGGGCTGACATGGCCACTGAAAGTTTTGAGTAGTAAGTTTCATGACACCCAGGCTTAGCTTTTTCAAATGGCTTCCACTTTATTTCTGTGATAACTAACTTCATTCTTTCTAAAGATATGAAGAAGAGAAAATAAATGATATGCTCATTTTACAATTAGTTAGTATTGAGTCCATTCTGAGGAATTATATAGGCACTTTTGCTGTTTACTAGCTGAGTTGTGTCCAACTCTTTTGTGATCCCATGGACTATAGCCCACCAGGCTCCTCTGTCCATGGGATTTCCCAGGCAAGACTACTGGAGTGGGCTGCCATTCTCTTCCCCAGAGGATCTTCCCGACTCGGGGATCAGATCTGCATCTCCTGCATTGTAGGTGGATTCTTAACGGCTGACCCACCTTCTGGTTAAACCCCAAAGTGAAAGTGAAAATGTTAGTCTCTCAGTCGTGTTCAACTCTTTGTGACCCCATGGACTGCAACGCACCAGGCTTCTCTGTCCATGGAATTCTCCCAGAAAGAATACTGGAGTGGATCTTCCCGACCAACGGATCAAATCCAGATCTTCTGCATTGCAGGCAAATTCTCTACAGTCTGAGCCACCAGGGAAAGGATTCTTACAATTGAAAGCAATTAGAGAGACCTGGAGCTAAAGGTGGAGAAAGTTATCAGGATAAAGGGAAAGAAGTTACTGGATGAGGAAACCAGGAAGAAACTATGAAAATGGTAGGGAGGAAGGGAGGCTGGACCTGTGTACTGTCTAGAAGAAAGAGAGACAGGATGAACTAACCGAGAGGCACAAAACCAGGACTCATCAACATCCTTGTGACAGGGCCAATCTGGCTTCTCCCAAGGACAGGTCAGTGCCTCACATATGGTACTGAGTGAAATATTTGTGGGTGAAGGTATTAAGAAACTCTGAGGTGTGTTTCTTTATAATCCTTATATTTGTGAATCACACTTGTTCTCTTTGGAAAGCAAAGTTTAAACTCACTATCTCTGTTTACCAATCTGATCACATGGACCATGGCCTTGTCTAACTCAATGAAACTATGAGACATGCCGTGTAGGGCCACCCAAGATGGACAGGTCATGGTGGAGATTTCTGACAAAACGTGGTCCTCTGGAGAAGGGAATGGCAAACCACTTCAGTATTCTTGCCCTGAGAACCCCATGAACAGTATGAAAAGGCAAAAGATAGGACACCAAAAGATGAACTCCCAAGGTTGGTAGGTGCCCAATATGCTACTGGAGATCAGTGGAGAAATAACTCCAGAAAGAATGAAGAGACAGAGCCAAAGCAAAAACAACACCCAGTTGTGGATGTGACTGGTGATGGAAGCAAGGCCTGATGCTGTAAAGAGCAATATTGCATAGGAACCTGGGATGTTAGGTCCATGAATCAAGGCAAATTGGAAGTGGTCAAACAGGATATGGCAAGAGTGAACATCAACATTTTAAGAATCAGTGAACTAAAGTGGACTGAAATGGGTGAATTTAACTCAGATGAACAATATATCTATTACTGTGGGCAAGAATCCCTTAGGAAAAATGGAGTAGCCATCATAGTCAACAAAAGAGTCTGAAATGCAGTACTTGGAGGCAATCTCAAAAGCAACAGAATGATCTCTGTTCAATTCCAAGGCAAACCATTCAATATCACAGTAATCCAAGTCTATGCCCCAACCAGTAATGCTGAAGAAGCTGAAGTTGAATGGTTCTATGAAGACCTACAAGTCCATCTAGAACTAACACCCAGAAAAGTTGTCCTTTTCATTATAGGGGACTGGAATGCAAAAGTAGGAAGTCAAGAGATACCTGGAGTAACAGGAAAATTTGGCCTTGGAGTACAGAATTAAGCAGGGAAAAGGCTAACAGAGTTTTGCCCAGAGAACACACTGGTCACAGCAAACACCCTCTTCCAACAACACAAGAGAAGACTCTACACATGGACATCACCAGGTAGTCAATACCAAAATCAGACTGATTATATTCTTTGCAGCCAAAGATGGAGAAGCTCTATATAGTCAGCAAAAACAAGACCGGGAGCTGACTGTGGCTCAGATCATGAACTCCTTATTGCCAAATTCAGACTTAAATTGAAGAAAGTAGGGAAAACCACTAGACCATTCAAGTATGACCTAAATTGAACCCCTTATGATTATACAGTGGAAGTGAGAAATAGATTCAAGGGATTAGATCTGATAGACAGAATGCTTGAAGAACTATGGATGAAGGTTTGTGACATTGTACAGAAGGCAGGGATCAAGACCATCCCCAAGAAAAAGAAATGCAAAAAGACAAAATGGTTGTCTGAATAGGCCTTACAAATATCTGAGAAAAGAAGAGAAGCTAAAGGCAAAGGAGAAAAAGAAAGATATACCCATTTGCATGCAGAGTTCCAAAGAATAGCAAGGAGAGATAAGAAAGCCTTCCTCAGTGATCAGTGCAAAGAAATAGAGGAAAACAATAGAATGGGAAAGTCTAGAGATCTCCTCAAGAAAATCAGAGATACCAAGGGAACATTTCATGTAAAGATGGGCACAATAAAGGACAGAAATGGTATGGACCTAACAGAAGCAGAAGATATTAAGAAGAGGTGGCAAGAATACTCAGAAGTGGTAAGAATACACAGAAGAACTATACAATAAAAGATCTTCATGACCCAATTAACCAGGATGGTGTGATCACTCACCTAGAGCCACACATCCTGAAGTGCAAAGTCAAGTGGGCCTTAGGAAGCATCACTACAAAGCTCGTGGAGGTGATGGAATTCCAGTTGTGCTATTTCAAATCCTAAAAGATGATGCTGTGAAAGTGCCGCAATCAATATGCCAGCCAGTTTGGAAAACTGAGCAGTGACCACAGGACTGGAAAAGGTCAGTTTTCATTCCAATCCCAAAGAATGCTCAAACTACCGCATAATTGCACTCATCTCACACGCTAGTAAAGTAATGCTCAAAATTCTCCAAGCCAGGCTTCAACCGTATGTGAACCTGAAGTTCCAGATGTTCAAGCTGGATTTAGAAAAGGCAGAGGAAGTAGATATCAAATTGCCAACATCCACTGGATTGTCAAAAAAAAACAAGACAGTTCCAAAAAATTATCTACTTCTGCTTTATTGACTACTCCAAAGCCTTTGACTGTGTGGATCACAACAAACTGTGGAAAATTCTTCAAGAGATGAGAACACCATACTACCTGAGCTGCCTCCTGAAAAATCTGTGTGCAGGTCAAGAAGCAACAGTTAGAACTGGACACGGAACAACAGATTCATTCCAAGTCAGGAAAGAAGTATGTCAAGGCTGTATATTGTCACTCTGATTGCTTAACTTATATGCAGAGTACATCATGAGAAATGCTGGGCTTGACGAACCATAAGCTGGACTCAAGATTGCCGGGAGAAATATCAGTAACCTCAGATATGCAGATGACACCACCCTTATGGCAGAAAGCAAAGAAGAACTAAAGAGCCTCTTGATGAAAGTGAAAGAAGAGAGTGAAAAAGTTGGCTTAAAACTCAACATTCAGAAAACTAAGATCATGACATCCAGTCCCATCACTTCATGACAAATAGATGGGGAAACAATGGAAACTGTGACAGACTTTATTTTGGGGGGCTCCAAAATCACTGCAGATGATAACTGCAGGCATGAAATTAAAAGATGCTTGCTCCTTGGAAGAAAATTTATGACCAACCTAAATAGCATATTAAAAAGCAGAGACATCACTTTGTCAACAAAAGTCCGTCTGGTCAAGTCTATGGTTTTTCCAGTGGTCATGTATGGATGTGAGAGTTGGACTATAAAGAAAGCTGATCACTGAAGAATTGATGCTTTTGAACTGTGGTGTTGGAGAAGACTCTTGAGAGTCCCTTG
Source organism: Dama dama (assembly GCF_033118175.1). Taxonomy (NCBI): domain Eukaryota; kingdom Metazoa; phylum Chordata; class Mammalia; order Artiodactyla; family Cervidae; genus Dama; species Dama dama. Next base: position 42,124,781 of record NC_083700.1, read on the forward strand.
GACTGCAAGGAGATCCAACCAGTTCATCCTAAAGGAAATCAATCCTGAATATTCACTGGAAGAACTGATGCTGAAGCTGAAACTCCAGTACTTTGGCCACCTGATGCGAAGAGCTAACTCATTTGAAAAGACTGTGATGCTGGGAAAGATTGAGGGCAGAAGCAGATGGGGATGACAGAGGAAGAGATGCTTGGATGGCATCACTGACTCAATGGACATGAATTTGAGTAAGCTCTGGGAGTTGGTAACGGACAGGGAAGCCTGCCGTGCTGCAGTCCATGGGTCACAAATAGTTTGACCCAACTGATCAACTGAACTGAACTGATCTCTGTTTAATTTCCCAGGTCATCTTCATATATGCTAGGTTACTGTTTCATAATGTATCACTTAGGCATTTACCTGTTGCAAATAACCTACATTTTCAGTTACTTGTAGTGTTCGACTTTAACACTGTAAATACACAAAGGAACGCAAGAAAGTATCATAGCATTAGATAGCAATGGGGTTCCCCTTGAAGAGTCCAAAAGGAAACCAATGAAGGTTCCTTCCTGGTTTGCAACTCAAAGCCAATCCTGGTCACCTGCTTATGCATCTTTGCCTCAGAAGCAGGCAGTTCTGCATCTCCCTCTGGTCACCTCTTCAGGAATAAGCTTCTCCCTCCTCCTTTGCTTCTTTTCCTCTGCTGCTCCTGAGCCACCTCTCCCTCCCTTCTCCCTTGCATCAGACTTCCACACGGAGACAATATGAATGGGTTGGTGTCACCAGTGAGGGCTGCTCCCACTGGATAGAGTTCTTGCACCTGCGAATCTCGTGGGCTAGTCCACAGTCAATGGCCAGGGTTCCCAACCCCTCTCCATTCTGTCCATGAGGCAGCATATGTGAGGGGAGTTCCCTGAAGCTCCCTGAAGGGCTCAGAATGTGGCAAGCACTTGGAATTTCATGGAATTTCATTCATTTCAATTTATATAGGCAAACAAGTATCACAGAACTATCCAGAATTAGAAGAACATTGGAAACATCATTTATCCAAATCTGACCTCCTGAAATATCAACCACTCACTGGCCCCTATCCCCAGCAGACCTGTCCTCCCCACAGACCTCTTCATCTCAGCTGAAGACCTCTCCATCCTTCCAATCACTAAAAGTTGAATTCATCCTAGATTCCTCTCTTTCTCTCATGCCCCACATCTGATCTAACTAGAAATCCTTTTGACTCCCCTTTTAAAATATATCCAGAAACTTAGAACTTCTCACATCTCCATCATTATCACCATACTCCAAATCACCATCACCTCCAGCCTGGATTTATTTTTTTTTTTTCCAGCCTGGATTTAATGCTCATGCTCCTTACTGGTCCCCACCTTGCTCCCCACCTACACTCACTTCCTCACCCAACTATTCTCAACACCATAGCCAGAGTAGTCCCTCTAAACATTGGTCAGATCATGTCACATGACTGTTCAGGACTCTCCAGTAGGTCTCATGCCTCTTAGAAAGAAGCCAAAGTTCTTACAACAGCCTGTAGGGCTGACATGATTGCCCTCTCCACTTCCTGTTCTTCACCCCTCTCACTCTAGCTCACCCAGTAGCAACCACACTGGCCTCTAGAAACCACACTGGTTTCTAGAATACATCAAACATGCTCCTACCTCTAGCCCTTGCACTGGCTTTTCTCTCATTCCAGAGCACTCTTTTCCCAGATAAGCACAGGGATAATACTAACAAACCACCCCACTTAAAATCCCCCCAGCATTCCCAACCCCGCCACACACACCTGCCCTATTGTTGTTGTTTGGTCGCTAAGTCGTGTCCAACACTTTTGCAGCCCCATGGACTGTAGCCCACCAGGTTCCTCTGTCCATGGGATTCCCCAGGCAAGAATACTGGAGTGGGTTGCCATTTCCTTCTCCAGGGGATCTGCCCAACCCAGGGATCGAACCCTGGTCTCCTGCACTGGCAGGCAGGTTCCTTACCACTGAGCCACTGGGAAGACCACATACCTGCCCTAAATGATGCTCTGTAACATATCATATAATTTACTTATTTGTTATGGTTTTGGTGTTGGGGTTTTAGTTTTGGTTTTCTTTTTGATCTCTCACCCTCAAATCCTGTTAGAATGAATGAAAGCTCCATGAAGAAATCTAGACCAATCTTTGCAATAAATATTTCAGTATTTCTTTCAATAAACATTTATTAGTGAATTCCTGACTTACAGGACAACTGACACAACATTCTGAACTTATTTGGAAGAGATCAAGTATTGTGAGAATTCAACTGTGGTTTGGGGTTTGGTGCGATGGGTTGAAAAAAAATTATGATTTTCAAAGTACATTTTCTTTCTTTCCTATTATCTGTCTTTTGATCACCAATCTGTACTGATGGCGATTATGATTATAGATAATGATGTGCTAGTTCCCGTAAATAAGTTCAGTGAGTTAATCCACTAGCTTATAAACAGATCAGTATGATTCTGGGAGGATGAAATGTTGTGGTTCTCATCTTCAAGGAACTGACATGGAGCATCCATGAATTAGTCCACTATACTCCGGTGCAAGAAATTGTTGCACACTTTTTTTTTTTGTCTTTAAATCTGACTAAATCAGCTCTACTCCTCCAGGCTGAGATCATCTTCTGTAGGCCCCCAGGTCAACACTGGCTGCCACTTGTCCTCATCAGTAGTCCCACTAACTCCTGGGGTGCTGACACAAGTCCATGACATTCCCAGAACTTCCCACCACCAACCACTCTTCCTAACTTTGGAGTACACTCATCTTCCATGTCGCATGGTCACCTCTTTCTTAAAACAGTGTCTAGACTTCCCTAGTGGTCCACTGGCTAAGACTCCATGCTCCCAGCGCAGGAGGTCTGCTCAGGGAGCTAAATCCCATGTGCCGTCACTAAGGGTTCACATGCTGCAACTAAAGATGGCACATGGCACAGTGAAGATCAAAGATCCTGTGTGTTATGACTAAGCCTCCACGCAGCCAAGTAAATAAATAAATTTAAAAGGAGAGGGAGAGATTAAAAAATTAAATAGTGTCAACCTCTAGTCCCTCCCTCTCAGCGATTCTGAACTATAAAGATTTGCTACTTCAGCATAACAAATTGGGGTGGCGGGGGTTAAGGAGCTCCATGAGACACAAGGAATCAGAGCTTAATTCATCTTTGTGCCTGATCTAATAACTCTGAGAAGATAAAAGCACCTCAGAATGATTACAACAAAAGGAATTGTAAAATAAATCTTCTAAATTGAATGTATAAAATTTCAAACAATAGATAATAAGGAATTGATCCAAATGAGTTGGAATTTATCAGAGGAGTGTTCCTGGAAGAAGTGGATTTTCAATCAGTCCGGGAATAGGTAAAGAGAGATTGAGCTTTTCCAATAAAGAAAGGACAATATTCTCTCTGGTGTACAAGAGAGGAAAAAGGAAGACAGCACCAAGATAGGAAATAGTGAGTCATATATCAGGGAGGAGAGTTGGAGGGTTCTGATGTAGGTACCATAGTCATTGGAGGGTGGAGAAGGGACGACTCTCCACCATGGCAGAATTACAAGTCTAAGTGTGGCGGACTCGGCTGGAAATCCAAACACAGCAAGCATGACTGATTTAGATTCCGGGAAGAAAAACAGGGGAATGAAAATATGCTCATGAGAGACAACCCACAAAAAGAGAAAAGACCAAATACCACAAAGAAAACTCCCAAGGGTGGGATCGGGTACTCCGTTCCAACCGAAGCATAAAATTTCAACTGCATTGTATTTCCCAGAGCTACTTCTGTCACCAGGCTCATTAAATGCGATTCCTCCTTTCTGTGGTCAAAAAATTGAAAGCACAGAGACTCAATAAGGTAAAGAAACTTGAGGTCATCTGTCAGTATTTTCCGAGCTGGTGCTAGACTTTGTACCATTTCTCTGTCTCGGGCACTCAAACTCCTTAAAAAGACAAACAGTGGTAATATTACAGAAGACACGTCAAGAAAAAGGAAGGGTTTTTAACAACCAAAAGGAATGCTATGCCCTTCAATGTAGTTTCTAAGTCAGTCAGTTCAGTTAGTCAGCTCAGTCGCTCAGACATGTCCGACTCTTTGCGACCCCATGAATCGCAGCACGCCAGGCCTCCCTGTCCATCACAAACTCCCGGAGTTTACTCAAACTCATACCCATCAAGTCGGTGATGCCATCCAGCCATCTCATCGTCTGTCGTCCCCTTCTCCTCCTGCCCCCAATCACTCCCAGCATCAAGGTCTTTTCCAATGAGTCAACTCTTCGCATGAGGTGGCCAAAGTATTGGAGTTTCAGCTTCAGCATCAGTCCTTTCAATGAACACCCAGGACTGATCTCCTTTAGGATGGACTGGTTGGATCTCCTTGCAGCCCAAGGGACTCTAAAGAGTCTTCTCCAACACCATAGTTCAAAAGCATCAATTTTTCAGAGCTCAGCTTTCTTCACAGTTCAACTCTCACATCCACACATGACCACTGGAAAAGCCATAGCCTTGACCAGATGAACCTTTATTGGCAAAGGTAATGTCTCTGCCTTTTAATATGCTATCTAAGTTGGTCATAACTTTCCTTCCAAGGAGTAAGCGTCTCTTAATTTCTTGGCTGCAGTCACCATCCACAGTGATTTTGGAGCCCAAAAAAATAAAGTCTGACACTGTTTCCACTGTCTCCCCCATCTATTTCCCTTGAGGTGATGGGACCAGATGCCATGATCTTAGTTTTCTGAATGTTAAGCTTTAAGCCAACTTTTTCACTCTCCTCTTTCACTTTCATCAAGAGGCTTTTCTGTTCTTCACTTTCTGCCGTAAGGGTGGTGGCATCTGCATATCTGAGGTTATTAATATTTCTCCCAGCAATCTTTATTCCAGCTTGTGCTTCTTCCAGCCCAGTGTTTCTCATGATGTACTCTGCATATAAGTTAAATAAGCAGGGTGACAATATACAGCCTTGACGTACTCCTTTTCCTATTTGGAACCAGTCTGTTGTTCCATGTCCAGTTCTAACTGTTGCTTCCTGACCTGCATACAGATTTCTCAAGAGGCAGGTCAGGTGGTCTGGTATTCCCATCTCTTTCAGAATGTTCCACAGTTTATTGTGATCCATACAGTCGAAGGCTTTGGTATAGTCAATAAAGCAGAAATAGATGTTTTTCTGAAACTCTCTTGCTTTTTCGATGATCCAGCAGATATTGGCAATTTGATCTCTGGTTCCTCTGCCTTTTCTAAAACAAGCTTGAACATCTCGAAGTTCTCAGTTCATGTATTGCTGAAGCCAGGCTTGGAGAATTTTGAGCATTACCTTACTAGCGTGTGAGATGAGTGCACTTGTGTGGTAGTTTGAGCCTTCTTTGGGATTGAGTAGTAGTACATACTTGGTTCCAGCTGCTAGCACGCAAGAACATATGCTATTTTTATTATTTATAAAATGTATTCAATCTTTATCCTTTGAAGTATGTGATTATGCAAAATTGCCGAGAGTTCTTTGGTTCAAGTTCTGGTGATGAAGGTATGTGATCAGACAGGGTAAAATAGCATCTTTATTAAAGTTAATAGATGGACTTTCTTATGTGGTTCCTTATGGAGCTGTGTTATGGAGAGCTCTTGATTCTTACTCTCTTGGGCGCTGAAGGGGGAATGGATGGTTTCCATGGTCCCTGAAGTCAGGAAACTTACACATTAAGGCAGTACTTACACAGGTTGGTGTGGTTTTACCTGAAGAAGTGAAATACCATGAAGTGTAAGAAAAGACTGATTCATTAGTTTGGTTGGAGGAACAGGGAAAGCAGCATTTATCTGGTAGTTGGGTGACAACTAGGATCAATATGCAAATAAAGGAATGGAAGGAACATTCCAAATGGAGTAAGAATTACAAAATCACAGCAATGTGAAAGTGCAGGGTGAGTTCAAGAAATAAATAGTCCTGTGGTTGGGGCAACAGGCACTTGGGAGATGGTGGTGAAAGATGAAACCGGATGATGGAGGAACACAAACATCAGACTCAGGATTGCACCAGATCCAGGAGAGCACTTCCTGGCATATTCTGAACAACCTGACTTTGTTAGAATAAATAGGTAGCTTCCCCAGCTGAGTATTTTTGAAGGACAAAGCTCTGGAATGCTCAAAGTCCAGGATCGAAAAAACACAGATCAGTCTCCATAACTTGATAACCACATCTGATACTTATGTATCTCTGTAGAGAAAAAGTAGGCACCAATAAGGTAAGAAATCAGGCTTTGGGGTACCAAATGAGTCATCAGCAGACCAACAACAGGAGAATCAGTTCTGCTGGGCAGTCTTTCATGAGTGGTCACAGACTATAAAGATAAACTCTTCCAGGAAGCCCTCTTGAGCAAAACCTATTTCTGTCTCAGGGGAATTTGAGAGGTCTCTCAGAGGGTCAGGAGTTAGTGAGGGAAGAGGTGGCAGGGATTCAGATTCATGGACTGAACTTGGAAAGAGTTCAGCCTTGTGAAGAGCTGAGGCGGAGAAACAGAGGAAGAAGCCGGCTGGACCCTCCAGCACCAACGCAGGATGGAAGTGATGGGGGGTTGAGAGGAAGACCACAGCAGGCCTAGCCTGTGGGTGCCCGAGATGAACACAGAAATCGGGCAGGGGCCTGTGGGGCTCCAGGGCATGGAGGCCTTTCTGTCCCCCATTTCTCGTAGGCAAGACTCCAGCTTCCATGACCTTCCCTGAGTTCCAAAAGGCAGATTCAAGGGAGGAGCAGTCAAGAAATCACCTGACACAAGATTAAACAGAACAGGGAAGCTCATTAAGATTAGGAGAGTGACCACCTGAGATATGGGAGTGCAAGCCCTGCTCCCACTCTAATCTTGTCAGGAGCCCCACCTTTGACCCACTGTTCTAAAAACCCTCATCAAGTTCTCTGAAGTTGAGACATGTGGGTTTTCAAGGCAGAAGCCTAGTGTGTCTCCCTTTGCCTGGAAAAGTAACAGAGCTATTCTTTTCTACTTCACCCAAAACTCTGTTTCCGGGATTTGATTTGGCGTCAATGGAGAGAGAGGCTGAGCTTTTGATGACAACATCAGGGCTCAAGATAGAACAGCCAATGTTCATGCTCAGTCACTTTAAGTTGTGTCCGACTCTTTGCGACCCTCTGGACTGTAGCCCGCCAGGCTCCACTGTCCATAGGATTTTCCAGGCAAGAATACTGGAGTGGGTTGCCATTTCCTTCTCCACGGGATCTTCCCCACCCATGCATCGAACCTATGTCTCCTGCAGATCCTGCATTACAGGCAAATTCTTTACCACTGAGCCACTGAGGAAGCCCAAAACAGTCAGTTCAGCTCAGTCACTCAGTTGTGTCTGACTCTTTGCGACCCCATGAATCGCAGCACACCAGGCCTCCCTGTCCATCACAAACTCCCGGAGTTTACTCAAACTCATGCCCATCAAGTCGGTGATGCCATCCAGCCATCGCATCCTCTGTCGTCCCCTTCTCCTCCTGCCCCCAATCCTTCCCAGCATCAGGGTCTTTTCCAATGAGTCAACTCTTCGCATGAGGTGGCCAAAGTACTAGAGTTTCAGCTTCAGCACCAGTCCTTCAAATGAACACCCAGGACTGATCTCCTTTAGGATGGACTGGTTGGATCTCCTTGCAGTCCAAGGGAGGCTTGCAAAATTCTCCAAGCCAGGCTTCAGCAATACGTGAACCGAGAACTTTCAGATGTTCAAGCTGGTTTTAGAAAAGGCCGAGGAACCAGAGATCAAATTGCCAATATCTGCTGGATCATCGAAAAAGCAAGAGAGTTCCAGAAAAACATCTATTTCTGCTTTATTGACTATGCAAAAGCCTTCCACTGTGTGGATCACAACAAACTGTGGAACATTCTGAAAGAGATGGGAATGCCAGACCACCTGACCTGCCTCTTGAGAAACCTGTATGCAGGTCAGGAAGCAACAGTTAGAACTGGACATGGAACAACAGACTGGTTCCAAATAGGAAAAGGAGTACGTCAAGGCTGTATATTGTCACCCTGCTTATTTAACTTATATGCAGAGTACATCATGAGAAACACTGGGCTGGAAGAAGCACAAGCTGGAATAAAGATTGCTGGGAGAAATATTAATAACCTCAGATATGCAGATGCCACCACCCTTATGACAGAGAGTGAAGAGGAACTAAAAAGCCTCTTGATGAAAGTGAAAGAGGAGAGTGAAAAAGTTGGCTTAAAGCTTAACATTCAAAAAAAAAAAAAAAAAAGCTTAACATTCAGAAAACTAAGATCATGGCATCTGGTCCCATCACCTCATGGGAAATAGATGGGGAGACAGTGGAAACAGTGTCAGACTTCATTTTTTTGGGCTCCAAAATCACTGTGGATGGTGACTGCAGCCATGAAATTAAAAGACGCTTACTCCTTGGAAGGAAAGTTATGACCAACTTAGATAGCATATTAAAAGGCAGAGACATTACTTTGCCAACAAAGGTCCATCTGGTCAAGGCTATGGTTTTTTCCAAAACAGTCATAGCCCCACAATTAACTCTGAACACCACCAGCTAGAAGTCCAGGGCTACCAAAATAATTCCCTGTCCTGGTCAGAACTGGCCCTAGAAGAATGGCTCTCAAGTTTGAGATAGATCACAGTGACCTGGAGGGCTTGTCAAAGCACAGATTGCTGATATTGTCAAAATGTAACAGGTGGGAAAGGGGCACAACTTTTGAAAGAATGACATATCCCAAGGACACAACATAAACCAATTAGAATCAAATGGTACCAAGATGGCTGACAAGATTAGACCTTGATCCTCAATCAGCAAGTGAAACGACACCCAGAGGTGTCATGACAGTTCCAAGGCACTGTCAAAAGACCAAAGAGTGAGGGTGGCCTAAATCCTGGAAACCTCCACCCCTTCCCAAAAACAGGATAATCCTCCCACCCATTAGCATATGAAATTACCCAGCCTATAAAAACTAACACGCCATTTTCTCAGCCACCTCACCCTCTGCGATGGCCCACACTCTGTCTGTGGAATGTGCTTCTCTCCAAATCTAAATAAATCCACTTCTTACCTATCACTCTCCCACTGAATTCTTTCTGCAATGAGACATTGAGAACCTGAGCTTCATTAGGTCCTGAAACCAGGTACCATAGGTTCTGGCTAGATTTGAGTCTCAGCACATGGATTCAAATCCCAGTCTGAGGTAAACAGTTTCAAAAACACCTCAGTTTCTGATTCAGTAGGTCTGGAATGGGCTGAAGAGTTTAACTTTCTAAGGATTTCCCAGGTAGTGCCAATGCTGTTAGGAAACACTGACCTAGAACTTGATGGGCCAGAGTGTCACAGGGAAGCACCAATTTTGACTCCAAACTGGATGTGTTTCTTTGATTTTAAACTTTGTTTTTCACTCTTTTTGTTGTAATAATCATACATAAAAAGCAGAGACAACACTTTGCCAACAAAAGTCAGTGTGGTCAAGCTATGGTTTTTTCAGTGGTGATGATTTAGTCACTAATTCATGTCTGACTCTTGCGACCCTATTAACTATAGCCCACCAGCCTCCTCTGTCCATGAGATGCTCCAGGCAAGAATACTGGAGTGGGTTGCCATTTCCTTCTCCTGGGAATCTTCCCAACTCAGAAATCGAAACTGAGTCTCCTGCATTGCAGGCAGATTCTTTCCCATCTGAGCTACAAGGGAAGCCCCTGGTTTTCCCAGTAGTCGTGTATACAGATGTCATCATTGAACTGTAAAGAAGGTTGAGCATCAAAGATTGCTATCAAATTGTGATGCTGGAGAAGATTCTTGAGAGTCCCTTGGACTGCAAGGAGATCAAACCAGTCAATACTCAAGGAAACCAACCCTGAATATTCACTGGAAGGACTGATGCTGAGGCTAAAGCTCCAATACTTTGGCCACCTGATGGGAAAAGCCGACTCATTAAAAAGGACCCTGATGCTGGGAAAGATTGAGGGCAGAAAGAGAAGAAGGCAACAGAGGATGAAATGGTTGGATGGCATCATTGGACTCAGTGGACAGGAGTTTGATCAAACTCTGGGAGACAGTGAAGGACAGGGAAGCCTAGTGTGCTGCAGTCCATGGGGTCGCAAAGAGTCAGACAAGACTGATTTAGAGGCTGAGCAACAACACTCATACGTAATGACCTGCCTCATGGAACCCTATCCTTCTGCCTGAAGAAATTAACATATCCCCTCCCTGAAGCTGGGCTTCCCTTGTAGCTCAGCTGGTGAAGAACCAGCCCACCAATGCAGGAGACCTGGGTTTGATCCCTGGGTTGGGAAGACCCTCTGGAGGAGGGCATGGCAACCCACTCCAGCATTCTTGCCTGGAGAATTCCGTGGATAGAGAAGCCTGGCCGGCTACAGCCCATGGGATCACCAAGAGTTGGACACGATACAGCGACTCAGCACAGCATAGCAGCTCCCTGAGGTCAGCCATCCCAGAAGGTATTTGCAAAATAATGGTCTTCACTTCCTCAACTCCTCCCCCTCTCTGTCCTATAAAAGAACCTGGCATCTAGACCCCTGAGAAGACAGATCATTTTGAGACTTTAGTCTGCTATCTTCTCAGTCAACAGCAGTCTTCTCAGTCAGCTGGCGTTCTGAATAAAGTCACATTCCCTGCCTCAACACCTTGTCTCTCAGGTTAACTGACCTGTCAAGGGACGAGCTGACTGAGCTTGGACTCAGTTACGAGAGCACTCGGGTAAAGTCTTCTGTAGCCAGATCTAAGCAAGGGATTTTATATGGCCAGGAGACTGATTCGTATCAAAAAACAGCAGACAGGACAGTGGCAATGCTATCGAAAGAGGAGAGGGTGAAGTGTCTCCTACTTTAGAGTCTATGGGAACTTGAGTGGTTGTATCCTACTCTTATGTGAAAATTGTATAAATCTTAATTACATTGAATTGGTGATTTTCAGGTCTACTATATCCTACTTTTCTATATATTCATTCTATTAAATTTTAAGAGTTAGATACTGACATTCCAACTAAAAATCTTAATTTATTTTAAAAAATCATTATAATACATAGTGAAACTATATGTAACTTTGTCCTGTATTTTCCAAGACTCCTGTAAATGTGTTATCATACTTTCATAATTTAAAAAAAAAGAAAGAAAGAAAAAGGACATCAGGAAAAAAAAACTAATAAAATATGAATAAAATATGGAGTGTACTTAATTTAAAAAAAAAAAAAAAAAGAGGAGAGGAAGGGAAGGAATTCAAGAAGGAATCTGGCCATTTGCCCAGAGCAACCACCTGTTGGAGGAGGAAGGAACTGAGTCACTGGCCTTCAGGGATAGTCCACAGCTCTGTTGTCACCTGGCTGCCTCTAGAATCACCTCCGGCAGGGGTCCCCGATTTCCGGGATCTGATGCCTGATGGTGTGAAGTAGAGCTGATGAAATAGTAATAGAAATAAAGTGCACAGTAAAGCACTTGAATTATCCCCAAAACTCCCAATACCTCACCAGTCTGTGGAAAAATTGTCTCTCACTAAACTTGTCTCTGGTGCCAAGAAGGTTAGGGACTGCTATCCTAGGTAGGGAGCTTTTCAAATATACCGGACCATAGGCTCCATGCCCTGCAGGTTAAATCAGAATCCCTGCAGGTAGATCCTGACTATGGGCATGAAGCAAGCTCCCAGGTGATTCCCACACGCAATAAGGATTGAGAGCCATTCTCTAAGGAGAATCTGATTCCATGTGAAGGAAGAAGAGACTTTATTGATCTATGGAATGAGGAGTTCATCTCCTGTTAACTTAACCTTAGCAAGATTCCCGCACTGACTGGTCCTCCCTTGGCTCTGTCCTTCTCAATCCTTCAGACTGCTGTTACTACTGGTGATGTTCCCAGAGTCTGAGCAGCGTCTTTGCTCTGCTCCCCCCATGCCTTGCTAACTGTGATTCACCACTGTGGTCACAGCAGTCAAACATCCTTAGAACTGAAAGCGCCGAACCAGGCACTTTCCTGGAGCTCTCTTTCCTCTTGTCTCTCAGAGGCCTGACACCAAGAGCATGTTCAAGTGATTTCTTGGTCTCTGCACAGCTACAAGTCTATGAATCATTCATTTTGTAGCAAATCAAAAATATAGGTTTAAGCATCAAGAAATGCCCTAGTGAAAAAGAAGATTTATGGATAAGCTAGTTAAATATTTTATGGATAGATAGTCTCAGTTTCAGGAAATATAAGTGAAATTTTGCATGAAAATCCAACATATAAAATAGATAAGCAGCTTCAAGGAACAGTGTGAATGTTGTATTGCTATTTGCGTTAGTGAAAGAAAGGAAGTGAAGAACTTTCCAGGAGATCCAGTGGTTAAGACTCCACGATTCCAATTCAGGAGTCATGGTTCCATCCCTGGTCTAAGATTCCTGAACTAAGATCCTGCATGCTGTGCAGTGCGGCCAGAATAAAAAGAAAAAAAACTAGTAAAAATGAAAAAAGAAAGAAAGGAGGTGAGACAACAGGGGCAGGGGTGGGTAATCTTTAGAAAGAAGGATAAGAAATAGTGACCTTGGTTTCCTACAATGTGGGGAATAGAGACATGGTAGTAAGGAGACTTTCGATTGCATATTCTTTTGTACCTCTTGGATTTTGAATAATGTCCTTGGATCACCTATTTTTAACAATATTTTTTTTATAGTGGCGCTGTTATAGTTGGAACAGGCAGGATCTCACCTTGCCCCCTCTTCTACTCACTCTAACCACCCCCTCCCAAGATGAAGATCCTTCAGGGCTTTCAAATCCCTGAAATTCCTCCAAGCATGCCCCCACACCCCAATCCCCACCATGCGATTGGGTTAAGAGAACTGCTGAGCCTTTTCAACCCCAGTGGCTCAAAGCCATGCAACTAACAATTATACATAAATCTCTTGATTCTTTCTTCAGTGTTTTTTTCATGAGTCCTCAAATATAATCCCTTCAACAGAGCAGATGATTCATTTGTTGAACTTCTACTGCTATGCCTAAGAGATACCATTCATACATGCACACATCAGTGGCAGAGAAAACTTACTGACCAGACACCAAATAAATAATCACAAGCCTCATTATCACAGTATTGATTATATGGCAATAACAACCTTCACCATGAGTGAAAGCTTACACTATTAAAGGATTATGTAGCTTATCTGGATATTTTTTAGCATGAGTCACAGGACAAACATTTGGAAGAGGAAAGCACCATATATAGAAAGCAAACTTGTTGCTTTTTGTCGGTGCTGGCCCCAGTGGCCGCTAGGTGGCGGTAGTGTCCTAACAACAGTAAAACCACCAGCCTAGCACTTAGAAAGTGAAACCCTGAGCATCCCACAACTGACCCGCCTGCTACACACAGCTTTGAGGAACGGACAGAATTATTAGTACAAATAATTCCCCTATCTCTTGATGAGTTATGTCCTCTATCACAGTAGCCAGGAACGCTTTCGCTTACATCAGAAAGCAAGCTCAAACCAGCTGCCCTTGGGCGAATCTGGTCAGCAGAGATGTGTTTGCCTAGAGCGGTGTTTGCTTTTGTTATTTTGTTTTAATCCAAAATGCCTTTAGGTGGAGCAGGCCTTCCCAGAACACTCACCACTCTGTCTTATTCGGGGCTTATCCATGCATTTGCACAGTGTCTGAAGGCAGATTAGGATCCCTGCTTGCTCCTGCTCAAATGCTTAGCCCTGCCCAAACCTTTGCGACCCCCTGGACTGTAGCCCGCCAGGATCCTCTGTCGGTGGGATTCTCTAGGCAAGAATACTGGAGAGCACTGCCATGTCCTTCTCCAGTGGATCTTCCCGACTCAGGGATCAAACCTGGTTCTCCTATGTCTCCTGCATTGGCAGGTGGATTCTTTACTGCTGAGCTACTGGGGAAGTCCTTGGGCTTTCCCACCTCCAACTATTTTTTCTCGAGTCATTCCTCCACAGTGACTCCTCCCTCCAAGGCACATCCATTGTTTTGCAATCCTGCTCATTCTTGAGGGCCCAGATTCAATGTCACCTCTTCCTTCCTCAATCACAGCAGACTGAAGTGTATTTCCCCCTCTGACCTCCCAAGACTCACAGACTCTATACTGTGTTTGTGCTTATTTTCTGCTCCATGAGTTTTCATGTCTCAGCTATTTGTAAATTCTCTGAGGGAAGCAAAGAGGTCTGTTACTTAAGTGAGTGTGTGTGAGTGTGGGTGTGGGTGTGGGTGTGTAATGGTACCCTGTACAATGCCCTACCCAGCTTTTGATTTCTTCCAACTCAAAAACTATGCCTCCTTAATGAGGACTAATAGGAGATAGGGTGGTTTAGAAAAAAAGCCTTTTTGAGAATATCATGAAAGAAATATTTTTTGTTGTCTTCTTTTTATTTATTTTTGGCTGAGCTGGGTCTTCGTTGTGTTTGTTTTGCAAAAGCTTTCTCTAGTTGTGGTGAACAGGGGCTACTCTTATTGCAATGCACAGGGTTCTTATTGTGGTGGCTTCTCTTGTCGTGGAGCACAGGCTCTAGACTTGGGCTCAGTAGTTGTGGTATATGGTCTTGGTTGCTCTGTGACATGAGGAATCTTCCTGGACCGGGGATCGAATTGGTGTCCCCTGCATTGGTAGGCAGATTCTTGTCTACCATGCCACAAGGGAAGTCCAGAAATACATGAAAAATTAAAGCTGAGCTAAAATTTCATTATCTCCTCCAGGTACTAAGGGGATGTATCATGGGATTCTTCATAACCTCGAGACTCAGACAACCTGGATACACATCTTTGCCTCAGCCTGAACAAGCTGGGTAACCCTGAGTGAGTTACTTCACCTGCTAATAACAATGATAGCATCTGCTTCAGAATATTTGGTTTTATTAATATTTTACTTAAAGACACTTGCTCCTTGAACAAAAAGCTATGACAATCATAGAAAGTATATTAAAAAGCAGAGACATTACTTTGCCAACAAAGGTCCGTCTAGTCAAAGCTATGGTTTTTCCAGTAGTCATGTATGGATGTGAGAGTTGGACCATAAAGAAAGCTGATCTGGTGCTTTTGAACTGTGGTGTTGGAGAAGACTCTCAAG
This sequence comes from Dama dama, assembly GCF_033118175.1. NCBI lineage: Eukaryota > Metazoa > Chordata > Mammalia > Artiodactyla > Cervidae > Dama > Dama dama. The sequence goes on from NC_083700.1 coordinate 42,139,808, forward strand.
AATCCCTTGGACTGCAAGGAGATCCAACCAGTCAATCCTAAAGGAAATCAGTCCTGAATATTCATTGGAAGGACTGATGCTGAAGCTGAAGCTCCAATACTTTGGCCACCTGATGCAAAGAACTGACTCATTGGAAAAGACTCTGATGCTGGGAAAGATTGAAGACAAGGAGAAGGGGACAACAGAGGATGAGATGGTTGGATGGCATCACCGACTCGGTGGACATGGGTTTGAGCAAGCTCCAGGAGTTGGTGATAGACAGGGAAGCAACCATTTCTGCATTCATATAAAAGTTGCTTACGCATTCCCTTACGAGGTCATCAGCACCATTCATTGGACCGTTGTTTTGTGGCTGTCAGAGAGCTCTGGAAGGCAAGCTTCAACCTCGCTGCTCCCTGCCTTACCACACATTCTCATTGATTGGACCCACAATTGGTCTGTTTTGCTGGATTTTTGTCTTCCTGCGGTTTGGGGCTTCGAGCAGCTCTTTTTAGTCAGTGCCAGCTATCTTGACGGTGGCCCAGGGCATCTCCTTCCCCGAAAGTGGAAGCCTGCCCTTGAGCTGGTCAGCATAGCCCCGATGTCTGCCTCTACCAGCTGCATAGCCTCGGGCAAGGCCTCTCATGCCCCACTTTGTCTCAGTTCCTAGGCTGAAAGAAAAGCATAGCAATCATCACAAGCAGGCAATGAGGATGAAGGAGTTAATCTCCATAGAGCATGCAGATAACATGAAATGGGCATACTCCTGTTCGTGTCCTTCTAGAACCAGCATCAGACTGAAACACCTGCTAGGCAGTTAATCCTTTTATATCATGTTTCCTTATAGGAGGCATTTTGCAGATTTTCATAAATCTTAGCCTCCTGGAAGTGGCCCTCACCCAGGTCTCTTCAACTCTTGAATCCTTGCCGTCCACAGCTACCACGGTCCGGGGGCATAGAACGAAGGGCTGAGTACAGTAACCGCTTCCTCTACCAGCCTGCCAAACTCATCACCATTCCCCCAGCTGCCAGGAGCCATTCCTTGCCTTAAAGCCTTTCAGAGTTATGAATACTTCTGATGGCCAAAGAAAAGAAGTCCTCCTGAGTTGTGTGGCCACTTTCAGAACACCCAGGGGACTTTCTCTGTAGGAACTGTCTTTGTTAAACATGTCACACTACCTGTTTGCAAAATATAACCCCTCTTCCTGTGAGGTATCCTCAGTGAGCACCTGCAGTTTTGCTGGAAGCCCTGTCTCCATTCCATTTCCTTATTTTCCTTGCCCAACTCTCAGACTCTCAGGCAATTATCACCACAGCCTTCTAGGACATCTCCCTAATCCATCCTGCATGCTCAGCATCTCCTGCTGTCCCTACCTTCTCCACCTATTCAAATCCCAAAGTTGAAACAATAATCTATCTGATCCCATATGGTCTTTGAAGTTACTTGTGGCTATTGTCAAGGAGAAAATGTGTGCCTGTGTGGCAAGGAAAAGAGGGGAAGGGACAACAACAGAGGTGGACAGAGCAACACAGACAAAAGGGTGAGGTGAGCACATGGCCCGTCTGGGGAACTTCAGTGTATATACGCAGTTGCTCAGTTCTGTTCAACTCCTTTCGATGCTATGGACTGTAGCCCTCCAGGCTCCTCTGTCCATGGGATTTCCCAGGCATGAATACTGGAAGGGGTTGCCATGCCCTTCTCCAGGGGATCCTCCAGACCCAGCGATCGAACCCGTGTCCCCCGCACAGGCAGACAGATTTTTACCACTGAGCCAGGGGAACTGCAGACCAGCCAATAAAGCTGGAGCCCAAGGAGCAAGGAAGGAAGAGAGAGGAAGCTGGCCAGAGTACTCCAGCTTGCCAGGTCACAGAGAACTTTTGGACTGGAACTTGGAGAGGAGTTTGGACTTTATCAGCAGATGGTGGGAGCTACTGAAGGGTTTTAAGTAGGCGAGTGTCACAAACAGATTTGGAAACGGCCGGAGACCATCCGGGACTGTTGCAATAATCCAAAGTTGACAGCAGTGAGGGAGAAGGAGACATGATGTTAACTGCAGCAGCGTTACTCAAAGTGTTGTCTTTGGACCAGGGCCAACTTCTGGATCAATGTCTGTGTTCCCACTGTTTTTACTGATCTGCCATGAGATAAGGGACTTGTGCCAGAAAGTAAACCCCAGGCACTTCTCAGTTCATCAAGAAAGTCTTGCTTTAGGAAAAATTTTGAAAGTGTCAATTGAACTAAACAGTGTGTTTAGTGATGTAGCTGATTTACATTCTGGCCCAAGTACTTCATCTTTGTGGACCCATAGCAAACAGTTCCGCAGCAAGTACTTTATCTTTGTGAACCCATAGCAAACAGTTCGAAGACCCAGGATGTGAGCAACACTAACTCGAGGTATTTTCCAAACCAATGGTGATTTGGGTCAGAGTGAGAAGCTCGCAGTCATGATGGGTTAGGAAAGGGAGAGAGACAAGATGATGCTTCTAAAATAGACCAGTAATCCAAAGTGAGAAGGGATGAAGGAGTGGTGCATGAATTAAATGTACCACTGAGGGCTCAAGTTAAGATGCCAGATCCTAGAGTGGAATTGACCATGGCTTTGAGTAAAGCAGAACTGAGTTCAGATGCCAATGTCCAGATGTACAGTGCAAACTTGTTAGCTAACCTCTCTGAACCTCATTTCCCTGTAAGTAAAATGGACGGAATAACACCTGCCTCACAGGGACTCAATGCCCATGACACAGCACGTGGCAGGTGCTTGTTAACCAATCCCAAGATCTGGTACAAGCACTTATTGAAAATGTGTTGAATATCATTAAAAAAAAAAAAAATCAGCTCTGGTACTCACCTGGTTCTCCAGTGGCTGACTCTGTGCTTCCAATGTAGGGGACCCAAGTTCAATTGCTGGTGAAGGAACTAGATCCCACATGCCACAGCTAAGAGTTTGTATGCTGAAATTAAGTCTGAGTGCCACAACTAGAAACACCCTTGTGCCGCAACAAAGACCCAGGGAAGCCAAAATTAATTAATTAAAATTTAATTAATTAAAATTAAAAATGCTTATCTTAATGACCCATGTTTATTTAAAAAAAATAAGCTCAAAGGTGATGAGAAGACTATAAAAAATAGAGAGTAGTATGAATAAGGACAGAGTTGGGAGTATGTAGGTTAGCTAATCTGAAATATCAAACTCTGTGAAAAGATGGTAAAATTATGAAGAACTCTGTTCCCAGCGGAACAGCAAAGTCCATATTCCTTCTAACTCCAGCCTCAGTCCCACACTCTGTGACCCCAGCCTACGAGTCATCCTCACTTTCCTGGGTCCCTCCCCAGCTTTGGATCTTCGTCAGATAATAGGGCTCACTTTGGTGCCCCTTTGGTCCTGTTCATGTTGTAGGTACTCACCCAATACCCCAGGTCCCTCTACTAGACCACCTGGGCAACTCTGGCCAATTTCCTCCCATGGGGAGATTTCCAAACTCCTTGCCCCATGGCTGTTGCCTGAAACCTACTTGTGGACGGATGCCCTGGAAAACAACCAGAACCCATCGCAACTTTGTTTGGGCTTCTTTACAGTTTGCCTACAGAACTCTGATGTAGTATTGCCATAGCCCTCAGGCACCAAACTCCGTGGTCAGATGGAAACTTATCCCAGTACCTGATGAGTCTGGGGTGCCCCCTGCCCTCAGATCTTGCCTCATCCCTAGTGTGACAATCCAGTTCTAGATCCAAGTCCTTTGCTACAAGTACCTGGGATGAAAAAAAGCATACTTGTAGTAGCCTCTTATGATCTTTTGCTTTTCTGTGATTTCAGTTGCAACTTCTCTTTTTTCATTTCTATTTTTCTTCATTCTTTTTTTGTTGATGAGTTTGGCTAAAGGTTTATCAATTTTGCTTATCTTTTCAAAGAACCAGTTTTTAGTTTCACTGATCTTTTCTGTTGCTTTCTCCATCTCTATTTCATTAATTTCTGCCTTATGACTTCTTCCCTTCCACTAACTTTAGGTTTTTGTTCTTCTCTCTTTAGCTGTCTTAGGTGAGGGTTAAGTAGTTTACTAGAGATTTTTCTTGTTTTTGTGAGGTAAAGCAGTACTTTATGTTTATATGACAGCTTTTACAAACATCTTTTGCATTATCTCATTTGACCCTCACACCAAAGTCATGATGTAAAAAAGAATCAACTTCCCTATTTTAAAGATAAGTGCAAGTGACTTAGTCAGGATGACCAACTGTCCCAGGGTACCCAGGATTAAGAGGTTTCCTAGCGTGCAGGACTTCCAGCACTCAAACCGGGACATGCATGCAAGCTCAGTCATGTCTGACTCTGCAACCCTATGAACTGTAGCTAGCCAGGCTACTCTATCCATGGCATTCTCCAGGCAAGAAAACTGGAGTGGGTTACCATTTCTTTCTCCAGGGGATCTTCCCAACCCAGCGGTTGAACCCATGTCTCCTGTGTCTCCTGCATAGGCAGGCAGATTTTTTACCACTGCACCACCTGGGAAGCCCAAAACAGGACAGTCCTGGGAAAACTGGATGGTTAGTTAGGCTAGGTCACATAGCTAGTAAGAGGCTGAGCTGTTAATAGGATTTGAAACCAAGGCACCTAGCCTAGTACCGAAATGTGCTTAGTTGCTCTGTTGTGTCTGACTCTTTGTGATGCTGTGGACTGTAGCCCGCCAGGCTCCTCTGTCCATGGGGATTCTCCAGGCAAGAATACTGGAGTGGGTTGCCATTTCCTTCTCCTTAGTACTGTAATAGTTGCTCTCAATAAATATTTGGTGAATGAATGACACCTACCTCATCTGTCTTCTCTCTACTGCATCATATGCCTCTCATAAACAACAGCCCCTTCAGTCAAATATAAAGGTCTTATTTGCCTTCCTTTTTCCCCCTGAAATGGCAGTGAGAGGAAAAGGCAGGGGAAACACTGTTTTGCAGGAGAAAAGCATCCTTGCATTAACTCCCATGTAGGAATAAACACCAAGAGCAAAAATGTCAAGAAAGGGATTAATTAAGCAGAGTCTGTGATTATCTTAATAAGAACTTGAAATCAAAAGTGATCATGAATGGGTCACTAACCCAACCAATATACATACTCTGCCCCAGAATAATCAAAGCTGATGAATATATGAATATTCAGTACATGTAAATTTGAAATCTTAGAATCAGATAACAACACAAGGTTGTAAGAGATATGAAGTGGTCAGCGTATCCCTTTAAAGTCATGGAAACCATGACTTATGGAAACCTAAGCCTAGGTTTCCATAACCTAGCCTTATGGAAACCATCTTAGAAAAGATGACAATCTGTGCTCCTTTTAATGATCTCCAATGAGAGTCCAAGAGCTTCTTCACGTAATACTTTTAACACCTACCCATGACAGAGGGATGAGAGAAAAAGAGCTTTGTGGAATGCCATCACCTAGCTCACTACGGAGAATCTGTCCCTTTTTCTTCACCCACCAAGTAACTCTTCATCCCTCAATAACACAGAGAAAAAGAAAACAGCCAGGAGAGTCTGTGGTCCCATACTGTTTCTGGTGGGACACTTATCTGAAAAGGGGCAAGGGTTTTTGTTTTTTTTTTTTCTTTTACAACATCAGCATTAAAAGTACCAAACTGTGGCCCTTCCAAGGCCAAGGCTAACTTGGGACTTTGTGCAAATCACAAAAACTCAGCTACTCCAAGGGGTCCTTTAGAAAAGATGTCCCATCCTCAGAGTTGTCACAGCCCTCCCTCTGTGGCACACAGCTTGACTTCTTGACCAGCTGAAAGAGAGCTGAATGTCAGTCCCACCTTCTTATCCTCTGCCAGATTCTCGGGCAGAGCACAATCTCCAGTCACTGCCACCCCGCTCCCCAAGTCCCTGCCCAAGCCTCTGCCAGCTCAAGCTCTCCTCTGTCACCCTGAATGCAATTATCCTCCAAGACTATGTCTAACCTTTTGTCTGACATATTTCCTTTCTTAGCTTATATCACTTTCTGGGATAATTAATTCTCAAGACTCAACCCCACTGTTGCTTCCCTGGTGGCTCAGATGGTAAAGAATCTGTCTGCAATGCAGGAGACTTTGGTTCAGTGCCTGGGTTGAGAGGATCCCTTGGAGAAGGGAATGGCTACCCACTCCAGTATTCTTGCCTGGAGAATCCCATGGACAGAGGAGCCTGCAGGCTATAGTCCATGGGGTTGCAAAGAGTCAGACACGACTGAGTGACTCTGAGCACACTTTGAGCACCTGCTGCACTTTGGGAACACCAGGTGACTGACAGGGTAGCTGGTCCAGAGGATCCCACTTTTTTCTTCAGGCTTCCCAGGTGGCACTGGTGGTGAAGAACCTGCTTGCCAATGCAGGAGATGTAAGGGACACAAGTTTGATCCCTGAGTGGGACGATCCCCTGGAGAAGAAAATGGCAACGCACTCCAGTATTCTTCTCTGGGAAATCCCATGGACAGAGAAGCCTGATGGCTATAGTCCATAGGGTGGCAAAGAGTCAGACATGACTGAATTGACTTAGCACAATCTCTGTATGCATCAAGAAACTTCTGAATATCCATCATTCTTTCAACAAGCAATTTACAAGATGCCTATAGATAGTGAGTGCGTCAGTCATTGTACTGGAGGTTGAAGTTAATAATGAAACAGTTACAAGAGTTGTAACAACAGTTACAACAGTTACAAGGAGTACTTGAGGTCATTAGGGCAACAGGGAATTTTAAAAAGTCATTCCTGGAAGAGAGAACAGCATCACACACTGAAGGAAACAAATGCTCAGATAACTACAAGTTAGTTCAGGAGGGCTGGAGACAGGAAGTTATTTAGGAGTTGGCAAACATGAGCCTGGATAATTCGGTACTTTTCCAGGAAGTTTTCTCCATCTTATCCCTAGAGAAGCAACAGCTTCAGTTCTCTCACTTTGAATAAACACAAAGCAAGCAAGGCTTCCTACTCTTTCTCTTTTATTTTCCAATTTCCAGTGTTTTCCACTGATGGAGATACTTTAACCCCTCCTGGCATGTTCTTTTTCACCTGTCTTCTGTACTTACCCTACCTATGAATCCACATCAGTGTTTGCTGCCGATAACCACTGGGAAGGGTGGAGTAGTCAGGGTTTCCTGTTGGCCCAGGAAGAAGAGAAAACAAGAGGTAATTGCTCTGCACTATGATTAAGCCACTATGTGTTTCCTTAGAAGTCTGGTTAACCTATCTCAGCAAAACATCAAATACCTGTCTCTGCTAAGCCGAGCCTCTTCACTGAGGGGGCAGAATCCTTTACATTCCCAAAGATGCTTTCCTGTGGCAGAAATGGAGCCACACAAGGGACTGGCTACATTCGGCCAATATGAAGACAGGGAAGAGACTGGGGGAAAGGCTGATGAGACACGCCAGGGAGGGGTGGGGAGAGGTTCTATGGGAAATACTGCTGGCTTTGAGCATGACTCATGGCCTAATGCCATGTACCTGGCCCACCCATAGGCTCAGCTAGAAGGTATCCCCACAGGCTTTCCCTGACTGCCAACCTGAGCTGGTTAAAACAGGGATGGGATCTGACCCAAGGGCTGTCAACCCAGGTTGGACAGTGACCTGTGATGCTCTCTGAGAGAGATGACAATGATGATGGCAACAATGACAGCTCTGATGCCTTGAGGGCTCACAGTGTGCTGATAGATCGGTTATCTCATTTAATCCTCACAACAGCTCTGAGGTAGATACTATTATTATCTCCCTTTTATAGATGCAGGTTCACAAGTCTCTTAAAATCAGAGGATTAAGTCAGACGCTTGTCTATCTGATACTAGACTCAAGCTCTTGCTTACCTTTCAGTATTGTCATTCACTAATTTATTTATTTCTTCAACAAATGCATCTGAAAACCCAAGGTTAACCAAGCACTGCACTCTGTGGAGACACATGGAGCCCCCGTGGAGCTTCCACTCCACAGAGGAGGTAGATAAACAGTTAGCAAATACCCACCAAAAAAAGTACAGTTTGCATTAAATGCAGTTTAAAAAGATGAATGGAATGTTATGGAAGAGACGCATAGAAGAGACCTCATACATTGATGGTCAGAGAAGGTCCCTCATTACACTGAGATCTGAAAAATGTGACAGAGCCAGCCGTGAGGTGACCTGAAGAAGAGGCGAGGGAACAGCATGACCAGAACAGATCTTCCAATGAAGAGACGAGCTCGGTGTGACTGAGTGTCTATGGAAAGTGTGGCAGGGACCAGATGGTTGCAGGAAGGGGAGCTCCTCCCAGGGCCCAAAAGTGGACTCCTGTCTCACACTTGGAAACTAATTGTCCGAGGAGACACATGTGCTGACAAAGCGATGGATTTTATTGGAAAGGAATTCTGGACGAAGAGCAGTAGGGTGAGGGGAACCCAGGAGGACGGCTTGAACCCCATGGACTGTAGCTCACCAGGCTTCTCCAGGCAAGAATCCTAGAGTGCATTACCATGCCCTCCCCAGCGGATCTTCCCAACCCAGGGATTGAACCCAAGTCTCCCGAATTGCAGGCAGGTTCTTTACCTTCTGAGACGCTGCTGCTGCTAAGTCGCTTCAGTCGTGTCTGACTCTGTGCGACCCCATAGACGGCGGCCCACCAGGCTCCACCGTCCCTGGGATTCTCCAGGCAAGAACACTGGAGTGGGCTGCCGTTTCCTTCTCCAGTGCATGAAAGTGAAAAGGGAAAGTGAAGTCACTCAGTCGTGTCCAACTCTTCTCAACCCCATGGACTGCAGCCTACCAATCTCCTCTGTCCATGGGATTTTCCAGGCAAGACTACTGGAGTGGGGTGCCATTGCCTTCTCCTCTGAGCCACTAGGGAAGCCCAAAGAGTATGCTAGAAGACTTCATAAGACACATGGAAGATAAATACACACTATGAAGATTCAAGGGACTTCCCAGGTGGTCCAGTGATTAGAAACCCTCCTGCCAATCTAGGGGAAATGGGTTCGACCCCTGGCCTGGAGGATCTTACATGCTGCAGTGCCATGGACCACCGCTACTGATCCCATGTGTTGCAACTACTGCAGTCTACATGCCTAGAGCCTGTGCTCAAGAGACACCACTACGATGAGAAGCCTTGCACCACAACAAAGAGGAGCCCCCCTCACTGCAACTAGGGAAAAGCCCACACGCAGCTATGAAGACCCAGCACAGCCAGAAATGAATAAATGTATTTATATGGTGTATATGTACATATATATGTATGTGTACATAGGTGTATGTATATATAAATGAATATATGTGTGTGTGTGTGTGTGTGTGTATATATATATATATATATATAATCCCAATAACTTCAGTCTACAATTTAAAATACTTTAAAAAAAAGTTTTAAGGACCTGACACTTCAGTGACATTTTCACAGCTCCAGTGGTCAGGAGTGTGCTGGACTATCCCCTCCAAAGTAAAAGACACATCTTGTACCTTCTACCACAAAGGAGGAGGTATAGTGCCTTCTTTAGGTTCTGGGGGCACAGTAGGCATCTTTGGGTTCTGGGGGCAGTACATTATACACCTAGGAATACCCCTAGCTTTGAATAGGGCCCAGAGCAGGAAAGAACGCTTCAATAAGTCAAAGTTATGGTGCCAGCAGCCTTGTCATTGGGCCAAATGGTTGACACCTAACTACATTGGAAATGTCAGTCATGGGGCTCCTGAAATCATAAATTGGGGCCAGACCCCAGCAGGAGTCTGTCAAAATGGTTCATCTGTGATCAAGCCAGAGTGTGACCAGAAGGCATGAGCTCACAGCATTGTCACTCTGTAGAGTTCACAAGTGTTCCTGCTTCAGCTCACATGTATAACCTTATTAGGGATCGCCCATCAGCTGAGGGAGGATGAAAAAGCCTGAGCTTCCTTTGTCAACACTTGGTCGTGGTTATGTATGCAAGCTAAAAATAAATAGCAGTTGCATTATAGCTACAGTTGGAGGTGCCCTTAAAAGATAGTGGAGAGGGAAAATCTTCCCAATGGAAAAAGCTGTTAGAGATACATCAAGTAATCCACATTATATGAAAAAAGAAGTAGCCCAGCTAGTTTCAAGGATGAGTTCTTTCAAATTACAGCAGAAATAAGACAAACTACTTCAAAATATAGTTTGATTAATGGATAGAATGCAATTCCAGTCAAAATCTGAAAAGATTTTTTTGTCTTGAAAATTCATGTGCAAATGCATATTGGATAACCAAGAGAAACTTCACGCAAAGAGAGAACAAATATATTACCTGATTTCAAGATTTATTGTAGAATTACAATAATAAATCCACTGGGATGTTGAAACTGAGTGGGGCCCTGTGGGGCTCCCAGGCACTGGGGTCCTTTTTGTCCCCCATTCCTTGTGGGCAAGACTCCAGCCTTCATGACCTTCCCTGAGATCTAAAGGACAGACAAGAACTGTTACTAATCAGGGGAGGAGCAGCCAAGAAAACACCTGAGGCAAGATTAAAGGGACCAGAGATGCTCATAAAGATTAGGAGACTGACCACCTGAGATTACAGGAGTGTAGACTCTACACTGTCTCCTCTGCAGGTACGGGTCAGCAGTGGACTGCCACAGGGGCATGGACTCTGGGTGCAGCAGACCTGGGTATGGCATAAGCCCCCTTGGAGGAGGTCGCCATCAACCCCACCAGAGAGCCACCAGAACTTACACAGAAGTGGGAAACAAATGCTTGGCAGGCACAAACAGAACTTTGTGTGCACCAGGACGCAGGAGAAAAGAGCAGTGACCCCACAAGAGGCTGACCCAGACTTGCCCGTAAGTGCCCAGGAGTCTCCCGCAGAGGTGTCGGTTGGCAGTGGCCGGCTGCAGGGCGGGAGGCACTGAGTGCAGCAGAGCACGCATGGGACCTTTAGAAGGAGGTCACCATTATCTTCATTACCTCCACCATAGTTTGGCCCCAGGTAATTAACAGAGCTGAATAACTGATTTTTTATTTTGGGGGGCTCCAAAATCACTGCAGATGGTGACTGCAGCCACAAAATTAAAAGCCACTTACTCCTTGGCAGGAAAGTTATGACCAGCCTAGACAACATATTAAAAAGAAGAGACATTACTTTGTCAATAAAGGTCCATCTAGTCAAGGCTATGGTTTTTCCAGTAGTCAGTCATGTATGCATGTGAGAGTTGGACTATAAAGAAAGCTGAGTGCTGAAGAATTGATGCTTTTGAACTGTGGTGTTGGAGAAGACTCTTGAGAGTCCCTTGGACTGCAAGGAGATCCAACCAGTCCATCCTAAAGGAGATCAGTTCTGAGTGTTCATTGGAAGGACTGATGTTGAAGTTGAAACTCCAATACTTTGGCCCCTGATGCAAAGAGCTGACTCATTTGAAAAGACCCTGATGCTGAGAAAGATTGAGGGCAGGAGGAATGGGGACGACAGAGGATGAGATGGTTGGATGGCATCACGGACTCAATGGACATGAGTTTGAGTAAACTCCGGGAGTTGGTGATGGACAGGGAGGTCTGTCATGCTGCAGTCCAAGGCAAAGAGTCAGACACAAATGAACCGAACTGAACTGAACTGAAATAACAGGGAGGGAACACAGCCCCATCCATCAACAGAAAATTGGATTAAAGATTTACTGACATGGCCCCACCCATCAGAACAAGACCCAATTTCCCCCTCAGTCAGTCTCTCCCATCAGGAAGCTTCCATAAGCCTCTTACCCTTCTCCATCAGAGGACAGACAGACTGAAAAACCACAATCACAGGAAACTAATCAATCTGATCACATGGATCACAGCCTTGTCTAACTCAATGAAACTATGAGCCATGCTGTGTAGGGCCACCCAAGACAGATGGGTCATGGTGGAGAGCTCTGACAAAATGTCGTCCACTGGAGAAGGGAATGGCAAACCACTTCAGTATTCTTGCCTTGAGAACCCTGTGAACAGTATGAAAAGGCAAACAGATCGGACACTGAAAGATGAACTTCCCAGGTTGGTAGGTGCCAATATGCTACTGGAGATCAGTGGAGAAATAACTCCAGAAAGAATGAAGAGATGGAGCCAAAGCAAAAACAACACCCAGCTGTGGATGTGACTGGTGACAGAAGCAAAGTCTGATGCTGTAAAAGCAATATTGCATAGGAACCTGGGATGTTAGGTCCATGAGTCAAGGTAAGTTGGAAGTGGTCAAACAGAAGATGGAAAGAGTGAACATCAACATTTTAGGAATCAGTGAACTAAAATGGACTGGAATGGGTAAATATTTAACTCAGATGACCATTATATCTACTACTGTGGGCAAGACTCCCTTAGAAGAAATAGAGTAGCCTTCATAGTCAACAAAAGACTCTGAACTACAGTACTTGGATGCAGTCTCAAAAACAACAGAATGACCTCTGTTCAATTTCAAAAAAAAACAGTCAATATCACAGTAAACCAAGTCAATGCCCCAACCAGTAATACTGAAGAAGCTGAAGTTGAATGGTTCTATGAAGATCTACAAGACCTTCTAGAACTAACACCCAGAAAAGATGTCCTTTTCATTATAGGGGACTGGAATGCAAAAGTAGTAAGTCAAGACACTCCTGGAGTAACAGGCAAATTTGGCCTTGGCGTACAGAATGAAGCAGGGCAAAGGCTAATAGAATTCTGCCAAGAGAATGCACCGGTCATAGCAAACACCCGTTTCCCACAACACAAGAGAAGACTCTACAAATGAACATCACAAGATGGTCAATACCAAAATCAGATTGATTGATTATATTCTTTGCAGCCAAAGATGGAGAAGCTCTATACAGGCAGCAAAAACAAGACCGGGAGCTGACTGTGGCAAAGACCATGAATTCCTTATTGTTAAATTCATACTTAAATTGAAGAAAGTAGGGAAAACCACTAGACCATTCAGGTATGACCTATATCAAATCCCTTATGATTATACAATGAAAGTGACAAACAGATTCAAGGGACTAGATCTGATAGACAGAGTGACTGAAGAACAATGGATGGAGGTTTGTGACATTGTACAGGAGGCAGTGATCAAGACCATCCCCAAGGAAAAGAAATGCAAAAAAGGCAAAATGGTTGTCCAAGGAGGCCTTATAAATAGCTTTGAATAGAAGAGAATCAAAAGGCAAAGGAAAAAAGGAAAGATATACCCATTTGGATGCAGAGTTCCAAAGAATAGCAAGGAGAGATAAGAAAGCCTTCCTCAGAGATCAATGCAAAGAAATAGAGGAAAACAATAGAATGGGAAAGACTAGAGATTTGTTCAAGAAAATTAGAGATACCAAGGGAACATTTCATGCAAAGATGGGCACAATAAAGGACAGAAATAGTATGGACCTAACAGAAACAGAAGATATTAAGAAGAGGTGGCAAGAATACACAGAAGAACTATACAAAAAAGATCTTCATGATCCAGATAATCACAATGGTGCGATGGCTCTGGTCTCATGTAGAGCCAGACATCCTGGAATGAGAAGTCAAGTGGGCCTTAGGAAACGTAACTACAAACAAAGCTAGTGGAGGTGATTAAATTCCAGTTTTGCTATTTCAAATCCTAAAAGATGATGCTGTGAAAGTGCTGCACTCAATATGCCAGAAAATTTGGAAAACTCAGCAGTGGCCACGGGACTGGAAAATGTCAGTTTTCATTCCAATCCCAAAGAAAGGCAATGCCAAAGAATGCTCAAACTACCGCACAACTGCACTCATCTCATATGCTAGCAAAGGAATGCTCAAAATACTCCAAGCCAGGCTTTAGTAATACATGAACCATCAACTTCCAGATGTTCAAGCTGGTTTTAGAAAAGGCAGAGGAACCAGAGATCAAATTGCCAACATCCACTGGATCATCAAAAAAGCAAGAGAGTTCCAGAAAAACATCTATTACTGCTTTACTGACTATGCCAAAGCCTTTGTCTGTGTGGATCACAACAAACTCCAGAAAATTCTTAAAGAGATGGGGCTATCAGACCAGCTGACCTGCCTCCTGAGAAATCTGTATGCAGGTCAAGAAGCAACAGTTAGAACTGGACATGGACCAACAGACTGGTTCCAAATAGGGAAAGGAGTACATCAAGGCTGTGTATTGTCACCCTGCTTACTTAACTTATATGCAGAGTACATCATGGGAAATTCTGGGTTGGATGAAGCACAAGCTGGAATCAAGATTGCTGGAAGAAATATCAATAACCTCAGATATGCAGATGACACCACCCTTATGACAGAAAGTGAAGAAGAACTAAAGAAGCTGAAACTCCAATACTTTGGCCACCTGATGCAAAGAGCTGACTAATTTGAAAAGACCCTGATGCTGGGAAAGATTGACAGCAGGAGGAGAAGGGGATGACAGAGGATGAGATGGTTGGATGGCATCACTGACTCAATGGACATGGGTTTGGGTGGACTCTGGGAGTTGGTGATGGACAGGGAGGCCTGGTGTGCTGTGTTTCATGGGGTCACAAAGAGTCGGGCATGATTGAGTGACTGAACTTTAGTCTAGCAAAACCATTCCTAGGAATCTGTCTCACAGAAATGAAAGCCTCAGGATGTCAGGAGGTTGCAACAATAATACTTACTGAGGCAGTGTTAATAATAGTAAATGGATCAGGAACAAATGAATGTCCATCAATTAGGGAATAGCAGAATGATTTATGATGCATCTGTCTCCCTGGACCATGATAGAGTGAATAATATGATGAATTATACTTGTACCAGTTATCTTAAAGGGATTTCTACAAGATAGTGTTGGTTGAGAACAACATGTATATAATATGATTTAGTTCCTGCAAGACAAAGGCAAAAGCATGCCATGTTTATGTATATGTCCATAAATCCAAAGTGTGCCTCTTTAGGATGGTGTGGTAGGAAACAGTGAATTGCTCACACATGTTACCTTAGGCAGGACAAGTTAGTAGTGTGAGTCAAGAAAGAAAAAGAAGGAATCAAGAAGAAAGCAAAAAGACTTCGCTAAAAGAAAAATGTGTTTTTGCTATTGCATTCTGCCTTTATTTTATGATGTATTTGTATTGATATATGAGTAAAGACATCTGTTGTGCGTGTGCATGGTCCATCTTGTCAGGCTTTTTGCAATCCTATGGACTGTACCCCGCTAGGCTCCTTCTTCCATGGGCTTCTTCAGGCAAGAATACTGGAGTAGGTTGCCATTTCTCCTCCAGGGGATTTTCCCAACTCAGGTTTGAACTCTCATCTCCTGAATTGGCAGGTGGATTCTTTTCCATTGTGCCACCTTCAAAGTCCCAAAGACATCTATTAATCTTTGTTTATTCATTGAAAAAACAAATGTGTGCATTACTATGTACCATGTACCATTTTAAGTGCTTTCAAATAATAACTAACTTAATCATTTTAATGACACTCTGAGGCAGGTACTGTTGTGTGTGTTAGTCACTCAGTTGTGTCAAACTCTGTGCGACCCTGTGGACTGGAGACTGCCAGGCTCCTCCGCCTGTGGAATTCTCCAGGCAAGAATACTGGAGTGGGTTGCCATTTACTTCTCCAGAGGATCTTCCCCACCCAGGGAGCGAACCAAGGTCTCCTACACTGCAGGCAGACTCTTTACCATCTGAGCCACCAGGGATGCCCCATGGTACTGCTAGTTTCTGCTTTTATTAAATTTTGATTTTGATTTTATTAAAAAAAAGAACACATTTATTTCTTTCTTTGGCTACACCAGGTCTCAGTTGTAGCATGCAACCTGGGCCCCTTGCATTAAGAGTGTTGAGTCTTAGCCACTAGGGAATTCCCAGTTTCTGCATTTTAGAAATAAAGAAGCTGAGGCATGGTAAGTTTACCCACAGTCACATAGCTAGTAAACTACAGGTTAGGATTTGAACACAGCCATCTTGGTTTCAGAGTTGACACTTCTAATTACCACTCTATGCTTTCTCTATTTTTAAATAAAAGCAAATCTACCTTCACTCTAATTCTTGACAACCTCCAATAGCTTTCCATGGCATTTAGAAGACAATTCTAACTCTTTTGATGGGATTTACAAACCTTCGTCATCTTCTTAGGGGAAGCACACTGACTGAAACCGCCCACCCTGGCCACGCACCATAGTAACCATTTGCATGAGTTGTTTTATGACAGGAGGTCCTGGTAAGGAACATGGAACTAATAAACTGCCACCAACCAGAAGAATTCAGGAAAGGTCAAAAGGTGACACCCTGTGTCCAACCACCTCCCAGAAGCCTCGCTGGCATCCATCTTGGCTGAGCATGCTTGTGCCAAAGGGAAGGACTCTGAGTTAGAATGATTGGCCAAAGACAACCTGGAAACAAACCCCATCACCAAAAAACCCAAGACTTCTAGCCCCATGCACTTTTAAAAAGCATATTTTCTAAATCAATTGCCATGTACCATTTACCTAAGGCCTTATTGTCCTATTTTGTCTTCTTTATCTAGCAATAAAACCTCATCCAGCCTAGTAGCTGCAATTAGGGTAACCTTGTATGAGCTTGTGGTTTTCTGCAATCATTCCCAGAAACATCTAGCTTTTGCAGGAACTACCCTGGTGATTTAAATGAAGATGTGATGGTGAGCAATGACTATCACCCCTGCATCCTTTAGGTCTTTACTGGTAGCATGAATCTCTGCCCTCCTCCCATTCCCAAGATGCAATTTTCCTTTGTTTGCTATTTTTGTTGGTGAGGTCTGAGGCAATTTCAGAGGTTTCCACTTGGCTTTCTTTACTGTGATATTTCTTTCTCCACAGGCCAATGACTCAATATGCCTTTAATTGTTGGTGTGTCAATCTACTGGGAGATTTGAGAAATGAATGGGTGGGCCTGGGGACCTAGTGGATCTCCTGGCACTGGAATTTAGCCAGGAAATTGTTTGTTCCCCAGCTCTTATAAATCTCTACTCTAATGGTGGGGCCACCAGGATAATAGTCCCTGGGTCTCTGGGTATCATCACAGACTCTGTTCCCTGCAATGTTGAGGCCCTGCATTTCCCTAGGGAGCTCCTGAATTAAGCCGATCCTTCAGTGCTATCCCATGCTGGGGTAAGAGGGTCAAGCCAGTTTTTCCCCATGTTGATTAGTGACTAGATGCAAGCTGCCCTGAAGGGAACTTATACAAGTACATGCAATCCTCTTTTCTTGAAGGAACATTTGGTACATCACAGTGTCTACCACAGAAATGCTCTTGGAAACCACGTTGGTCAGGGAGTAGGGGAAGCATGACTGGGCAGAAGGAGAAGTTGAACTGTGATAAGCTGTAACAGAGAGCTCTGCCGATTCTGTAGGGAGCTCTGCAACTAGCATGGCCCTTCAGAGTTGGCCTGAACTGATGGTCTTTTTCCCCTTGCTTCAACCATCATTGGATGCAGGCGTCCTGGGGAAAAGGGTATAATCTTGGGCTGAGGACAATACTCAAGGAGGAAATGAACTGCAGGCTGCCAACAGCTCAGCTAGGGAAATGAGCCTTAGTCCTGAAGGGAATATCTGGGTGGTGAACCACAGTCTCCATAACAGAAGTCATCAGCAAGTAGATGATAATTTAGACCATGGATGGGCTCACTGGGGAGAAAAAGCAGAGAGTAAAATAAAAAGGAGTCAAGACCTAGCCCTAAGTCAAACTATTAAAAGCTAGCTAGAGAGTTGGTGAAAGAGATGGAGAAGGAGCAGTCAGTATGGTAGAAAAAAAACCCAGCAGGTAGGGGTGGAAGGTGCAAAATAGGTGAAGGGGAGTAAGAGGCACAAACCTCCAGTTATAAAATAAGTAAGCCACGGGGATGTAATACATAGCATAAGGATATGGTAAATAATATTGCAATATTTTTGTATAAGTGGATACTTGACTTATCATGATGATCATTTCATAATGTATGCAAATGTCAAATCACTATTTGGTACACCTGAAACTAACATAATATTGAACATCAACTATACTTCCATTTAAATAAATAAATAAATGACACAAAGAAAAAAAGAGGAAAAGAGAAAGTGTTACTAAAATTAAGACGAACGGAATGGTTCAGCACGTTGAATGATGCTGAGAGGCTGAACATATAACACACAGCACGCTCACTGCCTGGTCAGCGTGGAAGTCATCATTAACTATGACCAAAGCTCTTCTAGTGGCCAGTGGAGACAGAGGCCAGATTAGAGTGTCTGAACGATAAAATGAAGCTCAAGCAGGAGAGACAGAATATTAACCAAACATTTTTGAGTTTTACTGGCAAAGGAAACAGAAAAATATGTGGGGGTAGTAGCTAGAAGGAGATCACAGTTCAAAGAGGATTTTTGTGTGTTTTTAGTTTGTGCTTGCTTTTTCATTTGGTAGCTACTATAGGATGTTTGCATGTTGAGGGAAGAGAAAGGGTAAGAGAAGAAATAGAGTCAAAGTCTCGTGGGCAGAGGCAGTGGGTCCCAGGGCAGAATTGGAGAGACTAGAGAGATTTACTAAGAACAGCAGTACCAGGAGAAAAGAAGATGGGGAAAGATATGAGCAGAAGTAATGATTTGATGAGGAGACAATAAAGAAGTTCTGAAATGATGCCTTATATTCTCTGAATAAAATATAACTGCCTTCAGGGTAAATAATATGCTCGCACTTGCAGCTCTCTTCCTACCTTAAACCATCAATATAATGGCCCAAGGCTCTGCTTCTCATCACTACACAGGAAGAGAGAGCAAGGTGTGGCTTTCAAAGCTGGTAGCCGAGGGCACATGTCACTTTGCTTTTTGCCTTCTCTTTTTTCTTCCATTTAGAGCCATCTGTGCCAACTCTAAGATTGGTAAACAGAGGGTGGGGCTAAAGGTCGAAAGGTGAGAGATCTCAATCTGAACTCATTGGCTTAATCAGCTGCATTTCTTCATTTTAATCAGGAAATCCTGGAGTGACCGAGTCAGCAAGAGCACTCTGGGGCGACAAAGAAGGGAGGGAGGGGAAGGAGAAGAGGGAGGAGTCCTGTAACAAGGAAGGGAGGGGCTCCTCTCTCTTGTCTGGGCTCAAAATGGATCTTCCTTTCTTTAGTCCACACATTCAATCTCTGACAAATATTTTTCCTTTGAGATTCTGTTGGTTTTACCATCTCTTTCCTGACTAGAGGGGATTTCATTGCATTTACAGATAAGGTCTCTTGGTTTCCAGATATAGCCTAATTGGTCTACACTCTATCTTGTTACATTGTAAAGCATACAGACATTTGTGGTAAGACAAAGTATATAAAATATAACTATAAAATGTGTTTATAGACATGGGAAAATAGTCCTAATACATTGTTTAGCAATAGATGCAGGTTTTTTAAATGTAGGTCAATAGATACATATGTATGGAAACATTTATATATCTTTAAATGGCTAGCGTATATTGAGTGATTATTATGATCTAGATATAAAGTTAGCTCTGAGTATTGAAAATGAAGGTAATGTTTTCATTTCAAAATTTTTATCAGTAGTTATTGAGTTTTCCATATCCATTATTTTTGTAAATAAAAAAAATAACTAGAAGTTCATTTTAGGGCCAGTATCAAGTCCCTGGTAAACCCTATTATTTACATACAAATTTTGTGGTTCCTCTTTTCTCAGGTTGCAAATTATACTTGTATCAGACATAAGGTTTGGGAGTTCTTTCCTTCTTCTGCGTTAGTGTGACTTCACTCTGCTCTTTGTAACATGTGTCATTGCTTTGGGGCTGAGTTTGGAATGCCCCAAAGAAGCTGAATATCTCCTGGCCTTGGTATGTTACTAACAACCAATTTCAGAAGCAAAGCAACATTATGTGTGTGTGTGCTCAGTCATGACAGACTCGTTGCGACTCTAGGAACTGTAGCCCACCAGGTCCCTCTATCCATGGAATTTTCCAGACAAGAATACTGGAGTGGGTTGCCATTTCCTTCTGCAGGGCATCTTCCCAACCCAGGGATTGAACCCACATCTCTAGGATCTCCTGACTTAGCAGGAGTCTTATTCCAATCAGGAAAAGTTATCCTGGCAACAAAATAACAGCAGAGGTTTTGGTTTTGGAAATTTTTTTTAAACCTCTGTTTTCTATAAATTTAGTTTCCTCTTATAGAGCTGGCCTCCCTCCTCAATGTTGAGAACCGCATGATTCAGTGAAGGCTGCTGACACTGACGGGCATATTGTTAAAATTGCTAGAAATCTGTGTTCTATTTCTCTCTTTAGAAGTTGAGCTTTATCTGAATATTGGCATCCCACAGTTTCTATTGTTTCCCTGTTTTCCTTTGGAGATTACAACTGAAAAGGCTGGCAACACATCCCTGAAGGTGACATTTTAAAGAGAGGGAGTGTTTGTAATCCCTGCCAGAAAAAAGAAGCCCAGAGAACCACTAGAACCATGTTTCCTGATTTGTCCAGTAGGTTTTTGGACCACCCTATTGGCTGATCTTCCTAATATGATGCTATTTTGCCATGGTTCCCAGGGAGTTATTTTCCTGAAATGATTATGCTTATTTGACTTACAGGAAAAGAATACTTTTTTCATAAGTCTAAATTTTCTTTTGGGAAGTGACTTCTGGTCCCTTAAGTCCTTTGAATAAAACTTGAATTGAAAAGGAAAAAAAAAGTACAAGAAAACACACGGAGAGGCCAAATTGTTTTTTATTTGCTCCCTTGTATCTGCTCTGCATCCCTGTTTGCTTCTGATTACTGATTTCCCAGTGATTGTCTGACTCTGATTACCCCTACCAGTCAACTTGTGTTCCTCCACTTCAATCCAAAAGTCCATTTTCTGGTTAAGAAGGCAAGGCTGGGCCTGGTAAAGGAACCTAAACTTCGGTCACAGCTCGAAACATGACTCAGAGTGCAAGCCCTTTTCCAAGGGGATTGATGATTGCTTCTTTGTGAAGCTCGGCATATTTACTGCATTCTCCCTCCCACCCAGCCATCAGTTCTGGCAGCTCTCAAAGCAAGTAAAGCAGAGGATTGCTGAGGGTGCCAAAAGCAGATCTCCACTGAACATACCTCTTCTCTGCTCAATTCTTTGTAGAGTCTTAAAAGGGTAATCTTTAAAAATTGTGATACTATACTATACACTCATAACTTATATAATATTGTACATCAACTATACTTCAATTAAAAATAGAGTAAGGGACTTCCCTGCTGGTCCAATGGCTAAGATTCCAGGCTCCCAATGTGGGGGACACAGGTTCAATCCCTGGTCAGGGGATCAGAACCTGCATGCTGCAACTGAAAGACCCCCCCACATGCAGCAAATAAATGGCACCGCCAAATAAATAAACAAAGTTATTTTTTAAAAAAGAGAGAAAGTAAACAGTCTCAGCCAGATACACACACCACTGTTTGTCACCTCAGGTTGTACATCATAGATGGCTCTAAATGTACGTGCAGTTTTGCAGGGACCCTGGTATTAAATAACATGGACACAAAACTCATGGATACAGATGTTATGTGACTCACCAACATCCCTGTTTATACAAATCATTTCTTAAAATTTTCTTAACATTTCTTAAAATTTAACAGTGAAGAAACATTGCACATTGAAGTTGGTCTTCATTAACACCTCACGCCCATCAGTAACCACTTATTTCTTCCAAGTGCCTCTGACATCACTAGGAGTGACTTTTCCTGAAAGGGCACAGCAGCTTGAGGACAAAGAATTGTGTATCTCAAAATAACAGAGAAACTTGAGGAACTAGCCTTGACTTCTCCCAAGCCATAAAGGCTCTGCACCCCCAACCCCTTCCTCTGAAACAGGAACCTGGAGATCTTTCTTTATTCTGAGAAAGGGAGCTCATTAGGAATCTTCCTCGTTTCCCTTAAGAACAAGCCAATTAAAGAAATTGGAGGGGAAAAGGAATGGCAGTGGGAGAGGAAATAGATGAAATATGCTTCAGTTTTAGTGTATACACTGTTTTTGAAAGCTCTCCTTATATTTTCCTCCCTTCCCTAATATTTAAGATGTCATTCACTTAACCACTCTGAGTCATCATTTTGATCTGATACTAAATTCTTCTGAGATTCAAGAGGATGCTAAGAAGGAACTCATAACAAATAACTATGCATTTTTAGATAGAATCCATCCTTCTTCTCAATCCCAAAGACACACACATACACACCCTCATTCACTTGTTTTTTCTAGAATGAACGCCCAATCAGGTTTTTGTTTTGTTTTTTCTTTTTATTGAGCCATCCATTAGTTTTAGCAAAACCTCAGAGAATAAAAAATATGCTGGCAGGGCTCCACACACCACCTCCAAATGCTGTAACAGCACAATTTTAATTGGTGAGTGAGTTGGCTATCCAGGAACAGAGGTTGAAAGCAAACTTCAAAGGGCCCTTCTTGTGGTAGCCAGGATTTTAGAGATTGGGATTTCAGTGTATCTTATTTTCAATAACTTAATGGGCAGATTATGTGAGTGAGGATATAAGAAAAGAAGCAAGAAAACATAAAGAAAAGGAAAAAATAAGAGTGGTAAGAAATGCTAAAAATGGGAAATTAAGCATGATTTTAAAAATTAATAATAACCATAACAGAAAAGGGAAAAGTAATTTGGCCTTCAAGGACAAAACAGAAGGATGGAAGAGGAAGTGGTTGAATTAGCCCAGAGAAAAAAACAAAAGCCTGATGGAACCAAAATAATATGGAGATCTCCACTGTTAGCAGTTTTGTGAGTTCATTTCCTGACTTGTACTGCCCTCTTTACCAACACCAAGAGCAAAATAAGCAGTCATCAGACCATTAGTAAGCACTTCTAACAGAATTGCATCAACGATTAATCATCTCTGAAAAGGAGTTCCCCATTCTTCCCTTCAAAGTACAGTTAGCCCTTGGTATACACAGGAGATTGGTTCCAGGACTCCCCCACAGATACCAAAATCCACAGATGCTCAAGTGCCTTAAAGAAGATAGTGTAGTATTTGCATATAACCAATCCACATTCTCCACTATACTTTAAATCATCTCTGAATTACTTATAGTACCAGATACAATGTAAATACTAGGTAGTTGTACATACAAGGTAAATGCTATGTAAATAAATAGTCACCAGTGTGTAGCAAATTCAAGTTTCGGTTTTTGGAACTTCCTAGAAATTTTTTTTTTTTTCCAAATATTTTCTATCTGTGGTTTACACAGATCCCATGGATATGGAGGGCCAGCTGTAGTGATTTTTAGGCTAGTTATCATAAGATAATTTTTGAGTTTCATTTCAGAGTTATTGTAGGATAATTCAATTTATATAAAATCTTCACCTAAAAGCCTAAATATTTTTTTCAGAGCAGTTTGCCTTCGTGGAGCGGGTTTTGAGGCCATTGAAATCTGGGTTCAGGGTCTAGCTCTTCCAGTTATTGTTTCAGCAGTGTTTTTTTTCCTTATTTCAATTTATTGAGTTGATTATTTAATAGTCTGCCTTGCCCAATAAATGAGGTTTTTTCAAGGACAGAGATAATTTCTAATCATGCTTATCATTTATTTGTCATTTGTTTAATAATAAGTAACACAGAGTAAGTACTACATAATGTTTAACAAATGAATGGATGATCTATTTTTTTTTTTCACCTAATATTTGAGTTTTTAGAAAGTATTAACATGTTCATTATGTTCAATGCTACTATATTATTATGTTCTGGGAGCCAGAGATGGATGAGTAAAAGCTAATCCTTGCCTTCAAATATTTATAATATGGTAGAGGATAAATTCATACAATTAAATATCAAGCAAGCCAGACTATAACACATGCTATAAAAGAGATTTAAATAGATCTCTATGAGAACACAAAGAAAATAAATCTGCCAAAATGTATGAAGCTTTAAAAAGGCAGAGATTATTTGAAATCTGCCTGGAAAGTAGTTTTGGATAAAATGGAGAACTAGAGAAAGGATGGTTCTATTGTCTTGAACAAAAATGTTTTAACCTCTTTGAGTCTCTCTTTCCTCCTGCACACAACGGGGATGTTAAGGATTAAATGAGGGAGCCAAATAAAAGGAACTTTCTCACCTCTGCTAAGTAAAAGATACTTGAGAAGTTATAGCAATGATTATCCACACATTAAGGAATGAATGTTCACACACATAGAAGGACAAAAGAGAAACATCTAGAAGAAGAGCTGAAGGCTGTCAGTGCGGACACATGGACAAGAGAAAGGGTGTGCATTCCTGGACGTGTGTCCAGTATGAGAGTAAGGAGAGAAATGCCAATATCAAGAAGAGGGTAATGAAGAGGGAGAAGAGAGACTCAGTAGGGTGGAGGAGAAGTGTGACTTAGAAGCATGTAATTTGCTGCTGACTCCAAATCAGTGTATGAGCTGCCTTCGCAGGACCACCAGCATCTGGATGCGGGCCAGTCACCTGAACCACAAAGCCAATAAATAATGGGTTCCTTCACAGACACAGTCATGGTTCTGTGACAAGGGTAAACTTTTACATTTTTTTTTGAAGAGCTTTTCTCTTTTTATCTTCCCGAGTAGAAATCTTTGCACTGGTCTGCCTGAGGTAATGTTGTGCCCAGAAGGAAGATTAGAACTTACTATACAAGGAGAACAAGACAAAGAGTCATGTTCTGTTTCTGTCATTCAAAAACATAGGGTTATGCAAGCCCCTTAAAAAGGAATTCACTCTACTCCTTTGTGAGGCCTGAGTAGTTTAACCACCAGGCATGGAGGTTTCAGATCATAGAGATCTACCACAATAAGAAAAAAAAAAAAAAAGTAACCTGTTTGTCAGGTGAATGAAGTCAGGAAAGAAGATATCTGGCCTTTGCTGATGTGGGTAGTTGTGGGAAGTAGCAAGGGAGGAGGAGAGAGGAGTGAAATGGCCAAAGTGGTCTTCATCTCCCCTTCCCCAGTTCTTCTGAGGTTGGCTCAGGCAGGGAAAACAAGGTTAGTTACTTCTGAAGGCTGGGCAGAGGTTCCTCTTGAACAGACCCCCCTACGGACTCTGAATGAGGCAGTCCTGCATGTGACAAGTCCCCAGACAAGCGCGGGGACCCAGCCTGCCCCCATCTGTGCAGCACAGCCAGCCAGAGAGATGGAGAGATGTAGAAACCTCAAGCCCCTCAGAGGCAGGCAAAAGTCAGCTAGACTTCAAAGGGCCCTCTAGCAGCAGGGAAACTGAAATGAGAGCAGGTCAGCTACAGCTCACTCCAGACTTTGACCAGGCGGAGATCAACCACAGGTCACACCCACCCAAGCCGGCCACAAACACCCACAGGGCCAGCAGCACCAAGGGATGGGACAACAGCCTGCAGAGCCAGGGGACAGGCAACCGTGCCTGAGGACATCGCCTCCTCCCACCATCTGAGGTTGCAGGAGCCTCAGCCCAGCCCCCTGCTCTAAACAAGCTAGGGAGGGAGAGGTGATCTGCGAG
Source organism: Dama dama (assembly GCF_033118175.1). Classification (NCBI taxonomy): domain Eukaryota; kingdom Metazoa; phylum Chordata; class Mammalia; order Artiodactyla; family Cervidae; genus Dama; species Dama dama. The sequence continues at coordinate 42,165,063 of NC_083700.1, forward strand.
CCTGGCCATTATCAGCCAAGGGGAGCAAGACAATATCCAATATTGTATGTGACTACATTAAAAAAAAAGGTTTTTTTTTTAATTGAAGTATAGTTGATTTACAATGCTGTGTTATTTTCAAGTATACAGCAAAGTGACTCAATTATACATATACATACACATATATATTCTTTTTCAGATTCTTTTCTGAAATAATTATAGATTATTATAAGATGTTGAGTATAGTTCCCTGTGATATTCAGTAGGTCCTTGTTGTTTATTTGTTTTATATAATAGTAGCGTATATATATTAACCCCCACCTCCTAATTTATCCCTCCCTCCCTGCCCCCCTTCCCCCTTTGATAACCTTAAGTTTATTTTTTATGTCTGTGAGTCTATTTCTATTTGTAAATAAATCAGTGTCACTTTTTTAGTTTCCACATACATGTGCTATCCTACGGTATTTGTCTTTCTCTGTCTGACTCTCATCGTCTCTAGGTGAATGGGACTACATTTTAACCTGGGTGTGTGTTTACTGTTATTCCTCCCTCTGGTCAGGAGGTGAGAGCTTGGGAAGGAAGCCAAAGCAGTATAGACAATAAAGGTCCTTTTTCTGCACACCCAACCTGCACTGTATGTCGAATTTTGCAATTCCATCATATGTTCTTTGTTTGGTTTCCTGTGAAAGGCAATGTAAGCACAAAATGCATTTGTTGACCGATAGGACTTCCAAAGGAATGAATTCCTTGAAAGAAGAGTATTCACCCTAAGTGTCCTGGCTTGACTCAGGAGGATCAAATGACTGACAAGGAAAGAGAGTGGAAAGGGAACTGTCTGTAGGTAATGATTTTGTCTATTTTCTCGATGTGTTGGCAGTGTCTGGAGCATAATAGTGAAAGTGAAAGTCACTGAGTCGTGTCCGACTCTTTGTGGCCTCATGGACTATACAGTCCCTGGAATTCTCCAGGCCAGAATACTCGAATGGGTAGCCTTTCCCTTCTCCAGGGGATCTTTCCAACACAGGAATCGAACCCAGGTCTCCAGCATTGCAGGCAGATTCTTTACCAGCTGAGCCACAAGGGAAGCCATAAGTGCCCCAGAAAGATGTTAAATGAATGAAGAAATAAACAAAAATTGACTAGTACTTATTTTGTGCCAGACATTATTAACATGATCCTATTTAATTTTCACCATAGCCTTTTGAAGTTGTTATTATCATCAAGATTTGATAGATAAAGGTTGCAGTTATTCAAACTGCAGGGTCATTTGACAGGTGGAATAACTTCTCCAGGGTCACACACCTGTGTGTGGTGTGGACAGAATTCAAGCATAGGTCAAACTGACTACTGTGACTTCTCAATGTGGAAGGAAATCTCTTCACATAGAAGAAACTTCAATGACATTTCCACCCCCTTTTTTATATTACAAGGAAGATCCTGGTGTTCTTTTCCATGACCAGATGGCTGTGACCACTGCAAAAATAATCCCTACCTACCACAAAAATGATCCTTCTGCTAAGAATGTAACACCAATTTTGTGGCAGCTGCTGTGTCTAAATTGAAATGTTAATAATTATCTGGATAAAAGAAATCACAGGAAAGTGGAAGAGGCTGTGTGTGAAAGCAGAATGCAATCCCAGAAAAATAAAAGGAAAGGAAAAGGGAAATCATAACAGAAATCAGAGATTTAACTATAATAGCATCTTTGAATGTCAAAAGAACTCTTGAGCTTAGTGTAATCAAAATAAAGAACAAAAGAGACCAAACTGCATAAAATAAGTTCTTTCTTGGGTTTCCAGTGACCTTTTAAACCACAAAAGACTCCACCATTTTTTAAATTACAGCATGAGGTTTTACCCTCTGGTGAATTCTTTGGTCAAGCACTAACATCTACATTAACGTTTGATACACCCATCTGCTTTGATCTGAGATTCCCTCTAAGTTCAACAGACATTCATTTGCAGTGCTGCAGAAGCAAAATCATTGTCATTTCAGACACTTGCACTCTACTTATCCCAGTTGCAAAAATTAGCAAGTGCCAATGGCAGAAGGGTCTAAAGAAAACCTGGCAGGATCTAAAAGAAATAAAGCTAGATGCGCAAAATGGGAAATACAATCAGCAACACAAGTATTTCTCTTTCAGTCATGGGTCTTGCTAAAAAAGACTATGATTTCCAAATATTTAGTAGTATAAGGAAAAGAGAAATGATTAGGAACCAGGAGCAAGTCACTAATCTCTAAAATAAGACCCTTGGACATGTGAATCTCTAAGGTTCCTTCCAACTCAACAGATCTTTGATTACGAGTCTGGGAAGCCTGAAGAAGTTCTCTTGGTTTCTCTTGGTAATAGAAAAGCATAGCCCACCTTCTTGGAGATTGTGTATGTGTGCACATTCTCAGTCACTTGGTCATGTCCAACTCTTTGTGATCCTATAGACTATAGCCCATCAGGCTCCCCTGTCCATGAGGTTCTCCAGGCAAGAATACTGGCGTGGGCTGCCATGCCCTCCTCCAGGGGATTTTCCCAACCCAGTGATGGAACCCACATCTCCTGTGTCTCTTACATTGGCAGGCTGATTCTTTACCACTGAGCCACCTCATTAGCTTAAGATTCTTCAACCTAAGGGAACAGGTAGTGGATAGGATTGTTTTTCATAGGATTATTGTGTGTAGCAAGCAGAAAGATGGGAAAAGTCAGACTTACTCATACACTTTCTAAAGCTTCCAAATTTTAAAGTAATTTTGGAAAGGGAGGATAGAGAGAGCCAACATTTGGAAAGTACTGTAGCATCCAGTGCCCATGACTGATGGGCACTGGATGATGAGAGGGACTTTCTTCTCAAGTTGATCTCAGTCCTACCTGACTCACTTCATTCCAGTAGTCTTCTTCTTGCTTCCCAGAGGCATTTGAGAGCCACCACTGACTCGAAGATCTAAATAGACTAGGAAACCTTCTGTAGGCCACTCAGCAGCCAGGATGCAAGGCTTCAGGATCTAAGTGGCTACCTTAGCATCTGATCATGAAGCTGATCTATTAAGACCCCTGTGCTAGGGACTCCTGAAAGCCAAATGATGGAAGAATGCTGGCAAGCTTAGTGCTGGCAAACAGGTTAGTGGTCTTTACAGCACTGAGAAGGAATGAAGACCAGGCTAGAAGCACTGATTCATTACTGAAACGGCTTTTCAACTGCTCTGCTCTGCCATTCATGGTATATAAGATGTCCTTTTGTAAGATATCAGGTTAATTAGCCAAACACCATATGGAGTTCAGTTCAGTTCAGTCACTCAGTCGTGCCCAACTCTTTGTGACCCCATGGACTGCATCACACCAGGCTTCCCTGTCCCTCACCAATTCCCTGAGACTACTCGAACTCATGTCCATTGAGTCAGTGATGCCATCCAACCATCTCATCCTCTGTTGACCCCTTCTCCTCCCACCTTCAATTTTTCCCAGCATCAGGGTCTTTTCAAATGAGTCAATTCTTCGCATCAGGTGGTCAAAATATTGGAATTTTAGACTCAGCATCAGTCCTTCCAATGACTGGTTGGATCTCCTAGCAGTCCAAGGGACTCTCAAGAGTCTTCTCCAATACCACAGTTCAAAAGCATCAATTCTTCAATGCTCAGCTTTCTTTATAGTCCAACTCTCACATCCATACATGACTACTGGAGAAACCATAGCTTTGACTATGTATGTGGACCTTTTTTGGCAAAGTAATGTCTCTGCTTTTTAATATGTGGTCTAGGTTGGTCATAGCTTTTCTTCCCAGGAGCAAGTGTCTTTTAATTTCATAGCTGTAGTCACCATCTGCAGTGATTTTTGGAGCCCCCTAAAATAAAGTCTCTTACTGTTTTCATTGTTTCCCCATCTATTTGCCATGAAGTGATGGGACCAGATGCCATGATCTTAGTTTTCTGAATGTTGAGTTTTAAGCCAACTTTCTCACTCTCCTCTTTCACTATCATCAAGAGGCTCTTTAGTACTTCTTTGTCTTCTGCCATAATGATGAAGTCATCTGCATATCTGAGGTTACTGATATTTCTCCCAGCAATCTTCATAACACCTTGTGCTTTATCCAGCCTGGCATTTTGCATGTTGTACTCTGCATATAAGTTAAACAAGCAGGGTGACAATAAACAGCCTTGATGTACTCCTCTCTCAGTTTGGATCCAGTCTGTTGTTCCAAGTCCAGATATAAGTGTTGCTTCTTGACCTGCATACAGATTTCTCAGGAGGCAGGTCAAGTGGCCTGGTATTCCCATCTCTTTAAGAATTTTAATAGTCAATATAGTCAATTTGGCATAGTCAATAAAGCAGAAGTCGATGTTTTTCTGGAACTCTCTTGCTTTTTCAGTGATCGAATGGATGTTGACAATTTGATCCCTGGTTTCTCTACCTTTTCTAAATCCAGCTTGAACATGTGGAACCTCACAGTTCACATACTGTTGAAGCCGGGCTTGGAGAATTTTGAGCATTACTTTGCTAGTGTGTGAGATGACTGCAATTGTAGTAGTTTGACCATTCTTTGGTATTGCCTTTCTTTGGGAATGGAATGAAAACTGACCTTTTCCTGTCCTACGGCCATTGCTGAGTTTTCCAAATTTGCTGGCATACTAAGTGCAGCACTTTCACAGCATCATCTTTTAGGATTTGAAGTAGCACAACTGGAATTCCATCACCTCCACTAGCTTTGTTTGTAGTGATGCTTCCTAATGCCCACTTGACTTCATTCAAGGATGTCTGGCTCTAGGTGAGTGATCACACCATCATGGTTATCTGAGTCTTGAAGATCTATTTTTGTATAGGTCTTCTGTGTGTTCTTGCCACCTCTTCTTAATACCTTCTGCTTCTGTTATTTCCATAACATTTCTGTTCTTCATTGTGCCCATCTTTGCATGAAATGTTCCCTTGGTATCTCTAATTTTCTTGAAGAGATCTTTAGTCCTTCCCATTCTGTTATTTTCCTCTATTTCTCTGCATTGATCCCTGAGGAAGGCTTTCTTATCTCTCCTTGCTATTCTTTGGAACGCTGCATTCAAATGGGAATATCTTTCCTTTTCTCCTTTGCCTTTCGCTTCTCTTGTTTGCTCAGCTATTTTTAAGGCCTCCTCAGACAGCCATTTTGCCTTTGTACATTTCTTTTCTTGGGAATGGTCTTGATCACTACCTCCTGTACAATGTCACAAACCTCCATCCATAATTCTTCAGGCACTCTGTCTATCAGATCTAATCCCTTGAATCTATTTGTCACTTACACTGTATTATCGTAAGGGATTCGATTTAGGTCATACCTGAATGGTCTAGCGGTTTTCCCTACTTTCTTCAATTTAAGTCTGAATTTGGCAATGAGGAGTTCATGATCTGGGCCACAGTCGGCTACCGGTCTTGTTTTTGCTGACTGTATAGAGATTCTCCATGTTTGGCTGCAAAGAATAAAATCAATCTGATTTCGGTATTGACCATCTGGTGATGTCCATGTGTAGAATCTTCTCTTGTGTTGTGGGAAGAGGGTGTTTGCTAAGACCAGTGTGTTCTCTGGGCAAAACTCTGTTAGCCTTTTCCCTGCTTCATTCTGTACTCCAAGGCCAAATTTGCCTGTTACTCCAGATGTTTCTTGACTTCCTACTTTTGCATTCCAGTCCTCTATAATGAAAAGGATATATTTTTTGGTTGTTAGTTCTAGAAGGTCTTGTACGTTTTCATAGAATCATTCAACTTCAGCTTCTTCAGCATTACTGGTTGGGGCATAGACTTGGATTACTGTGATACTGAATGGTTTACCTTGAAATTGAACAGAGATCATTCTGTCACTTTTGAGTTTGCATCCAAGTACTGCATTTTGGAGTCATTTGTTTACTATGATGGCTACTCCATTTCTTCTAAGGGATTCTTGCCCACAGTAGTAGATGTAATGGTCATCTGAGTTAAATTCACCCATTCCAGTCCATTTTAGTTCACTGATTCCTAAAATGTTGATGTTCACTCTTGCCATCTCCTTTTTGACCACTTCCAATTTGCCTTGATTCATGGACCTAACATTCCAGGTTCCTATGCAATATTGCTCTTTACAGCATCAGACCTTGCTTCTATCACCAGTCACATCCACAGCTCGGTGTTGTCATTGCTTTGGCTCCATCCCTTCATTCTTTCTGGAGTTATTTCTCCACTGATCTCCAGTAGCATATTGGGCACCTACTGACCTGGGGAGTTCATCTTTCAGTGTTCTATCTTTTTTCCTTTTCATACTGTTCATGGGGTTCTCAAAGCAAGAATACTGAAGTGGTTTGCCATTCCCTTCTCCAGTGGACCACGTTTTGTCAGAATTCTCCTCCATGACCTGTCTATCTTAGGAGGCCCTACATGACACGGCTCATAGTTTCATTGAATTAGACAAGGCTGTGGTCCATGTGACCAGTTTGATTAGTTTTCTGTGATTGTGGGTTTTGTTCTGTTGGCCCTCTGATGGATAAGGATAAGAAGCTTTTGGAAGCTTCCTGACAGGAGAGAATGATTGAGGGGGGAAAATGGGTCTTTTTCTGATGGGCGGGGCATGCTCAGTAAATCTTTAATCCAATTTTCTGTTGATGGGAGGGACTGAGTTCCCTCCCTGTTGTTTGACCTGAGGCCAAACTATGGTGGAGGTAATGAAGATAGTGGAGACCTCCTTCAAAAGGTCACATTCATGCACTGCTGCACTCAGCGTCCCCAACCCTGCAGCATATGGAGACTTTTCCACAATATAAAGGAATATTTCACCCTACTTAAGGAGTTCAAATAGAGCTTCACAAAACTACATGCTTTCTAGGTCCTACAATTCTCTTCCATAAAGACAAGCCCAATTCCACGGAGAATACTATAAATCACAGAGATCCTGATCTTAGCAAAATTTAACAGACAGATCCTCACATTCCCCAAACCCATACCTGACTCATTTAGGTGGAATTAGGTTTGTTTCTCTGTAGCACTATTTCCCAGTGTGTGACAGTCATCAGCCTGAGTGCCAGCCCTGGAATCAGGTCTTGCTTGCGGGAATGGGCTCTAGTACACTTAAACTTTTATCTTAGTAGCATACATCCCATTAAAGAACTTATGCTTTGTTATCCTTTACTTAACTTGGCCAAGGCCTCTTCGGTCTCTTTTTAGATTAAGTGAAAAGCATAACTGTGTTTCGAGTGGCTGCTAATGCTTCCTAGTGAAAGTCATGAGATATGATGAATAGTGTTCATGGAAAATGTTATTCAAGTAGGCAGCCACCAATCCCAGGGATATCCTCCTGGTTCAAAAATACAGGAAACAAAGTTACACCCTCAATTTATACCCCTCCTTAAGTTTCCCGGAAAAAACTTGAGCAAGGGAAATGACGCTGCCAATTTGTATTTGCTTTAGGCAGCGCGTTACAGCCTCTGAAGTAAGGGTTAAAACTGTGGACCCCCTCTAAATTACAGAAAAGTTCATGGAATGACATACAGAGTGGAGCTTATAATGCAGAAACTATGGAAATCCCTGATATCTTAGACTTCTTTTGTATGAAGTACAAATTGTTCTGTTTCCTTCAGATATATTTAAATGGAAATAGGGAGGAAGTTAAAGCGCTTTCAACAATAAGAATATGTTCTGATTACTTTGTTCCAAATGGAAGTTCCCTGCTAGTTACCAGTGCATTCTTAATTGATAATGAAATACAAAATCTAAAGTGAATTTACTGTGGTAACACTGGCACACAATTCTGTATGAGTCAAAATTCTGCAAACCACCTAATAATTTCACCCGCGATGCCAGACTCAACCGTGACATGATTCAGGGCAGTTGTGGCGGCCTGAAAACTGTCCTCACCAGGGAAGGAATCGACATTCAGTTATTTAGTGGTTTTTCAGTGAAATTCATCTCTTGTGTACTTTGTTTTTTGTTTTTTTTCCCCAGTGTTTAATTTCTCCAAGTTCTCCATAGGTTTATTCTATTAGGCAAAATTATGTATAAATATGTCTTTTAAGACTCTGATAAAATCATATAGCACTTGCAAAATGCCACCTTTCTATGAATCAGGGAAGTCTATTGTAAAGCATGAAGAAAACTATACGTCCATTCCTTGATTTAAAAATACTTTAGGTTTCCAGTGTTGAACATTGTGTTAACATATTTATTCTAACTTTTTTTTTCTTTAGGGAGAAGTTAGTTAATTCATTCCTTTTTTTTTTTTTTTTTCAGAAGACAGACAAAAGATTAAACAATATTTTTTCCCTTTACTGATGTATACTTAGGCAATCTAGGAATTAGTTGCTGTGTGGGTTAGGTATTAACACATACTTCAAATTTACACTCTAGTGTCTTCACTAGTATTTATCCTAGACTTTGTGAAAATATCCACCATGGACCTGTTTACAAATCTACTTGAAAGCCTGATGAATATAGAAAGATACCAAATAAACAACCCCAGAAATCTGAATCTGCTTATCTTCCAGGTTCCATGGCATAACTTCTGTCCCTGTAGAACACGTTTAAGGGAAGGGTAGTATAATCCAGACATCTCTCTTTCTTTTTTTTTTTCCCAGACATCTCTTTTACTTTTCCTCAGTAACAAGTCCAGTAACTAAACTGCTTGTATTGAATTTTCTAGAAAGTGAGAAGAGAATGAAAATCTATTTGACACAAATAACCTACAAATATTTAAATTACTTCAACCCATTTCAATTTTGGCTACTTAGGATCATAATTCAAAAATAGCTGATTATGCAAAAAACACTGTATAAGCATAATTTTAAAAAGTAAAACCTGATAAAATGAATATATAAAATGAGATCATGTATATAAAACTGCTTTTCAAACTTTGCTGTTATAGAGGTCATTTTGTCCCTTTAAATTAGAGGTCCTCGGGGTATGTCTTCTAAATCCCTTGTAATTTTGCAACTCCTACTATAGTGCTTATGATAGTATAATAATTTAGTTGGGGACAGTATTGACAGAAAATACTCAGATAACTGAAGTAAAGGATTTTATACATTGAATAATCTAGGTAATTCTTTAATACCCTAAATGTGCACTACATGTATGAATGGGGAATATGAAAATCCGTGTTTTTCTAAACCCTGCCCTAGCATCTAGACAAGGAAGAGAAACCAAGAACTATTTCTGCAGATGGCCACTGAAACTAGCTGAAGCAGAACAGCATGTGAGACCTAACCACTATTTCTGGTGCCGCAAAAACCTGCAGAAGTTGAGTGAGTGAAGACTCTCGAGGCATATAATAGTTAATACCTTTCAAGTGATTTAGCACCACTCTTCTCTTATTTTAGAACATTTTTACTGGTGACTTAAATTTGTTTTTCTCTGAAGTGTCTAGACAGGCACAAAAGAAATACTGAAATTAGAAAGATGCTTTCCTTTTTACAAAAGAATGACACCACCCAGTCCTGCCAGTTCTTTGAGGGGTAGATCCGGTCATGGTGAGTAGGCATCTGAGCTACTGGCAGGTGCGGTGGGATTGGTATGTAATATTGGGATCTGGAGTCCTTGAGAGCTAGCCCCAGCTCCCTGGCATCTGTAGTCATCGAAACATACAACACACAAAAGACCTACTTAGGGTTCTTTCTCTAGTCCTTGAGAGGATTTGAGATTGTTCACTTTAGATGAATTTGCTCACAATATTGATAATTAAGGATGTGCGTCATGTTTCCTCTTGAGTTATGCATTTTTCTCTTTTGCATCCAGGTTAAATAAACACACCACCTAAGACTTATTCAAATGTAGTCTTCATTTGCCCATTTCACCCAAGTGCCTCCACCCAACAGAGGTCACAGCAGGGTTCTAGAAAAAAAGCATGAAGAGAAGTGAGATAGAAACTAAAAATAATGTTGAATGCTTTGATTTCACATGGAACCTAGAACAATTTGAAAAATTGAATACAAGGGATGTAATGTACAACATGATGAATATAATTAACACTGCTGTATGTTACATAAGAAAGTTGTTAAGAAAGGAAGTCCTAAGATTTCTCATCATAAGGAATTTTTTTCTGTCTTTAATTTTATATCTACATGAAATGATGAATGTTCTCTAAACTTACTCTGCTACTTATTTCATGACATATGTAAATCAAATTCTTATGTTCTACACCTTAAATTTATAGTGCTATGTCAAATATATCTCAGAAAAACTGGAATTAAAAATTGAATACCAATACCGATATTTTAGCAGAGTCCAATAACATAAAGGACTTCTCTCTAGTCAGAATCTAAGTTAATTCCCCATTTTTTAGTTTTAAGTTATTTAGAGATGTTGGTGAAATAAAAGCCAATGGCCAAATCTGCCAACATTGATTATATTTATCAAATGAAATTATTTTAACACTACTTGAAAACTGAATACATTCAGGGAAGTATACAACATTGGAAAACTCTTGGAAAGAAGAACTGTTTCTTGCCTGTATCAGCTGTATCTCTTCTCCCAAAGAGAAGGAACCACTGAAGCATTATAGCTGGAGCAATGGCTCCTGTAAGCTCTATGAAGGAAGGGACCTTGTTCATCATTCACCTGGTACCCATGGCACACAGCATTCTTGTTGAAGCGATGGGTGCATGGGTGGGTGCACCCGTCAAGAAGAGTGGGACCAGGAAGCAGGAGCCCCATCAGTGCTTCCTCTAGGGTTGTTCTTTCTGCCCTGGTTCCAACAAAGCAGCAGAAAAGTGAGCAATAATAGGATTAGAGCTCTAGGGAAGTAGATAAGCAACAACTTACCTTGCCCACTCCAGTCAGCACTGGAGGCACTGTCCCTTCTTCCCTATTCCCATTCTTCTAGGTATCAGATCAGCCTGGCCCAGGAGCACTGCAGTGCCGAAGCATCTGCCCCGCTACTCCCAGAGCGGGTGAAGGAAAGAGTCCTCAGGCAGCTCTGAGCACAGGAGAACAAGCTAACTATGCAACAAGCTTATAAAGCCCTCAAAGACATGACCTTACTGGATAAACAACTAGGTCCTATTATATAGCACAGGGAACTCTATTCAATATCCTTTTTATTTTTAAATAAATTTGTTTAATGTCTATATATATATGCATAACTGAATCACTTGGCTGTACAGCACAAATGAACACAACATTGTAAATTAATTATACTTTAATAATACATATATATATGTAGAGAGAGAGAGAGAACATTTGTTGTTCAGTTGCTAAGTCGTGTCTGACTCTGCAATCCCATGGACTGCGGCACGCCAGGCTTCCCTGTCCTTCAGCATCTCCTGGAGCTTGCTTAAATTTGTATCCATTGAGTCAGTGATGCCATCCAACCATCTCATCCTCTGTTGTCCCCTTCTCCTCCTGCTTTCAATCTCTCCTAGTGTCAGGGTCTTTTCCAATGAGTCAGCTCTTTGCATCAGGTGACCAAAGCATTGGCGCTTCAGCTTCAGCATCAGTCCTTCCAATGAGTATTCAGGGTTGATTTCCTTTAAATCAACTATGCTTTAATAATACATACGTGTGTGTGTATATATATATATATATATGTGTGTGTGTGTGTGTGTGTGTATATATATATATATAGAGAGAGAGGGAGAGAGCACATGATATTATCTATTTCTTTTGTGTCTCTGCCTACTACCAATACTTCTAACAATGCAGATCTTGCACCCAAGACAAGTGTTATGTGACTGACTATCTTTTACAGGTTTGGTCAGGTGGTTTGGCACACTCCACTTTGTCTGTCACCACTACTAACATGTTTCAGAATCCTTGCCTTTGTGTAAAAGTCCATTCTTCATTAGGTGGTTTACAATGCACCATATACACCTAAGACTGAAATCTGACTGTTAATAAACTTTCATTGTGAGAGTTTCAGTTATAACCCTAGACTCTTTCAAGACACAGAAATACGAATACAAATACCAGGCTAAATTCTCATCCTATAGAAGCAAAGAGAGTATCATCAGGTCACAGTTACTTAGCATTTTAATGTTTTGGTTCTGGGGCCTTGGAGGATACTAAAAAAGCATGTGTTGCTTCTGTGGAACATTTTGGGTCTTTTGCCACATCTACTGAACTCTTTGAAAACTTGCTCCATAATTTCACAAAGTGCCAGCCTCATCGCCCTCATACTCAAAAGTAGAAGTTTACCATGGTGACTTTTTTTTTAATTCCACAGATCTTAAGGGTATGGTTGGATAAGCTTAGACAAATGCATGCACCAAGTAACCAACACCTTAAAAAATTAATAAAGAGAGCATTGCTAACAACCTAGAAAGTGTCCTCACATTCCTTTTCAGTTTGTTCTCCTCCCCCAAGCAACCACTGTTCTGATGACTTCTACCTTCATTGATTAGTTTTGTCTGTTCTTAAATTTCACATAAATGGAATCATGCAGTATGTTCTCTTTTGTGGCTGGCTTCTTTTGCTCAATATAGTGGTTTTGAGATTTGCACAGATTGTTGCAAATAGCAGTAATAGTTCTTTTTTAAATTGCTGAATAATATTCCATTCTGTGAATTTATCACAAGGTGTTTATCCATTATTAATTAATACAGAAGCTGGTTGGGCACATGCCATTGGTTCAATAAAACAAATGCAGCAATTCCTGTTCCTTCAAATTTGCAGTTTATACTTGGCTTTTGCTAATGACTATACCTAGGGTTAAATCTGATTTGTAAATCCTTCAATCCTCAAAGAGAGTATGGAAAAAAACAGGAATCCCTTGAAAGTCTGAAGAATCTGAGCAGAAAGCAGGAGGAGTAAGAGATAGGCGGTATTAGAGCAGATATCTTTAACATGAACCAAGTTTGCTCTAGGTCCTGGCTCTTGTCAAGGATTGTGAAAAGGCTGAATTAAATACAGGTATAACCCTAACCATCTCTCAGTGTTATCTTCCTCTTATCTTTCCTAGCTCTTTGACCACTGGTTAAAAATTCTTTTTCTCTGCAGACAATCTAAAGACTTTCAGTTACTCAAGAAAGTCATGCTTGCTTGAGTAGTCTGGAGTTTCAGTCAGAACTGCAGTGAAGGCAATGGTGTATATCAAAAAATATTTTGAGTCCCTTTCCTTGTGACCAAGCACACATCAAAAAAGCAGGAAGGAAGACTGGAGGAAATTACACAATTTATTATGATTTCTCATCATCAAGAGCTCACTGTGTCCAGAGGGAAAGAATAATAGTTCCTATAAAGGTTTCTTTTGGTTATTTGTGATTCCTCCCTCAAGATCTTTACAACCTATTTTGAGAAAGCATAGACATATCTAGTTTGATCTCATGTGTTGGGAAATGAATGAGATCAATCTAATTCAATTAGTTAGATGTCCACAGAAAACATTTTTTCCAGAAGAGAATGGAGCAATCAGTATTCAAAAAATAATAATAATAATTGAACACTATACTGAGATTATAGAAACTCACTATTGCAAATACTATGGGTATGGGTAAATAATGTTCCCTAATCTGAGATTAATGTTTTTAAACCAGTGACTATTTACAAGATCAAATCTTTAATAGATTTGTAAGTAGAGTATTTTTTAATGTGTTATTCAAATATCATCCTTTGTTTCTCAGCTGAAAAAGGAATTGCTAATATTTAGAATTACTTGAATTGATTCAAGTCCTCACTTTGTATGATTTCCCCAACAGAGTCTGTAATCTTTCTGAAGGTGCTATTTCAGAGTGGTATTTCCCACAAAGAGCTACATTTGTAGTTGCCTAGAAAACCTAACAGATCTCAGTGGGATATGGAGGCACGAAGAGTCAAAATTATGCAAAACCTGTAGACTAGGTTAAAAGCACTAGGAAAAGTATTGCACTGGATGTATTTTTAACATACACCATGTACCAAAGGGAAATTAATCCAATTTGAAAATAAAAGCCATTAAAATCTTTAGAACTCTTTTTACATTAGGGAAAAAAAATAAAGACCCCATTATCATAACTCTAGTGCTGATATTATTACAATAGAATATAATATCTAATTAGCATAAATGCAAAACTCCTATCCTTGTACACTTTTGAATTTATAACATCACTAAATCAACTTTTTTACAGAATTAAAATTTTCTACTTATCAAGAGACTACAAAGGAAGAACAAGTATTGGCTTTTGTAAGATTTTAATTTGAATATTCTGTAAAATTATAATCACACTTAAAGTTGTGAGGAAGAAAGCATTATTTGATGTCATTTTGTAATTTTCCTGAATATTTATGAAGTGAAGCAAAGTTGCTCAGTCATGTCCGACTCTTTGCGACCCCAAGGACTGTAACCTACCAGGCTCCTCCATCCACGGGATTTTCCAGGCAAGAATACTGGAGTGGGTTGCCATTTCCTTCTCCAGGAGATCTTCCCTGGAATATTTATGAGCCATAAAGAATTGTTCTGGTTGTCTGTTTTCCTCCTCTTAAAAACTCTACATTTTTTTTTAATCAAAACTTAATGGAGTTTATTTTAGTGTAAGCATATAGGTACTGAAGTTTCCTTTATTTTCTTTCTGTTTTTTCATCCTCACTTCTCAAAATATACTGAATTAAAACCAGATACTTCTGGTTGAGATGCAGCCAAGAACTCCTTCATCTTAGCCATTGCCCTTAGCTAGAACTAGTGATCTGACCCACATCTACCAGGGAAACCACAGTCCATGACTACCCAGTTGTCTTGGCATGAGCTTCACTGTCTGGAATTTCCAGGAAGAAAGCGCTTTAAATCACTGAGTAATGTGCTCACAGGTGGGCAAGCGCGACTGGGCTCCCTGTCACTAATGAGCTCCCCCACTCCACCTCAACTTCCCCACATCGTTTGAGTCACTGCTGTGCTTAAAAAGATAAGTCCAGGGTACAACCACTTTATCTTCCATAGAAACCCAAAATGGACACAGTTTTCCATTATGTTTGATTCTGTACTGAAAGGTCTGGGAAGTGAGTGTAACATGAACTCATTCCTTCCGCTTCAGCAGACAGATGGATAGAGACATTCCAGTTTGTTTCCAGTCTTTTGTCTTCGGAGCATTTTTGGCATTTCCCTCAGGAAACTGGAGGTTGTGACCTAAGGTTTCCTTAGTGAACACGCTTCTGTTTCCCACAGTTAACCTTACCCAGAAATGACATCTACTCTATTAGGTGAGGTTTTATCTTCATGTCCCAACTGTGTCCTGTGCATATTCAGTGACACTTGAAAGCACAAATTCTGAAAGCTAACAATAGCACTGAAGAGCCAAACATGTCAAAATACTTTGATATAATCCCCAATGAAGATGACAATAATATCAAAACAAGAATTAAAAATTCTGTGAGGCTTGCCATTTTATAGTTGGAAAAATTAATGACTATGGATGGTAAAGCTTTCAGACAGTATGAATCAAAATTTTTCAGATAAAAAGTGTATGCTATTCAGCCAAGATTCTATACCTTGTTGTTTTATCGCTATTGAATAGTTGTATATTGTTCAGCTGGTAGACTGGGAGAAGCCAAGACAATCTTCTGAAAGAAATAAGTAATTTAACAGAATCTCCCAAAGCCATACCGCCACCTCCCAAGCATGCTGGTGGCAAGCCAAGAATGTAAACTTCTGTGGATGGGTGTGAACTGATCAAAGTGTCATAATTTAACTTAGATTTACAATGACGTTGCTGTACATCATTTATTTTAAAACGCATGTTTTTAGACAGATTTATTACTCTATTGTTTCTGTTTTCTGTTTCTCGGCCAAGAGGCTTGTGGGATCTTTGCTTCCCGACTAAGGATCGAACCCACACTCCCTGCATTGGAAGGCAAGTTTTAACCCCTGGACCACTGATACTTAATTTAGTTTGGCTTGAATGCCATTTAACTCAAACAATTACATTTACTCGTCAATGTGGTATTTAGAGGTTGGTGGTTTTCATCTCATTCTTTACTACTCTTCAATGTTAACTTATTGAAGTTTCTCTTCCTGAAAAAGAGTGGTTTCTAAACAAACCACACTTTTTTTTTTTCCACTCTTTCTAGTTTATCAAGATAAAATCCCATGAAGAATAACAGAAATTTGCTTTTAACTTTAATTCTAAAGAGGCACATAGTCAAATAGAATGTCTTACTAATTATTTTTTAAAAATGCTCTTCACCAAAGAATCTTTAAAAAATCAGTTTATTAATGTTTAAAAGTTGATAAAGCTATGTGCAAAACAATCCACATTGTCAGAAACCTATTAAATACTATTTTTTTTTTAAAAGACATTTCTTGATTTAATTGCACTGGAAACCATACTAAACAGACACCAATATATTTTTATTCTTTGTGACATTTATACACATCTTCAATTAACTATTTAATGTACTGAGAAACTTGTCATGTTCCCTATCAGTTAAAGTAATGCTTTAAGGGCACAAGAGGATGGTATTTTCTGAAGAAATACACATTCAATGGTGTTAACACAGGTTAGGAAAATCCAATAAAATGCTGAAACAAATACATTCAAAGATTACAAAAAGTACTTTTAACACAACAAAATACAGCCATCCTGTTGGTTGAAATGATTCCCACAACACTCTGAAAGAAACATCAACAAAAGTGCCAAAGATAGATGTTGTATTGTTAGATAAACTCGTTAAAAAAAAAAAAAACTCTCTTGGTTTACAAAGTCACCCCCCAACCCCAAGTCAGTTTTCACCTTCTTTTGCTTGTTTCTCCTATGACACTAAGGATACTGGCTGATGTCATTTAAATAAATTGGACTTCCTTATGAAGATTTCAGCCACAATGGATACGATACTGCAACACATTTCATTGCAAAGGCGTTTGTTGTTGTTGTTTTTTTAAAGTGACTGCAACTAAATTAAAAAACACTCATCCAGCTTACGTGGAAACTTTGGCCTCAGCAAGTAAAATTGCTTTCCAGCTCCAAACCATCTCCACCACAGTCTACCTGCTGGATGCAGCCTACCTGCTACACATGCTCAAGAAATGGACCATGCCACACCCCCAGCTCTGAATGCCAGGTAGTTAAAATATAAAGTAAGGGTATTCTGAGGAGGGGTGTGAAGAGGAAGGAGGGCGGGATACCTAGCCTAGTAGGTATGTAGAGCATACCCAGCAAAGCAGAAGTGCACACACTCACTTGCGTTGGAAACTAAAGTGAAAGAAAACATCTCCTCAAAGCTCCCGTCAGAGATGCTTTCACACGGGGACATCAGTCTTTGAGGAGGGGCCAAACGAACCCTTCAGGAGCTTGACAATGCTAGACCTTTGGCTCAGTGCAAAATCAAAGCTCCGGCAAGGGGAGGAAACAGATTCCAGGCGAGGACCCGATCTCCACCCTTCCCAGTGCATTGTTCACAGGAATAAGTCTACCCCACCAACACCAGGCCCTGCCAGACTGTTCTGCGCTCCTCCTCCCTCCCTCTGGCTCCGGACAGCTCCCCCCTGGCCTCAGTGGAGGCACAGAGAGTTGGTTGGTTGTGATTTTTTTCTCCCCAACACTGGGGTGGTGGGCGACCATTTAAGAACACTCCCCATGGGTCGGCAGTTTTCACTTTTAGGAAGAAGAGTTGACGTTTCCAGAAGACATAATGGTCTCTGGGTTGTCGCCATCGTCCTTCTGGGGGTGGGAGGAGTTGTCTGACTTACTGCGGCTGAACTCCATGCCCGCGATGATGGGCCGTGTGAATTTGCCCGCGGAGTCTCTGCTGGGGCACTTGCAGCAGGACATGATCCGGACGAAAGCCCGACGCATCTCCTTGTTGGACAAAGTGTAAATGATGGGGTTGGTGCCGGAGTTGAGCACAGCCAACACCAGGAAGTACTCCGTCCTGAAGAGGATGTCACAGGTCTTGACCTTGCAGCCCACGTCGAGCAGAAGCAGGATGAAGAGCGGCGCCCAGCAGGCGATGAAGACGCCCAGGACGATAATCACGGTCTTGAGCAGTGCCAGCGACTTCTCGGAGCTGCGGCTGGCCTTGGACGTGTTCTTGCGGAAGGTCAGGCGGCGGCTGCGAGTCCTGACCAAGGAGTAGATCCTGCAGTAGAGGATGACAATGGAGAGCAGGAGCAGAGTGAAGACGGTGGTGCAGAAGAGGATGTAATGCTTGTGGTAGAGCGGCAGCACAGTGGAGCAGCTGGGCAGCGTGCTGATGCAGTTCCAGCCCATGATGGGCAAGCCCCCCAGGATGAGGGAGATGACCCAGCAGGCACTGATGAGCAGGAAGGAGCGGAACCGGTTGCTCCCATTGTGGAGTTTCATCTTCAGCATGGTGATGTAGCGCTCGATGGCGATGGCCAGGAGGCTGAACACGGAGGCCGAGAGGGCCACAAACATACTCCCTTCCCGCAGAAACCACTGGGCGGGGGTTAGCTTGTAGGTGGTGGCCCCAGACAAGAGCAGGTTGGCTGTGTAGGCCACTCCCGCCAACAGGTCTGAGAGGGCCAGGTTGCCGATAAAATAGTACATGGGTCGGTGGAACTTCTTGGTTTTCCAGATGGTCAGCAAAACAAAGATGTTCTCTAGGATGATAAAGCAGCAGATGAGAATGAACACCACTGAGATCAGTTTAATGCCGTTGTCCTTGTCCGCGCTGATCTTCAGCTTTCCCGTGTAGTTATAATGCCGGACGATGATGTCGTAGTTGACATAGTCGGAGACAGGGCTGTGGAGGGCCTTGACCAGCGGGATGCGGGTGGACCCCATGATGCGCACTGTCCGCAGACACCCGGGGCGGCGCTTCTCCGGATGAACGCTAGAGGGCGAGGCGGAGCGAGGCTTCACAGAGCCGGGGTGGTTCAGGCAGAGAGATCCAGGCTTTTTTGTGAGGGTTTTTTTTGGCTGGAGAGGGCCTCGGAAACCACAGCCTTAAACAAATTACAAAGAGCAGAGAGTCAGGAAAAAAGCCACAGTACACTGGCGTAATTCATTCTAGCGAAGGCATTGCTCCAGTTTTCTTGTTGTTGATTTGTTTAAAGGAAACTTGGGGAGAGCGCAGGGAAAAGGATTTTTTGAAAAACATCAACCTCTCATTTCTTGGGGGGAAAAAAGGAAGAAGGGGGAGAGAGAGAAAGAAGGGGGGGCGGGGGCATTTACCCAAACTGAAAACTCCGACTCGACAAGACGAAAACGTCCTCTATGCTTACATCCACTCAAATGGAAATGGGAAAACTGGAGGCGTGAGCCCCGTTTACTTCCACTCCTGCCTCCTCAACACACACACACACACACACCCCTCCACCTCGCCCAGCGCTGCCCCCACCCCCACCGGGTTTCCAGCTCCAGTAGAAAGACTCTCTAAAGCCTTCACCCGCTTCGCGGCGGGCTCACCGCTGGCTCCTGGTCGCACCTTCGAAGAGACCAAACCGCCAATGTGAGACGCACACCTCTGTGCTCCGGCACTACCCAGCTAACACCACCTTCTAATTGCCATGCAAGAAGTTAGATCTGCACGAAAATCATTTGACAGCGTAAGTCACTTTTTAGGCTCTATTAATAATCTCTAGGAGCAGGTGTGCTTAGGGTCCGAAGGCGCAGCACCGTGTGGGCAGCCAAGCCCGCCCTGGCCTTGCGGTAAACAGGAAAGCTTTAGCGCCTCCGTGAAGCAACTGCCTTTTCATTCTTCTTCTTTTTTTTTTTTTTTTTCCGCGCAAGTCAGTGCAAGAAACTATAAAAGTACTCAGTAAAAATCATTCATAAGCTATTGCAATAAATCCCAGAAGTGTCGTACACCCATTGATTGCAAAAGGAGTATTTTTTAGTTACTGTGGATATAGCCAAAACACGCATACAAAAAAGAGAAATTAAATTACAAATGCTAAAAATACACGCCACTGCATTTCAAATTCCGAATGCAAAATTACTCTCTCCAGAAACTCATACAAACAGAAGTCTGGCGGTTCGTTGCTAAGCCAGTTTTATTTACTGCCCTCCCCCAAGACGCTCCTCGTCTCAGAGAACTACAAAATGTGGAGGGAATGAAACATTGCACGTGTAAGCAGAAGTCTCCCCGTAAGTTGTTTAAACGTTTCAGGGTAACATAGCAAATGCGATTAAAGCGGAATTCTCAAGACTACAGCAATCCCCGGGACAGCAGAGGCTGCTCGGCGCCCAGGAGCTCCGCGCTTCCCCCCATCTAATTCCACACCCGGCTCGCTCGCAGGGCAAGTTGAAGCCCTTATCTCATCTCCCGCAGTCTTTGTCTATAGGAGTTCCCAAAATAAGCGCCTTCCCTCCCACTCCGCAGACCCACCGCAGCTTCCTCTATCCCCCAACCCCAGATGGTTCTACAAAGAGGACTAAACCCTTTTCCAAACTTTTTAGTGCGCCCAGAACAATCCGATCCGGCTGGGCGCCTGAGTAGCCCAGAGATACTTGTTCTCAGCACTCAGAGATGCATGGTTTAAGTGTTTGCTTTGCTTTATTTTGTTTCTGCCTCTGAAGACCTCCGGCCGCGATGCTCCCCCGAGCGCCGGGGTCCGCGCCTGCCCAGCGCGCACTCCCTACCTGGCTCAGGCGGGACGCAGCTGCGTTCGCGGAGCTCCGGGTCTGCACTGCGCGCTCGGCATCTTGCTGCTGCCCGGACTGGCTGCGTCGAGCTCTCAATTTACTCGAGTCGGGGTCCCCTCCCTCCGCAGCCGCACACTCCAATGGCCAGCCAACGCTCTTGCCGTGGCCGGGCAGACCGGTCAGCTGAAGTCGCCGAGCGCCCCGCTGAGGCTGAGTGGCTTCTTTAGGAAGCGATGAGGAGGAGTGCGTGCCTCAAACCCCCACGCCCCTCCGCCCGCGCCTGGGGGGCGCCGGATCTGTGCAGCTGAGACACTGTCCAGGAAAGATCTGCCGCAGAAACACACAGACAAAAAAAGAACCCCTCCTCCCCAAGGGAACCAAAAAAAGAAGGGGGGGTGGGGGGGGGGGGAGAAAGAAAGGGGGCGGAGCCTGGTGCCCCTTGGACTCTAAATATATAAATCACGGCCCTAGCCCTGCAATCCGCCGCTCCCTGGCGGTGGAGACTATACTCCCCAGCCTCAGAAAAGAAGGGAGGGGACGCGCTTTTGGAAACTTTTCTCAAGAAGAGTCTTAGGAGACAGAGGACGGCCTGGCGAATCTCGTGCGCCTATCTGGTCCCCTAGCCCCGCAGCCCGTGGGGGATCGGAGTCCGAAGACTGTGGCCGGGCACTCCAGGCCTCCACCCCCACCCCGACCCCAGGGACTCCTGCGGAGACGGGGGGAAACCGGCTCCGCGACCCCGCGAGTCCCGGTCGTGTTCCTGGGGACGAGATGCTGGGAAGGGGTGCCAGAAGGATGGAGGAGACATGCAGCCCGGGTAGAAGAATGGCCTGGGAGGTTCCTCCACTTCAGCTCACCTCCCTCCCTCACCCTCATCCTTCTGCCGCCTCGAAACTTGCGGTCTGATGGGGCAGAAAGTGGCTTTCGCGGGGCGCACAGTGAAATGGGCCAGCTCGGGGCGAGGTGTTGTGCGGGGGTTCCCCTCACTCAACTGGGCGCAAAATCAGGCCTTGTGTCCCAGATTCAAGCCAGTGGTGAGGTCTGTGAGGAGGTGGGCAGCTGCCGAGGCCCGAGAGTTTAAACAGCTTGGGCAGCTCAGGAGTTTCCAAAGAGGAAGGGCTGCCCGGCGCGGACCAGCCTAGGACCGGCAGCTGCCCAGCCTGGGGCCGGCGCCCTTGTCTGTCTTTCTACCTCGGAGGCCCCGAGCCTCAATGCTCACAACTCGCCCACTGTTTCCTTTCGCTTGCATGCTGCTTCAGAACTTGAGACTGAGAGTCGGCCTTGGTCAGCTCCGCCTAAGTGGTAAACTGAGGGCCCTTCTGCCCTGCCCTTCTTGTAGCTTTGCAAGACGGTTTCCACCCAGTCTCTGGTCTCACTGGCTTCCCATCCAGGCAGATGTGAACGCAAAAGGTCTCCGTTGTGCAGTTTCAATTAACACAGTACAGACACACCCTGTACCTGAATGACTCAGAAGGAGGTTGAATGAATAAACAACAACTCCTGGCTTCAGGGATCTTATGACTTTGCAAAGGAAAAACAAAAAAAATCAAATGACAGTTAGTGTACAGTTGTGCCAAAAGCCCTCATCAACAGCCTTGGGCCCAGCACACACCCTCAAACTCAACAACAGTAAATTGGTAAGACAGAGAAACCAAGATAACGGTCCTCTAGAATACACTCTGATTGGGTTTGAGGATGTATTTCTCTTAAAAGGGATGATATATTGAGTCTGCTCAGCACAACATAATGTGTGGACTTGGCAAACTTCACCCCATCCACTAATTTATGAGTTCTTTAAAGGGACAAGAATTAAAGTAAATGCCACACCCAGACTATATCAGGCATGTGGTAGATTATCCAATTTAACACTACTGCTCTGTGAAGCAAATGTTGTCGGTCATTTTGTTGATGAAGGAAATGTCAGACAGTTTAAACCACTGTATTTTCGAGCTAATGAGTTGCCAAGCTAGGTTTGAAAACTCAAATATTACAGATGCCATGTCAAATGCCTTCAGTAAACAGTTAAAGGGGTTCTGTATGTATACAACTGTCTGACAATGAAAGTCCTTTAAAAGCATGTGCATGACCATCAAGCCTCACACATATTAACACATTTATCCTTACCTTACCTTTGCTTACCATGATCCTACACAAATTAGGTACTGTGTTTTTCTTTGTTTGGATTTGGGGTTTTTTTTTGGGGGGGGGGGGCGGGGGGGCTGTGCCATGCTGCATGTGGGATCTTAATTGCCAACCAGAGATGGAACTCGAATCCCCTGCATTGGAAGCACTGTCTTAACCATTGGACCATAGGGAAGTTCCAGGTTAGGTACTATTAAAATCTTAATTTTACAAAGAAGGAAACTGAGTCCCAAACAAATTAAGCAACTTGGTTAGCGTGGGTGTTGACCATAGACAAGCTGCTGATTTCTTAACCACTACTCCAAACCACCACAATAAACCTCAACCATGTCAAAGAATTATGTGGGGGATGTCAGTCCTTTATTCACGAATACTGTTGGAGGACAACATTCAATACTGATTCAATATTTAGAAGAGCTCAAATACTTTGCAGATGATTACTTAGCAATATTCATCCTTAGTGCACAGCTATGAGATATAAAATGCAGGAGAGCACTCAGGTAAAATTAGAAAGCAGTCACAGTGATTTGCAGCAAAGGCTTCCCTGCCAGTTTGATTCCCACATATGTCTCTTCCCGTCACTCTCATGAGAGGCCCCAAGAACTGCGCCCTCAAGCTATCTCCTGGCTGTTAGCCCAACTCCCTTTCAACTGTTTCCTGGAAGATAAGCCCAGTGTTCCTACCTTCTTCCCTGCACACTGAGCTTACCATCTGATGCCCATCACATTTAGGTGGATCCATTGCAGACTTCTTATTTCAAAGCAGCTTTGCTGTTCTTTATGCATGCTTTGGGAGACCTGGGTTCAATTCCTGGGTTGGGAAGATCCCCTGGAGTAGGGCATGGCAGTCCACTCCAGTATTCTTGCCTGGAGAATCCCCATAGACAGAGGAGCCTGGTGGGCTACAGTCCATGGGGTTGAAAAGAGTTGGATATGACTGAGCGACTAAGCACAAGCATGCTTTAGTGTCTCTAAGGGTTGCCGGATAAAATACCATGCAAGATTTGAGACATATATTGAAACAGTTCAGATTTCACTGAGTGAGTGGTGTTTTTATTTGCTAAATCTGGCAACCCTACTCTCTTTCCTAAAGGCTCCAGGCATTTTCCAACTTCACTCTTCCCCCTAGTCTCCTGCGAGGATCCAACCCTTTCCTTATTCATTTGGTCACAGGAGAATAACTGAACTCTTACTTCATGGAGAAACAGAGTATCCAACTTATAAATTCCAGCTTAATAACAGTTTCACCCACACTTACCTCCTTTCCACAACTCTACTCCTGCCTATATCACCATGCTGCTTTCCCCAAATTTTCTAAGGTAAACTCCTGCATAGGCCATCAGTATGTGTGTTTTTAGTTGTGTGCAACTCTTTTTGGTCCCATGGGTTATAGTCTGCCAGGCTCCTATGTCCATGGACTTTTCCAGGCAAGAATACTGGAGTGAGTTGCCATTTTCTACTCCAAGGGATCTTCCTGACCCAGGGATTGAACCCGCATCTCTCATGCCTCCTGCATTGGAAGGCAGATTCTTTACCAATGATGCCACCTGGGAAGCCCAACTTTCTAAAACTTGGATAAATTATTCCTTCTCTCTTCTGTACTTTCAATTATTGCCTTCTGATGACTCTTTTCTTTCAACTTACCTTAATATTCATGTGTTTCCTTTACTCAAAACTTACTGTCTTCCCTTCATACTAGGTCCCAGTATCTTTCTCTTCTGTTTGCCAACGTTCAGAACGATGTAATAGAATATGACTGAGCTTTGGAACCAGACAGACTTGGGTTCAGCCTTAATTCTGCCAGTTTCTAGCTGTGTGACTTTGGGCAAATTCCTTTAACTTCCTAGAGCCTTAGTTTCCTCATCTCTAAAATGGTGTAATGGTATTTCTTTCAGGAGTGTGAGGATTAAAGAGCGTCATGTGTGTAAAGAGTGTTACAGTAAATGTTTCACCCTCCCACCACTTCTATCTCTATAAGATTCATTGCTTTTCTTACCTCAGTTTCCATCTTTCCATTCACTTTCCTTTTTGATTGTAAAATAAAATTACTTTAATAAAATTAGTACATGCACATGCTTTTTAAAAAAATATTAGAAAACTCACAGGGAAGAGCATCAGTCCTCCTTCATGACCCTCTAATCTTTCCAACCACTTTAGAACCTTATTGATCTTTCTCCTAGTGGCTATATGAGCTAAGTCCACTATTTTATACCTCCACTTCTTGATTATCAATTTTATACAGTATCTGTAGGTTTTCTGCTATGTTGAAGAAGTATGAATTTATTTACCCTTAAGAAATGTGCTTGTGCTATAAGCTTTCTAAATTCTTGCATGCCTACAATTTAAAAAATTCTACTTTTACACAGGACTAATATTTTGGCTGAATACAGAACAAGAGATTGTAAGTAATTTTCCCTGAGAATTTTGAAGGCATTATTCCCTTGTCTTTTAATTTCTAGTACTACTGGTAAAATGTTTAAAGCTATTCTGATCAAAACCTCACATGACTACATTTTGTCTTCTTTGGTTGTTTTTAGAATATTCTCTTTCTCCATAGTGTTCCAGAATTATACAACAATATACTTTGATTTTCCAAGTGTTTCCCTGGAAAATCATCTGAAATTATTTTTTGGATAGCTTTATTTTCTCTATTCTCTCTTTCTAGAACTTCCACTCTTCAGATTATGGCCCATTTGGACCGATCTTTTAATTTTCTCATATTTAAACTTCAGTACTTTGGCCACTTGATGTGAAGAGCCAGCTCATTGAAAAAGACCCCGATGCTGAGAAAGAATGAGGGAAGGAGGAGAAGGGGGCAACAGAGGATGAGATGGTTGGATGGCATCACTGACTTAATGGACATGAGTTTGAGCAAACTCCAGGAGATAATGAAAGACAGGGAAGCTTGGAGTGCTGCAGTCCATGGAGTTGCAAAGAGTCGGACACGACTAAGTGACTAAACAAGGACATTTTCTATTTTTTTACATGTTTGCCTTGTTTTCTAGTTTCTAGGAGTTTTCTCAACTTAATCTTTTAACTCTTCAGTTAACATTTCCCTTGCTTTTTATCAGGCCTTTAATTCTAAATGCTGTCTTTTTCTTTTATGAGTATTTCAGTTTTATATAACCCTGTGCTGTTGATGGCATTTTTCCTATTTTCTTTATTTCTCATTTTCCTGTTTGTTTTGATCTCAGCCCTTTGTGTCAGAGGCTTTCCCACTGTCAGGTAATCTCTGGCTACCTATTCATATTTCAGACAGAGTCACTGAAAGCTGATTTAAACTCTTTGTGGGGAGTTTGTTAATGGAAACAGGCTGGGTGATCAGGCTGTGTTCTTTTGTTGGAGGATCCCAAATGTAAGCACCTGGAGATCTCTATTTCTAAGCTGGTCAATTTCACCAGAGGGGAATTCCAAAATCTCTTGTCTGCTTTCTAGCATTTTCCCAGGTGAATCAAGGAAGGGCAGGGGAGAGAAGTAGGGGGACTCTTAGTACTCAGTATTTAGATTTGAACTGAATCACAATAATGGGGATACCTACACACATACTCTTAGCTCCGCCACATGTCCCAAAGACTCTCTGATTTAGACTCCAGGAAACTTGCAGTCATCTGCTGAAATGGGGGTATTGGTACTTGTCCTGTCATACAAGTTGGAAATGGTGGGCTGGAGATATGGCTGCTAATTTTAATTTGATTTAAAAAGTAATTTTATTTAAAAACCTAAAAGGAAAATGAATGAGAAGTTGAAAGCAATGAGTCTAGCAGGGCTGGAGAGAGGCGGGTGGGAGGTGATATATAGAGCATCTTTTCTCTAGTAGATGTTTCGCACTCACTCCTCTTATTTTCAGATCATCATTTACACCAATTTTCAGAAATACCTATAGCTTCCATGTCCTCACATTATTTGAGTATCTGTAGTAGTAATTTGGGCTTCCCAGGTGGCGCTAGTGGTAAAGAACCTGCCTGCAAATGCAGGAGATGTAAGAGACCTGGGTTCAATCCTTGGGTTGGCAAGATTCCCTGGAGGAGGACACGGCAACCCACTCCAGTATTCTTGCCTGGAGAATCCCATGGACAGAGGAGCCTGGTGGGCTACAGTCCATGGGGTCACAAAGAATCTGCCATGACTGAAGCAACTTAGCAAGTATGTACCCACAGTAGTGATTTAACTTGCCTCTAGAATTGCCCTGCTTCTAGCACAAGGTTCAACTTTCTCTAGTCTGACAAGACATTTACACACATTAATTTGTTTTCCAAAATTGAATTGCTATTGTCAGAGGCAATTAACCTTGAACATAGCTCAAACTTTCCTGTCCTGATTCCAAGGTCCTGCTTCCTTGGAAGGAGTTCTAGCAATATGTCCACATGGTTGTATAAATATGAAAAGTAAGCCATTTTACCCATGGCTAAGTTTCTTGTTTCTTTCCATTAGGAAGTCTCATCTGTTTCATTTCCTGATGTGTAAGGGTGCTTTTTGAGTTACTGTAGGCATTTTTGGGATCTGGCTAAGGGGAAGTTGAGCTGCATTTAGTCTGAGTAAAGATGGGGTCTACATTTAGATTGAATGTAGAAGGATATGTGAGTGAAATAGGGGCTTCCCAGATGGCTAGTGGTAAAGAACACACCTGCTGATGCCCAGTGCTGGAGACATAAGAGATGTGGGTTCGATACATGGGTTGGGAAGATCCCCTGGAGGAGGGCATGGCAACCCACTCCAGTGTACTTGCCTGGAGAATCCCCTGGACAGAGGAGCCTGGCAGGCTACAGTCCATAGGGTCGCAAAGAGTTGGACACTAGCAAAGTGACATAGAAGGCACGTATTTGAGCGAGATCACAGTTACTTCCAAGTTATTACTAGCTACCCCAGTGTAGAACTGATTTTCAGAATTTCTACTGCCCTCCATGACTACTCATGCTGTCATGATATGAAATGCAAGGCCAGTGTCACATGACTCTAAGCTAGAAGCTAGTCTGGGGAAATACTTTCCAGATGTCATGTGTAACATGTAACCAGAGCGTTTGATTCTCACTGATCCTTCATGAAAACAGAAGTTCTCTTCTTTCCAGAATATACGTGATGACTCAGTATATATAATTACTAAACACATCATATACATTTTTCCACTTTTGATGGAATTCACCCAAAAAAAGATTGATCGGAGTTTGTGTATATATCCAGTATTTGTAGGGTATAAATAACTATTGCAATTTGGAAATAAGTTTAGGACTATTTCAATAAAATATCGGAGAAATTACAGACTCCTCACTTGGGCATATATAAAAGATACTTTATTCTGTCACCTATACATTTATTTATTGAAGGATTAAGAGAAAATTCATATGAAAATTTAATAGAATATGAAACTAAAACAATAAAATGGGCAATTAAATA
The DNA here is from genome assembly GCF_033118175.1 of Dama dama. NCBI lineage: Eukaryota > Metazoa > Chordata > Mammalia > Artiodactyla > Cervidae > Dama > Dama dama. The sequence continues at coordinate 42,192,995 of NC_083700.1, forward strand.
AACAAATTTTTCTGATGCTGAGAAAAAAGTGGTATCAAAAAATTTTTCAGATCATACCAAGACCATAATATGTTATTAAAAGGAAGATACATGTTTTGAATAGAAGCAACGAATACATTTTCAGATTGTTGATAATCCATATAATGAAGAGTCAATAATCATAAAGACTAGAAAAAGGTAAGTTTCCTGCTGACTTGACACACAAAACAACTAACATGGACAAAAATGTTATAAAGTTCAAGATATGTTACTGTGACATAAAGATACTAACAACAAATGGTTTATGATCACCTCCATCTAAGTATATTTGCAATTAGTCAAAACACAAGAAAACTTGAAATGTTTTAAAGTCCTACAGTTTATATATGAAAAAATAGGCAACTACTTTCCTAAATTTGGCAACAGTCCTAAAAGCTTATATGACACTACCAACAGTAATGCTGAAGCTAAAAGAAGTTCTTCTAACTCATCAATTTAAAAACTTTCTTTGAGCAGTATGCTAGAGGGAAGACTAAATTGCGTTTCTATTCTAATGATAGGTTTAACATTTTATCACACGAAGAGTAGATGGAAGGCAATATAGCCAAAGATGTAAAAAAAAAAAAAAAAAGTATCAAAAAATTCCTAAGGCAGTTAATAAACACACTGCTATTTTTCTGATGTCATGATGTCTGCTGGCTTTTTAAAATTAGCAGTTTGTTGTGATATCTTTTATTCTATTCATTTTCAAATCTGATTCTGTACTCTTTTTCTCAATGAGGGCCTGCTGTCTCCAATTTTGTAAGCTCCTACCTTGCTCTTGTTTCTTCTTCCATTCTCTTTGTCCTAATAAGTTTATTTTACTGCATCTAGTAGGATTGAAAACATGTACAAACCTTCATGTTTTGACAGAAATTTCTGTTCGTGATTTTTTTAGACAGCAGTTTTTGTTTTAATCAAGATGTGGATGTAATTTTCAAATGAAGTATTTCTATAAAAGTTGTTAATTTAAGGACTTCCTTGGTGGTCCAATAGTTAAGACATTGTGTTTCCACTTCAGGTGGTGTTGGTACAATCCCTGGTCTGGGAAGATCCTGCATGAGGCGTGGACCAGCCCTCCCCCACCCAAAAAAAAAACAGAAACAGACAAAAAAAAAAGTTAGTAATTTATGAAATAATTCTCCCCGCTCCCCATTCTTTCTCCTCGGTGATAACTACTTTACCTCTTTCACTTTTCCTTTGTATATTTGCTTCCATGCCCTCGCCTGGTGGCGTCAGCGGTAAAGAATCCACCTGCCAATGCAGGACACACAGGAGACAAGGATTCCGTCTCTAGGTCTGGAAGATCCCCTGGAAAAGGAAATGGCAACCCACTCCAGCATTCTTGCCTGGAAGTCCTATGGACAGAGGAGCCTGGAGGGCTAGTCTATGGGACTGCTAAGAGTCGGACTTGACTTAGCAACTAAATTTACAAACAATTTGCTTCCATGTTTTCTACTAATGTACTTATGTTGATTTTTGGATTTTTTTCCATTTTAATAATTGTGTGTTGACTTTATCTTTTGAGTATTAGGATTTAGCTCTCAAACACACTGCTCCCCCAACCCCCTTCCAGTTTCCTGTCTCCAAAACACAGATCAAATATTAATTTTTATATTATTGAGACTATGCAAATTTTACTCACAGCTTAGTCATGTATGTACTATGATATGTTTACTTTCAAGTATACCTTTTGCTTTTCCCTAGACTTAACTATTGTCATTTTCTTTGTTCAGTCACTTATATGCTTATTACTAATTCGTTCCGTTACTCTCAGGGCATTCAAACACCTGAGAAAATACAGCAGATTCATGGGAACATCACTCCTGAGTCCTCTATTCTTCTCTCTAGCCTCAACTGCTACATGATTATTGTCCTGGATTGTCCTCCACTTCTCTCGTGTTTGGGGCCTCCATTCCGGGCTCTGCTTCATTCTTTATGCCTTCATATTGATGGAGCACAGATGCCAGGAGTTTCCTGGTTAAAGGTATATGGAAGATAAAATCCTTCAGAAGTTGAATATACACAAATATTCTGTCTTAACTCTTTAGTCAGAGCTTGGCCGAGTATAAAATTCTGCATCAAAAGCTGTTTTGTTTGATAATGTTTAAGGCACTGTTCCATCACCTTCTAGCATCCAGTGTTGTCGCTAAGAGTTGTGATCCCATCCTCACTCCCTATCCTTTGTGTGTCTGCTGTGTTTATCCTTTTGTCCTGTCCCACCCCACAAGGCCTTCCCACAATGTAACAATTTATACCTCCCCACCAAGGGTGCAGTCTCTGTTGCCTCCAACTGAACCTGGTGGCCCCTTTTAACCAGAATGAGGTACAAATGATGGTGAGTGACTTCCGAGGCTAGGTCATAAAAAGACTATGGCTTCTTCCTGGTGCTTGTTTTTTCTTGCTCTTAGCATCCACACCATATTGTAGACATTACATGGAAAGAGAAGAGAAATAGAGAGAAATGCTCAGGGTACCATTTTTCCTTGTTAAGATTTTAGACACATACCAAGACTATGAGGGCACTGTGTGGATGAGCTGAGCTTGCTAAGTGGTGGACAGTACTGGAAGATAACCCGGCTGAGCCGTTTCACTGGGAGACCCTATCAGTAGCTTTAGGCTTTTTTCTCCTGGGGTACATACTTATTGAGAGGAAAAAGTCTTTCACCCTCTTTCCCAGAATACATAAACTTGGTTGCAGCATCCTGAAAAAATAAACAGAGAATGGACCTGGGGTATCTCACTGTTCAGCAGAGACTTCATCCATCCATCTGTACTGTAGTGTTCCTTGCTCAAGGTCATTTGGTAACAACAAGGATCTACTCTAGAGCAGAGGAAACTCTACTCCCTAGTCTGATGACCTATATGAGCAAATGAGCTGAAAATGAATGAACACATGTGTATGAATGACAATAACTTTGCTGTACACCTAAAACTAATGCAACATTATAAATCAACTATACTTCAATAAAATACCCCACAGCTTCTGCCCCAAGAGTGAAGAGACAGTCATTCTGGTTATGTAGGGTTAGGGAAAGTCACGGTGAGGCAGTGCGAGGTGATGAGGTAGGTGATAATAAATGCTTCTTTTTTTCTTTAAGTTTCTTTTCAGCTTTTATTTTTTTATATATTAGTTATGCATTTGCTAGTTGGTTTAGTCACTAAGTTGTATGTGACTCTTTCACCTTATGGACTGTAGCCTGCCAGACTCCTCTGTCCACGGGATTCTCTAGACAAGAATGGAGTGAGTTGCCATTTCCTTCTCCAGGAGATCTTCCCGACACAGGGATCGAACCAGGGTCTATACATATATATAGTAGATTTATAGGAGTCTAACTGCTTCTGGAAAAGGTCAGTTTTCATTCCAATCCCAAAGAAAGTCAATGCCAAAGAATGTTCAAACTACCGCACAATTGCATTCATCTCACATGCTTGAAAAGTAATGTTCAAAATTCTCCAAACCAGGCTTCCACAGTACGTGAACCGTGAATTTCCAGATGTTCAAGCTGAATTTAGAGAAGGCAGGGGAACCAGAAATCAGATTGCCAACATCTGTTGGATCATTGAAAAAGCAAGAGAGTTCCAGAAAAGCATCTACTCTGCTTTATTGACCCCACCAAAGCCTTTGACTGTGTGGATCACAACAAAATGTGGAAAATTCATAAAGACATGGAAGTACCAGACTACCTGACCTGCCTTCTGAGAAATCTGTATGCAGGTCAAGAAGAAGCAGTTAGAACTGGACATAGAAAAACAGACTGGTTCCAAATAGGGAAAGGAGTACATCAAGGCTGTATATTGTCACCCTGCTTATTTAACTTATATGCAGAATACATCATGAGAAATGCTGGGCTGGAGGAAGCACAAGCTGGAATCAAGATTGCCGGGAGAAATATCAATAACCTCAGATATGCAGATGACACCATCCTTATGGCAGAAAGCAAAGAAGAACTAAAGAGCCTCTTCATTGAAAGTGAAAGAAGAGAGTGAAAAAGTTGGCTTAAAACTCAACATTCAGAAAACTAAGATCATGACATCTGGTCCCATCACTTCATAGCAAATAGATGGGGAAACAATGGAAACAGTGAGAGAATTTATTTTGGGGGGCTCCAAAATCACTGCAGATGGTGACTGCAGCCATGAAATTAAAAGATGCTTGCTCCTTGGAAGAAAAGCATGTTAAAAAGCAGAGACATTACTTTGCAAAACAAAGGTTCATCTAGTCAAAGCTAAGGTTTTCCCAGTAGTCATGTATGGATTTGAGAGCTGAGTGCCAAATAATTGATGCTTTTGAACTGTGGTGTTGGAGAAGACTCTTGAGAGTCCATTGAACTGTAAGAAGATCCAACCAGTCCATCCTAAAGGAAATCAGTCCTGAATATTCATTGGAAGGACTGATGCTGAAGCTGAAACTCCAATATTTTGGTCACCTGATGTGAAGAACCAACCCATTGTAAAAGACCCTGATGCTGGGAAACATTGAAGGCAGGAGGAGAAAAGTCAACAGAGGATGAGATAGTTGGATGGCATCACCGACTTGATGGACATGAGTTTGAGCAAGGTCTGGGAGTTGGTGATGGACAGGGAGGCCAGGCGTGCTGCAGCCCATGGGGTTGCAAAGAGTGGGACATGACTGAGCAACTGAACTGAACTGAACTGAACTGCTTCTAAAGCAGAACTTTTTGTTTTCATCTTAACTTTCAACCCCCCTTTCAGAGATACCTAAAATCCCCAATTCTGGGTTTTTCTGGGGTTCTATACCATAATTCAACTTCTTTGGGAGCTTCCCCTATGGCAGGCTTAGTTTTCAGTTTTCTTAATTGTACTAAGTAAATTAGCATCCATTCTCTGGTTTTCAGTTTCCAGAGTTCTGTTATTGTCATCTCTTGTCGTTTCTTTCTCTTTGTTTATGAGAAGAAGAAAAAAAAAAAAAAAAAAATCCCTTTACTATAATGTCAGTGAAGTGTCAGGAGAGGAAGGAAGTGAAAGTGTTCAATTTACTATCTCTGAAGAGAAGTCATTTTTTATTTGCTCTTAAATGCGAGCAGTAAGACTTCTGCTGCAGTCATTCTCCTGAGCTTACCCTTTCTAAGAACACAAGTGACTCTTTAACCAACAGAGACAAAGGCCTCTCAGGAATCCCCACTGACGGGAACTTGCTATAACGTTTGGCCCGGTTGACTCCCCCTCGTTGAAACTCTCTACTTTTCCAGCGCCGCTGTCTCTTGTTCTCTTCTGACTCAGATTCCCCTTCCCCAGAACTCTTAACTGCCTTCTCTTTTTCTGTATTACCTTAAACCGTGCTGTGTGCTAAGTTACTTCAGTTGTGTCCAACTGTGTGACCCCAGGGACTGTGGCCCGCCAGGCTCTTCTGTCCACGGGATCTTCCAGGCAAGAATACTGGAGCAGGCTGCCATTTCCTTCTCCAGGGGATCTTCATGGCACATAAATCAAAACTGTGGGTCTCTTACATCTCCTGAATTGTCAGGCAGGTTCTTTACCACTAATACCGCCTGCAATATGCTTATCCCCCAAAATAGGAAATAATTTTATAATCTGTATTATGTTCCAGGCACTGTACTAAATAAGCATTTTGTTCTATTAAACAACCCATTTTACAGATGGAGGAACTGAGGCAAAGAAAGATTGAGTAATGTGTCCAAAGTCCCAGTTTTCCCCTACTGTGCCTATTGCCTCTTCAAGTGTTATATCCTTGGTCTACCATCTTATTCATTCATACTTTTTTGTTTTATTCTCATCTACTTCTAAGGCTGGCTTGATCTATCACATGTAGAAAATTCTGAACTGTACATTTCTAGTCTCCCTTTCTCCTGAGCTATAGATTCGAGTCTCAAATATTTATTGGAAACCTCTTTTTGAATGGCTCATTCCCACCTCAACATAAAAATATCCAAGGCCCGACCATCTCATTCTCACCTTTCTTTTTTTCAGAACAACTCAACTTACTCTGTGTCATGCATATCAGTTAATAGCAAGCATTCATCTCATTAGACAAGGTAGAATATTGAGTACATTCTGACTGCTCCCTTTCTCTCACCCACTATGCGAAATTTACTGTGAAGACTATTGTCTTTGAAAGTGAAAATGCTGATCACTCAGTCATGTCTGACTCTTTGCAACCCCGTGGACTATAGCCTGCCAGGCTCCTCTCTCCAAGGAATTGGAATTCTCCAGGTAAGAATGGCACCCCACTCCAGTACTCTCGCCTGGAAAATCCCATGGGCGGAGGAGCCTGGTAGGCTGCAGTCCACAGGGTCATGAAGAGTCAGACATGAGTGAGCGACTTCACTTTCACTTTTCACTTTTATGCATTGGAGAAGGAAATGGCAACCCACTCCAGTGTTCTTGCCTGGAGAATCCCAGGGATGGGGTCGCACAGAGTCGGACACGACTGAAGTGACTTAGCAGCAGTAGCAGGTAAGAATACTGGAGTGGGTTGCCATTTTCTTCTCCAGGGGATCTTCCCAACCCAGGGATCAAACCCACATCTCCCACATTGCAGGCAGTTTCTTTACCATATGAGCCACCAGGGAAGCCTGTCATCCTCTGATCAGGCATCTGAATTCATTTCTTCATCATCCTTCGAATGTCATTGTTAGATTCTTACCTCCTGTTTATAACACCTTCCACCTAACTGCTTCACTACCATCAGAATTGTTTTTCTAAATGTCTAAGATCTGTTTGTTCTCTGTATTGAGGGTGGACAGGTAGTCTCCATGGGAGGGAAGGGTTCCTTACATTACAAAAGGCTAACAGAGAATCCCTTAAAGAAACACCCCATGTCTATGTTTATAGGTCAATAAATGCATACCAGGAAAAGCTAAGAGCTGTGATGTTCCAAGCCACTGATGATTAAGTACCAATCAGAAACTAAACTAAAGCATCTGGAGTCACAGAGATAAAAATAGATCTTCATTTATTTATTTATAAATATTTATTTATTTCACCTTTTATTATTTATTTGGCTGCATCAGGTCTTAGTTGCGGCGTGTGGGATCTAGTTTTCCTACCAAGACTCCTATCCAGACCCCCCACTTTGTGCGTTGAAAGCATGAAGTCTTAGCCACTGGACCACCAGGCAAGTCCCTGGGCCTTCTTTTATTTATTCGATAATTAGTAACCGAGCACCTATTGTAAACAGACATTCTTCTAGGAACAGGCACTGCAGCCTTGAGAAAGACAGATAAGTTCCCTGGTACCATGCAGTTTATATTCCTATGCTGAAGACTAATAGCAAAGAAATAAGTAAATAAGACAGAAAGCAATAAGTAACATGCTGAGCATGAAGGCAGGATAATATGGCCTTGAGTTGTTGCTCTGGGTGGCCAGGATTGGCCTGTCTGAGACGCTGGCTTCGGATACCAGTGTACCATGGCAGGCTTGGGCTCCCTGGCCCAGCATCGGGAAGGCCTAAGAAGAGCTCTGCCCTGAGAACAGTAGGCCCAGTGAGAGGAGCTCTGAAGCAGGCATCATGGGACCAATTCAGGGGCTCAGTCGGTGGCCTAAGGCAAGACTCACCCCCTCTCTGGACCTCTAAGGTCCTTTCCACCACTAGCACTTCATTACTTGCCTTCTTGGGTCCTGGGTCCCCCAAAATAATCTTCTTCCACTACTACCTGTATTCTTCCAGTTTAGGACTTCAGCTGCAAAGCCTGGCTGGGCCTCTCCTCCGTCTTCATAGAACCTTGCTTGGCCAGTGGTGGGAAGAGCACCGGGCAGCCAGGGCATAGGGTATAAATGCAGGAAGAAGCTCTTGGCAAACATGTGACTGGTGGGTTGCTTAACTCGAAGAGTCTGAAGGATCTTGAGAGGCATCAGAAATGCAAAGAAGGTGCACTAACATTCAGTAAGACTGCCTTCTCCTGAAGGAGAGTAATCTCTGTCTGACTGAAGGATTACACATCTGTAAAGTAACATGTAAGCAACAGTAAGTATTCAGAATGAAATTTTTAAATGAAGAGCAACAAAAATGACTCTTTCTTTATATATATTTATATTTAAGTTATATATATATACCTATATATACCTTGTTATATATATCTATATAAGGCTGAGTGCCAAAGAATTGATGCTTTCAAACTGTGGTGCTAGAGAAGACTCTGAGAGACTCTTGGACAACAAAGAGATCAAACCAGTCAATCCTAAAGGAAATCAACTCTGAATGTTCATTGAAAGGACTGATGCCAAAGGTGAAGCTCCAATACTTTGGCCACCTGATGCGAAGAGCTAAATCATTGGAACAGACCCTGATATTGGGAAAAATTGAGGGCAGGAAGGGTAGGGGGGGAAGGGGATGATGAGATGGTTGGATGGCATCATTGACTCAATGGATATGAACAAACTCTGGGAGTTAGTGAAGGACAGGGAAGCCTGGCATGCTGCAGTCCATGGGGCTGCAAATGGTCGGACATGACTGAGTGACTGAACAACAGCAGCAATATATATTTATATAAATACATATAACTTCACAGTAAATAAAAATTTCAGAAGGAATTTTGCTTCTTATAAACAAAATCAAAGAAGTTTCCAGCTTTGAAAATCCACTCAACAGTTGATCTTTCTCATGAATCATTTCTCTAGCTATTTTAGAAACAAAATAAAGGCAGATTCACCAACAAATATATTATGCAACTCTGTTTTTAAAATTTCCCAAATTCGCCTTACAGGTTTGAAATTAGCTGTCTTTTACATTTGTATTTTCTTTTATTATGTCATTTTCACAAGCCTCAAAAAGATCCAATTATTCACATGAATTGCAGAGGTAATTAAGGACACTCTAGACTATGATTTTCTCTCTTCATTGTGCATTGTTGAGATGAAACATAAAGACAGCATCTTGCTCTGCATTGCACAACAAACTAGGCCATGAAGAGGAAAAAACAGTGATTGCTGCCACATTTATGTATTTATTTTTAAGAAGATTGAACTGAATTGTGTGTACATAAATATGAATTTTAAATTGATAATAAATACAGAGGCATTTTAATTTCACAACTCTGGCTGGCAAATTGAAGGTATTACTGTTCTTTTAAAGCAAAGTAACAACTTCTGTTTGTTCCTCCCATCTAAGTAGTAAGCAGGGATTGCCATTCTCATTTTACAGGCCAGGGAAAATGCCTAGGGAGAAAAGTGAGTTGCCAGAGGTCTCACAGAGTCTATAGCAGGGTCAGATGATAAATTATAGACTTTTATCTCCTTACCAATGCTTGAAAAATAATGAAAATATTGAAGAGATGAAGGAAAAAAGAAAGAAATGAAAGGAAGGAAAAAGAGAAAAACTCAATGAGTATTTTTTATTCTATATTGCTTACTTATTTATTGTCTGAGCCTCCAACTGGAATGTAAGTTCCATTAAGACAAATATTTTGTCTATCTCTTTTACTGCCGTATATATACTAGTACCTAGCATAGTGCCTGACACAGAGATGCTCAATAAATATTGATGATGAGTTACTGAATAAAAGTGTCTCAGATTAACCCTGAATTATGTCACATGGAATGGATCATTTGAAAATGGCTAGATTATAAATCAGTGTTATTTTGATTTTTTATTTCAGTTTCAAATTAAATTAAGTGATATAGAACTATTGGCCCATGAAAAGACATGAAGGAAGCTAAAATGCATTATCACTAAGAGATTAGAGAATAGAATTGCTATGTGATCCTAACCACATGACATTCTGGAAAGTTATGGCGACAGTCAAAGATCAGGATTTGTTGGGGTTTAACGGGGTGGGAGGGCTAGACAGGCAGAACACAGAGGAGTTTTAAGGCAGTGAAACTCTTCTACATGGTGCTATAATGATGAATATATGTCATACATTAAACATTTGTCCAAACCTATAGAATGTCCAACATCAAAAGTAAGCCCTAATGTAAACTCTGAGCTATGGTTGATAACGATGTGTCAGTTCAGGTACAGTTGTAGCAAAGGTACCACTCAACCGGAGGATGTTGATAGTGGGAGAGGCTACGCACAGGGAGATAGAGCACATATGGGTGATCTCTATACATTCCGTTCAATTCTACTCTGAAATATAGTCTAGTAAAAAAATTTTTTAATTGAAGAATTTCAAAAAAAGGTTTCCATGTTGCCTCTGTCTGTGGTTCCTGTTCCTAGAGACAGTAACTTTAGTCTCTTTTTGTTCCATTGTTTTAACTTCATTGAAGGATGCTAACCTTCCTTTCTGAGGTATCCTGGGACACTCCAAGTTTTTTGTCTATATATTTTAAGTCAAACCATCTTAATTATACCCTCTCACTTTGAGAAAAGTCTGCCCAGTAAGTTTTGCATAGTGATGTAAATTTTATTTACATAAATTACAAATAATATATTTCCTGAAAATTTGTTAATATCAGCATTGCAAAATCACATTGATCCTTCTTACCTAGAAAAGGCTGAATTAGATTAGTGAGACATCTAAATGAGAAAACATTTTAAAAGTAAATTCATCCTAAATTCTTTAAAATTGCGTAAATTACAAGAATGAGGGTAGCCAGGTATTGTTCAGGAGGTGGCTTTGACTGAATTAAAGAAATGGGAGAAAACCAGCTCTCATATATGTGAGGTAAACAAATGCCTCTCAAGAGCTTAAGGGATCTTAACATGTAGTACCCAGAGCCCTTAAGCATTGTTTAGACTCAGATGGCTTAGTATACTGTCTTCACAGGTTATTTCACCCTCGGTCCATCCTAATTCTTATATGTTGCATTGTTTATAATCTTAAAAATCTCTTTTCTGTGGTGGGAGAGAAGTTGATAATTGAACAGAGAGACAAAAGGATAAATAGATAAAAAAATGACTTGTGTATGTTTCCACAATTGAGTCAAGGATTTTCAACCACTGGAGTTTTCTCCCTATCTAAAATTCAAATTGCTGAAAACTGAGGAATTCGGGAAGATTATGTGGTAATTACTCTCCTGGTGTCCTCCTTATTTGAAATAAAAGTGTATTATTTTAGGTAATTTAAATATTTATATGTTATTATATGTTATTTATATATTAGACATACATAAGTATATGTATGTTTATACTTATATTAGATATGAATGCAAACCAAGTAATAAAAAGGAAAACAATTAAAGCTTGCTATTTACATACATTAGAAATTAATTATGTGCCAATCCCTCAACTCTTGACTTTTGCACTTGCTGTTCTTCCTGGAATGTCCTTACTGTCCTCAAACAGCTCCCATCCTCACTTCATTCAGATCTTAGATCAAACGTTGTTTCCTCAGAGAAGTCAGATTGTCCTCTATCTACAAATGCACAATTTTCACTACACTTCATCTTCTTAAACTACTTATTTTTTCTTTTTAAGCCTAAACGTTGTGCTGCCTTTTTTCTTTATAGTATTTCAATTAACACCATACACGTGATTTGCATGTCTCCTCCTACCAGAGTGTAAACTCTAAAAGTGAAATTTTTTGTTAATGGGCCCAGAAGCATTTCAGAGACAGCAGTCACTCATAATTTTATTGAGTGAATGAACAACAACAACAAAAAAATAGTGATATTTCTCCTTAAACACCAAACAAGCTTTTTTTTTTTTTTTAAGAAAGTGAACATTTTCTGATTTGAAAAAAAGAAAACAATTCTCATAAAAGGCCAAAAAGAAAGCATCAGAACCTCTAAACCTTTAACTGCACCTAACACTGACCTGACCTGGTATCACCCTTGTAAGAAAGGGTTTCTGCTAAATTACTACTAAATTACTAAATTTAGTCAATCCAGTGAAAGAAATTGATCTTAACTAGTTGTTTTTTGCATATAAAAAGCAACAGATTATATAGTGGAACTTTTGTAACTTTGTTCTGTACTTTCTGAGTCTCCTGTAAATGTGTTATTATACTTTCATAATTTAAAAAATTTAAAACAAACAAACAAAAAACAGGTTGTTTGGTTATAGTTTTTAATCACTGATGTGACTTCAGGTAATACAGCCTTGAATCTGTAAATGAAAAACCCAGGGGCTCAAAGTTGGCCTATATGCTAACTGAATACATAAATATCCAATATTGTATATACGTTAATGCTAAGGATATCAAATCCCTGGCTATAGCATATTCACAGTCTAGTAGGGATGGCTGAGAAATAAACAGTAAGTCTTGTCATCAGTGTGTGATTCCATATCCCCAGCTAAGCTTGTGTCCTCATGTACCCACGCTGTGAGAGATTTACTTCTTGAAGAGACTACTAGAGCCTGAGCTGTCTGAAACTTGGCCTCAAATCACTGAAACCTCTGCAGAAATGGAAACAGAGCAGGAAGAACTCATTTCAAAACTGCAAGCAATTTTCTGGAGTATTTGACAGTACGTATTTGAGTTGCAGAGTCAGACTTGACTTAACGACTGAACAACAACAAATATATGAGTCAGCTTTTTCTTTTATTCTTGAAAAACCAGAAAAATGGGCCCTTCAGTTATGCAAATAAGATGTTAAAAATCCAAATCCGGAAAGGTCAGTTTTGAGAAACTGCCATTAGCTAGTGAAACTTCTGTTGCCGCAAAGTAAAAACGAGCAAAGATAACCTACTCCGGGTCTACAACTGAATATCTCAGACTCAGTGTAACTAAAGTGGAACTTAGTTTCCTTTGTCTTCAAAAACCCCCTGCGCTCCACAGCCACCCCCAACTCCCTCCCATCCTCCGGTTCTTAATAAATAGTCCCACTAGTTAGCTAGTGTAATCCTTGGTGGTTCATTGCATTTTCCATCAGATCCAATCCCTCAGCGAGTTCTGGCATCCCATCACCAAAACACATCTTGAGTCGTCCACTCCTCTCTTGCTCTAGCGTCACCCCTGAGTCAAGCTGTCATCACCTTTTGCTGGATCACTGTCACACTTCTTCAGCTTCCACTCTGGCTCATCTCCAGTCCATTCTCCACTGAAGACCCAGACAGAGCCTTTTTTTTTTTTTTTTTTTATCTTTTACTTGGCAATTTCATTTTTTTATTTAAAATTTTTTATTTTTTTAGAGCAGTCAAATTCACAGCAAAATTGAGTGAGTGGTGCAAGGAGTTTCCATACACCCCTCATTCTGGCACACATACAACCTCCCTTGCTATCAACATCTCCCACCAGAATAGAATCTTTTACAACCAATGAACCAGCGTTGACGTATCATCATCACCCAAGTCCATAGTTTACATTAAGTTTCACTCTTGGTGTTGTACTTTCTCCGGTATTGACAATTATATATAAAGATACATCCACCATTATAGTATGACATGGGCTTCCCCGGTGGAGCTAGTGGTAGAGAACCCACCTGCCAATGCAGGAGACATAAGAAAGGTGGGTTCGTTATCATCTTTCTAAATTCCATATATACGCGTTAGTATACTGTATTGGTCTTGATCTCTGGGTCAGGAAGATCCTCTGGAGGAGGGCCGGGCAACACACTGCGATACTCTTGGCTGAAGAATCCTATGGAGAGAGGAGCCTGGCAGGTTGCAGCCCATAGGTTTGCAGAGTCAGACACCCCTGAAGTGACAGCATGCGTGCACACACGCACAGTATCATATAGGATAGTTTCACCGCTGTAAGTCCTCTATATTCCTCCTTTCATCACCCCCTACCTACCAATCCCTGATAATCATTAGCTTTTATTTTTTTATAAATGATTTTATTTATTTATTTTGGCTGTGCTGGGTTGTGTTTCTGTGTGTGAGCTTTCTCTAGTTGCAGCAAGCTGGGGGCTGCTGTTTGTTGTACTGCATGGGCTTCTCATTGCTATGGCTTCTCTTGCTGCAGAGTGTGGGCTCTAGGGCAAGCAGGATTCAGTGGGCTGTAGAGCGCTGGTTCAGCAGGTATGCTGCACAGGCTTTGTTGCTCCATGGCACGTGGGATCTTCCCATCAGGGATTGAACCCCTGTCTCCTGCATTGGCAGCCAGATTCTTTACCACTGAGCCACCAGGGAAACTCTCCACTAGTTTTTTTAACTGTCTTCATAATTTTGCCTTCTCCAGAATGTCATAAAGTTGAGATCATACAGTGTGTAGCCTTTTCAGATTGGCTTCTTTGACTTAGTAATATGAGTTTGAGATTCTTCCTTTACTTTTAAGGGCTTGGTTGCTCATATATTTTTAGTGCTGAATAATATCCATTGTTTGGATGTACCAGTAATTTATCCATTCACCAATTTAGGGACATTCTGGTTGCTTCCAAATTTTTGGCAATTATAAATAAATCTCCTACAGATATCTGTGTGCATATTTTTATGTGGACATCTATGGGATCGCACAGAGTCAGACACAACTGAAGCGACTTAGCAGCAGCAGTAACAGTTCATTTGGATAAGTACCAAGGACCACAATTTTTGGATTACATGGTAAAAGTAAGTTTAGTTTTGTAAGAAACTACCAAACTGTTTTTGCATTCTCACCAGCAACGAATGAGAGTTCCTATTGCCTCACATTCTCATCAACATTTTGGATTTTGGTCATTCTAAAATATGTACAGAATTATCTCACTGTTGTTTTGATCTACAATTCTCTAATGATAAATGATGTTAAATATCTTTTCACATGCTTACTTGCCATCTGTATGTCTTTTTTGGTGAGATGTCTGTTCAGGTCTTTGACCCAGACTCATTTTTCAGGTGAGTTGTTCATTTTCGTATCACTGGGTTTTAAGAGTTCTTTGTAGGGGGGGAGGAGCTAAGATGGCAGAGGAATAGGACAGGGAGACCACTTTCTCCCCTACAAATTCATCAAAAGAACATTTGAACGCTGAGCAAATTTCACAAAACAACTTCTGACTGCTAGCAGAAGACATCAGGTGCCCACAAAAGCAGCCCATCACCTTCGAAAGGTGGTAGGACAAAATATTAAAGATAAAAAGAGAGACAAAAGAGCTAGGGACAGAGACCCATCCCAGGAAGGGAGTCGTAATAAAGGAAGTTTCCAAACACCAGGAAACCCTCTCACTGGCGGGTCTGGGGGAAGTTTTCGAATCTCGGAGGGCAACCTAACTGGGAGGAAAAATAAATAAAACCCACAGATTACATGCCTAAAAGCAACTCCCAGCAGAAAAGTACCCCAGACGCCTGCATCTGCCACCAGCAAGTCGGGGCGGAACGGAGAGGAGCAGGTGGCATTGCTTAGGGTAAGGGCCGGGCCTGAGTGCCCTGAGGGCAATCGGAGGGAGCTAACGTGAGATAGCAACTTAAACTGTGGGATAGCATGAGAGAGAGAGAAAATTAACTGGCCTGAACACACTGTAGGCCCGTTCGCAGAACAAGGGAAGAACTGAGCAATCCCAGAGAAGAGCTAGCCGGCTGTGGACCGGCCCATCACCCACTGGAGGCAGGAGGCAGGAGGGAGGGGAAAGGGGCAAACTCAGCCCCAGAGACGGCACCCCCTATCAAACTGCAAACAGGCCTCCAGTTTCTAACCAAAGACTTCCTGAGATTCTGGATGGTCGACATCCACCGGGAGGGTCACGGCTAGAGGCCAGCTCCCGAGAATAGACACAAGGTGCACGCACCCAACTGGCACGCGAGGAAACTGAGGCTGGGGCCGCGGAGGGGAGAAGGCGCACCACACCCAGGGAGAGTGAGCCCGTCAAGCTCCTGGCTGCCTGAGCTGCTCAGGCAGGGGAAGGCACAAAACGCAGGCCCAACCGAGTCCGCGCTTTTGTGGAATACCTGAAAACAGGAACTGCACACAACGCAGGGCCCGCTCCCTATAGAGCAGCCTGGAGCCTGAGCAGTGTAGATGTGGAAGGCACACACCCGTGAGCGGGGCAAACCCAGTGTGGCTGGAATACTGCGAGTGCTCCCCACACACGCCAGTGACATTTGTCTGCAGTGCCTCCCTCCCTCCCTACAGCACAACTGAACCAGCAAACCTAAACAAGAGACCACCTCCACCTGCTTGTGTCAGGGTGGAAATTAGACACTGAAGAGACCAGCAAACAGAAGCCAAATAAACAAAGGGAACCACTTCAGAAGTGACCGGTGCAACAGATAAAAATCCATGTAGGTAACACTGACTACACCGGAAGGGGCCAATAGATATCAACAAGTGTAAGCTGGAGGAGCTATCTGAAACTGAACAGAACCCACACTGACCACAGCAGCTCCAGAGAAATTCCTAAATATATTTTAACTTTTTTTTTTGTCTGTTTAATTAAAAAAAATTTTTTTTCTTTTCTTTTTTTAAATTTTTCCCTTTATTTTCTTTTAAAATTTGCTATTACTCCTCCATTACTCCTTAACTTTTATTTTCATATATTTTTACTATTTTTTTAATTAAAAATTTTTTTTCTCTTTTTTTCTCTTAAAGTCCTCTATTATTCCTTAATTTTCATTTTTATTTCACTATAACCTTGCAAAAAAAAGAGGCCCTATTTTAAACCAAACTTCATATATATTTGTTAAATTTTTTAGTTTTTGTTTTTAATATTATATTTTTAAGAGTCTAACCTCTACTCTAGATTTTTAATCTTTGTTTTTCAGTATTTGATATCAATTATGGAAATTTAAGAATCCAATATTCAGTACCCATTTTTACTCAGGAGTGTGTTGATTACTCTCTCCCACTTTTGACTCTCCATTTTCTCGCGCAGATCACCTCTATTTCCTCCCTCCCCCTTCTCTTCCCAATCCAATTCTGCGAATCTCTGTGGGTGTCTGGGCTACGGAGAACACTTTGGGACAGAGTACTGCACAGATCTGTCTCTCTCCTCCTGAGTCCCCCTTTTTCTCCTCCTGCTCGTCTCTATCTTCTTCCTTCCTCTCCTCTTCATGTAACTCTGAACCTCTCTGGGTGTTCCTCACGGTGGAGAATCTTTTCACGATTAACGTAGAAGTTTTATTATTAGTGCTGTATAGTTGGAGAAGTCTTGAGACTACTGGAAGAATAAGACTGAAATCCAGAGGCAGGAGACTTCAGCCCAAAACCTGAGAACACCAGAAAACTCCTGACTACAGGGAACATTAAGTAATAAGAGACCATCCAAAAGCCTCCATGCCTGCACTGAAACCAACCACCACCCAAGAGACAATAAGTTCCAGAGCAAGACATACCACACAAATTCTCCAGCAACACAGCAACACGCCCTGAGCGTCAGCATACAGGCTGCCCAAAATCACACCTAACACATTGACCCATCTCAAAACTGACTATTGGACACTCCATTGCAGTCCAGAGAGAAGAAATCCAGTTCCACGCCCCAGAACACCGATACAAGTTTCCCTAACCAGGAAACCTTGACAAGCCAATCATCCAACCCCACCCACTGGGTGAAACCTCCACAATAAAAAGGAACCACACACCAACAGAATACAGAAAGGCCTCTCCAGACACAGCAATCTAAACAAGATGAAAAGGCAGAGAAATACCCAACAAGTAAAGGAACATGAAAAATGCCCACCAACTCAAACAAAAGAGGAGGAGATAGGGAATCTACCTGAAAAGAATTTAGAATAATGGTAATAAAAATGACCCAAAATCTTGAAAACAAAATGGAGTTACAGATAAATAGCCTGGAGACAAAGATTGAGAAGATGCAAGAAATGTTTAATAAGGACCTAGAAGAAATAAAAAAGAGTCAATTAAAAATGAATAATACAATAAATGAGATCAAAAACACTCTGGAGGGAACCAACAGTAGGATAACAGAGGCAGAAGATAGGATAAGTGAGGTAGAAGATAAAATGGTGGAAATAAATGAAGCAGAGAGGAAAAAAGAAAAAATAATCAAAAGAAATGAGGACAACCTCAGGGACCTCTGGGACAATGTGAAACGCCCCAACATTCGAATCATAGGAGTCCCAGAAGAAAAAGACAAAAAGAAAGGCCGTGAGAAAATACTCGAGGAGATAATAGCTGAAAACTTCCCTAAAATGGGGAAGGAAGTAATTACACAGGTACAAGAAACCCAGAGAGTCCCAAACAGGATAAACCCAAGGCAAAACACCCCAAGACACATATTAATCAAATTAACAAAGATCAAACACAAAGAACAAATATTAAAAGCAGCAAGGGAGAAACAACAAATAACACACAAAGGGATTCCCATAAGGATAACAGCTGATCTATCAATATAGATCATATAGATATATATTCCCTTCTTCAGGCCAGAAGGGAATGACAGGACATACTTCAAGTAATGAAAGAGAATAACCTACAACCTAGATTACTGTACCCAGCAAGGATCTCATTCAGATATGAAGGAGAATTCAAAAGCTTTACAGACAAGCAAAAGCTGAGAGAATTCAGCACCACCAAACCAGCTCTTCAACAAATGCTAAAGGATCTTCTCTAGACAGGAAACACAGAAAGGTTGTATAAACGTGAACCCCAAACAACAAAGTAAATGGCAATGAGACCATACCTATCAATAATTACCTTAAATGTAATTGGGTTGAATGTCCCCAACAAAAAGACAAAGACTGGCTGAATGGATACAAAAATAAGACCCCTACATATGCTGTCTACAAGAGACCCACCTCAAAACAAGGGACACATACAGACTGAAAGTGAAGGGCTCGAAAAAAATATTTCACCCAAACGGAGACCAAAAGAAAGCAGGAGTCGCAATACTCATATCAGATAAAATAGACTTTAAAATAAAGACTGTGAAAAGAGACAAAGAAGGACACTACATAATGATCAAAGGATCAATCCAAGAAGAAGATATAACAATTATAAATATATATGCACCCAACATAGGAGCACTGCAATATGTAAGGCAAACACTAATGGGTATGAAAGAGGAAATTAACAGTAACACAATAATAGTGGGAGACTTTAATACCCCACTCACAACTATGGATAGATCAACTAAACAGAAAATTAACAAGGAAACACAAACTTTGAATGACACAATGGACCAGCTAGACCTAATTGATACCTATAGGACATTTCACCCCAAAACAATCAATTTCACCTTTTTCTCAAGTGCACACAGAACCTTCTCCAGAATAGATCACATCCTGAACCGTAAATCTAGCCTTGGGCA
Source organism: Dama dama (assembly GCF_033118175.1). Taxonomy (NCBI): domain Eukaryota; kingdom Metazoa; phylum Chordata; class Mammalia; order Artiodactyla; family Cervidae; genus Dama; species Dama dama. The sequence continues at coordinate 42,212,000 of NC_083700.1, forward strand.
ATTCAAAAAAAACTGAAATCATTCCAGTCATCTTTTCTGACCACAGTGCAGTAAGATTAGATCTCAATTACAGGGAAAAAAGGTATTAAAAATTCAAACATATAGAGTCTAAATAACACGCTTCTGAATAACCAACAAATCCTAGAAGAAATTAAAAAAGAAATTTAAATATGCATAGAAATGAATGAAAATGAAAACACAACAACACAAGTCAAATAAATAACCTAACTCTACACCTAAAGCAATTAGAGAAGGAAGAAATGAAGAACCCCAGGGTTAGTAGAAGGAAAGAAATCTTAAACATTAGGGCAGAAATAAACACAGAAGAAACTAAAGAGACCATAGCAAAAATCAACAAAGCTAAAAGCTGGTTTGTGGAAAAAATAAACAAAATTGACAAACCATTAGCAAGACTCATTAAGAAACAAAGGGAGTAGAACCAAATTAACAAAATTAGAAATGAAAATGGAGAGATCACAACAGGCAACACTGAAATACAAAGGATCATAAGAGACTACTACCAGCAGCTCTATGCCAATAAAATGGACAACTTGGAAGAAATGGACAAATTCTTAGAAAAGTATAACTTTCCAAAACTGAACCAGGAAGAAATAGAAGATCTTAACAGACCCATCACAAGCAAGGAAATTGAGACTCTAATCAGAAATCTTCCAGCAAACAAAAGCCCAGGACCAGATGGCTTCACAGCTGAATTCTACCAAAAATTTAGACAAGAGCTAACACCTATCTTACTCAAACTCTTCCAGAAAATTGCAGATGAAGGTAAACTTCCAAACTCATTCTATGAGACCAACATCACCCTAATTCCAAATCCAGACAAAGATGCCACTAAAAAAGAACACTACAGGCCAATATCACTGATGAACATAGATGCAAAAATCCTTAACAAAATTCTAGCAAACAGAATCCAACAACATATTAAAAAAATCATACATCATGACCAAGTGGGCTTTATCCCAGGAATGCAAGGATTCTTTAATATCTGCAAATCAATCAATGTAATACACCACATTAACAAATTGAAAGATAAAAACCATATGATTATCTCAATAGATGCAGAGAAAGCCTTTGAAAAAATTCAACACTCACTTATGATTAAAACTCTCCAGAAAGCAGGCATAGAAGGAACATACCTCAACATAATAAAAGCTATATATGACAAACCCACAGAAAGCATTATCCCCAATGGTGAAAAATCGAAAGCATTTCCCCTAAAATAAGGAACAAGACAAGGGTGCCCACTCTCACCACTACTATTCAACATAGTGTTGGAAGTGCTGGCCACAGCAATAAGAGCAGAAAAAGAAGTAAAAGGAATCCAGATAGGAAAAGAAGAAGTGAAACTCTCACTGTTTGCAGATGACATGATCCTCTACATAGAAAACCCTAAAGACTCTACCAGAAAATTACTAGAGCTAATCAACGAATATAGTAAAGTTGCAGGATATAAAATTAACACACAGAAATCCCTTGCATTCCTATACACTAACAATGAGAAAACAGAAAGAGAAATTAAGGAAACAATACCATTCACCATTGCAAGAAGAAGAATAAAATACTTAGGAGTATATCTACCTAAAGAAACAAAAGACCTATACTTAGAAAACTATAAAACACTGATGAAAGAAATCAAAGAGGACACAAACAGATGGAGAAATATACTGTGTTCATGGATTGGAAGAATCAATATTGTCAAAATGACTATACTACCCAAAGCAATCTATAGATTCAATGGTTGGTAGATATCAAGCTACCAACGGTATTTTTCACAGAACTAGAACAAATAATTTCACATTTTGTATGGAAATACGAAAAACCTCGAATAGCCAAAGTAATCTTGAGAAAGAAGAATGGAGCTGGAGGAATCAACCTGCCTGACTTCAGACTATACTACAAAGCCACTATACTATACTACAAAGTCATCAAGGCAGTATGGTACTGGCACAAAGACGGAAATATAGATCAATGGAGCAGAATAGAAAGCCCAGAGATAAATCCACGAACCTATGGAGGCCTTATCTTTGACAAAGGAGGCAAAAATATACAATGGAAAAAAGACAACCTCTTTAACAAGTGGTGCTGGGAAAACTGGTCAACCACTTGTAAAAGAATGAAACTAGAACACTTTCTAACACCATACACAAAAATAAACTCAAAATGGATTAAAGATCTAAATGTAAGACCAGAGACGATAAAACTCCTAGAGGAGAACATAGGCAAAACACTCTCCGACATAAATCACAGCAGGATTCTCTATGACCCACCTCCCAGAATATTGGAAATAAAAGCAAAAATAAACAAATGGGACCTAATGAAGCTTAAAAGCTTTTGCACAACAAAGGAAACTATAAGCAAGGTGAAAAGACAGCCCTCAGGTTGGGAGAAAATAATAGCAAACGAAGCAACAGACAAAGGATTAATCTCAAAAATATACAAGCAACTCCTATAGCTCAATTCCAGAAAAATAAATGACCCAATCAAAAAATGGGCCAAAGAACTAAACAGACATTTCTCCAAAGAAGACATACAGATGGCTAACAAACACATGAAAAGATGCTCAACATCATTCATTATCAGAGAAATGCAAATCAAAACCACAATGAGGTACCATTACACGCCAGTCAGGATGGCTGCTATCCAAAAGTCTACAAGCAATAAATGCTGGAGAGGGTGTGGAGAAAAGGGAACCCTCATACACTGTTGGTGGGAATGCAAACTAGTATAGCCGCTATGGAGAACAGTGTGGAGATTTCTTAAAAAACTGGAAATAGAACTGCCATATGACTCAGCAATCCCACTTCTGGGCACACACACCAGGGAATCCAGATCTGAAAGAAACATGTGCAACCTAGATGCCCATCAGCAGACGAATGGATAAGGAAGCTGTGGTGCATATACACCATGGAATACTACTCAGCCATTATAAAGAATTCATTTGAATCAGTTCTAATGAGATGGATGAAACTGGAGTCCATTATACAGAGTGAAGCAAGCCAGAAAATAAAGACCAATACAGTATACTAACGCATATATATGGAATTTAGAAAGATGGTAACGATAACCCTATATGCGAAACAGAAAAAGAGACACAGATGTACAGAACAGACTTTTGGACTCTGTGGGAGAAGGTGAGGGTGGGATGTTGTGAGAGAACAGCATCAAAACATGTATATTATCAAGGGTGAACCAGATCACCAGCCCAAGTTGGATGCATGAGACAAGTGCTCAGGGCTGGTGCACTGGGAAGACCCAGAGGGATCAGGTGGAGAGGGAGGTGGGAGGGGGGATCAGGATGGGGAATACATGTAAATCCATGGCTGATTCATGTCAATGTATGGCAAGAACCACTACAATATTGTAAAGTAATTAGCCTCCAACTAATAAAAATAAATGGGAAAAAAAATAAGAGTTCTTTGTACATTTTGGATGAAATGAAATGAAATGAAAGTTGCTCAGTCGTGTCTGACTCTTTGAGACCCCATGGACTATAGAGTCAATGGAATTCTCCAGGGCAGAACACTGGAGTGGGTAGACTTTCCCTTCTCCAGGGGATAGTCCCAACCCAGGGATCCAACCCAGGTCTCCCACATTGCAGGCAGATTATTTACCAGCTAAGCCACAAGGGAAGCCCATATTTTGGATAATTGGCCTTTATTAGAATTGTCTTTTGAAAATTTTTGTCCTAGTCTGTGGCTTATCTCCTCATTCCCTTGACAGTGTCAAAAACTTTTAATTTTAATGAAGTCTAGCTTATCAATGTTTTCTCTTGCCTTTGGTGTTGTATCTAAAGAAGCCATTGTATCTAAAAAGTCACCTAGATTTTCTCCATGTTATCTTCTAAGAGTTTTATAGTTTTGAACTTAAAATTTGTGTCTATGATCTATTTCAAGTTAATTGCTGTGAAGAGAGTGAGGTCTGTGTCTTGATTGATTACTTTGCATGTGGGTGTCTAGTTGTTCCAGCACCATTTGTTACAAAGACTGTCTTTGCTCCATTGTATTACCTTTACTACTTTGTCATGTATCAGTTGGCTGTATTTATGTGGGCCCATTTCTGGACTCTTTATTCTGTCTCATCGGTCTATTTGTCTATTCCTTTGCCAATACCACACTATCTTGATCACTATAACTTTATATTGTTGTTGTTGTTATTTAATCACTAAGTGGTGTCTGACTTTATTGCAACCCCATGGACTGTAACCTGCCGGGCTCCTCTGTCCCTGCCCATGGGATTCTCCAGGCAAGAACACTGGCATGAGTTGCCATTTCTTCCTCCAGGGGATCTTCCCAACCCAGGGATCGAACCTGCATCTTCTGCACTGCAGACAGATTCTTCACTTCTGAGCCACCAGGGAAGTAAGTCTTAAAGTTGGGCAGTGTCAGTCCTCCAACAGAAAGAGTTTTTGGAAATGTAATTGTGTTTTAAAAACAAATCCTTCAAAGATGACTTCTTTTCCTTAGAATGAAGTCCAAATATTTAACAAGGCTTCCAAGGCCCTTTGCCAAACTCTCCATTTCTGTGTTTTCTCCCTCCCAACTTTTTATTCCTCAGCCAAAGGGGACTTCTTTGCTTCTGGAAATGTGTCTGCTCCTGCACACCTCAAGGCCTTCACACACGCTGTTTTTGTTGCAAGAAATATTCTTTCCAACCTGCCACCACCCCCCCCCCCCACCCCCCCAACCCCCTGCACCAGGCTAACTCCTTCTTATCCTTTGGGAGTGTCTCATCTCAGGACATCTTCCTTGACTTTCTTGACTGGGTCAAGACCCCATGTTACATGTTAGCATTTCACTTGTATTTTAATTTTTAGCATATATTAAGTCACAACTGATTGAATCTTTGTGTAGTAATTTTGCATAATGGGTATTCCTACTAGATTGTAATCTCTTTGAGGCAAGAAACTTTCTCACGCTATTTATTGTGGTCTCTCTGGCACAAACCCTGGCACACAGAAGGTGTCAATAACTGCCAGTTGTGCAAGTGAGTAAAACCTCTAACCTATATCACATAGTCATATATACACTGAAACAATACAAGTGTGTTTCAAACAAGATCTGTCAGTTTTTTCAATACTAAAATTCATTCACAAAGGTATATAATGTTCTCATAATTAGGTAACATTTTAAAAAAAGCTTTATTTTGGATTTCTTGCTTATAAAATGACTACAGCTATAACAAAAAATCTGATAATATTCCTTTCTTTTTTCTCTGAAGTAGATATTCTTCGAAGGAGAAAATTATTCCCAATTTTAACACTGGTATTAGATGTTCTGGGCATCCTAGGAAGAGCCCAAAAACCAGTCTTTTGTTAATTACCAAGAAGCAAGGCCCCAAATAATACTTAGGTGGTATTTTTGCCTATGGGGACAGAAAAAGAAGCTAGTTGGTGGAGAATGATTTTCTTTGTTCTGACTCTAATACCTTCTGTATTTTCCTCAGCCAAATAAATGTATAATCCTCAGCATTAACTAATCTTGGAATGTGAGCACCACTGACTTTTATTTTCAATTAGGATTAAGCTTAAGCAGGTACTAGATTAAAATGAAGTTTTAGAGGAAACCTTTAAAGTTTTATTAAATATTGTAAATAGCTTTTTGAACTATTAACTTGAAAAGATAAGCTCAGCCAGCCTCTTGGAATTGTTCTTGGAATTAGGGGTGGGAATAGGTTCTAACATAGCTCAAATCTTGTGCAAATTCTGCAAATAGCAGAGAATGTTGTCCTATAGTAGATATTCTTTGGGGGAGTAAAGTAGAAGAGAATAGTTCTATTGCCTTGTCAGCCAAAGGAGGCCACAGTGGATTAATGCCTTCAAAACTGTGTGTCCCATCTTTTTAAAGGTTATCTTTAGCTGAACTTGTATACATGAAGAGTAGAATGATGGTTACCAGGACCTGGTGGGTGGAGGAATTGAGGAGTTGTTAAAGAATACAAACTGGCAACATGAAGATGAAAGTCTTGGAAACCTAATCACAGCATAGTGATTATAGTTAGCAATACTGTATTATAAACCTCAGAGTTGCTAAGAGACTAGATCTTAAATGTTCTCACCACAAAAAAAGAAATGATAATTATGTGACGTGATAAAGGTGTTAGCTAACACTACTGTGGTAAGCAAGCATGTTGCAATATACAAATGAACCAAGCCAACACACTGTACACTTAAACTTACAAAGTGTTATATGTCAATTATATCTTATTTTTTTTCTAAAAACCTATCTTCAGTAAGGAAATGTTATGTTAAAGCTTCAATTTAGCAGCATTCTAAATAACTTCTAAAAATGTTTCTGTAATTGAAAGGTGGTGAGAAGATCCCCTGGAAAAGGGAATGGCTACCCACTCCAGGATTCTTGCCTGGAGAATTCCATGGACAGAGGAGCCTGGTGGGCCACAGTCCCTGGAGTCCCAAAGAGTTGAACATGATTGAGCAACTAACACTAGAAATAGGATGACTTTTTTAAAATATTGTATTCACTCATTCATCCATTCATCAAATATTTATTTAAGACTAAAAGTGTACCATGTCTGGGGATTTCCTGATAGTCCAGCTGTTAACAGGATGCAGTGCTTTTACTGCCTTGGGTCTGGGTTCAATCCCTGGTCAGGGAATTAAGGTCCTGCAAGCCAAAAGGCACGGTCAAAAAAGAGAAAGAGAAAAAAAAAAAAGACCGTGTCCAGTCCAAGATACTTGGGATATATATCACAAATAAGGTAGAAAAAGATTCCTGCCCTTGTGGAGATTATATTCTAGTAGGTGCATGGTCAGTCGCTTCAGTCGTGTTCTACTCTTTGTAACCCTATGGACTGTAGTCTCCCAGGCTCCTCTGCCCATGGGATTCTCCAGGCAAGAATACTATAGTGAGTAACCATGCTTTCCTCCGGGACATCTTTCCGGCCCAGAGATCAAACCATAATCTCCTATGTCTCCTTCACTGGCAAGTGGGTTCTTTACCACTAGTGTCACCTGGGAAGCCCCATTCTTGTAGAGCAGACATCAAATTAACCATCAATATAATCACTAAATTATGTAGTATTAATTCATTAAAAATATTTATTGAATAGAAGGCCAGCAGTAAACAAGTCAAAATTCTCTATCCCCGGGCATTCCACCTTCTAAGAAGGGGAGATAGATGACAAACATAATAAATAAGTAAATTATATAGCACTTTAGAAATAGTTGAAACTGATCAATCTAAATTGAAAAGAGGAAATAGTTGAAATATATTTTCTTTTCCTCCAAAGTTTTTAGAAGTTCTGCATGCTCTCAAAATAAAAACTGTTCGTTTTTAGAAAAGTTTTCTACAAACAATGGTTAGTCATGAGATCTTTTATTAATAATATGTGTATTCATTCAGTCATTGCTCCATTTATTTCAAAATCATATATCAAAGGCTTATTTGGCACAGAAAATGGACCCAAATAATGTGGACACTATCCATGCCCTCATTAGCAAATAGTTTATATTCATTCCAGAATTTCATGGAGAAGACACGGATTTGAAAAACCATGGGTCTGCATAGTACATTTACCCTAAAGTTTATGACTATTTTTTAAAGACTTCTCTCCTATTTGTTTTGTCAACTGAAAAGTTCCTGAAATGCAAAACAAATCTTTGCTGCTGTCAATGTTGTTTCGTTCTCAATGTGACCAGGAAGTCTTTGCTACCCCATGCATTGGAGAAGGAGATGGCAACCCACTCCAGTATTCTTCCCTGGAGAATCCCAGGGACGGGGGAGCCTGGTGGGCTGCCGTCTGTGGGGTCGCACAGAGTCGGACACGACTGAAGCGACTTAGCAGCAGCAGCAGCATTGAAGATGTGTTAACTGAGTCACTGAGGAAGGTACAGGAAAAGAGATTCCTGCTGCACACTCCTCAGGAAGGCAGACCCATTAAAGAAACTAGTTTCTATGAAAATTTCAAGAACCATCTCTGTGGCCTCCTTTTAACTCTAGGTCCATGTCATATTCTTAATGTCATTATTGTTGTTCAGCTGCTAAGCTGACTTTTTGCAAATCCATGAGCTGTAGCACGCCAGGCTCCTCTGTCTTCCACCATCTCCTGGAGTTTGCTCAAATTCATATCCATTGAGTTGGTGATGCTATCTAACTAGCTCATCCTCTGCCTCCTCTTTCTTCTGTTGCTTTCTATCTTTCTCAACATCAGGGTCTTTTCCAAAGAGTTGGCTCTTTTCATCAGATGGGCAAATACTGGAGTTCAACTTCAGCACCCTTAATGTCCCAGTGTCCAAATTGGGAAAGTTATCTTAAGGAAGAAAGTACACCTAATACATCTAATATCTTAATATGTCATAAAATGCTCCAAAGATTTTTGTGGTGGAAAATGTTCTTTTTGCTGGCTTAGAGTTTCATCCCCTTTCCCCAGATTCTAGCACGCCACCTTTCCTTTGGCAAACCACCCACTTCATTCCACATGTGGGGACTGCCAATCAACCATCCCAGCTCCCTTGGCCAACCAGTGTGCCTGGGACCTGAGCCAGGCCAGGCTGATTCTCCTGCAATTTGAATCTTGATCAGGGTGACTCAAGGTCAGAAAACATTTGTAACCAAGACTTTCTGATGGTGGAGCCCTGAAGAAATCACCCATTCTTTCTTGCCATCTAGATCCCCAAGCTTAACTGAATTACCACTTATATTCTTCCAGTAAAATTCCCTTTTACTTAAATATGTCTAAATTGACTTCTGTTGCTTGTGACCAAAGAATCATAATATACTTACTCATATAAATAGATTGAAGAATATAATAAATAATTATTAGAACTTTAAAAATATGTTTGTTGAGACCAACAAAAATGAGAATTCCTTTTGTTTTACCTTGAGTCATTCAGAAGTTCACTTCTCAGAGCATAAAAACAGAGTTCAAATATATATGCAAAAAGCATAACTTCTTAAAATGTATTGAGAGAAACTGTATTCTCTTTAAAAACCATTATTTTATAAAAGGATATGTAAATAGACTGGCATTTTTATGTAAAATTGTTAATGTTCAAATAAATTCCATAATGCTTCTAAATTCCAGCTTCCAAAATAAGATACTTAGAGCAGAAATAAAATGAGTCACTGTTATAACTGCCTTTGGGAGCAATTGCCATAGTACCTACATTAAAAAAGGCCAATTTATGTATATATGTGTG